>NW_024870983.1:0-750000 GCF_019054845.1 Dipodomys spectabilis
GTAAGATTTTTTCATGATAGTTTGTATTGCCATGTTTTAATATTGTTTGTTTCTTACACTACAATGCTCTTATATTTATTTTTATATAGGTGGGGATGATAAGTGCTAGCCAGTGTTGAACTTTCTTTTGTTGAGATGGAGGCATGTGCACGGTCTTTCCTAGAATGGCATGGAATTGAAATCCTCCTGCTCTCAGCTCCCCATGCGCCTGGGATGATAGAAGTATTCCATCACGCATAGCCAGGGGTTGAGGATCATTGCAGGTAACTCTACACTGGTCTGGAACTGATGTCCCAAATACCTAGCTTTACAGGCAAAACCATGTAATATTCCATTTCACATTGAATAGCTTATGTATATACTTAGAGAGTACAATGATAACACATTACTTGTTAAATACATAAAATAGTCAATATAATTAGCAGGTTTATCTCCTAAAACATTCAAGCTAATGTATTTTGGTAACCTCCTGACTCTGTTAGCTATTTTGGAATATACCATAAACACGAATACACTGACAATGTGAAGAATATTGGAAGTTGATAAAGATAGAGACAAGTTAGAATATGTGTAATAAATATATATTTATCTATTGCTCCTCTGAAGAATATTATCATATATTCAACATGACAATACCACCAAACATTGAAATGACAATAATTTTCCTACAGTGTAGAATTTCCCATTTCATAATCTGCCATCTTCAACTTTTTACATCTTTTTACATTATAAGTATGAATGTTTTCCTGTTTATTGTAATGTTTTGAAATCATTATATGATGGAATTAAAAATTTGTAGAGTCTACTGAAATTATCTCATTTTGTATGGATTTGTGATGCTAAATCATTAATACCATTGTTTCCTGAAATTTATGCTAACAGACTATATCACTAAATTATATTCTAATTACATCTTATTATTGTATTTTTATATTGGGTTCTACTGTTGCTGTTTTATGATATAGAATATTGTGAAGCTAGACTGAAACTTGCAACCCAACTGCCTCCAGTTACACTGTTTTATCACCAGGTTATGGAGGCTGATAAATATAACTCTAACTAATCAGGAGTTTGAGACCTGAGATTTAGTTCATACAGGCTGAGCATGAAATTTTAAGAGTCTCTCCTCTCCAGTTCACTACAGAAAGCTTGCAGTGGAACTGTGGCACAATTGGTAGATCACTACAGTCACCAGAAAGATACTCATCCTTGTCATATAGCTCCTGAATTCAAGACCTAAATCATAGATATGCACAACACACCCTCAAACATATACACACACACACCAACACACATGTACACTCACAGATTCTCTGGCAATGTTGTATCTTAAATTCTTTTCCAGAGATTGGGCAACAGCCCACTCATTTGTGAAGGTTTTTTTCCTGATTATTTTGAAGGAGGAGGATAGTTCATGGGAAAAAGAAGACAAGACTTTAGTGAGGAATTCTTTATAAGTGACTAGCTTATAAAAAAGAACAGGAGCACAGTTTTTATATTTAAAGCTTACATTCCTTCAACTATAGTATTTTTCTATAATAATCATTGAATTATGAGAAGACAATACAGCACCTCTCCCTCCTCCCCTTCCCCTCTGTCATAAAATATGACAAAAGTATAAAAAATACTCTATCTTAAAAAAATGTAAATCTATAAAAAGGTCTGGCAATATGGGTAAGGTTTATTTTTCAATAATTGTATGATTTTCCACCTCTAAGTACTTACCTTTTTTCCAGATGACAGCACACTGGGGATTAAAGGGCAAACAAGATTAAGAAACAAAAAACTAACAAAGTCTTAGGATATAGATGTCAAAAATTGATGCAAGAAGTACATGGTAGGCTGAGAGGGCCCTGAGAGGCAAAATGATTTCTGCAGGATGAGAGGAATAGTGAGAAATAAGGCATGGATCTGACCTAGAAAGTGTTCCTTGAGGTTGAGAACATGCTGATTCCCAGACCTAGCTGAGGATGTTGGGATTTGACAATGTTCACATGTGTATAGAGTGATGTGGGAGGGGAGATTTCAGTCTCCACTATGTCTTTGGGATAGTCTTATGTGAGCAAGCAGTTTAGATCATTGGTCTCTGAGAGATGACACTCTCTACCTCACAATGGAATAGAATATGGAACTCTGAGAGCCAGACAACTGTAACTGACAGTTAGCTCAAGCCAGCTCAAGTGGCCTGTAGCTCAGGAACAAGGAAGTTCAAGAGACTCAGGTCTCAGGCGTGAGAGGTGTGAGTGCCTCACTCAATGCTGCAGACATTGGATCAGTGCCAAAACACGAATCCATATTCTCAGGCCTTTTTATAAGACGAAACCAAGGAAATCACAAGGAAACTCATGCCAGGTATAACTATGACAGGAAACCTATTTAATCTCATCCTAGGCCACAGTACAACCTTCTTCTTGTGTGCTTTTATATGTGTATACTGAGAAAATATTTACTGTGTACTTTTCAATCCACGCTATTAATCATTTTGAAGTGTAATCCCAATTCCATGTTTCAAAAATCCATTCTTTTTACCACCTCAGTATGACAATGAGTCAGCCCAAACCCTGAATATGCCTTATAATATAGGGAGCTTGGACTCAGGCTTGTTGGAAATGCTGGTAATGAACCTGGTCCCTGCCTACCAGAAAGGTGATCTTTTCTATGTTAGAAACATTCTTTAACACTATAGAGTAGGAGACAATGGAGCAGTTTCTGGATATTGTTTAAAAAGTGAGTGTTCCTCTTTCAAACAGGGCTGAGACATCCTGGCAGATTATTGGAATACTTGGTAACTCTCTGAGACTGTTTCACTGGGGTCTGATCACAGGAGCTTGTCTTGGGACAAAGAAGTTCACTCCCCGGCTAACTCCTTAGAACTGGGCTGCCAGAACATTTCATTTTTCACAGAAACTAGTGGAGCCTTAGCAGTTTGCTTGCTGAGAGACTAGGATTCAAGGAATGAGCCAGTGGCACCCAACGTCCACCCTAACCTTCTTGGAGGCCTTTGAAGGAATATAGACAGATGAAAACTGCAACTTGAGCTTGAATTCCGGGCCTGAGAGTTGTCCTGTTCGTAGCACTCTATAATTTGATCCCCAAGTCCAGGTCTGGCCTTTGGCTGGTTCACTGAAGTATCTTTAGAATTTTACAAATTAGACTGTGTTCAAACTGTGATCCTCAGATCTCACACTACTAGTTAGTAAGATTAGAGGCATGAGCCATTGTGCACTTATTTGGACAGATGCATATAAGCATCCTCACAGAATTTACTTGAAATTGTGTGGACATATCTCCACTTTTTGTGGGTCATGTTTACATTACTCTGTGGGACTTAACCAGTCCCAAGTGTGTCCTGTTAGTTCAGAAAAAGGAGAAGCACAGAGTTATTCTCCTTCTCTCCTCCCATTGGTACAGATCCTTCTACCGTAACTGGGAGGAAGATGAACAAGATGAAGAAGAAAGTGGACGTTGGGACAAAGAGAAATTCTGTCCTTGAAAAATGGATATCTTTGAGGTTTCTGATTGAAAGTCAACATTCTTCTTTGCACACCAGTTGTGATTTCATCAGGGAGTTGAGGCTTGGCACTTCAGTGGATAGCAGATTACACATTGTGGATGCGGTTGTTGTTTTGGACTCTCATGGATGACAAGGAGGTCTGTGTATAACAAGTCAGATTCAGTGGAGAAACAAATTTCTCCTCCTATCACAGGGAGAATTTTAGAGTACTGTAATTGAGAAATTGTGAGGAGCATCCTGCTTGCAGGAGTCTCTTCCCACCTCCCAACATGCATGTCCTGCCAGAAAAACGCTATAGCCTCAGGATGTGGAGGGTGGGCTCTCATTTTCCTTGTCTGCCCACAGCATGGTTTGTTCCATCTTTCCTATGTGGATGGACTTCTACCATGATAATTTCTATCAGCACAAGTACCATGACACCATGAAAGAACTTATACAGTATGTCAAGCTCAACATGCCATCTTCAGACTTGCTCTTATGCTCACATATTCTTCTGGAGCAGCTGGAGGAACTCATGATCCTTGAGACCAAGGAAAAGAAGAAGAAGTCCTTGTTTATATGCCTCAGATCTGGTGAGTATGGATGGAACCTGAGTCTCTAGGTCTGTGCCTGATTGGCCAAGAGCCCTTAGTACGCCCCAGCTTGGCAAAATGTCCTTTTATAGATATTCTTTGCCAGGTAATATCTGTTCTCCTTTTAAAACAACTTGGAAGTAATCACTCATTAGAAACATCCTACCTTCTCATCAGTGTTCAGTCCAAACTCAAGTTCTACAGCTTCCCCCATTAGATCCTCATGGAAGTTTAGTCACACCTTAACTTCTACAGTTCTAAGACTCCTGAACCTATTTCCATGCTCAGGTTTGCATCACCGTAGAACAACTCTTGCAGAACTCCAGATAAAGAACCCATCAGTGATGTCATCGGAAGCCATCACTAATCTCCAGAAAGCCTGTGAACATAGAGGGCTTTTTTTTTAACTTGTGGAAAGGCCCAAACAAGTTTTGAGTCTTGTGGACATCTCACTGGTTCTGAACACCACATGTGATGCAAGTACACCTGCACATACAAGCAAGGAAGAAGATGATCCAGACTGTCTCCTATTGATATTCACAATCCACCTAGATCGGCGCCAAACCATTCAAAAAGACTCGTCTTGGTGTGCAGGGTAAATGTGTGCTAATGGAAAATGATCCCAGTCTATGTTCAGCAAAGCAAATAGGAGAGGTCCAAACTCTAGATTCAGTTGAGGAAAGAGAGTGTTTCCTCACAGAATACCCAGACCAATCTGTCCTCTTGCAGGCGATCCAATTTCCAATTAAGAAATTAGAATTTTTTTCCCTCCCTGGACTCAGGAAGAAAATCCTGTCTTTAGTGATGAAATAAATCCCTTTGAGGACTCAGAGGCAGAATTTCTGCCTGAAGGCAACTTAGAGACCAATCTAGATTTAGAGATTCCATTCCCCCTTCCTGGAAAAAAATCTTTATTTTTCTTTTTGTTCTGATTGTTGTAAAGTGTTAATTCTATTTATTTTTCTAACTTTATTAAAATATCAATGCTTTTGATATATTGTAGATTCATGAATCTTAAATACGTTTCTTTTTAAGCCTACAATCTGAAGCATCATGCATATGTGTGCTGTTGGGGAAAACACAGAATGACAGGGGGCTGTACAAGAGAGCCTACTGTGTATACAGGGAACTGTTAAATGCACAGGGAGCGGCAAAGAAGCCAAGCCATGCCTGGATGGGTTGATAAGGTGGCTAGAAAAGGTCTTGGACAGCAGATAAGATGTCCTAGAAAGCTATTCTGTCAATTGGGACAAATGACACAATACTTATAGTGGTATGTGGGACATTCTTCCAACAGTTAGTTCAAATCTGTATATATTTTCTTTGTGCTTTGGGTAAATATGGAAGAAAAATTTACCTACAATAATATAAAAATCTCCTTATGTTTGATATTTGACAAAATATATAGGAAATATGTATACTGGAAAGTAAAAACTATCATCAATAGAAGAAAGAAGGCTTACATAGATGAACAAACACAAAATCAGGCAGGAAAATAACACAATTAAATCAGATGTATGTAAATACATGTTGTATTCTTGATGTTATATATAGTATATTATATAATATATGAAATTGAATATGATTTTTCAAACTACAAAGGCATTTAAATTTTTAGTCTTGAGTAATTATTTCACAAAATATTAGTGTAAAATATTTTGGGGGAAACACAGCTATAATTTGATTATAATTATATGATTATATGAATATATATTTGTGTGTTTCTAGATCTAACACTGATTATAAATAGATGAATAAACATATATATATATATATATATATTTATATATATCTGTCTAAGAAGTGAGTATAATGAAACTGACTACACTATGTATAAAAATGAAGCTATGAGTTGAGTCCATGTGACTCAGGCCTGTAATCCTAATGATGTGGGAAGCTGGGTTCTGAGGTTTAGTCTCTCTTACCCCAAAGGCCTTAGATTTTCAGAGGAGGCCTGTGTCCTTCAAAGACACACATATGCAGTGGGATCACACTCCCCAAACCCAGAGGAAAGTCAGCAGAAATCAGGACAACCTCTTATGACACTCTACTCAGTTTCTGTACCAAGATTGCCATCTGTAGAACATCCATCAGATAGAAAGTAGGCATTTCCTCCAAAAGGGTCTAAAAAGAGCCTTCTGAACTTTAATCTTTGACTATACTGAATTAAACCTCATTTCCCTTCCCAAGCTGCAAACACATAGAAATATGGCAAGGGCTCAAGAGAGATGGACAAAGACTTACAAATACATAAAATTATATACTCTGTTTCAGTAATTCAATGACAAATCACCAAAGCATGTCTTGAAGTTTTCTTTTTTTAAAGGAAATAGAAACATATTCTGAGTGTATCAGGAACTGGATGATAGTTTTGTTGTTGAATTGTTGAATGCACTCCTGGGCAAAGGAGACACATATATGGAAGAAATTATGTGGGGGAGAATGTCCTCACACAGCTTCACAAAATAATGGCTATAATTTCTATGATGTCACAACCACCTTTGCCATAGCAACAAATAGGTGTCAGGCACTCGTTTTGCCCTGAAGTGGACTCAACAACACCAACAGGCACAAAGAATGAAAGGGAATGATTACTAGCCACCAGACTTCAGCTTGAAGAGCTGTCCTGAACACAAGTTAGGATAAATCGAGCTGGGGAAGGTTGATCTCCATGTAAGACTCCTGAACACTAAGGATTAGGCACTATTATAGATATTGGAGAAACAGAAGTGAATGTGGATCTCTCCTCAACAATTTCATGCTGAAACGAAAATCAGAAATCATAATGATAATTCCTATAAATCAGAGACATGACATTGGTGATTTTGTAGCAACAACTTCACAGTGAGGATGGGAGGAGACAACGCTGAACAAGAGATAGTTGATATGGGAGCCATCATCCAGGCAATTATCTAGGAGCAGGTACTCCAAGCAATAAGAACAGCAAATACATCCCCCATTGATGGGAATGGACCTGACTTGCTTCAGAAAAGGAAAACAGCATTGACATGCTTGCTTGTGAAGTAAGAATGGAAATGTACAATGAAGAAAAAAGAGGTCAGAAATGAAGATAAGAATAAATTAGATAGATATGGGATACTACGGATTACAAGAAGAAAAGTTCTGATTTTATTATAAAACTGACATGACTCACTGGAACCAAAGTGCTAAAATAGCAGTCAGATACATCTGATTCACCGAAAGAATACTTCTAAAATGTGATTCTATCTGGGCTCTGGTGGCTTACAATTGGAATCCTACTTACTCAGGAGGCTGATATCTGAGGATGAGTTTTAAGGAAGCCAAAAGAGGAAATTTGGTAAGACATGTCCAATTAAACACCAAAAATATGGATATGAAGCTGTGATTCAACTGGAAGATCACTAGCCTTGAGGAAAAAACTAAGAAACAGCACCCAGGACTTAGGTCCAAATCCCAGGACGTCAAAAACAAAGAAGCCAACAAATAAAATTTGGTGCTCAGTCATTCATCACTTAGCATTCTAGTTCAATGTATTTGGTATGAGTCTTGGAAATTATATCCTTAGCAAATGCTCTCCCAGGATATTTTGCTTCATTACCAACTTTCAAACCCCTGGCAGCACCAATGTCTCCTCCCAGTTAGCATAGCAGTCAGCCATTGGAAATTTGAAGATATATTTTATTAATCATAAGAATTCTGATCATCTTTCCACATACATCAAATGAGTAGTAGCCCCATTCCACTATTCTGAATGTTTATAATCCTCCTTTGAGTTAATAAGCATTAAAGCTTAAAAATTCTAGAGTGGTTATCAAATTAATTCAATAGTCATCATTCTTCTATATAAACATATGTTTATAAAAGGAGAGATTATTTGAAAGTGTGTACATGATACCTTCTATCTCTAATAATCTCAAGAAATAGAGTTTTACAGAAACATCCTGATTGCTTTGCCAAAGGAAAAGATCAGAGTTTTAAATAAGAGACCTAACTTCTCAGAAGGAAAATGCTATTGGCTTTAGAACAATTTCATTTGTCTAGAACTGTGGAAATCAGTTTCAGAAATGCCAGAGCCTAAGGGTATTATTCAAATCACATTATCATGAGGTACAAGCAGTCTGTCTATATCAACCTTCCAGGAAAAAAAAATCAATGAAGGAAAAGCAATGCTTCTAAAACAAGCATGTTGGTGATGGTTCATGCTTGTTATCCTAGCTAGTTAGCAGTCTAAGATGAATGGATCCCAGTCAAAGCCTGGCCAGGAAAATCCTTCCTGTCTGCAACCAGCAGACAGGAATCATTAGCTCTGTTCCTGAAGCCCAGATGGACAGCCTCTGACAACAGACATCCAGACACACAATAACATCCCTATTTGAAATATTATCAAATATATTCACATAATATCTTCTGTTTGGGAGATAATATTTAAAAGATATATCAAAGACAGTTCAAATGGCATTTAAAAAAGGCAGAGTGAAATTAGAAATATGTACTCACTGACTGAAATGCAAGTAACTGTCAGAATGATGTTAATGGGGCTAGAGGCCCATTTGGTAACTTATCCACACAACCATCTTTCCTCACATCTTGTCAGCCTGAACAGTGAGACTTTTGAAATTCAAGGAATGTGTGTGAGCATATAGCTTGTAAAAGTAATAATGAAAAGCTAGGCATTGGAAGCTCAGGCCTGTAAAACTAAGTACTCAGAACTCTGAGATATGAAGAACTCAGTTCAAAGCCAACTGATCAAAAAAGATTCTTACCTCCATTTAAACAGTAAATACAGAAAGATGAGCTGTGCTTCAAATGGTAGAGCATATAAAAGCTAAGCAAGAGTACCTAGGTCCTGAATTCAACCCCAGTACTGCCTCTCATACACAAAATAATCATGATTACACCACAGTACATATGTGCATACATGTTCACAAGGGATGTAGATGAATGGGATGATGACATCAATTACCTCACCTTTAGTCTCAATCTTTCTGTACAGCGTAGCACAGTCTGTGAAAAGCCATAGGTGAAATCTTTCCTCAAAATCAGCAGATACATCCTCATTGCCCTCTGCACATTTATATTATGTATACACACATATAAGGGCTATATTTTCTAACTAATTTTCTTTTTTTATTGTGAAAATGCTGTACAGAGAAATGCATAATCTTACACACATGCTTCAGAATTATGTGCCCTTGTTTAGGTTTCATAGGGAGCACAATATATCCAGCCTCTGGATCATTCTTGTAATCTTAGCATTCACAAGGATGGGATCTGAGGATCACAGTTTGATGCCAATCCAAGCTAATAAATCCTCAATTTCTTATCTTCAATTAAGTAGAAAAAGCCAGAAGTGGAGATGTGGTTCGAGTGGCACAGTGACAGCACTGAGTAAAGCAATCTAAGGAAGAGCTCCAGACCCTCAGTTCAAGCCTGAGTACTGGCCCACTAGTACTTCAAACGCCAACCTTCCCCCAACAGGAAACCAAAAATACATCAAAATATTTTGTAACTTGTGAAGCAAAATCCAATGAGGCAACATAGTTACTAGTTTGTTGATGGGTTGGGGGGGAAACCCCAAATTCAACATGTGTTCAAATAACATAAAGAACAAGCAATCAAGTAAAATTTCCCAGTAAAGAAACTTCCTTAGTATTCACTGGGACCCCTGACAAAGATACATTTTTCTATATTTTTTCTAAATTAGTGTTTTTTTTCAGTAAGGTAATTAGTACAAACCTTTGTTGTAAGTTATAGGAGTTATTGGAAGCTCCAAATGAAGGTACAACAAAAAGCATACAATATTACAAGTTTCTATGCCTCTGTTGAGACATTAGAAACTTGTTATAGTGTGGCCTCTCGGAAACAGAAGGGGGATGCTCAGCCTCACTGGTCATAAAAGAAATGCAAATCAAAACCAAAACCACATTTAGATCCCATTCACCACTATCAATGATAGTGGTGAATGTCCACTATCAAGAAAACAAATAATAACAAATGCTGGGGTGAATATGCCTAAATGAGAACCCTACCACACTGATGGTAGGAATGTAAGCTGGTTCAACCACTCTGAAGGTAGTATGGAGGTTCCTCAAAAGACTAAACATAGAACTCCCTTAAGATCTAGCAATCCCACTCCTCACAGTTATCCAAATGATCTCAAACTAGGGCACAATAAGCTACCAGAACAACTATGTTCATTGCAGCATTGTTTACCATAGCTAAGATATGGAGCCAACCCAGTTGCCCCTCAATAGATGAATGGATCAAGAAAATATGGTATATTTACAGAATGTAATTTTATGCTTCTATCAGAAAGAGTGGCGTAGTCCCTTTTGTAAGAAAATGAAAAGACTTGGAAGAAATCATACTAAGTTAATCAAGCCAGGCCCAAAGAAACATGAGCTCTATGATTTCCCTCACTTGCAATGAGTAGCATTGGCCTATTACTCCTGAAAGTGGATTATAGTAGCACAGAAGTTATGAATATATACATGACCATACGAAATGATGCTAATTGAAATGAATGCCAATACATAGAAACGCAGGTCTTCTTTTGTTTAGTTGTCAAGCTTGATGTTACCAATGTACTGCAGATAGTTCATTCTTCTTACTTTATGTTATTTTTCTTCTCCTAGGGTTTTATCCATGGCAATTCCCATCTGTGATTCTGGTACCCTGAATTCTGTATATTCTGTTAATGAATCTGGGAAAGTTAAATGGATTTCTTTTTTACTATGGTTGCAACTGTCTTTTACATTTCAAGTACTTAACAAAAAGAATGTAAGCCAATCACGGCCAGTGGTACACAATTGTAACTCTAGCTGTGATCTGAGGAAAGTGGATTATAGCTAGACCAGGTTAGAAAAATCTGTGAAATTTTGATCTCCAATTAACTATTCAAAATCAAGAAGTAAAGGTTGGCTCAAGTCGTACTCGGCTACCCTTGAGTTAAAAAACTAAAGGTCAGCTCCCTAAGTTCAAGCTCCATTATTCACACACACACACACACACACACACACACACACACACACACACACAGTTACCCTTGAAAAAAAAGCTAAAAGTCAACTCTTCGATTTCGAGCCCAAGTATTTACACACACACACACACACACACACACACACGCACACACATACACACACAAACACATTTTATCTCAAAAATAGCCAGTGACCAGGAAACAAACAAGATGATATTTTTCTTTGTTTTCTTTCATTTTTGTCATGTTTATTCATTTATCTCTTTTGAGAAGTTAAAGGGGTCATTTTAAAAGAGAGACATGATGAACATGTTCAACAGTGGTATTCAATTGGTACTATATTGAAAATGACTTATGCAACTTGTTTGTGGGGAAAGACGGGAAAATGAAGAGATGAAGGGAAAGGGTAACATAATCCAAAAAAAAGTGCACTCAGGGAAGTAGAGCTGTGGCTCAATATGAGTGCTATTCTTCAGCAAAAGATCTCAGAGACAGTGCTCAGGCCCTTGGTTCAAGACTGATTACTGACTGAAACAAAAACATATACAAAGGAAATGTAGTCATTACCACACGTATGAAACTATCTCCTCTACAGCAAAATAATGATAAGAAGAAGGAGGAGAAGAAAAATAAGAAGAAGAAGAAGAAGGAGGAGGAGGAGGAGGAGGAGGAGGAAGAGGAGGAGGAGGAAGAGGAGGAGGAGGAGAAGGAGGAGGTGGAAGTTAATAAAACCAAACCAGTGAGAGAGAAAAATTGAGAGAGCAAGGGAAGGGGTGATATTTCAAAAAAGAAATATATCCATACCTGACTTATATGACTATAAACTCTGTGTACACATATTTGTAATTATAATACAAAGAAAAAAACAGAAATATAGTTCTGGAGGCATAACTCAAATGGAAGATCTGACTAATAAGTATGTGATACCAAGTTCAAAACCCATTATCAATATCCCCTTCAAAAATGGCTCTTCTCATCATGTGTGCTTTCCCTAGCTTATGAAAAGGGGTGCAAACAGTTAAAGAGAGAGCAAAATAAGCTATCTGACACAGAACTGTGCTTTTAAAGAGCAGTACTTGCTAGAACACGTGTTGACTAGAACAGATGATGACTCCATGTTTTCTGAAATAAATAGACCTAGTCGAACTTGAATACAGGCTCCACTGTATACGAGATAAGGACTCAAAATTAACTAAACTCTCTGGGGCTCAAAGTCTTCATAGTTAAAGTGAGCATAACAATACAAATCTCACATTATGAGATCTGGATGTCATCAAACCTGGAGTGGGTTTTATCTTAGGTGTGTGTGAAACACTCAAAAGCTGCTGGAAGGAGTATAAACTGGCCTGATGTTTACTATATTACTTAACAGTAAAACAGCAACTATACAGACTCATGGCTGTTTTCTCATACTGAGAAAAGAGGATCAAGGTTCTAAGCCAGAACAGGAAAATGGATCAGACTCATCTCCATTGACCTCTAAAAAAGCTTAAGGTGGAGTTTGGTTCAAGTTGTAGAAAGCAAAAATCTCAGGAACAGTGTCCAGGCCCTGAGTTCAAACCCTAGGACCAGCACAAGCACACACGCACACACCACACACACACACACACACACACACACACACACACCACAAAAACACATACACAAACACACACACACACACACACACACACACACACACACCACAAAAACACATACACAAACACACACAATTTTGTATGTTCCTATCACCCCACTTAACAATACTTTCCCACTTCCAAGCTCACAAGTTGTTGTTTTGTTTTGTTTTCAAAGGGACTTGCTGTGTAGCTCAGGTTGCTCTTAAGCTTACAGTCCTCCTGGGTGCTGTGATTAGAGGCATGTCTACCATAATTGGCTTCACTCAGTAACTCTATAATAATTTTTGCAAGAAATTCATTCATACTCATGAAGATATGTGGCTTAAAGCTGTTCATATTAATATTCTAATGTAAAAAATGTAAATAATATAGCTGGATATGGTACTATACTACCACATGGTAATGCCAGACAGAAGTAGGAGTTGCGGAAAGCCAGATTTACACTGCACAATCTTGTCTCCAAGGAAAGAAATTCTGTAAATATAAATCTACTCTGAGACATACAATATGTTAAATTTATATAATGAAAAAAATAGATTATTTTTAATGGAAAGAAAATCTTGGCAGAAAATTTGAAAACATGTATATGTATATATATTTAAATCTGGAGAAATAAAATTTCAAGTGGTATTATCTGTATTTTTCAGTCTGTCACCTACCGATTTACTGACACATTGATTTCTGTTTAGTCTTCACAAAACACTGTTCTCTCACATAAGTACAAAAAAACTGCAAAACAAAAAGTACAAAAAGTGCATTATCATAAATGCAAATGTAGTTTATTCCCTACCATAGTAATTTGGAGAAAACATGCATTAAGTTAATGGCATTGAACACTGCTCAAGAAGGGGAGTCAAAGAGAATGCAGATTATGTGTTTGTGTGTGTGTGTTTTTTCCATGAGTAAATAATGGAGTCAGAAGTAGACCTAATATTCCTGTTTAGTCTTTTTGCTCAAAGCTGACACTCTACAATGAGAGCTACATCTCCACTTCTGGATTTTGGTTTCTCAATTGGAGAAATATCTCAGATTTTTCTGCATAGGCTGCTTTAAACCAGGATCCTCTGATTTTTACCTCTAAAGTAGCCAGGTTTTAAAATATGAGCCATAGGTGGACAGCAACTACATTAATATTTTTTGCATGTTTGAATGAATTTTAGAGTAAGACATATATGTTACTTTTGAGAATGTAGGAAAATAGTAATTAATATTTAAGAGATCATAAAACATACAAACCTGAACATAGAATTTAGCTGAGAATAGAATGGAATAAATCAAAATTACCTATGATAGTTTTCAGTCTGTGCACAGAAATGATTGCATTGTTGGAGTCCAAGGCCATCAGATAGCTGAGCCCCAGCTAGCTGCTATGCTCATGAGGCCAGCTAGTGATATTCACAAGAATGTGATGTTGTTGGATGGCAGGGATCAGCTTCAAGTTCAGAGATCAATACCCATTGATCTCAAACCCTGATATTTTGAAATACATTGTACTTCCATTATCCCAGCTTTTCCTGAATTCCTAGAACCTAAAAAATGTTTCAGCTTTACTTAGTATTTAACATTTCTTTTTTTCTCTCTCTTTTTGTCGGTCGTGGGGCTTGCACTCTCGGCCAGGGCATGACCCCTGAGTTCTTTAGCTCACAGCACCTCTTTTGTGTTTTATGGTGGTTAATTTGAGATAAAAGTCCGATGAAATTTCCTGCCTGGGCTACCTTTGAACTGCGATCCTCAAAAACAGCTTCCTGAGTACCTTGGATAATAGACATGAGCCACTAGTTTAACCCGTTTCTTACTCTATCCTCAAACCCGGTTAACCAGAAACCTAATCCAAATCACATTCTGATTTAACACCAAATGGCTAATGTAAGGAAAATTGTCTAGATTCTATTCAATCGTACATTTTTTTGGCTTCTATTTCTTATTGGAAAACTAAAATTTACCTTAAAGCTTATCCTTCCCTAAACCTAACCGGAACAAAAATGTACCTCACACTTTAAACCAAATTTTATTTGAATGTTTAAAGTAACACAGACTGGTTTCATTCATTCTTGCCATTCATTCCTCTTAAAATATGTGGCAGTTTTACACAATGTCTTACATGTTTTTCTCATCCTAATCCGCTCTAACTGGCACACCTTGCCTAATCCTAAGCATACATATAACTGAATCATCATGTTAATAACAAGCCACTTTTTCATATTTATCCCAACTCTTGCTCAGCGTGGAGGTCTAAATTTTACTTGCATTTTGAACATAAATTTTAAGTGTTTTTCTATTTCTTGTCAGGTTTTATTGTTCATTATTTTTTAAAAATTTTATTTTGTTGAAAAGATGCTTTAAAGAGGGATTAGTTACATGTGTAAGGTAAGGAGTACGTTTCTTGTTGAGCATTGTTACCCACTTCTTTCTTGTTCTCCCACTATTCCATCCCTCCCCACTTCCTTACCCCTCCCTCCCCTGGTGTAAACTTTATTTTCAACATAGTGTCATGTGAGTATCATTGTTGCAATGGGTCATCCTGTGATGAACCTAAATTTTCTATTTCTCTAATCCTAATTCTAATTCTGTTTGGGATCCTAACCATAACCATAATAATAATGATAGCTCAATTCAAACGTTAACAAAAAATATTTGGGTTTTTATTCATCCTATTAATTCAATGTATATCTTGAATTAACTTGCAGTTTAGCTTAAATCTTCCAAATTAGTTTATATGCACATATATAAAGTTGTAATTTTATGGGAAAAACAGAATACCTTTGGAGGAAGGAGTAATGAGAAGGATATAGAGGGAGTATAATCAAATATGTTAAATATATTATGGAATTGTCACTTCTGACAATTAATATCTATTAACACAATAACTAAAAATTAATAAAGAACACACTGCCTTCTAGTGTTCTTTAAGAGAGCCATGATCTGTCTTCTGAAAAAAAAAACAACAACAAACTCGTGTTAGATAAACTTTGTCCATGCATAATTTGTATTGTTTGCCAATTAGTTAACTTAATGAATAAAAATTTATCGAATAAAATTCCTTGACAAAAAATATAAAACACTTACTTAGCAATTGTTTGAGAAAAAGTTTTTGTCATGAGTTTTAAGAAACGGAATTGCTATTTCCCTACAAAGCAATGAATTAAGTTTACTAATCTAGTATTTGTAGTAAGTTTAGAGAACATAATTGGCATGAAAAACAACTAAATATACATCTTGTTTCTTGAATGAGTGATATTTTAAACATTGTCTTTTATTCAAATAAATACTTAGGTTTACATTTCAAAATAAGTGCAATTTTATCTCCTTTCAGAATAAGTACTTACCCTGCAATTAAATGTACTAGCATATTCAGGTATTTAAAAGCTAAATTTTCTATGTTTGTTATGTAGCTCTACATATTCAGAATGACATGATTTTTTTATTCATAAATGTCTAACCTCAGATTTTTGCTTCATCAATATAAATTTTCTCATGAGGTTGTAGTGAGGGCTACAGTAACCAGAATGATCTAAACCATTTCCTGAATTCTAAATTTTAAATAAAATCATTTTTAAGCTTTGATAATATCATTTATGGTCTCTTCAGAGAAATTAAGCTAAAACAAATGATACTTTTTAAACATTTCACTCACATTGTAAAGAATATTAACATAGGTCAACAAGAGACTAATTGTTTCAGACTCATCATATTTAGTGATCTTAGTGTGAAGAATGTAGAGAGTAGAAGGTCCTTATACTCAATAAATAGTATTGGCTAAATTAAATCATTATCTGGATTTCTTATTTGGAGGTTAATCACATAGAGACAGGATAATAATAAAAAAATTTACTTTGGTTTCAACAGAAAAAGATATTTGTGCATGTACCACAGTTGCTTTATTAGTTTGTAGTTGAACACTAGACTTCGATTTATATCTTGGCTGTTGTTGTGAATTATGTGAATAACAATGAACTACAGATATATTTATGAGTTACCCAGAGAGAAATATTCACATGATTGGTGGGTCAGATGATATTTCAACTTAGGATTTCTTTTTTTTTTTTTTTGGGGGGGGGTCTTGTAGTGGGGCCTGAACTCTGGGCCTGGGAGCTTTCCCTCAGCTCTTCAGCCCAAGGCTAGCGCTCTACCACTTGAGCCACAGCGCCACTTCCGGCTTTTTCCTTTTTGCTTATGTGGTACTGAGGAATCAAACCCAGGGCCTCGACCATGCAAAGCAAGCGCTCTACCACTGAGCCACCTTCCCAGCCCAGGATTTCTTTAGAAAACTGCATACTACTTTCTACAATGAGAACACTAACCTGTATTTTGACTAAGAGTATAGAAAATTTCCTTTTCTCCACAGTGTCGCCAGCCAACATTATTACCTTTTGAGTTTTTTTAAAGGGTAGGTTTTTACTGTGTGCAGTACCCAAGACTGGCCTTAGACTCAAATCCTTTTACTCCAACCTCCAATCACTTGGAATTACCAGCCTTTACCACCACACCTGGGTCCTTGGATATTTTTGATAAGAGTTATAATAGTTACAAAGTAGTATTATAGTAATTTTGAATTGCATTTCTCTAATGACTTCTGCTCACAAAGCATTCAGCCAACATAGACGTTTTATTAAATACAAATTTGTAAATCCACAGGAGATTTTCAGGGCTTTTTGGAAAACATGTCTATTCAGAATTTTTGTCCATTTTTAATCAAGTTTCTTGTTAATCTCATCTTTAATCTCTCTATAGCAAATCAATAATTAATTCAAAGTAGTAGAAAGGAAAAAATTAAGCAGCTCCTAACATTTAAAATTTTTTTAATAACATGATATTGCTTAAATCATTTTCTGTTGAGGCTTGAGACTATATAACTCAATTTAGTTAGACCTTTTACAAGACTATATATAATTTATTTATTTTACTTTGTTCTTTCCAAAGGCTGCATGACTAATTTCACTTGGTTTCTTTCAGTTTCATGTAGTTCAGATTTCAAACTGAAGAATAACTGGAAGGAAGCAAACAAAAAATATATTTCCCCTCATCTGATGATGCCTCTACAAGAATGAGGAAAGTGTTGATCCTTCTAAGGACCTATGATAGAATATCAAAAAGACAATTTATTCTTCTAGGTCTTCCTTATCTTTGCGATGTAACTTAAATGATGTAAAACACAATATACTGCTCAGATACTTTTATGTTCTATCAGTTTTGCACATTTTCATATGGATTTCACCTCTGTCTACAACATTTCTTCATCGTTCTGACCCTGATACTTTTACATTATCATGACATAAGATAACCAGTTTCTTTTACAGCATGAGAAGTTATCCATCTGGCTTCCTTGGAAGCAGAGCATGGTCAATAGATATTACTTCTGGTTGCTCACACTACATGTAATGGTTTTTGTATTACTTATCATATTCTATTTGGTATTTAAAAAGAATGCTGGCTAAACTCAAAGCTCATTCATAGGTTTATGTTAAGTGTTTCACAAGTCTTATTCTCTTAATTCTTAAGATAACATTCGCTATAATGCTAATGTTATTACCATTGTAGTGTTGGGAAAAATTGTAGTTAAAGACACTAAGTGCATGGCCCAAAGACACACACAGTGAGGAAGGAAATGAGTCAAAGTTTCCAAAAGTCTTTCAGTAATACCAAAAAGGTGGGTAAAATCTCTCCATTCTCTTACACTCTCAATTCAATATTCATTTTGTCCAAGAAATAATAGCATAGCAAATATTGCCCTTGGTGATTGTTTTCTATCACATTTTGTCTTCAACACAGAATGTGTTGGTGACATTGGGTTATCATACACAGAGCTGAGCTTACAAATTGAGGTCCGAAGACAGCCAAATTTCTTCTGTCACACAGTTCCAGTTTCATTTTTAAAAAGTACTAAAACTTTTAAATATCATCACTTACTATCTTTTAACAATCCCCAAACTGACATATACTCACTTCAAAAGGCTTTCAAATTAGGAGATGATAAAACAGGCCCCCATGAAGTAAATTTTCTTTTATTTTTTAAAATGGTTCTAAAAGCCTTGTGCTGGCTGGTCACACCTATAATCCTATCTACTCTGAATATTTGCTCTGGAGTCTGATTTCTGTGGATAACACTTGGGAGCCAATCAGGACCAAAAAAAAAAAACTTCATGAAATTATTTTTCAAAATGTTTAATGAACTAGGAAAGAGCCAAGAACTGAGATGTAGCTTATATAGTAGCTCACCAATCTAGATAGGAAAGGCCTAGCAAGACCTTGAAGCCCTGATTTTAAACTCTGAGCACGCCAATATACATGTATGGCGTGTGTTCACATGCACGCGCGTGTTTCCTTGAGCGCTGCCTTACTCACACACACACACATTTATTCAAATTACCGTCATATCAGTGTTCTGCATTAATTTCTTTGTTAACGATATTATATGGGTAAAATACAGGAAATAAACTCTTCCATCTCAGAACATTTTTATATGTTCTTTATTGTAATAATACTGTGCACAGGGGTCACATTTACAAGGACAAGGAAACTAGTACATTTCCTAACAAGCATTGTTACCTCCTCCTTTATATTTCCCATACCATCCCTTCCCTCCCACCTCCACAAGTATACTCCCCTCCCCCTTCCTTCCCCCGCCTAAATTGTAAAGTTCATTTTTCAACATAGTGTCTTGTGCATCTCATTGTTACAATGGGTCAACCTGTATCCCTATTTGAGCATTTTTTCCCTTCCCCTCCCCAAATTAGAGAAGCATACATACAAGATGTAAGTGCATCAACTTCAAATACAGAGAAAACAGGGGTTATATCGTGGGGAGAAACATACAAAAAAACAAAAAATTGACATCACACATTATAAGTACCTGAGAAACAATAGCAAGAAACAAAAAACCACTTGTGTCCCTGTTGTGGGGTTCAATTTCTTTAACATCATTTTATCTGGTTATATGCACATATCTTTTGAACTTTTCTGCTTATCCCAGACATACATTTGTTATTGAAAATAAGGGAAATCATGGGACCTATGTTTCTTTGGACTTGGCTTACTTCAGTCAATAAATTTTTTTCCAAGTTTTTCCATTTCCTAACAAATTGGGCGATGTCATTCTTTCTGATGGAGGCATACAATTCCATTGTGTAAATATACCATATTTTCTTGATCCATTCATCTAATGGGGGCATTTGGTTTGGATTCATATCTTAGCTATCATAAATAATGTTGCAATCAACATAGTTGTGCTGGTAGTTTTAGTATGGTCTTGTTTATGATCATTTGGGTACATCCCCAAAAGTGGGATTACTGTGTCATACGGGAGTTTTATGTAGAGTCTTTTGAGGAACTTCCATACTGCTTTCCAAAGTATTTGAACAAGTATACACTCCCACCAAGAATGCAGTACGATTCCCTTGTGACCACACAACTTTCAGCATCTGTTGTTGTAAAAATATGGAATGCTACACAAATTTTCATGACATACTTGTGCAGGGGGCATGCTAATCTTCTTTGTATTATTCCAATGTTAGTGTTTGTGATGCTAAATTGAGCACAGAACATTTTTTATATATAAAGTATAATTTTTATTGATTTTATTAAACTAGACAATTCAACAAAATTAAGTTCAAAAGAATTGTTGTGAAATTTTAGAATCATATATTTCTTACATAAGCACACATTTAGGAATAAAATCAAGATAGACATGCCAAAAACAAAATAATTCCAGATATTTGTAGTTCAAGAGGTGTGTAGGAGGAGGAATTCAATTATTCTATACAAGGCACCTGTCAAAATGAATATTGCAGCAAGTGTTTAGGTTTGTTAAAAGTTTTAAGGTTTTAAATATGCTTAATTTTGGGAATTTGCTTATATATGCCCAAAATAGGACCGTTTGGCAGGTATAAAACTTTTCTATAAAGTATTTAATATTTATGGTAACAGACATTAAGTACTAAGTATTTACATTTCAGAGTTTATGGAAACTTTATTAATGAGAAGTTGCAAAGTCTTTGTGTAAAGAAGCAGAGTGAAGAGTTAAGACTTTAACTATACAGTTTCTGTTAAAACTTTAGGGATTCCTTACTTTATTTGATAGCAAGGAATAAATGATGATATAAGCCATAATGTACGCATGTATGTTACTATTCACACACATATATATACACACGTATACATGCACACATGGAGAAAGACACATAATTACAGCCAACACAAGTTTCACCAGTTGTTGAATATGCCTTAAACTGAATACTAGAAACAATATATGTTGAAGATGTATTTGTCTCTAAGAGTTCATTTACCACTCCTCTTATCTCTTAAAACTGGTAGTTTTAGAGAGATTTGACTTACAAAATGCAGTACAAATGATAACAAGTCACTTGGAAACCTCAGTAAGTATGTCATATGGTGTCTCCCTGCTCCTCAAGGATTGTCCTCGTGTAGACACTTTCAACCACCAATTTAGCAGGAGAATACCCTGGTAAAGAGTAAAGTTATAAGGCTTTAAATGGCATCCTTACTTGAGCTCTTTTTCCAACAACCAGCATGAATTTGTAGGCAGATGAGTGAGTCCTCAAAAAATTGGACTCTACATATATATTTAACTGACCCATGTGAAAATTCCTATGTGAGAAATGCTGACTGAGGTCTTGCTGATTTCCTGGCCAAGAAAATAAGAAAAAAAGAAAGTATTTTGAATGTTTTAAAGTTTGAGAATAATTTGTAACCTGTCAATGAAGGTGTAGAACACAATTATACCAACTGACGAAAAAAAATGATGGCATTTCATTTATGTGCTCTTGGATTTGGCCAGTGATTTTAGAGGTGTCTACACAAGTAGAATCAGCATAAATCAAGCCAGCATTTCTTCATTTATAAGGAAAGGTTACTGGTTGACCCATTGTAACAATGAAATATACAAGACACATTACCAGAGGATGGGTGAATGGGGGAGGTGGGGAGGTGTGAAGGGAAGGGATGGTAGGGGAAAAACAAAGGGGAGGGTAACAATGCTCAATAAGAAATGTACTCATTACCTTACTTATGTAACTGTTACCCCTCTGTACAGTATTTATAATAAAAATATATATTAAAACATACAAGGAAAACTTCTGTACTTATATGAAGTTGTATTTGTCACTCAATAGAAGTAAGGTATTGGTTTTAGGACCACAGGCTTATTACTTTGGATACTCTAAATCTCTACATGAACACAGTATATTATTTACATTAGAATCTGCCCACCAGCTAGTGCAGTATAATTGCTGTGAGAATTTTTATTACATTCTATATTTGTAATGAAAACTAAAAGTATATGTATGCACTATCAACAGATACAAATTTTTTCAGATAAATTTTGTATGCAGTTTGAGGATGGAATTGGAGAGCAATTTCAAAAAGCACAAATTTCATCAAAAAGACCAGTTTGCAAATTGTAACAAGGAGCTAATCCAGCATCATTGAATAGTATGGAACTCCAAGGAGAAGTACTTGAATTGAGACAATATCAGAAAGTGTAACAACCCAAGGACTTTTTAAAATGCAGCTGCTAGAATTCTCATGTAGAGCTTTCATAACAGTTTGTGAAGCACAAATCAGAACCTCACTGAAGTGTAGATGGTTTTCTCTCAACTTTCTGTCATGATCAGTCATTATCAATCAACATATAGCTAATCTTGAATAATCCTCTAATAAAATGTTGATGGAGTGTTTATATGCAGAAAACCTCGGAAGGCTAACTTTTTCCAATTAGGACAGTCTGTATTTTATGATCCAGCCGAGAGAAAACTAGGTAAGCATCCATTTACAACCTTCTGAATAGTTCTGATTCTGCCCACATCACTTATCTATCCATACCTGTGCCCGAGTGAAACGATTTTAAAATAATTTATCATTTAAAATTTAAATTTATGCTTCAGGGAAGATATCGAAGGAGAAGCTGGAAGCTAAACAAGCTCTCACATAGAAAACAGCTTTAGTGCTCCAGTGAAAAGTCCTAAGCTGGAGAATCACACCAAGTGTGCCAGCACAGTACAGAGAGTTAGGCCAAAGAGGGAAAAACCGGGCAAGGAGACAAATCTGAGCACTTGCCAGCAGCTGTGGTTGCAGCTGTGGCGGGGGCGGTTGCGGCTGTAGGCGCCATACCTGCAACACAGAGAGTCTACGAAAAAGGCGCCAGATGCAGCAGGTGAGAGGATTCTACTCAACACCAGCAAGAACTGACAAGGAGCAGACATCTTCATCCTTCAGATCGCAGACCAGAGATCACCCAGGAACCAGACTCCTGTGTGAGTAGAAGCATGATTTCCTCACTCCTTCTCAGGGAGCAGAGAAGGGAAGGCCACCCCTCCCTGCCCACTACCGGAGATCTCCATCTCTGATACTGGCAAAGGCATCGCTGAGCAGCTAGCTCCAACTCAGTCTTTGGATGAAAACAAAAAGTAATTTAGCAGGTCACAGGAACCTAACCTGACCTGCCAGGCTCAGCTCTATGCAGGGAAAATTCACCCAGCCCTTGCCTGCGCCAGCGCCAGGAGTGGCTTTCTTCACTGGGTAAACAGAGCAAGGGGCTGCCCCTCCCTACAGCAGCCTAGACAATCAATTGAAATTCAGTAACAATAAACCCTGAGAATGGCTCCTGGCTGGGCTCTTTGACTGCTTCAGAAGCTAGCCCCTCAGGGAAAAGCTACTGTTTGCTGAAAGGCCTCAACTCTACCAAGAACCTAGCCCCATTACAGCATCTCTAAACTAGAAGAAACAGCCATCACCCGGTTTTGTGATACTCAAAGCAGATCTCCCTCCCATTGAACTAACCTGGGAAGAGGATGACAAAATCCTGGGTAAATCAAAGCATTTTTCTGCCTCCTCAAACAAACTGACTTAAGAAAACAACCAAGCTACAGGAAAATCAAACACCACAAGCAGACCAGAGACTCCAACAAGAGACTGGTTATGGACACAAGGGAGATGCAGGACCTTGCCATCTCACCCCCAAAATGCAAATAACTCTTTTTTGTTACCTTTTATTAAAATTTTTTTAACATTTTTAATTTTTAACTTTAAAAAATTGTTTTCTATTAACTTTTTTTTCTTCCTCTTATAATTTTTATTTTAGGGGTATATGTTTGTGTGTGTGCTTTTTTTCCATTTTTGTTTAGCTCTACTGATCTTTTGATCCTTTTTTATTTTCTGTCTCATTCTTTTCACTTTTTCTTCTCTTTCCTTCTTCTTTTCATGATTTAATCGCTTTTCTGCTCATTATCAGATATACCTGTAGTCGATTATTAGACCTTATCCCCCATTGTATACACATTTATCCAGAAATTTATTACTGAATTCAAAACCTCTTAGACTTAAATTCCTTAATAGCCGTACTACCTCTATATACCTATAAAAAATTTTAAGCATTTTAATTTTTTTAATTTTTCACGTCTCCTTTCTATCCCTTCCATTCTCTTATCCTATTCCAGTCCTTCTCTGAATATTACGTTTTTAATTTGCATAATTTAAGTGTTTCATTTTTTAATTTTTAATTTTTGTTTTACAATTTTTTCTTGTCTTTTTTTCTCTTTCTTTTTTCCCCAGTCTCTACTATCATTCTATCCAACCTATTTCCTGCTTTGACATTAGGACTAAGTTAGCTCTCCCTCTACCTTTCCACATCCTTCTATTCTTATTTATACCCACATCTCTCGCTAAAACTAATAACTTCTGGTTTGCCAAATTCTTTTTTGTGGTTCATAGACTATTAATACATAGTTGTTTGATGTTGAAAAATATATCTGTTGAACTAGATTTTATCTCAGGCTTTTGACTATGCAAATATAGACTGTGTTGATGCTTGCCTTAAGATAGTTTTCTAGCACAAACTGGTGTTACTTTCATCCCAAATGGGCAGAATAAGCTGGAAAAAACACAAGAAAAATGGCACGCCCAGGTATCTCAACTCCAACTCATGATAATCAGTGGAGAGAACAGATAATGAATAATCCAGAGGAGAGCTCCCCCAAAGCTCTATAAACACTAATGGTAAACATGGTAAAAAGATTGAAAACCTGCAAAGGACTCTGTGTGAGCATGAGAGGGAGAGAGATGAGGCAAACGAAAGATCAAAACAGGAAGCTCAAGGCGTGAGGAAGCTACTCAAAGATAGATAAAGGAATTGCATGTGCAACTTGAGAACACTCAAAGAGAAATAAAGGAATTGTGTGAGCAAGCTGTGATCAGTCAAAGAGAACTACAGGAATTGCATGAACGTGAGGAAGCTAATCAAAAAGTAATACAAGAATTGAGAGAGCGGGATGAAAATACACAAAAATCACTAGAGGCATTCATGGAATCCGTAAAGAGAGAGCTGAAAGAAGTCAGGGAGTCCACAAAGGGAATGCTGAATGGATCCCAACAGAAGGAATGGAAGTCCAAGGAAACCATAACCAATCAACTAAGTGATTTGAGAATAAACAATGAACATCAAATTAAGGAAGTAAAGAATTTCATACAAGATCTAAAACAAAGATCCAACAAAGAATTTGAAGCCATAAAAGCCGACCAACTACAAGTAAAAGAAAAAAAAAGTAGAAAATCTGGATAGTAGAATAGACCACGCAGAATATTGAATCCTGAGGATAGAAGACAGCATAGATTTTATAGAAAAAGAACATACAACCATCCAAGACAAATCTAAGAAATATGATAGATCTATTCAGCATTCAACCTTTGAGCCACCAGTGCCTACCCATGTTGCATATTTTGTGTAATTCAAATTTTCAGCATTGTATAGATGCTCCTACTACAATATAAAAACAAAAAAACTTAACCTACTTTTCACTGTATTTGATGTTGTTATAATTTGTGGAGGGGAAGGAAAAAACTAAGTTGTTTAAATAGGGATACAGGTGGACCCAGTACAACGATGAGATGTACAAAATGTTATGTAGAAAAATGAAATTTACAACTTTGGCTCAAGATGGGAGAGAGGGTCGGGAAGGGGAGATGGAAAGGGATGATAAAGGCATAGAAAGGAGGAGGTAACAATGCTTTGTAAGAAATGTACTCATTACATTGTCCCTGTAATTGTAACGCCTCTGTATGGTATTTTCACAAAAAAAACTTAAAACATAATAAGGATATTTGTAAAGTATATAATGAAGGAAGAATTTTCATCCTTTACAAAATATATGCAAAATCTATGCTAAACTATCTATATTTTACTCTACATTTCCTGCAACCAGTTTGATATAGTTTAATACCTGTCACGCCAAGTTTCTTTATATTCTACTGGAGATTTAATTTTTCATGTATGTATGTTTATGTATATTTATATCTATCTATCTATCTATCTATCTATCTATCTATCTATCTATCTATCTGCATATGTTCCAATGTGGATCCTCAAACTTGAAACTTTGCTTTTTTTTTTTTGCTGTTCAGCAGTTAATCTGGTCCGCTCAATCTGTGACAATATCTGTGCTCATTCTGATCATTCCTTTATTTACTACACCATTAGCACCATCAGCCTTTTAAAATCAGCTTAATTTCCAGAGATGATTACCAATCAATCCAACCAATATACACCTAGAGGGTTTTAATAAAACAAGCTTTAAGGTAGGAAGATATCATGAAGTGACAACTACAAAATTTCTACAGAGACCTGACATCTTTCACATTTCTGCCTTCCTCATGATACTTAAGCAATCATTGACTAACACTATTAATAATACTGCAATTATAACTTAAAGATCAGTGTTTTTGCAACCTGAAGCTTTCTTTTTCTATGATTCTTGACATAAACTTTTGTGAGACTTTTTTGATTGTGGTGGGATACCATCCAAAACAAAGCCATGTATATCAAGAAAGCCAATGTTTTCAACTCAGAGTACTAAACAAAAGAGGAAAAAAAATTAAGGTTAGCTATATATGTTAAGCACAAATATAGGCAATATCAAGATATTTTGAAATTGTATAATTTTATTGGATAAAGTGGCTCAAATCTATAATATTATCTACTTGGAAAAAAGAGCTCAGAGGATTCCAGTTCAAGGCAAAATGTTTTATGCTTGTGTTAGGAGGACCTCAGTCCAAGCAGGCCCAGGCATAGTGGTACCACCTCAAAATAAGCAATAAAATTATAATTTGTAGGTATGGTAGTAGTAGAGATGCCATTTCACAAATATAGGTTTTGAGTTCAATCTTCCAGTAGTACTGGGAATTTAAATGTGGCATGTCTAAGGTCAAGACTTCATACTTGTCTTACAAGCTCTAATAAAACCTTTACCTCTCTTGCTATTTTTTAAAAGTATTTTAACTTCCATGCCCCAAACAAATAATTTCATATTAGAGATTTTCTTCTATGTATTAAGTAATATGTTATGTCCCTCTGAAATCAGACTAAAGATAAAAAACCCATTGTCTTACAAAGTGACTGCATATGGAAACAGAATCTCAAAGGTAGCATTTAAGTTGAAGTGAACTCCAAGAGAGGCAGAATGCCTTGAATATGCCAAGGAAAGAGGAATCAGAAGCTAACTCTAATCTTGGTGTTCTAATTCCACCAACTCTGAGACAATGTATTTACAATGTTCATGCTACCCAATCTGTGGTAGTTTATTATTGCAATTACTAGCAAACATGTGAAAGCTATAAGACACGAAAAGTCTTTGACTCTTCAGATCCAAGACTCATCTCTATAATCCTAGTGATTAAGAAGTACAAGACTTGGGGAATAATGGCTTTCAGGCTGGTAGAAAAGTTCATGAGGTTCTATCTCCAATTAACTACAAAAATTTCTGGGCTGGGCCATGATTCAAATAGTAGACTGACTACTGTTAGCAAAACAAAAAACAAAAAACAAAAAACTGAGAGCCTGATGTATGTTCAAACCCCAAACTGGCAGAAAGAAAAAGTCCTTCGAATAATACTATGAGAAGCAGAATTATGAATAGGAAAGCAGAAACAAAAGAAATAAACTTATTGATATAGACAAAGCTCCTCAATGTGAAATATGGCACAAACTGTAATATTTAGTGTTTTCCTTCCTATACAGTAGAAATAAATGGCATTTTTACTTGACGAAACTAAAATATAAAACTGTATGCAATAAATAATCACATTACTTTTATGTTTCCATAATTTAACTTGTTTTCCTAAATATTTCTCAAATAGTGTAGCTTTTGAAAATCAATAAATGTTGCATTTTCATATATGATTACCTATCCTTCCAAGTGTGGTCTAAAATTGATCTACACTGAAATGATTGCCATTGACATTTTTCTCAAAATATTTATACTTTCAGCTGACCTTCCACAAAACTCATACCCAGAATATAATTTTTTAGTTTGTTCATGCAAACATAGGAACATAAACATATGTCTCAAAATGTTAATTACGTTTATCTGCTGTCATTAATGAAGTTTAACTAATAGAATTATGTATATACCCTGAGGGAAATAAGATACTTCCTTCTAAATACAGACTTGCAGGCACACACACAATCACACATGCACATATATATATTTACCACTTTGACTCCGGTTAGATTCCTGACATTGGCTGTCAGCAGTGATCTAATAATCAAATTTTCCTGCCCAGACACAAAATACATTCATAATTCCACACAGACAAAAACACCAGATCATTCAAAATAATGAGAATATTTAACAGAACCAACCAGCACTTGAGCCATCTACTCCCTGATTTCTTTTATTCATGGTGATGCATTTTTCATATCATAATTAAAATATTTTTGTCTCTGATTAACAGAAAAAAATAGGGGATCATATAATGGAAATTGTAGGTAAAATTACTTGTAATCTTTACTATATCTTATCAAAGACTTCTGTTTCCTTCTTGTAGAATGTTTCTGTCATTTTGCCCTAATGTCTATAATTAAATTACAAAGGACATGCCATATACCTTAATTCATTTTTCCTAAAGGTTATGCTATGGAGTTGAATCTGATTTGTTTGCTTATTCTAAATTAAATATTCTCAACAACTGGCAATATTGTTTATGTTACTCCTAATCCATTTGAAATATCAAATAGAACTGGAAATTCCCCTCGGCAATGATTTGTGAATGTCATTAATGCTTGTGGAGGGATGAAGGATTTGAATTATCTAGAGTGCATTAAAAATGGCACTGTTATTCAAAGGGCTGATCATTTAGTCAGCTTTTAAAGTGTGGTCTTCTTATTTCATCTAAGAAGATAACAGTATGCTATTCATAACATTCTTGCCTGCAAAGCAGTAGAATTATTTCCTTTGTACAGTTGATGTCCTACAAAAAATTGCATAGGTGTATTAGCTGCTCTAGATTTTGAAATTTTCTTCCTGTAGCCCTTGTGATTTGAGCCCAGATTCATGGGATAGTCACATAATCCACAATAACAAAGCACCAAAATATACAAAGACCACGTGCAAAATGAGTTTCAGTTTTTTCTATGTTGATTTCTTTTTTTAATGATTGTCTTTTAAGGAGCTAAGGGTGTTTATTTCTCATTATTTTTTATGTTACTTAAATTTTCCAGATTTTTCAAATAAAATAAAGAGATATAAAACGGACCTATTTAATCGCAAAATAGAGCTAACCATTTGCGTGATTTTTTTATTCTAATCCTGTTTTCAGTTATCTTCAAATAACATTGAGATGAGCCCAGCATATATGTAAATTGACATGTATAAAGCACACAGAATTCTGGAACCTTTGGACTGTGATTTCTATCTAACTTCACTTAGAAAAGAAAATGATCACTTGCTTCATGTCTTAAGTAATCTACTTAAAACAAGTTTTTATTAATTTTGTTAATAAATGTCATAATCTATGGTACTGATGCATTGCATAAGTATGTGATTCCTTATTTCCACTGAATTAACATTATATTTATTTTATTTTTTTACACATGAAATAATGACATTCTGGAAGATAATACGTGCCTGCTTTTCATTTTGGTTGCCAAAAAAGAATTATTAGACATTTGGAACATTTAAATCTGAACTTTCAAATTTCACTAGGACTTGAATTGTGTTACTTACAAATTAAATATTAAAATAAAAAGCATCATTAAATAGAAAGCAAAATTATGTTATCACATCTTAATCCCTGAATTGACTTCATGATAAGAAACAATTAGATTTATATAACAAGATATACATACTCAAACGAACTATGAGATACGGAAACAGACAACTTCTTTTTTGTTTTGTGTTTGTTGTTTTTTATAGTTTGTGAAAATTCTGTCTTTTTTACCTTATGCCTGGTATATTCATTGTATGTCTTCAGGAAGGTGAGGGGTGGGCACAGAGCTTTAGGAAAAAGAGTGAAAAATAGCAGCATTGGAGGTCATTGAACATTGATGAAAGTGAACTATTTAACACATGGGTGGGGACAGGAGGGTGGGACTGGGAACAAGTGAGGGAACTGAAGACATTTCACAAAAGGAAATGTTCTCATTACCTGACCCTTGTAATTGTAATCTATCTATAAATCACCTTAATAAGAACAACAGAGTAAATTTCTGTCAAAAAGGCAAACAAAATGTTGTTTCTTAGAATCCTAAAAGTTTGTTTTGTTCACTGGTTTGAGCTGGTTGAGTCTATCTCTGAAAATAGCTACATTGACATTCATTGGGCGAATTTTTGAGCTGCTAGTAGATAAAAGTCAATTATGATTGTATTTTTTTGAGACTGATTCATTTATTCCTTTAATCTAATTTGTATTATTTCTGACTACTGGTTTTTGGTTTTGTTTTTCCTGATTTGTCAAAGACCTAGTGGTGCATCATTAGTGCTTATTTAAGATTATTCTTAAATCAAAAGAGATACAGGATATCAAACAGGAGATGCATGCAAAAATAGAAGCTGCACAAACGTCAGTAAGAAGTGAGATAAATGCCAAATTAGAGGTAATACATACCTCATTAAGAGGTGAGATCAGTACTTTGAGAACCAACATCGAATCCATAAAGGAATCCATTTCCTTCATGCAAACCTCAATAGAAGCCATGGTCAACAGTGTGAACGAAATGGAAGGTAGAGTGTCAGATACAGAAGACAGAATACACCAGCTGGACCAAAAAATGACAGATATGGAAAAATCACTCAAATTAAGCCAAAGGGAAATTCAGGAACAAGGCAAGGATGCCCACTGTCTCCACTCCTCTTCAATATAGTCCTGGAACCTTTAGCAAGGGAAATAAGGCAAGAAAAAGACATTAAAGGGATCCGCATAGGGAAAGAAGAAGTTAAACTATCCTTTTTTGCAGACAACATGATACTATGCCTTCACAATCCCAAAAACTCCATCCCCAAACTCTTAGAAATCATAAATCACTTCGGCAAAGTAGCAGGATACAAAACAAACCCACAAAAATCAGTTGCCTTCCTGTACACTGACAATGTACAAGAAGAGAGGGAAATAAAGGGAGCAACCCCATTCACAATAACCTCCCAAAAAATAAAATATTTAGGAATTAACCTAACCAATGATGTAAAAGAACTATTTAATGAAAAATATAAAAAGTTAAAGAAAGAAATTGCAGAAGACACTAGGAAATGGAAAGACCTCCCATTCTTTTGGATAGGCCGACTTAACATAGTAAAGATGGTAATACTTCCAAAATTAATATACAAATTCAATGCAATTCCTATTAAAATCCCAATGACGTACATCACTGAAATACAGAAAACAGTCCAAAAAGTCATATGGAACAACAAAACACCTAGAATTGCCAAAACAATTCTAGGGAATAAAGACAAGATGGGAGGGGTATCCATGCCGAACTTCAAACTCTACTACAGAGCTATAATAACAAAGACAGCATGGTACTGGCACAAAACAGACCCGAAGACCAATGGAACAGAATAGAAGATCCAGAAATAAATCCACAGGCCTACAGCCAGCTGATATTCGACAAAGGAGCCAAAGACATACAATGGAAGAAACACAGCCTCTTCAACCACTGGTGCTGGGAAAATTGGGCGGCCACATGCAGAAAACTAAAAGTGGACCCAAGTCTATCATCATGCACCAACATCAACTCAAAATGGATTAAAGACCTTAACATTAAACCTGAATCTCTGAAACTACTGCAGGCCAGAGTAGGAGAGAAACTTGAACTAAAAGGCACAGGAAAGAACTTCCTGAACAGAGGCCCAGGGTCACAACAAATTGGAGAGAGACTCGACAAATGGGACTACCTTAAAATAAAAAACGTCTGCACAGCTAAATCTATCGCAACCAAGCTAGAAAGACAACCAACTAATTGGTAAAAAATATTTACCAGCAATATATCAGACAAGGTGTTAACATCCTGTGTATACAGCGAAATCAAGAAACTAATCCCCACAAACCTAACAAACCAATTACTAAATGGGCAAGGGAACTAAAGAGGGACTTCTCAGATGAAGAATTAAAAATGGCAAAGAAACACATGAGGAAATGTTCATCATTCCTGGTGGTGAAGGAAATGCAAATAAAGACAACCCTGAGATACCACCTTATCCCAGTCAGAATGTCTCACATCCACAAATCAGCCAACGACAAATGCTCGAGGGGATGTGGAGAAAGAGGAACCGTATTACACTGCTGGTGGGAATGTACACTTATACAACCACTTTGGAAAGCAATCTGGAGGGTCCTTAGAAAGCTAAAGATTGACCTCCATTACGACCCAGTCATACCACTTCTAGGCATCTACCCTGAACAACAGGAACCAATATACAAAGACACGTGCACCTCCATGTTTATTGCAGCACTATTCACAATAGCTAGGATATGGAAACAATCCAGATGCCCCACCACATATGAATGGATAAAAAAATTGTGGTATCTATACACAATGGAATATTATGCAGTCATTAGAAATGACAAAATAATGGCATTTGCAGGGAAATGGATGGAGCTAGAAGGAATCATGTTGAGCGAGGTAAGCCAAGAGCAAAGAGACAAACGGTACATGGGTCTCACTGATAAGTGGATGCTAAATCCATAATGTTAGGTGTTACGACAAAATTAACAGGACTTAAGAAACAAAGAACACCCACTTATCTGGTAAACCACTACTAAATATCCCCATGCTGCTGATGAAATGTATGTTGTATATGTGTACACCGTTATATGTTATAGACTGTAATAGACAATTTGCTCCAGGAAAGTTAGAATGAACTTGTGAATTTAAATGAGAATCATTATTTCACAATACTGTGAAATTTGGGAAATTATGTAATCACTTAATCACAATTAAAAAAAAAAGAACCTCGGGGAAGTTAGGGAGGGAAGGGATGGTAGGGGGAAAACAATGGAGGGGGTAACAATGCTCAATAGGAAGTGTACTCATTACATTACTCCTGTAACTTTAGTCTTCTGTATACTATCTTTACAATAAAAAATTTAAAAAATTGGTCTAATTTGTTGATGTACATACTCAAAGCTATAAATATTCCTCTGAATATTGTCTGTGCTGCTGCTGTTTCCCAGAGGAGGTAGTATTTTGTGTGTTCACTTCCACTGAATTCCATAAACGTTGGAACTTCCCTGCTTATCACTTCCGTGACTCACTGATGATTTAGCAATGTGTTATTCAGTCTCTATGAGTTTCAGAATTTTATGTGATGCCATTTGATGTCGAGATCTAATTTGGTCCCATCATGGTCTGACAGGATACGAAGAGAAATTTCATTTTTATTTTTCAATATTGAAAGATTTTCCGTGTGACCTAAGATATTATCTACTTTGAAGTACATTCCATGGGCTGCTGAGTGGAATATATATTATGACACTAGTAGGTGAAATACTCTGTAGATATCTGTTAGGTATAACTTGTCAAAACAGTTATTTAGCTCTAAAGATTTTTGCAAAGTTTTTACCTGGATGGCCTGTCCAGAGTTAAGAATGATTTGTTCAAGCAACCAACAATTTATTTGGATGTATGCATGTTTTTAGTGTAAGCAATATTTCTTTAATGAATTTGTGAGCTCTAGGATTCAGGACATTGATATTTAAAATTGTTACATCCCTCTGATGGAGAGTTTTCTTTGTCAATATTTAATGTCCTTCTTTGTCTCTTTTTACTTTCATACCACTTTTATTTTAAAGCCAATTTTATCTAATTTAGTATAGCTCCTCCAACCTGTTTATGAGGTCCATTTTTAATTTGTAAAGATGATGTACAGAAGGGTTACAATTCCATAAGTCAGATAATGAGCACATTTCTTTTTGAACAGTGTCACCCCTTCACTCATGTTCTCCCAATTTTTCCCTTTCAACCTCCCTCTCGCATAAGTTGTATATTTCATTTGCAATGTAGTGTCTATTGAGTAGCACTGCTGCATTTAAGCCTTTGTCCCACCATTTCTGTATTCCCCCTTGCCCTATCCAAACGTACATATAAGACCAAAGGTGCAGAAATTAAAAAAATGGCATCAGAACACTGAAGAAAAATGCAAAATAATAAACAAACTCTCATAATCATTTCTTGGAGATTATTTTAATGAACATTATTTTATATGATAATATTCGTACAGCTATTGATCCTTTGTGATCCTCCTTTGATCTCACTGTATAAATGTTTACAATCCCATAAAATTTATCCTGTCCAAGTATAATGTTTTCTCTTTTACCATCCAACTGTGTTTACTTGTAGAATTAGAGGCACGTTCTACTACAACAAATGAGGGAAATTAGGCAACCTATATTTCTTTGAGTCTGTCTTTCTTCAATTAATATAAGTTTGTTCCAAGTCTTTCCATTTCCTTATGAATGGTCTAATATCATTCTTTCTGGATCAATAGAATCGCATCATACTGAAGAGTTTCTACATGGCAATGGAAAAAGTTAGCAGGATATACAGAAAGAGAACAGAATGGAAGAATATTTTTACTAACTAAGCATTAGACAAGTGTTTTCATAACTCACCCATATTTAGAGATCAAAAAGTTAAACCCAACAAAAATAAACCCTCAAATAAACAAGAACCCAATTAATATATGGAGTAAAGACTTAAAGATAACATTTTAGAAAAAGAAGTAAGAATGAAAAATAGACACATCTCTCTCCAAAAAAGAAACACAAATCCAAACAAACCTGAGATTCATCTCACCCCTCTTAAAATGTCATTATGAAAAAACGAACAATCACAGATACTGATAGGGATGTGTACTAAAGGAAACTCTATTACACTGTTGGTTGAATGTAATCTTGTTCAATCACTTTGGAAAACACTATGGAAACTGCTCACAGAACTGAATAGAGAGCTACCTACCTATGATCCAGCAATTCCACTTATGGTAATTTATCCAATAGAGCAGAAACATGCCCACACTGAAGCTACCAGCATAATCATGTTCATTATTGCATTATTTTCTGTAGCCAACATATGGAATCAGCCCAGATGCCTCTCATTGAAAAAAGAGATCAAGAATTATATATGTATATATAATTATATATATATATATATATATATATATATATATATATATATATATATATATACCTAATTTTATTGGTCCCAATTTACAAGTATATATGTACGTATATAAATGTATGTATACAAACATATATATATATATATATATATATATATATATATATATACAAACATGTAAATACATACATAATGGAATTCTGTTCATCCATCGGAAAGAATAATATTGCACCATTCTAAAGGAAAAATGAAACACTTAGAAATAATATTAAATGAAATAAAGCAGACCCAGAGAAACTTAGTTTGCATGACTTTCCTTACTTGTGGTAGATAGGAGTGTCTATAAATGTAAAAGTAAACACACTGGATGGTAGGCAAGGAGGTACAAATGAATTATCTGAAGTGTCAGAGTCCGTGGAGAGTGAAAATACTATAATTCTCTTAAAAGGATAAGTCAAAGCCCACCAAAATAAATACCAGTAAATGTGTAGTGCAAGAGAGGATAGTGGGGGGCAATGTGAGAGGGGTAGGAAATTAAAGGGGAAAAGGATAGAATACAGGCAAGAATCCATTGTATACTTCCCAGAATTGAAATATACAAAGCAATGGGTAGTGTGAAATGGGGTTGAAGATGTTGAAGTGGTAACACAATTCCAGGTGCATTGTACACATAAACTGCTTTGTTAAATGGCGAGAAATTCCATAAAATAATAATGAGATACATAAGGATTGAGGTTGATTAGTAGGGGTGGATGAGAGTGTTGAAAGGGGTGACATTGATCAAGATGCACTGTATCCATACACTGTTTCAGTGAATGGCAACTCCTTTGTACAACTAAAGATAATAAAAATATTCAAAAAATTAATTATGATAGTTGAATAGAAAGTTGAACCTCAATTAAATTCCCATTTAAAAATATTTTTAACCCGGAGACTTGGAGAATAAAATTCAAAAAATAAAACCTTATGAATCTTTTTTTTATCAGAATTTGTGAAATTTAAATCAAAACTCTGCCTTTTGTCAGCCATTTTATTGGGCTGTTAAAATATTTCCAAGTAAGTGGCTTAAAAGGAGTATATTTTCCGCACTCTAGAAGCTTAAACATTGATTTTAAAATTGGTTATTCAAAGCAATTCTTTGTCTTATGGGGGTCTACTTTCTGATTCATTATAATCTGTTTGCTGGACTTTCACATGGCAGAGTAATTATATGGGGCTTCTTTCATCAGGATCATTATTGCAGTGTCAACTCTGAAGGGTTGATTCTAATGTCACCAGAAAGGAGAATAGAATTTTAACATGTGTATCTGGAAGGAGTTACATCGTCCAAAACACTTTGCTACTTTTGCTTTAACTCGGTGTGGTGTACATTTGGATGTTATATCATAGAACATAATAAATTAAGGACAAGATTATATCATGTACATAATGTGAATGATTCTTCTTAAAATGGGAATAATTATAGTAATGGCAAAATGAAGTATGATTTTTTTTAGTGGCTCTTGAATCACATCATAGGTAACCATGTTAACGTGGTACAGCCTTTCTAAGGCCCTTCTGATGTATTTGAACAATCTCCAATGTGTTAATTGCTTTCAAAAATATTCGTTTGTGCCAACAAATACAGATCTCCTTTCATTTTAATTACTGTCCGCTATTAGGACTCCCACAAACACCAAAATCAGAGTATGCTAATTTCTCTGATAAAATACATAATAAAATTGTTACAATTCGTATCACATAAATACTAATGTTGATAGCATTATAATTACTAGTATTCACATTATATAATATATTGACATCTCTTGGTTACCTCAATTTTTAGAATACTTATAACTAAATATAAATTGTTTGCAAATAATTATTTGATGATGGATGGAAAATGAGAAAAAGATTTGCATAAATATTTACTACAGATGCAAACAGAGTCACCTGGTTATTTCTGAACCTTCATTTGTTGGTTTCATTCATGCATGGGCAACATGTAGAGAAATGAAAATTGCAAACCTGCATTTACTAAAGGGTTAGTTACAAGTTTATATTGGGCTAAATAGCAGATTTTATAAATTAAATTGTTTTTGTCCCTTCCTTCCTCCCTCCCTTCCTTCTTTCTTCGTTCCTTCATTCCTTAATACCTTCCTTTTTTCCTTCCTTCCTTCTTTTCTCCTGTCCTTTTTCCTTCTTTCCTTCCATCCCTATCCCTCTCTCTCTTTCTCCCTTCCTTTTCTTACCTGCTTTTTCTTCCTTTCTTCCTTTCTTTCTTTTACTCAGACTAGTTTTTATGGCTATAGAAAAAATACCAACTGTTATACTCCAAGGTGTTATGAGTAATTATAAATATACCATATTAATATTAATCTTAATAACCTATGTTATATCTTCAGACAAATTGTAATAAAACAACTTTACAAAGTTTCAGGATAAGTATCAAATATTACTTTCCATGATATTGGTTATTTTTTCCAAGTAAAATAAGCATTTATACATAATATTGTGTGAGTTTTGTTCTTGTGATTTGAACTCCAGACCTATCCCTTGATTTTTTTTTCCTAGCAAGGACATTGCTCCAGGACACAAATCCACTTCTGGCTTTGTGTGTGTGTGCGTGTGTTGTGATGTGTGTGTGATTATTTGAGATGCGACTCACAAACTCTTGCCAAGTCTGGCTTTTTAAATTTATTTTTATTTTTTTATTGTGAAAATACCGTACAGAGGGGTTATAATTACATGGGCAAAGTAATGAATACATTTCTTATCAAGCATTGTTGCCTCCTCCTTTGTTTCCCCTTCCCAACCTTCCCATCTACCCTCCTCCGCCCCTCACCCAGCCAAAGTTGTAAAGTTCGTTTTTCAACATAACGACTTTTACACCTCATAGTTGCAATGGGTCCACCTCTACCCTTATTTAAACCATTTGTTTTTCCCTTCCCCTCCACAAATTATACCCACATCAAACACAATGAAAGCAGTGGGGGAGGGACATGTCTGAGACAAGCAGCAAAGGTCAGATAAGTTGATGTTAGGTGAAATAGACGCCAAAATAAGTATTCAAATTTTTTTTTGTAACTGTTTGTAACATATTTATGAGATGATTTCTTTGTTGTCAAGGCTGACTTTGAACCCCAGCTTCCTGAGTAGTGAGGATTACAAGCTTGAGATACCCATATTCAGCAATGATATAACATATGTAAGAATAAATAAATTTCTTGTTATTTGAATTCTAGAGGCTCAAATTAACAAATTAACATTTAGATATTTATTTAGTTATTGAATCTGCACCTGCAGTGTGAGAAAATTTTTCATTTTTATGAAAAAATATACACTCAAAGGTTTAAATTACAGAATCTTTGCACAAATTGAAATAATCTAATATTCAATAGCGATGAAGGGATAGTTAATCAAATTTCTCATGTAAGCTAAAAGCAATAGGCTGTGTCAGGGTGAATGAAGTAATTTTTCATTAAATTAAATATTATCTACTGTGGTCACATGATTTTCTCTTCTTTTAAACCTAAACTTTCTTGACGTAAAATATAGGTTCATACATTTTTTGAGTAAATAAAAATCTTAATTACTGGTCATTTATTTCTGAAGTTTGAGTACTGAGACATTTCAGAGAAACACTGAATTTCATGTATTTTATGTCAACAGTGATTTTTAGAAATTGAATCAATCTCCATATGAGATAAAGAAAGATATTCAATTACTTATGCAATTATTCCTATAGACTTGAATATAACTTATTTTTGAATGGTAGGAAATTCATATTATTCCTACTCTATAGAATAATTAAGAAATAAATGATTGTGATACTATTTATTTTTCCTTCAACTAGAAAGAAGGTACCTAAGTATAGATGACAAAAACTTGAATAGAAATGTCATAAAATTATGAAAAATTAAAGTCATTATGAGTTAGCTGAAATAGTCATTTTAAAGGTCACAAAATGAAATCTCTGAAGCTTCCTTATCTGTTAAATAAAATGTATTTGCACTCAAAATATTTCTACAGCAATGGTATAACCAAACCACCTCCATACCAAATAGCTTCTCTGATTAATTCAAGTAAATATTTAGGAACAGAAGTTATCACAATGTATAGAAATATCTACCCACCACTCTAGAAATTAAATCTGAAATCATAAAGGATTGAAATTAATAATTAGCTTTCACTAAGTTGCCATAAAGAGGTGAATCCTTTCATGTGAGCATAGTTGTAGAGATTTGGTCACTGAGAACTTGTGATCAAAGATGTTAAGATCAAAGTCCTTTCCTCTTCTTCCTTCTTTTTCTTCTCTGTCTCCTTCTCCTTCTTCTTTTCCTTCTTCCTCTCTCTCTTCCCTCCTCCTCCTTCTCCCTCTCCCACTCCTATACCACTTCTTTACTTCCTGGCTTCCATGAATACACATATTCCAACACATATTCCTAACATGGGGTATTGTGCCACCACCAACCCAAGTCAATGAGGATAAGAAACATAATCTGAAATATATAAAATCAGAAGTCAAGTTTAATCTTTCCCCCTTTTAAGTTAATTTTATAAAGTATTTTTTCATATTGATAGGAGACTCTTGCAGCATGCTCTCATTTATTATAGGGATAAGATTTAATGGAAAAAAATCTAACCAACATCACCCTAATGAAATGATTGATTAAATTAATATTATATTAGGACAAATCTACTTTAAAATATCAGATCTAGTTCAATACATGGCAAAAAATCACCTCTATGATTTCGTATAAAGGGCAGCAGAATACAATCTGTTCCTCAAGGAAATTGACCTATAATTGGCTGTATTGTCAATTTCATAAATGATATAAGAAGACTATAGAAAAAATTTCAACTCAAACTGCATGATATAACATTTACTTTGTCTTGTGTATACAATCTTTGTCTGGTTCCCAAAATGACTTGTATTTTATCATATTTTTAATTAACTTTAAGTAGTTGTGTGGGACTTGCTGTTTGACAAAGAAGTATATTAAGAGTTTATATTGAGGTTTTTTTTTTTTTCTTTTTCCTCTCCTGACGTTTGAACTCTGGGTCTGGGGGCTGTCCCTGAGCTCCTTGGATGAATTCTAGAACTCTATCACTTGAGGCACAGCAGTACTTTCTGATTTTTCTGAGATTTAATTGGAGATAAGAATATCACAGTCTTTCTTGCCTGGGCTGGTTTCAAACCTCAATTTTCTGCCTCCTGATTATCTAGGATTACAGCCATGAGCCGCTTAATAAAATGCACTATTTTTTGCCTCCTCCTGGGACTTGAATTCATGTCTTGGCAATGTCCTTGAGTTTCTTTTCCTCATGCTAGTACTCTATGACTTGTGTCATAGTGCCAATTCCTGCTTTTTTGTTTATGTAGTACTGAGAAATCAAACCCAGGGCTTCATACATGCAACGCAAGCATCTACCACTAAGCCACATTCCATGGCCAATACAATTCATCTTGATGATCATTATCCCTCATCCTTCTCAATCCTATCTCATAGCTCAATTTACATGAATTTGTAGAATATTCACTGGCTCTTAATGTCATGTATAGTCACTCAGAGGATATATCACAGATCATATTTTCTTGATAGTCTTATTCATCAACATACTAAAGTTGTGCATTATAGAATTCTGTGATTTTAAATTCTAAATTATCTCTCAGATTCACCCACTACTATTCTAAAAATTTTCGTAAGGTTAATGCAAATACAATCTGTAATTCTTCAATAAAGTACGATGATTCTTAGAATGTTGAAGAGTTGGAGTAAGAACATCACCTTCAGTTCAGGAACATTTTATCATTCCTACCCTCTCAAAATACTCAAATATTTATTAATAGTTATTTCCTGTCATCATTTCAACCTACTCTCCCCTTGAGCAGCTCTTATTTCATATTCTACCTCTACAGATATGCCTATTTTAAAACCTCATATAATTAGAAAATGTAGTCTATTTTATCCCTTTCTCCCATGTAATATCACTGTTTCCAAGGTAAGTCCATGTACATTTTTCTCATGGATAGAACATATTGTTTTGTATGCATGTGTATATTGTATGCAATGTCTAGGTATGTTATGATCTTTCCATATGTTCCTTGATTGTTGTTATATTACTATAGAGATATGTATTTGGATATTTGGATAACTTATTCAGGATGGTTAAAGTATTTCATTGGCATTAATATGCTCTTAATATATTTCTGATTCAAGTTTATTTCAATAAATGTATACGTGAACACACTACGTGTACATATGCATATATTCATACATATATGTGTATATATTCAAAGACCTATATATGTATACATATATAAGAAAATACATGTTTATATACATATACATATATTTTTATTTTCATTTGTCTGTAAGTTATCATTTTACTTTATTTGCCAAATATGCCCTTTATTGATTTTACTTTTTTTTATTTTATGTTTAAGATGTTGTAAAGAGGAGGCAGGCGCTGGTGGCCCACGCCTGTAATCCTAGGCACTCAGGAAGATGACATCTGAGGATCATGGTTCAAAGCCAGCCTGTGCAAGAAAAGTCCATGAGACTCTTATCTCCAATAAACCACCAGAAAGCCGGAGGTGGTACTATGGTTCAAGTGGTAGAGCTCTAGACTTGAGTTGAAGAGCTGAGAGACAGCACCCAAGCCAAGGGTTCAAGGCCCAGAACCACCACCACAACCAGCAACAAGAAAAATAATACTGACTCAAAAAACAATAGTATTAAGCAGTCTTAAAGATAGGATCATGTCTAACATTTTAGAATTATCTTAGATACCAGCAACCTTCGAGTCCAATGAGCCATGAGCCCTCAGAATGTTGACTGAATTTCTTAGTTTATTTACACAATCATTATAAGTATGCATTTTCTCATCTATCTTTCTTTCATTTCACCACAGAATGTGTATTTATCCTTTATGTCATACTTGAATACCAAAGCCTTTGGAAGATAGTTATTAATTGGTGTATATTAATTATATGAAGATATCTTATTGAAATATCTTACACTCTCACATATGGATGAAGGGCCTGATAAACCCGTTTCTGGCTTTCTTCATTCCCATTGCCCTTTATATCTAACTGTTTTCTGTGAATTTCTTTGTGCTACCTTCACACATGGCCAAAATATATTAAAGTGCTATTTACTCACCATGATTCAAAATTATACAATGCTGAATATGAAAGCAAAAATCTAAACAAATGGAGACATAATTTTTGTGAATTGGAGGATTCAATTGAGAAAAGGTATAAATTGTCTCTTCCCTTTTTTTGGTCATTCATGGGGCTTGAAATCTGGTCCTGGCGAAGTGAATGCTCTACTCATTGAGCAACTGTGCCACTTCTGGTTTTCTGGTGGATAATTGGACATAAAAGTCTTAAGGACATTCCCATTCCAGCTAGATTTCAACAACAATCCTCAGATCTCAGCCTCCTATGCAACTAGGATTACAAGCATGAGCCAACAGCGCTCAGCTTCACAGTTTATGACAATTTCTAAAAACAACTGCCTAGCACTCTTTGAGTCCTTGACAAAGAAAAATAAACTGGAATACATTTCTCTGTAAAATATTAAAGCTATTAGTGTAAAATTGTTATATTTGTAGAGCAAAGATTATACAGCTCAATGGGTCTTTAGGGCACCAGATTAGATCCACATAAACATTATCAAGGAATATTTAATAAGGGGTAAAACCAAACATTTGTGGAATGATGTTCTGTTTAATAAGAGGTGATAGGTTAGGCAGTATTTGGGAAAATTCAAAAGTGAATATTGACTTAAACATAACAATTTATTCAAAAGGTAACTTCAAGCAGGATTAAAACGTGGCATATAAAACAAAAAGAGTGATGTAAATGTAAAGCAAAGGAAGATTTTTCAACAATTTTGAGATGATGCAGTCTTAAATTTGGCATTAAAATTATAGGAAAGGAAAACGAAAGAGTTGAACTCAATAAAAATGTAAAACAATTTAGTCTATGAAAGCCCATATACAAGTGGTGAATAGAAGTTGGGAGGAGGTGGCTCAAGTTTCTCATCCTAGCTAGTTGGGATGCTGTGATTTGAATATTGCTCTTTGAAGGCAGCCCACAAAATAAACTCCCTGATAATCTTATCTCTGATTAATCAGCAAAAAGCATGGCAAAAAGTAAGGCATGACTGAAATGATAAATTGTTAAAAAAATTGCAACAAATTTCAGGGATCCTGAGTTCAACCCCCAGGACAAAACAACTTTGAATCAACTTGATATAATGTAACTGTTATAAATTTTAACAATTAAATCAATCAATATTACACATTCCCACAGAAATATAATTGGAAACAAAAGGCATAATTGTTTTCTTAAAACAAGTAATGGAACCATGAATTTCTTTCACTTTACAATTCATGTTTAATGTAATTTTAATTAGCAGACATCCAGAACTAAAACTCAATATATTAATTGTATACCACAAGAAGCAAAGTGATTATAAGTAAGAATAGATATTTCATCCTAGCCAGAAGATAAGTTTTTGAGCATTCTCACTAAAATGAAATGTTATATGCAGAAATTAATGGATATGATGTGCCTTTATCATTACACAACATATAAATGAATGAGATTATCAACCAATATTTCATAGCTAAGTAAAAAATAATTGTGTAGCTAGGAGCCAGTGGCTCATGCTTATAACCCTAGCTACTAAGAAGGCTGAGAGCTGAGACTCATTGTTCAAAGCAAGCCTAGACAGGAAAGTCCATGAGACTCTTATTTCCAATGAGACACCAGAAAACTGGCAGTGGCTCAAGTGGTAGAGTACTATTCTTGAGCTGAAGAGCTGAGGGACAGTGTCCAGGCCCAGATTTCAAGTCCCACGACCAACAAAAATTAAAAATAGACAGTTATAAATAAACAAATATTTTGACATAAATGTTAAAAATATAACAATTTTTAAATCCTAACTAGGTATACTAGTTTATATAAATATAGAGAATTGCTTTCTGGATTAGTTGTCATTGAATCAATTTTGTAAATCACACATTTGTCACTCAATTCATAGTTGTATATTTCTATACTTATATACCTTAAGTATAATTAAGTGATACCTGAAAGGCCATACTGTTTTAGGATTCTCCCTCAGCTTTCTATAAATAACCCTCCTACCCTAAAATCAATATGCCCTCCAACAAAATCAGACGTTTCATCTCATTGGAGCTGAAAAGTGTAAGCCATAATCATTGTTGGAACAAGTAACATTTCACATGTATTTCACTTAGTTTAAGAACCAAAACATTCAAATCATCTTAAAAATGCCAGTAATAGCAAAATGTCTTCTGAGCATTTCAGTCTTTAAGGAGATGAAAATCTTTAATTATACATCTATTTTTTCTACCTAACATCCTATATCTTAGGAAGATATTTTTGGGTAACCCTCTGTTCCTGATTAGAAGATCGGAACAAAGGCAATAATGAAAATTTCCAAGGAAAATACTTGAAAACTATTAAAAAAGCAATCACAGACACTCCTGTTTTCATCAATTTCAATGAGAATGTATGTTAAAGTATCATTTTTTTTTGCATTTAAAGAGCAATAATTAAAATTTAATTAGCAATGAAGAAGGGAACATAAAACTTTGTTTGAAGACGGCTTGACTTTGAACAATTCAACACAAGCATAATGGATTTATCTTGTTTTTCTATGCAGTTGCCAAAATAATAGAGAGCAACACCCAAAGGCAGGAAAAAACCTAAGTCAAATCAGTAAACTTTTGTCTATAAAATAATTTTGAGGGTCTGACAATTTCAAAGTCAGGCTTGCAAAGAGGAAAATGTATTTGCTTTGGTGTGAACAATAAAAAATATAAAAATCCTCTATTAATGTTTATCATATTTTGACTAGGACTTCTTCTGTTGGAAAAGAGTAAGGTATGAAAAAAATTCAAGATTGGACTATTCCCCAATATCATCTTTATTTATCAGCTATAGTTATGGAAGTAGCCTTGATTACTCTTAATATCATTCTTCTTTACATTTAGAAGCATTGTTTCTGGGTTGTAAGCTGCAAAACTTGAGTTTTAATAAAGGGTCAATTCCTAAGAATGGAAAGATTCTGTGTAAACAAACCTAAAATATCAAAGACAGAATAGCGGAAACTATTTTCTAGCTATATCACTATCTGTAGATGTAGATTTTGTTTCCCATTGTTCCAGGGGAACCATGTTTGTTATCTTCTTTTTTACCATCTAGTGATCCTATACCATCCTATACCATCCTGGGATAGCTGTACATTTACTGGATTCTCTAATTGCTGTTGGAAAGTTAGGAAGGATAGAAAATTGAGTTATTGTATCTGTTTTACCTTTTTATTACTTCAGAAACTGTAACACAAAATGACAAATTATCTTTATAATATTAGGAGACAGATTTCATTTCCATATTCTTACCCTAGCCTTCTACATAATTTTGTTTTTGTTTTTGTTTTGTTCTTTTTGGGGTCCCGGTCGTGGGGCCTGAACTCTGTGCCTGGGCTCTGTCCCTCAGCTCTTCAGCTCAAGGCTAGCGCTCTACCACTTGAGCCACAGCGCCACTTCAGGCTTTTTTGTTTTTGCTTATGTGGTGCTGAGGAATCAAACCCAGGGCCTCGAGCATGCAAGGCAAGCGCTCTACCACTGAGCCACCTTCCCAGCCCCTACATAATTTTGGTAGTTAGTGATACCAAATGTGAAAATAAAGATAGGAAACCTCTTGTTTAAATATTATTAAGAATTTCAAGACTTCTTTATGTAAGACCTGTAAGTAGTATGCACATCATACATGTGTACAAAGCCAGTGGCAACATTTTCTTATTGTCAAAAACTAGGAAATGTGGTGTCCCTGTGCTTGCATCAGGAAAAGGCTGCAGTTGAATTAGTTTACTAATCTAAATCTGCTGTAAAATATTTCTACAGGTTATTTGGATTGAATAATCCGTATTTATCATTTTGCAGTTCTAAAGGACAGAAATTTAAAAGAAGTCTCACTAGATTAAAATCAAGCCACCTACAGAGCTAAAATATTTTTCAAATGATTCTATTGGATAAAGCATTTACTTGCTGTTCTGCTTTCCAGAAATTCAGAATCTGGGTTATGGTTTTTTTTTCTTTATTTTCTAATGTAGCATCTTTACGTATCTCTGATTGTTCTAACCTCATCATGTCCTTTCGAACTACACCTGGGACTTTAAAGTACCCATTTGAATATATTTCCCCCATGTGATAATTCTTCGTATTTGTGTTCATTGGATTATGAAAGGTGATTATTTTACAAACTTATATACATATAACGAAAATGTACATTTGAGGGATTAGTTATTTGGGGAAGACAGATATTATGGAAAGGTATTTTGCTATGTAAAATGAGTGTGTAGCATTCTGTCTACCATAAACTGTTATCCTTTCATTAATTTTGAACAACATAATTTTTTATATTTAATTTTATTTTTATTTTGTGAACATACTGTACAGAGGGGTTACAATTACATGGGCAGGATAATGCGTACATTTCCTATCAAGCATTGCAGCCTCTTCCTTTGTTTACCCTTCACATCCCTTTCCAGCCTCCCCCCCTAACCCCACCCAATATTCTCCTCCTCCTCCCCCCCATGCACCAACGTTGCAAAGCTCATTTTCGACATGACAACTTGTACTTCTCATTGTTGCAACAGGTCCACCTGTATCCTTAAATGACTTGTTTTATTCATCTCCTTCACAAGTTATATTGACATCAAATATAGTGAAAGCAGGGGTTATACTGTGGGAGAGGGACATAGAAAACAACAAAGAAATAATCTTATAAATCCCTTAGAAACAAATGCATGAAAGAAAAAAACTGCAGAATACATATCTAAGGGTTCATTTTCCTAACATCATATTATCTGACCTTTTCCGCTTGACTCATACATATACTAGATATTGCAAATAAGGGAAACCATGGGACCTATGTTTCTTTGGGCCTGGCTTATTTCACTTATAATTTTTTCCAAGTTTTTCCATTTACTAACAAATGGGGCAATGTCATTCTTTCTGATGGAGGCATAGATTCCATTGTATATATATATATATACCACATTTTTTTGATCCATTCATCTACTGAGGGGCATCTGGGTTGGTTCCATATCTTAGATATGGTAAATAATGCTGCAATAAACATAGTCGTGCTGCTAGCTTTAGTGTGGTCTTGTTTGTAAACATTTGGGTAAATGCCCAAAAGTGGGATTGCTGGGTCATAGGGGAGCTCTATGTGAATTCTTTTGAGGAACCTCCATACTGCTTTCCAAAGTGGTTGAACAAGTTTACATTCCCACCAACAATGAAGGTTCACTTCTGTCCACATCCCCTCCAGAATCTGTTGTTAGAGTTCTAAATTTTTGTCATTCTAACTGGAGTGAGGTGGTATCTCAATGTTGTTGTGATTTGCATTTCTATTATGGCTAGGGATGTTGACCATTTCTTCATGTGTCTATTGGACATCCTTCTTTCTTCTTCAGAGAAGTTTCTCTTTAAGACTTTAGCCCACTTATTTATTGGGCAGTTGTTTCTTTGAGGATTTGTTGTTGGGGATTTAATTTTTTGAATTCCAAGTATATTTTAGATAAGAGAAGCTTGTGTGTTGTATGGATAGTGAAGAACTTTTCCCAATCCGTGGGCTTTCTATTGATCTTGCTAGCTATGTCCTTGGCCATGCAGAAGCTCTGCAACCTTATACAATCCCATTTGTCCAACCTTTCTTTGATTTCTTGTGTTTCCGGGTCTCTATTCAGAAAATTTCGGCCTGAGCCAAGGAGACCTAGGGTTTCTCCTATTCCATCCTGTAATGTTTTCAGATTGTCTGCTTTGACTTCGAGGTCTTTGATCCATTTGGAATTGATTCTGGTGCAGGGTGATATATAAGGATCTAGCTATAGTTTTCTACAAATAGTTAACCAGGTTTGCCAGCACCATTTACTGAAGAGGCTGTCTTTCTTCTATTCTATTGTTTTAGCTCCCTAATCGAAGATTAGATGGCTATAGGTCTGTAGGTTCATTTCTGGGTTTTCAATTCTATTCCATTGGTCCTGAGGTCTGCTCTTATGCTAATGCCAAGGTGTTTTGATTACTTTGGCTTTATAGTAGAGTTTGAAATTTGGTATTGATATTCTTCCAGCCGTGTTCTTTCTGTTGAGGAGCGTTTTTGCTATTCGGGGTCTTTTATTGTTCCATATGAATTTTTGGATTGCCTCTTCTATTTCCTTGAAGAATGAGATTGGAATGTTGATAGGTATTGCGTTGAATTTGTACATCTTTTTGGGAAGTATTGCCATTTTCACGATGTTAATATTTCCAATCCAGGTGCATGGGAGGTTTTGCCATTTTCTAAGTTCTATTATGATTTCCTTTTTCAAGATTTTAAAGTTTTCATCATAGAGGTCCTTCACTTCTTTGGTTAAGTTAATCCAAAGGTATTTTATTTTTTGTGGCGCTATTATAAGTGGAGTTGTTTCCTAATTTCAGCCACACTTTCCTCATTGTTGGCATTCAGAAAAGCTATTGATATTTTGGGGTAAAATTTATACCCTGCTACTTTGCCAAAGTTTTTTTTTTTTTTAAATTTTATTTTATTTTATTTGAGAACATACTGTACAGAGGGGTTACAATTACATGGGGAGAAAAATGCATACATTTCTTACCAAGCATTGCAGCCTCCTCCTTTGTTTATCCTTCACCTCCCTTCCCAGCCTCCCCCCTCCCCCCCACCCAATCATACCCCCCCTCCCCCCCCCACCGACATTGTAAAGCTGGTTTTGACATGACATTTTGTACTTCTCATTGTTGCAACAGGTCCACCTGAATCCTTAAACGACTTGTTTGTCCCCGTCTCCTCCACATGTTATACTGACATCAAATATAGTGAAAGCAGGGGTTACACTGTGGGGGAGGGACATACAAAACAACAAAGAAATAATATTATAAATGCGTTAGAAACACATGCATGAAAGAAACAAAAACATTAAAATACATATTTGAGGGTTCGTTTTCCTAACATCACATTCTCTGACTTTCTCCGCTTGACTCATACCTATACTAGATATTGCAAATAAGGGAAACCATGGGACCTATGTTTCTTTGGGCCTGGCTTACTTCACTTAATATATTTTTTTCCAAGCCTTTCCATTTCCTAACAAATGGGGCAATGTCATTCTTTCTGATGGAGGCATAGAATTCCATTGTGTATATATACCACATCTTCTTGATCCATTCATCTACTGAGGGGCATCTGGGTTGGTTCCATATCTTAGCTATGGTAAATAATGCTGCAATAAACATAGTTGTGCAGGTAGCTTTAGTGTGGCCTTGTTTGTGATCATTTGGGTAAATGCCCAAAAGTGGGATTGCTGGGTCATTGGGGAGCTCTATGTGGAGTCTTTTGAGGAACCTCCATACTGCTTTCCAAAGTGGTTGAACAAGTTTACATTCCCACCAACAATGAAGTAAGATTCCTTTCTGTCCACATCCCCTCCAGCATCTGTTGTTGTTAGAGTTCTTGATTTTTGCTGTTCTAACTGGAGTGAGGTGATATCTCAATGTTGTTTTGATTTGCATTTCTTTTATGGCTAGGGATGTTGAACATTTCTTCATGTGTCTACTGGCCATCCTTCTTTCTTCTTCAGAGAAGCTTCTCTTTAAGTCTTTCGCCCACTTACTTATTGGGCAGTTGTTTCTTTGAGGATTTGTTGTTGGGTGGTTTAATTTTTTGAGTTCCAAGTATATTTTAGATATGAGACCCTTGTCCGTTGTATGGCTAGTAAAGATCTTCTCCCTGTCCGTGGGCTTTCTATTGATCTTGCTAGCTATGTCATTTGCCCTGCAGAAGCTCTGCAACCTTATACAATCCCATTTGTCCAACCTTTCTTTGATTTCTTGTGTTTCCGGGTCTCTATTCAGAAAATTTCGGCCTGAGCCAAGGAGACCCAGGGTTTCTCCTATTCCATTCTGTAATGTTTTCAGAGTGTCTGCTTTGAGTTCAAGGTCTTTGATCCATTTGGAGTTGATTCTGCTGCAGGGTGATATATAAGGATCTAGGTTTAGTTTTCTACATGTAGTTAACCAGTTTTGCCAGCACCATTTACTGAAGAGGCTGTCTGTCTTCCATTCTATTGTTTTAGCTCCCTTATCGAAGATTAGATGGCTATAGGTCTGTAGGTTCATTTCTGGGTTTTCAATTCTATTCCATTGGTCCTGAGGTCTGTTCTTATGCCAATACCAAGCTGTTTTGATTACTATGGCTTTATAGTAGAGTTTGAAATTTGGTACTGATATTCCTCCAGCAGTGTTCTTTCCGTTGAGGAGCGTTTTTGCTATTCGGGGTCTTTTATTGTTCCATATGAATTTTTGGATTGCCTCTTCTATTTCCTTGAAGAATGAGGGTGGAATTTTGATTGGTATTGCGTTGAATTTGTAGATAGCCTTGGGAAGTATTGCCATTTTCACAATGTTAATCTTTCCAATCAAGGAGCATGGGAGGTTTTGCCATTTTTTAAGTTCTGTGTTGATTTCCTTTTTCAAGATTTTAAAGTTTTCATCATAGAGGTCCTTCACTTCTTTAGTTAAGTTAATTCCTAGGTATTTTATTTTTTGTGGGGCTATTACAAATGGAGTTGCTTTCCTAATTTCAGCCACACTTTTCTCATTGTTGGCATACAGAAAAGCCGTGGATTTTTGGGGGTTAATTTTATAACCTGCTACTTTGACAAAGTTATGAATCAGCTTCAGTAATTTGGGAGTGGAGTCTATGGGATTCTTTAAATACAAGATCATGTCATCTGCAAAGAGGGAGAGTTTTATTTCTTCTTTCCCAATTTGGATCCCCTTTATGTCTGCATCTTGTCTTATTGCTGTAGCTAGGCATTATAATACTAGATTGAAGAGAAGTGGAGAGAGTGGGCATCCTTGTCTTGTTCCTGAGTTAAGAGGAAATGGCTTTAGTTTTTCACCATTGAGTATAATGCTGGCTGTAGGTTTGTCATATACAGCCTTTATTGTATTGAGGAATGTTCCATGGATTCCTAATTTTTCCAAAACCTTCATCAGGAAGGGGTGTTGGATCTTGTCGAATGCTTTTTCTGCGTCTATTGAGATAACCATGTGGTTCTTATTCTTGCTCCTGTTGATGTGATGAATAATATTAATTGATTTGCGTATATTGAACCAGCTTTGCATCTCTGAAATGAATCCTGTTTGATCGTGGTGTATGATTTTTTGGATGAAATGTTGAAGTCGGTTGGCCAAAATTTTTTTGGGAAGTTTTGCATCAATGTTCATCAAAGAAATGGGTCTATAGTTCTCTTTCTTTGATGAGTCCCTGCCTGGTTTTGGGATGAGGGTTATGATGGCTTCATAGAATGTGTTCGGTAGTGAGCTTTCTCTTTCAATTTCATTGAAGAGTTGGAGGAGAATTGGTGTGAGCTCTGCTTTGAAGGCCTTGTAAAATTCCGCTGTAAAACCATCTGGTCCTGGACTTTTCTTAGCTGGGAGGTCTCTTATTGCTGTTTCTATTTCAATGCTTGATATGGGCCTGTTAAGATAGTTTAGCTCATCTTGGTTTACTTTTGGCATGTCAATATTTGCTAGGAAGAGGTCCATTTCTGTGAAGTTCTCAAACTTATTAGCATACACTTTTGAGAAGTATTTATTCCCTTATAATGTTCTGAATCTGGGTTGTTTCCGTGGTGATGTTTCCATTCTCATCTCTGAGTTTATTAATTTGGGTGTGTTCTCTTCTTTTTCTGATAAGATTTGCTAAGGGTCTGTCAATTTTGTTAAGTTTTTCGAAGAACCAACTCTTTGTTTTGTTGATTCTTTCTATAGTTTTTTTGGATTCTAATTCATTCAATTCTGATTTAATTTTGATTATTTCTTTCCATCTACTGGATTGGGGTTTATCTTCCTGCTCTTTTTCAAGGAGGTTTAGATGTGTCATTAAATTGCTAGTTTCAGATCTCTCCAATTTGTTGATGTAGGAGCTCAGAGCTATAAACTTGCCTCTGAGTACTGCCTTTGCTGTGTCCCAGAGGAGCTGGTATTTTGTGTGTTCATTTTTGTTGAATAACATGAACATTTGAATTTCCTTTCTAATCTCTTCCATGACCCACTCATGATTCAGCAGTGTGTTGTTCAGCCTCCATATGATACCGGACTTTCTTTGGTGGCTTTTGGTGTTGAGTTCTAATTTTATTCCCTTGTGGTCAGAGAGAATGCAAGGTATAACTTCAATGTTTCTGAATTTAGACAAGTTTGCTTTGTGGCCTAAAATGTGGTCTATTTTAGAAAACGTTCCATGTGCTGCTGAGAAAAACGTGTATTGTGATGCTGCTGGGTGAAATGTTCGGTAAATGTCTGTTAAGTCTAGTTGATCTATGCAGCTGTTTAGATCTGTGGTTTCTCTGTTGAGTTTTTGCCGAGTTGATCTATCTAGTGGGGAGAGTGGTGTGTTAAAATCCCCAACATTTAATGCCTTTGGATCTATATGGGATTTGAGGGAAAGTAGTGTTTCTTTGATAAATTTGGGTGCTCCATTGTTTGGTGAATAGATATTTAGAATTGTAATATTCTCCTGAAGGAGAGATCCTTTAATTAGTATGTAGTGACCTTCTTTATCTCTTTTCACGAATTTTAATTTGAAGTCTATTTTATCTGATATTAGGATTGCAACTCCCGCCTGTTTATGCGGTCCGTTTGCTTGGTAGATTTTGTTCCAGCCTTTAACATTGAAAATGTGTTTGTTTTTACGGGCAAGATGTGACTCCTGCAGGCAGCAGATAGAAGGGTCTTGTTTTTTAATCCAACTAGACAGTCTATGTCGATTAATTGGAGAGTTCAGTACGTTAACATTAAGAGATAGGACTGAGAGGTATTTGGGAGTTCCTGCCATGTTATCTACCTTCTTGGGGGCTGCGAAAACTGGGTTCTTCCTATGGTTCTTGGATTCTCAGTTTGGGTGCAGTTTCTTGGCCTTTATTGCGGTCTTGTTGGTTTTCTATGTGTAGGACATCTTTAAGAATCTTTTGTAGGGCTGGTTTGGTGGAGATGTATTGTTTCAATTTTTCTTTGCTATGGAAGGTTTTTATTTGGCCTTCAGTTATGAAGGAGAGTTTAGCTGGGTACAGTATTCTTGGTTGATAGTTGCTTGTTTTTAGGGCATGGCATACATCATTCCAGGCTCTTCTTGCTTTGATTGTGTCTCCTGAGAAATCTGAGGTGATTCTAATTGGTTTCCCTTTATAAGTGATTACCCTTTTCTCTCTGACAGCTTTAAGGATCTTTTCCTTGTTCTGAGTTGATCCTGTGTGGATTATAATGTGGCGGTGGGATGTCCTATTCTGGTCTGGTCTATTTGGGGTTCTAAAGGCTTCTTGTATCTGGACAGGCCTATCTTTTTGCATGTTTGGGAAGTTCTCTGCTAGGATCCTGTTAAACAAATTTCCTAGACCATTAACTTCTGTTTCTAGGTGCTCCTCTACTCCCATTATCCTTAGATTAGGCCTTCTGATGGTGTCTTCCAGGTGTTGGATAGATCTATCATATTTCTTGGACTTGTCTTGGATGGTTGTAAGTTCTTTCTCTATAATATCTAGGCTGTCTTCAATCCCTGAGATTCGATCTTCTGCATGGTGTAACCTGCTGTCAAGACTCTCTACTTTGTTTTTTATCTCTTTTCCTTCTAATAGGTCAGCTTTGATGGCTTCAAGTTCTTTGTTGAAGCTCTGTTTTAGGTCTTGTATGAATTTCTTTACTTCCTTAATTTGGTGTTCAGTGTTTGTCCTCAAATCACTTAGTTGATTGGTTATGGTTTCTTTGGGCTCCCATTCCTTCTGTTGGGTTCCATTCAGCCTTCCCTTTGTGGACTCCCTGAATTCCTTCAGCTCTTTGTTAATGGATTCCATGAATGCCTTTAGTGGTCTTTGTGTGTTCTCTACCTGGTCTCTCAATTCCTGTATTACTCTTTGATTAGCTTCCTCCCGTTCGTGGGATTCCTGCAGATCTCTTTGAGTGTTCTCAGCCTGCTCACGCCATTCCTCCCTTTCTCTTTGAGTATTCTCAAGTTGTTCACGCAAATCCTGTATCAGTTTTTGAGTAGCTTCCACACGCTTATGATATTCCTGTATAAACTTCTGGGATGCCTCCTCTCTCTCCCTGTCACCCTCATACAGAGACCTTTGTACATTGTCAAAATTTTCATTTATCATGTTTGCCAGCAGTGTTTGTAGAGCTGTTTGGGAACTCTCCTCTGGATTATTCATTATCTGTTCTAACCCCTGATTATCAAGATTGGGAATTGAGATACCCGAATTTGCCATTTTTCTTGTGTTTTTCCGGCTTACTCTGCCCATTTGAGATGAAGATAGCACCAGTTTTGTGCTAGAACACTATCTTAAGGCAACCCTCAACCAAAGTTTGCATTTGTACAGTCAATAGTCTACAGATACAATCTAGTTCAACAGATACATCTATTCGACATCAAACAACTATATGTTAAAAGGCTTCGAACCGCAGAGAAGAATTTGGAAAACCAGAAATTATTAGGGTTAGGGAGAGATGTGGGTAAAAAATAGGAATAGATTGGTGTGGGGAGGCACAGGGAGAGTTAACTATGTCCTAATCACAATGCAGGAAATAGGTTGGGTAGGATGCAAGTAGAGAGAGAGAGAAAAAGAAGAAAGGGAAAGGGGAATGAAAAGAGACCAGAAAAAAAAATAGAAACGTAAAATTTAATGTTATTTTAGAGATTAAAAGACCATCTATTTATAGAGGAATATGAATATGTTGAGAGAAAGGGAGGGACATAGAGGAGATGTGAAAAACTTTAAAAAATGCTTAAAATATTATATAGGTATAAAGAGGTAGTACTGCTATTAATGAATTTAAGTGTCTAAGGTTTTGAATTGAGTAATAAGTTTGTGGATTAAGTGTGTACACAATGGGGGGTAGGGTCTACTGGTTAACTACGGGTTTATCTGAGGATGTGCAGGACAAGAGTTAAGTCACATAAAGAAGAACAAAGAGGAAAAGATGGAAAGGATAGGAAAGTGAGAAGAAAAGATCAGAAGTTCAGTAGAGCTAGACAAAAAACAAAAAGATAATTAAGAATGAAAGAAAAAGAGAAAGAAGACAAGAAAAGAAAGGAAAACACACATTCACGTGTTCCTAAAATAAAAATTATAAGAGGAGAAAAGAAAAAAAAAAGTTAATGGAAAACAATTATTTTTTCAGAAGAGGCAAAAATTAAAGATTAATAAAAGTTTTAGAAAAGCAAAAAAAATTTTTTTATATATATAAGGTAACAAAAAACGAAAAAAACAAAACAAAAAAAGAAAAAAAGAAAAGAAGAAGAAGAAATAAAAAAGTTCTTTGATTTTTTTTGGGGGGGGGAGGGGTGGGAAGAGTCCTGTATCTCCCTTTTGTCTGTAACCAGAGTCTGGTTGGAGTCTCTGGTCAGCTTGAGGTCCTGTGGCTTGATTGGTTTCTTAAGTCAGTTTGTTGGAACAGGCAGAAAAATGCTCTGCTTTACCCAAGATTTTGAGATCCCCCTCCCAGGTTAGTTTACTGGGAGGGTGATCTGCTTTGAGAATCACAAAAGAGGGGGATGCAGTGATGAGGCTAGGTTCTGGATAGAGTTGAGGCCTTTCAACAAACAGTAGCTTTTCCCTGGGGCTATTTTGTGAAAAAAACTCACAGCACCCAGCCTGGAGCCATTCTCAGGGTTTCTGTTTTTCAATTGATTGTGGTGGCTGCTAGAGGGAGGGGCAGCCTCTGGCTCTGGTTACCCGGTGAGGAGAGCCACTCCAATGGCTGGCGCCTGAGCTGGGTGACTTTTCCCTGGATGGAACTGAGTCTGTGAGGTCATTTCGCCGTTAAGTTCTTGTGACCTGCTAAATGACTAGTTTTATTCCAAGGCCTGAGCTGGAGCTAGCCGCTCCTCCGAGCTTTGTCGGTATCCAAGATGGAGATCACCGGTGCTGGGGGGGGAGGAGTGGCCTTCCCTCCTCTGCTCCCTGGGAAGGAGTGAGGAAGTGGGGCTTCTACTCACGCCGAGTCTTGGATCCTGGGTCGTCTCTGGTCTGCAAAGTGCAGGATGAAATTGTCCGCTCCTTGTCGATTCTTGCTAGTGTTGAGTAGAATCCTCTTGCCCGCTGCGTCTGGCTCCTTCGTCCCGGACTCTCTGTGTGAGCGCTCAGGTATGGCCGTGGCTGCGGTCGCTGCTGCGACCCTGCCGCCGCAGCAGCAGCTGCTGGCAGGTGCTTAGATGTGTCTGCTTGGCTTCCCCTCTCTTGACTAACTCTTTGTCCTGTGATGGCACACTTGGTGTGATTCTCTGGCTTGGGACTGTTCACTGTTACTCTGAAACTGTTTTCTATGCAAGAGCTTGTTCAGATTCCTGCTTCTCCTCCGCCATTTTCCCGGAACTCGAGCATCTACTTTGCCAAAGTTTTGAATCAGCTTGATTTATTGGGGAGTGGAGTCTATCGGATTCTTTAAATACAAGATCATGTCATCTGCAAAGAGGGAGAGTTTTATTTCTTTTTCCCCTATTTGGATCCCCAATATGTCTGCATCTTGACTTATTGCTGTAGCTAGGCATTCTAATACTAGAATGAAGAGAAGTGGAGAGAGTGGACATCCTTGACTTGTTCCTGAGTTAAGAGGAAATGGCTTTACTTTTTCACCATTGAGTATAATGCTGGCTGTAGGTTTGTCATATACAGCCTTTATTGTATTGAGGAATGTTCAAGGGATTCTTAATTTTTCCGAAACCTTCATCATAAAGGGGTGTTGGATCTTGTCGAATGCTTTTTCTGCATCTATTGAGATTAGCATGTGATTCTTATTCTTGCTCCTGTTGATGTGATAAATAATATTAATTGATTTGTGTATATTGAACCAACTTTGCATCCCTGAAATGAATCTTGTTTGATCGTGGTGTATGTTTTTTTGGATGAATTGTTGAGGTCGATTGGCCAAAATTTTGTTGAGAAGTTTTGCATCAATGTTCATCAAAGAAATGGGTCTATAGTTCTCTTTCTTTGATGAGTCCCTGCCTGGTTTTAGGATGAGTGTTATGATGGCCTCATAGAATGAGTTCGGTAGTGAACTTTCTCTTTCAATTTATTGAAGAGTTGGTGGAGTATTGGTGTGATCTCTGCTTTGAAGGCCTTGTAAAATTCCGCTGTAAAACCGTCTGGTCTTGGACTTTTCTTAGCTGGGAGGTCTCTTATTGCTGTTTCTATTTCAATGCTTGATATGGGCCTGTTAAGATGGTTTAACTCATCTTGGTTTAGTTTTGGCATGTCAATATTTGCTAGGAAAACACACATTTCTGTCAAGTTCTCAAACTTATTAGCATAAAGTTTTGAGAAGTATTCCCTTATAATGTTCTGAATCTTGGTTGTTTCCTTGCTGATGTTTCCATTCTCATCTCTGAGTTTATTTATTTGGGTGTGGTCTCTTCTTTTTCTGATAAGATTCGCTAAGGGTCTGTCAATTTTGTTAATTTTTTCGAAGAACCAACTCTTTGTTTTGTCTATTCTTTTTATTGTTTTTTTTAGATTCTAATTCATTTAATTCTGATTTAATTTTAATTATTTCTTTACATCTACAGGATTGTGGTTTATATTGCTGCTCATTTTCAAGGAGGTTTAGATGTGTTATTAAATTGTTGGTCTCACATCTCTCCAATTTGTTGACCTAGGAACTCAGAGCGATAAACTTGCCTCTGAGTACTGCCTATGCTGTGTCCCAAAGAAGGTGGTAATTCCTGTGTTCATTTTTGTTGAATAGCATGAACATTTGAATTTCCGTTCTAATCTTTTCCATGACCCACTCGAGGTTCTGCAGTCTGTTGTTAAGCCTCCATGTGTTACCGGACTTTCTTTGGTGGCTTTTGTTGTTGAGTTCTAATTTTGTTCCCTTGTGCTCAGAGAGAATTCAAGGTATAACTTCAATGATGCTGAATTCAGAAAAGTTTGTTTTGTGTCCTAAAATGTGGTCTATTTTAGAAAATGTTCCATGTGCTGCTGAGAAAAACGTGTATTCTGATGCTGCGGGGTGAAATGTTTGGTAGATGTCTGTTAAATCTAGTGGAACTTTCCAGCTGTTTAGATCTGCTGTTTCTCTGTTGAGTTTTTGCCAAGTTGATCTATCTAGTGGGGAGAGTGGTGTGTTAAAATCCCCAACAATTAAGGTCTTTGGATCTACTGTGGGATTTGAGGGACAGTAGTGTTACTTGGATAAATTTGGGTGCTCCATTTGTTGGCGAATAGACATTTAGAATTGTAATATCCTCCTGAAGGAGAGATCCCTTAATTAGTTTGTAGCTACCTTCTTTATCTCTTCTCACGAATTTTAATTTGAAGTCTAGTTTATCTGATATTAGGATTGCAACTCCCGCCTGTTAATGGGGGCCATTTGCTTGGTTGATTTTGTTCCAGCCTTTAACATTGGAAATGTGTTTGTTTTTCTGGGCAAGATGTGACTCCTGATGGCAGAAGAGAGAAGTGTCTTGTTTTTTAATCCACCTAGACAGTCTATGTTGCTTAATTGGAGAGTTAAGTCCGTTAACGTTAAGAGATAGGACTGAGAGGTATTTGGGAGTTCCAGCCATGTTATTCACCTTCTTGGGGGCTGCGAAAACTGGGTTCTTCCTATGGTTCTTAGATTCTCAGTTTGGGTGCAGTTTCTTGGCCTTTATTTTGGTCTTGTTGGTTTTCTATGTGTAGGACATCTTTAAGAAACTTTTGTAGGGCTGGTTTGGTGGAGATGTATTGTTTCAATTTTTGTTTGCTATAGAAGGTTTTAATTTGGCCTTCAGTTATGAAGGAGAGTTTAGCTGGGTACAGTATTCTTGGTTAATAGTGGTTTGTTCTTAGGGCATGGCATACATCATTCCAGGCTCTTCTTGCTTTAATTGTCTCTGCTGAGAAATCTGAGGTGATTCTAATTGGTTTCCCTTTATAGGTGATTAATCTTTTCTCCTTGACAGCTTTAAGGATCTTTTCCTTGGTCTGAGTTGATCCTGTGTGGATTATAATTTGACTGTGGGATGTCCTATTCTGGTCTGGTCTATTTGGGGTTCTAAAAGCTTCTTGTATCTGAATAGGCCTATCTTTTTGCATGTTTGGGAAGTGTCTGCTAGGATTCTGTTAAACAAATTTCCTAGACCATTAATTTCTGTTTCTAGGTGCTCCTCTGCACCCATTATCCTTAGATTAGGCCTTCTGATGGTGTCTTCCAGGTGTTGGATAGATCTATCATATTGCTTGAACTTGTGTTGGATGGTTCTAAGTTCTTTCTCTATAATATATAGGCTGTCTTCAATCCCTGAGATTCGATCTACTGCATGGTCTACACTGCTGTCAACACTTTCTACTTTGTTTTTTATCTCTTTTCCTTCTAATTGGTCAGCTTTGATGGCTTCAAAATCTTTGCTCAAGCTTTGTTTTAGATCTTGTATGAACTTCTTTACTTCCTTCATTTGGTGTTCTGTGTTTATTCTCAAATCACTTAGTTGATTGGTTATGGATTCCTTGGGCTCCCATTCCTTCTGTTGGGTTCCATTCAGCATTCCCTTTGTGGTCTCCCTTTCTTCCTTCAGCACTTTGTTAATGGATTCCATGAATGCCTTTAGTGATCTTTTTGTATTCTCTTTCTGATCTCTCAATTCCTGTATTACTCTTTGATTAGCTTTCTCTCGTTCATGGGATTTCTTTAGTTCTTTTTGAGTGTTCTCAGCCTGCTTACTTCATTCTTGCCTTTCTCTTTGAGTGTTCTCAAGCTGCTCAAGCAAATCCTTTATCAGTTTTTGAGTAGCTTTTCTCATGCTTAATATATTCCTGCAAAACTTTTGGATTGCCCTCCTCTCTCTCCCTATCACACTCATACAGAGTCCTTTGTATGCTTTCAGTCTTTTCATTTATCATGTTTGCCAGCAGTGTTTGTAGAGCTATTTGGGAACTCTCCTCTGGATTTTTCATTATCTGTTCTGTCCCCTGATTACCAAGATTGGGAATTGAGATACCCGGATTTGCCATTTTTCTTGTGTTTTTTCCGGCTTACTCTGCCCATTTGAGATGAAAATAGCACCAGTTTTGTGCTAGAACACTATCTTAAGGCAAGCATCAAACAAAGTCTGAATTTTCACAGTCAATGGACTACAGATACAATCTTGTTCAACAGATACATCTATTCGACATGAAACAACTGTATGTTAATTGACAACGAACCACAAAGAAGAATTTGGAAAACCAGAAATTATTAGGGTTAGGGAGAGATGTGAGTAAAAAATAGGAATAGATTGATGTGGGAAGGCACAGGGAGAGGTAAATAAGTCCTAATCTCAAAGCAGGAAATAGGTTGGGTAGAATGAAAGTAGAGAGACAGAAAAAAAGAAGAAAGGGAAAAGGAAAAGAAAAGAGACCAGAAAAAATTAGAAAAGTAAAAATTAATAATATCATGCAGAATTAAAAACAATCTATTTAGAGAAGAACATGAATATATTGAGAGAAGGGGAGTTATATAAAGGAGATGTGAAAAACTTAAAAATAAAAATGCTTAAAATATTATATAGGTATAAAGGGGTAGTAATGCTACTATGGAATTTAAGTCTCAGAGGTTTTGAATTGAGTAATAAATTTGTGGATTAAGTGTGTACACAATGGGGGATAGGGTCTGATAGTCAACTACGGGTTTATCTGAGGATATGGATGACAACAATTAAGTCACATAAAGAAGAACGAAAGAGAGGAAAACGTGAAAAGGATAAGAAACGAAGAAAAAAAGATCAGAAGTTCAGTAGAGCTAAACAAAAAACAAAAAAGATAATTAAAAAAGAAAAAAAGAGAAAGAAAACAAACAAAAAAAAAAGAAAGAAAGAAAAACACACTCTCACGTATCCCTAAAATAAAAATTTTAAGAGGAAAAAAAAGTTACTGGAAAACAATTTTTTTTCCTAAAAAGGCAAAAATTAAAGATTAAAAAGAGTTTTAGAAAAGAAAAAAAAATTGTTTAATATAGGGTACCAAAAAAAGAAGAAGAAGAAGAAGAAGAAGAAGAAGAAGAAGAAGAAGAAGAAGAAGAAGAAGAAGAAGAAGAAGAAGAAGAAGAAGAAGAAGAAGAAGAAGAAGAAGAAGAAGAAGAAGAAGAAGAAGAAGAAGAAGAAGAAGAAGAAGAAGAGAAGAAGAAGAAGAAGAAGGAAGAAGAAGAAGAAGAAGAAGAAGAAGAAGAAGAAGAAGAAGAAGAAAGAAAAGTTCTTTGATTTTTTTGGGAGTGGTGGGAAAAATCCTGTATCTCCCTTGTGTCCATAACCAGCTTCTTGTTGGAGTGTCTGGTCTGCTTGTGGTCCTGTGGCTTGGTTGGTTTCTTAAGTCAGTTTGTTCGAACAGGCACAAAAATGCTCTGCTTTACCCAGGATTTTGCGATCCTCTTCCCAGGCTAGTTCAATGGGAGGCAGATCTGCTTTGAGTATCACAAAAGAGGGAGATGCAGTGATGAGGCTAGGTTCTGGGTAGAGTTGAGGCCTTTCAACAAACAGTAGCTTTTCCCGAGGGCTCGTTTATGAAAAACTCACAGAGCCCAGCCTGGAGCCATTCTCAGGGTTTCTGTTTACTGATTTTCAATTGATTGTAGAGGCTACTAGAGGGAGGGGCAGCCTCTGGCTCTGATTACCCAATGAAGAAACCCACTCCTAGGGCTGGCGCCCGAGCTGCGTGCCTTTTCCCTGGGTGGAGCTGAGTCTGGCAGGTCACGCCTCCATTAAGTTCTTGTGACCTGCTAAATGACTCGTTTTATTCCAAGGCTTGATTTGGAGCTAGCAGCTCCACTGAGCTTTGTTGGTATCCCAGATGGAGATCTCCAGTAGTGGGGGGGGAGGGGTGCCCATCCCTCCTCTGCTCCCTGAGAAGGAGTGAGGACATCAGGCTTCTACTCACGCCGATTCTTGGTTCCTGGGTTGTCTCTGGTCTGTGAACTGCAGGATGAAGATGTCTGCTCCTTGTCAGTTCTTGCTGGTGTTGATTGGAATCTGTGCACCCGCTGCATCTGGCTCCTTCGTCCTGGATTCTCTGTGGTTCAGGTATGGTGCCTGCAGTTGCTGCTGCCACCGCTGCCGCTGCCTCGGCAGCTGCTGGGAAGAGCTCAGATCTGTCTCCTTGCCTGGATTTTCCCTCTCTGGCCTGACTCTCTGACCTGTGATGGCACACTTTGTGTGATTCTCTGGCTTAGGTCTGTTCACTGGAACTCTAAAACTGCTTTCTATGCGAGAGCTTGTTTAGACTCCAGCTTCTCCTCTGCCATCTTCCTGGAACTCCAACAACATATTTCTTCAATGAAATATAACTTAAAAAATTTGTCCCTGAAAGCAATTAATGCTGATTAAAACATTTTTATGTACTAGAAATCCTAAATGCCAGAGAGCAGCTCCTGAAGTAGTTGTGGCACTATCACTTTTTGTATATTCTGCTTATAATCTTCTCTTTTCAAGAGCATTTGATTGTTATTATTTTGGAATTATGGTTAATATGTATTTGACTGCTATTTTTAAAAATGCATTACCCAATACTGGATCTCTTTTTCTAACTTTTCGGTCTATTCTATTTCTGAAAGAAATACAGCCATTTGAATTACATTAACTGCTTATTGAATTTGAATCAGTCTGGAGAGGAAAAGAAGAAAAAATATGTCTCTGGGGGTATGTCGAGGTAAAAATGTATCTACAAGCTATTTATCTTAAAATCATCTATTTTTCATTATGTTTAGATTCTGATAAAATTTAGCCTCTCAACTCACACAATGTAAATGCAGTCTTATTTCATGCCTTCCAAAAGCAAACAACAAATTACTATTTATTTTAAAATTATTTTTAATTTTTAAAATTATCATTTATTTTAAAAACTGTATTTTTAAAAAGTTAGCCAAGGCAAATGGTTCCACTAGCTATTTAGAGTCATGTTTAGAGTCTATGGTGAAATCCAGAAAGGGAAAAAACATCATGTTTTCATTCATCCTTGAGCCCTCTGATTTACTTCATCTACTTCTGAAAGAGTAAAATTCTGGCTTTGAAGCCTTTTGCTTCATATCCACAATGTGTCACTCTTCCAATATTAATAGGAGAAATTGGAGAAAAGAGAATCCACACTAGAAAAAGAAGAAGAGGAAAAGAGAAAGAGAAATCTAGATTTTTTTCTTCCTCATCTCAATCACAAGGTGTGGATAAAAATTGTAGATATTAGATACAGTGCTCTAGAGTGATTAAACACATATATAGAAATAGATAATGCCACAAGTGGTCACATGGAGAATGCTTATTTATAAAAAAAATAGTAATATCTTCCAATAAGAAATGTTATCAATTTGTTTAGTTCTTGTTTAGGATTTGTTAAATTCTGGTGTGCGCTAGTCAACTATCATAAAGGTATAAAAGAATGGTAAGAAACTAGCATCTTAATATCATATTCTAATATTAGCTTAGTTCTGCCTGTGTTATGTGTATGAGGCTGTATTTGACTTTTGTCTCAATTTCACATGCTATACACTTCCAACACATAAGTTGAAAGAAGACTCTTTCTGGAAATATGCTATTTTTATAGCTAAGGGGAAAAAAGACACAGGTAATGAGATAGAAACCTTCCCCTAGAAATAGCCTTTCACCACTTCCGGTTCAATTTGTAAGCAGAAGTAAGTCAAATGACCCATCTTGGCACTGCAGAGTAGAGGTAAATCTCACCTACAGGAAGCTGATTCAGGACATAGAGTAATATGCCAAGATATGCAACACTTGAGATAAAGAGGAAAAAAAGAGAACCATAATACAATCAATCATACTTGCTATCACATTAGGTAACTTATTTTCTAAAACTACTGAGATCTTCCAATCGTGTCTTTTATGTTTGGTTGTTACAGAAATTAGAGAACATTTTGATACTGAGACAGCATAAAATCTCAGAGAAAGTTAGAGTAATAATTTCAATACTACCTTTTGTTCTCCAAGAAAAGAAACCATTTTACAGACAATAATTTATAATTTCTTACCTAGTATCTTATTTTTCCAGAAATGGATTTTGTTAATATTTGTGATTATCCACCAGAATAAATGTCTTCATTGTTCTGCATCTTGGGCAAACAGCAAGTCAATTAGATGTAAGTGGGAGTTCATCAATAGCACTTTTTAAAAATGCAAAAAATGTGGACAGAGAGCCAATATACATATTTTTCCACCTTCACCTACAACACCCTCTTTCTTCCTTCCTAGGAAACACAAACAATCAATAAAAAGGTGTAGATATATGGTTCTTGACCTGGAAAGTGGAAGCAGAATGTTTTGGATGTCGGGGATGACAGTTAATAGTGTTTTACATAATAATATCACATACAACAACCCTAAGAGTCCTGCAGGTCTTAACACTACTTCCTTAGTGATGTGATAGTAATATCAGCCTTACTGGACTTAATATTGTTTTCCACTTCCTTTTCTACCACCTGGCCTAAATTGTAATACATATTAACAGAATGAAAAATTAATGCCATCTTAAGAAATTCCAATTGTAACAAGACATGATGAAAAAAGAACTTTACAACTTTGGCTGTGGGGGCAGGATGGGTGGGCAGGAATGGTAAGGGGAAACAAAGGAGGAGGCAAAAACGCTTGATAAGAAATGTACTCATTACCTTGCTCATGTAATTATAACTCCTCTGTACTGTATTTTCACACAAAAAAATTATTATTAATATAAAAAAAGAAAGTCATTTAGTGCTCTGGGAATGTGGTTTCACGGAACAGTTATTGCTTAGCACGCATGAAACCGTGGGTTCAATTACTCAGTACCACATAAACAGAAAAAGAAACACTGGAAGTGGTGTTTTGCCTAAAGTGGTAGAGTGCTAGCCTTGATAAAAAAAAAAAAAAAAAAGCTCAGGAACAGTTCCCTGGCCCTGAGTTCAAGCCCTAGGACTGGCAAAAAAGTCATTTAGCTAGGAAATGCAAAATAAATTACCCATAGTTGGAATATATGATTGCTCCTTCCAACTGATACATATCAATAGTCCTTAATTCATGTACTTTACCTATATTAGAATACTGTGTTGAACACAAAAAGTTTTGTTAATAGGTCATGGCAATTAATACCAGGAATGTGCTTAGATATCAGTGAAGATTAATCCTGGAAATTCAAAGATTCCAGGCTCTTGAGTGGCCACTGCTAATCACAATTAGAAGGGTAGTATAAGTGAGATTTGGAAATCTTTTTGGTAAGTTATGGCACCAAAAAGGCAGAGGTTAATTAATAGTTTTGACAGAAGGAATAACTCCAGATGGAAGGAATAAATAACAGTAATAACAAAGTTGTACCATAAACTGTTCTAGAGAATCATTTTTGGTTAGTGAAGAACATGTTATCAACTAGGCTTATTCCTCATTGCCTTTAGCATTCCAATAACTTAGGCTAGTTCATAATCTCTGCGTGATAAGTTGTATATACTTCTATGCTGCTCTTTCATACCTGATCTATTTTGCTTTCTACATATCTGTCTTTCTCTATTTCTCTATCAACAATTTCTTATACTAAGTCCACATACGCAGACAACAGAGGATGGTAATGTAAGAGTCTCATAGCTCATGAGTCATTAATGTAAGAACATGGAAAAGGAGGACATCTTTATTGCTACCTCCATTTTATTGAAAAGCTGCAATGTCACACTATTTGATTCAAATTTCGATTCTTTGTCAACATAGTGTCATTAAGTGCACATAAATGCACATATGAGCTGGGTGCCGGTGACTCACACTTGTAATACTAGCTACTCAGGAAATTGAAACCAGAGGATTGTGGTTCAAAGCCAGCCTGGTCAGGAAAATCCATGAGAATCTTATCTTCAATTATCACCAGAAATCCGGAAGTGGTGCTGTAGCTAAAGTGGTAGAGCACTCAACATGAGCTGAAGAGCTGAGGGACAGTGCCCAGGATCAGAGTCCAAGCCCCACGACCAACAGAAGCAGTTCCTGAAAAGGAATGACAAAGTCAATAGCAATCTTCCCAAGCAGAAAACATAATTCCAAAATAATTCAGTGCACCTACTTTTGCTGAGTTAAGTTATGGTTTCTTTGCCGAACATAGTCTCTTCTTTTAAAAAATTGTCGAATACTAGCTTTATAATAAACTTCATCTAACATGTCTTGGTTCAAAAGAGAAGTCCATACAGTTGATGTCACTTGGATTTATTACAATCTCACAGCCAATAGGCAGGAGAGTCTGCCAAACTCTTATCTGTAATTAAACACCAAAAAAGCCAGAAGTGGAGGTTTGGCTCAAGCAGTGGAGTACTAGCTATGGTGGCAGGAAAGACAACGGTTCAGGGACAGGGTCCAGACTCTGAGGTTAAGCCCCAGAACCAGCACAAACTAAACAAGCAAGCAAGCAAAAAAAAACCCCACATATTTCTTTGGGACCATCCTTACAGCACTGGTTTGAAAAGAGGCTCCTTTTGCTGATCATACTCACTGGATCCTGCTTTTTGGAATCCTTATTGCTATGGTGAATTCAGGACCAGATTAAAGGAATGGATAACTGACTCCTGCAACAAGACAATCATGTCAGGATTGAAATATCTAGGCATAAGGTACCTTTAAACCTACATGTCTTTATTTCTTTGCAGTAGAACACTTTTAAAACAATGTTATTTCCTTTTTATCTATGTTGGCCTTCAAATGGCATATTGTTTCCTTTTGTAATACTCTCAACTAGAAATTTACAGACAAGTTTTATGTGAGTAAAGAACACACTCGAAAAAGTCAGGGACAGAGTTTCCTTCAAGCTTTGAATTCTTTTCTTGTACAGTAAAACGAGAGCACAAATTAAGTTGAACTTGTCATTTCTCTATGTTCAATTCCTCTCTTGGAATCAGTTTACACTTCCAGTAACAGTTCCTTCCAATTACTTCAAGTAACAATCTATGGTGCTGCTCCAGGTAAAATGAACGTTTTGTGGCTTCATTGAAATAGCACAAGTACATCTTTGTACATGAGGTAACATGTGTTTCAGAAACAACTTAGTCATGAGAAAATACAGAAATTCAATCGCTTATAAAACATTATACATGTACATATGGATATATAAAATTATGTTAAGTGAAATGGACTCTAAGATAGGACACAACTTGATTTTTCTTTATTGTTACCTCACAGGTAGTATGTGGTTTTTTTTTGTTTCTCTTCTATTTTCTACCTCCACGGTATAACCCCTGTTTTTACTGTATTTGATGTCGGTGATCTGCATCTTGCATATACCTTTTTCTAATGTGGGTAGGAGAAGGGAAATAACAAAATGCTGAAACAAGGATACAGTATGACCCATTGTAACAATGAGTTCTACAAGACACTATGTAGAAAATGAACTTTACAACTTGAGGATTGGAGGGGGAATTTGGGGCGGCGAGGAGGAAAGGGAAGGCAGGGGAAAAACAAAAGAAGAGGTAACAATGCTTGATTGATTATGTACTAATTAACTTACGTATATAACTCTAACCCCTCTGTACAACATTTTTTACAATAAAAAACATGAAAACCATGATTCTGGAGTACATTAAGTTCAAATTTGCTAAGTGCTCTATAAATTAAGACCAATTTTAAGTGAGAAGAAGGTTCTCGGTGTGTTGTGCATTATTTCACAAATGTACATATGTTAACAGTAGGAGAAACAATATGAATAATAGGAGAAAAAGAAGTTCTGTGTTTAAGTATGGTTACTCAATAGAGTATAGAATACTCTACAAATAAGACAAATTTGAAAGAATAAAGCCAAGGCCAGTATGTAGATCTACGGAAGTGATATAGAGAAAGCATTATTACTAAGTGGAACATGAAGGATGAGGCCACTCTGTCTCTTCTACTAGCTCTAAATCATGGCAACTAATAATGCAAATTTGTAAAAAGTAGAATGAAAGAATATTTATAGTTTCAAAGCAAGTCAGATATAAGAGCATGGAGTTAACTGGAAAAAAGCCATGTTGAGAGAGCAGGAATTATATTAGCAATGAACTGTTTGCTAAGTTCACATATCTTTTTATTTCTTTCCTTTACTTTTCTTTTTTCTTTGGTATTTGTGGGGTTGAAGTCTGGGCCTGGGCACTCTTCCTCTACTCTTCAGCTTAAGGATAGCAGTCTACCACTTGATCCACAGTGCCACTTCCAGTTTTCTGGTTGTTAATTGGAGATAAGTGCTTCAGAAGCTTTCCTACTTGTGCTGGATTTCAACTGCACTAGCTACTCAGCTACTCAGGAGGCTGAGATCTGAGGATTATAGACATGAGTCACTGTCACTTGGCTTAAGATCACATTTCTAACATTGTACACTCAATATATGTAATGTGTATGTTCATCTATCTTTATATGAATTCTCAAGTTAAAAATCTGGGCTACAGGGTAGACTTTACACTCACAAAAGTGTTTCAAGTTTAAAAGTTGATACCCCTGGAGAGATAAAACCTAAGAATGTAAAGGATTCTGGGAAGTTCAGTTTGCATCCAGCCTGGGAAAAAATTATTTGCGACAATACCTATAATTAAACAGCCTAAACCTGCATTGTAAGAATGGCAGAAGTGATGGAATACTAGATATGAGAAACACTGCTGAATAAGAGCTTGAGGTTTTGGCATACAAACACGCAAGCATGCACATACACAGAGGCACTTATATGTGTAAACACACATATGAAACAACACTCAGAATGTGTTGAAAAAGTTAGAAAATAATAGAAAATATGTCCTGAGTAAGACTAGAACAAGTGATAATTTTTAATATTAGAAAGTCCTCAAGTGAACTTTCCCCCAAAAATCTTGAGAATATTACAAAGGTAGGGACCAGAGATATTAACTCAAGTAATCATTATTAAAGGGATCAGATCCATGGAAGAATGAATCAGAGAACCCTGCACGAGCATCTGAAAATGTTCATAACCTGTGTCAAATGTTAGAACGTCTTTGAAAATTGTACATAAACAATCAGAGCAGTCAGTCTAGAGGATAAGATCATGGAGAAGTTCAGAATTGCTAGCTTGTTTCTAGATTAAATAAACCAACAAACTGTGGTAGGGCAATGTGATAAAGCCTGGAATTCTAGCACTCAGAATAAGATAGGAGATTAGATAGTGGAATTACATACCTTCCCTGGACCAGGTAGTATAATTTTGTCTCAATAAAACAAGCCAAAAAACATGAAAGGAATACACAGTTGGAGGTTTGGGCTAATTTTTTCACTATGTTTTGATAAGTCAAGTTTCCTATTGAAATGCTCTCATATATAATCCTCACTTGTGTTTTACATGCTCTCTTCATTACAGAACATTGTTAGATGCAAAATAGTTCATGATTCCCATTCAAAAATTTGAAAAAGTAAGCATCATTATGTTGGATTCCAAAGCAATGATGAAGGATTACAAAAGCTTAAGCCTGGAGAATTAGCAAAGTTCATCTAATGTAGGACTTTGGAGACCTGCCTAAATTAGAATTTATATTTGAAATAACTGTTTTTTGTTTGTAATTTCATATTCTCTAGGATACTACAAAATTGTTTTCAAGTAGAAGATTTATTTTAGAAATTCACAAATGATTGTGGCATTCTATTTGCCTAGAATTTTCTTTCAAGTGAGGTATATTTAGAAATTAGTTTATAAATAACTCCAATAGTTCATGTATAACATGATAATGTGAATAATCCAGACAAAGTTGCCAACAAATGGATGCTATTAATTTATAAATTTAGAAAAAGAGCAATTTTTGGAGACTTTGGTGTAACATGTTATGAGGAGAGTAATTGAATGAGATCTTTTTTTTTTCTTCTATCTATACATAACACAGGAAGAAATTTCCTTAAGTACCTCTTAATTACTCATACAATGAGGGAAAAAATCTAGGTTTAACGTTTGTTTTTATTTTGTTTTTGTTGTTTAGTTTATGCTAGGGCTTAACCTCTGGGTCTGGGCACTGTCCCTGAGCCTGTTTGTGCTAAAGGCTACTGCTCTTCAACTTTAACCTCAGTGCCACTTGGAACTAGCTATTCCTTACGAGTTTATTGGAAATAAGAATCTAAGGAACCTTGCTACCTGGGTGGGTTTGAAACAAAATCTTCAGATCTCAATGTTCCCATATTCAGATCTCCTGAATATCTATGATAGATAAAAATAATATATAATAAAATTAATATAAAATAATAATAATATAAATACTATTTGCAAATATTCTGATCTCAAGAATACCACTGGAGGGAAAATGATGCAGAAAAGTTTAGTGTAGTGTTCTTTGCACAATTGGGAGGGCATCACAGCAGAAGTGTAGTATTTTTTTTCACAATAGTGATAAGGTAGTCATGATGCGAATTCAGGCAATTTTTAGGTGCACCTTACAAGTTGCAAACTGTTGGGCTAGGATGACTTTACAGCATAAAAACTTGGGATTGATTGTCATAGAAATAATAGCTTACTCTGATGATGAATGTTTACTCGTCAGGAATTAATTATTATAGATAGGTCATAGTTTTATCTTCTACCAGAATGTGCCTATTTTTTATTGACTTTTAAATATGTAACATCTCATTGGAAATTTGATCTATTGCAGAATTACTTAAAATGTAAACAGATGCTGTTTTAAGTGTCTCTGGTATGACATGATCAGAATTTGAAAATGATTAGTTAGTAGTCATCTGAATTTTGAAGAATACATATATTCTGTCCTCTTAACAATTATTCAGTTTTAAAAGTTAGGAGTTTCCATAGAATTGAACTTTCTTAGGTTATAGTGTGAGATAATGGTTTTTTCAACATAAAGGCAAGTATATTGTGAAGATATTCCATAGTTTGATAACATTCAAGTTGATAACCCTCTAATAAAGAAAGGGGGAATAGAATTGTATTTACTATACCAATACAGTGAAATTATATTTTATGTAAGTTATTTTTTAATTTAATTATATTGTCAAGGTGATATATAGAAGGGGTTGCTGAATTGTAAGATGGTGAATAGATAACATGTAGAACTTTTTACCCACTACCTCACTTTTCTCACAGTTTTCCTTCACCCCAATACCCTTCACAAGTTGTAATGTAAGTTTCCATCATGTTGTCTTGTGAGCATTGATATTACATTGGTTTGTCCTTTGTCCTTTGTCGTGCCATATTGTTGTTCCTCTTCCCTTCCCTAATTAAAATAAATATGTATACAATGACACATGATACTGAAATCAAACACAGCAGGGGACAAACCATAGGTGAAAACACAAAAGAAAAAAGAATCACAGAATACATTAAAAACAACAACCACAAAGAAAACCTTTGTTTCCATATGTAGGAGTTCATTTTGCTCATCATCATCTTATACATAGCTACTGAGCCATTCTGCTCATCTGCTAGGGCTATCCTAGATATTTCCTACTTGTTACAAATTAGGGAAAACATGGAATCTCTTTCTTTGTGTCTTGTTTATTTTACTTAGTAGGATTTTTCCATTTCCGTATGAATTGGAAGCATTTTGTCACATGTATCACATTTTGTCAATTCATTCATCTACTGAGAGGCATATTGATTTAAAACATGACTGCATGTAAGTATCACTTAGGATAATTCAAAAATGACAGATGCCACCTCCCCAGATATTCTAAAATCATGATTTTTATTGAAGATAGGATTTCATGGTGGTACAAGTGTTGAGATATCTGGATGAGTCTAATGTATATCTTGCACTGAATTAAGCAGAAAGATATCCAATATCATATGGGTTAAAATGGTGGTGACAAAATATCCCCTTGAGAAAGATATAGGAGGCTGCCAGAAGTATGAAGCAGTTCAGATAATTTTGAAGGATTTAGAAATGCAAGCTCATGTATGTCTCTTTAAATAAAAATTATGTAATTGGAAGGGCAAAAGATGGGGAGGGGAAGAAAATGACTGACAGCAGATCATTGTCCCAAGTTAGAGTATAAAAAGACATAATCTACAACTTCCCAGTTAAAGAGAGAGTAATATACTATGTCCCACTTAATTTAGGTATATGTAAACTATTTATTTGGGTTTTTCCTATTTAACCCTCCAAAATAAATGAAGTCTTATAAGAAAAATTATGTTATTTACATTACTTCAATCTGAACACTAACTGTGAGGAGCCCTCTTTTTCTCAATTTGCACTTGGAAAATAGTCCCTAAGTTGATGATGATGAGGCTGATTAGAGTCAGAGTTAGGGGCTTCTACTTGTACAACTATCCTAGACGAGTTTAAAGCAGTTTTCCCCCAAGATATACAACTACATTTTCTTAAGCTGTACTTTGAACATACTCTCACACCTGAGCACATAATTTGAAATTATACTTCAGCATTTCCTTGGCACATTCTACTTTGTGCCTTTCGCTTTTTTACACATTCCTTTTGAGTTCATAGTTGCTCTATTTCCATTTCATCTATACAAACTGCTAAGAACATTGTTCAACTACCACTTTTGTTTGCACAAGACCAGTCTATGTATGAAAGTACTTTGTCCATATTAAGCAATAGGGTAGTACTCACTCTTTGAGGAGAAAAGTTGCACAGTGTAACCCTATGCTCACATTAGAGGATGTAGAATTTAAAGCATTTTGAGACAAACTGATATTAGAATTGAAAGTCTCCTTAGGTCAATTTCCTTGGAGCTCTTTAGTTTTCCCATGAGAAATATAAATAGCCACAAAATCGAGAGCTAATTAGCAACACTAGATCCTAAATGTCGTGTTAGTACAAGTAACCATTGTATTATTGTTACATCAAAATCCTTCCCTACTTACCTAAGGGTATGAGAAAATGAAAGAAAGGCATTAAAGCAAAATGTCTTATCTTTTTAAGCATTCAGTCGTATTGGTGAGGGTAAAGTCTGAACTCTTCCATTCAATAAAAGCTTGAAGTTTATAAAAGAATTCCCTACATATAAGAATTTGTGACAGGTTGATTGACAGGGTTATTTCACCAGGGAGATATCCCTAACAATAACTAAGTTAAATAGAGTATATGGAAGTTATGATGTGTCAATGGCTATTGAGGCATTTTCTATTCTAAAGAATCAATTCGAAGAGTCTTCAGACACATCAGTAATGCTGTATGCTCAACCTAATACTTGGTGTTACTTGTCCTACATTTATAATGAATAGGCTGATAAGACATCCAAACATATCTAAAGATATTTCAATAAAATCCAAAGCTGATGTGGAAAGATGGGCCACACATTGGAACTGTAGGACAAATTAAGGTTTTCTGTGCTGTTGTTTACTCTATAAACTCCTAGATAAACAAAGTCTTCACAAATATTCACACAACACCTATGAGTAAAGTTCATGACAGTTATATGTGTATAATTCTTCTAAGGTCAGGATTAAAGCATTGGTTCCCAACATTTAAAATCAACAGGATCTGTTGAATTTATAGATCCAGAATTTTATGGCTTCATATTCATATCCCAAAATTTTATCAATATGACTTTCACCAAAACAATGTTCTTATTGAACTTGTCTATGTCCTTTTACTTATCAAATCCAAATAGCATATTTTTTTCAATATCTTCTTGCAAATTCCTTCCTTTACTTCTGTAAATCTGTGTTTATTACTTTTTTCCCCTTATTTATCTCTTTCTTCCAATCTTGTATACAGTGGTGCCCACATTGCTCACACCTGTGTCAGAACTTTCCTTTTCCTTTTCCCTTCAATAATACCCCCAATTATATTATTCTTTTTCATATTCATGGTCTTGGATATTTTGATGATGTTTAAACAGACACATCTTTGCATCTAAACTTCAGAACTATTAGAATTTTTCCCCTAAATACATCATTTCCACCTGTGGTCCTTATAACTAAGAGTAGCACTAACACAGTTGCCAGCCAAACGTGTGGAAGCACATTTGATTTCTTCTTACCCTTCTACTCCCTCCTATTAGATAAGATGAATGATTAAGATTTTCTCAGTTTCTGTCACTGAAATGATTTCTATTTTTTGGTTGGGTCCTGTCGTGGGGCCTGAATTCTGGGCCTGGGTGCTGTCCCTCAGTTCTTCAGCTCAATACTAGGACTCTAGCACTTGCGCCAGAGCACCTTTCCTGCTTTTTTTCTCTGCTTATGTGGTGCTGAGAAATTGAACGCAGGGCCTCATGCATGCAAGGCAAGCGCTCTCCCACTGAGCCACCTTCTCAGCCCCACTCAAATAATTTCTATATACTCCTTTTTATGCCCCTGACACCAGCCTGTTTCATTTACTCAACACTGTCACTTAGTCCTAAAACAACCATTTCCAAAGTATGCTTTTTCCCCATAGTCTTTTCATATTGGTCCTCTCCATCACCAAATTACTCTCTTTGTAAGCACACAGAGTTAAGTGTTCAGACACAAATTCTAGTATCATTATTTACTCACTACATTGACTGTTGGCCTTACATTTCTCATCTATAAATGGATGTTATCTACCAGAAATAATGAAGAATATATGTGTTGACTTCTAGAGCAAGAAAAAAGAAAAGTGAAGAGTCCTTACATTTTCCACCTTACCTTACAAATAAGGAAAGAGTCAAATTCAGTTTGTTGGTATAAAGTCACAAATTGTTTCCTGCAGAAATAAAAATAAATTTCACCTCCTAGCACTAAGGTCTATGTCCTTTTAAGGTAACTACAGATAGGTAAGTGGTACTATGTAAATAGTGTCATATTTTTCATATGTATTGAAGAACATACCCTTAATATATCATTGACAACACTGGTTATTGAATAGTATCTATATGAGAATATTTTTGAACTAATCACACTAAGCTGAAAACTACATCTTAGTTCATCAAAATGTGGAAATAATTAAGTTTATTTATAAGAAAATAATACCACCAAGAAAAGTGTGTATACATTAGAGAGACTGCAGGAATAACATTACAGTTTTTACTGTTTCTACCTGTTTATGTGATATTTCTTGATATTGAAACTCTCCTCTTGTTATTCTTATTATATGTAATCCAACGCTATTTGTTACTATATATTCAATGTGGGAAATATAGCTTCAAAAATGTGTAAATTTTTTTCCTTTTCAATCACAATATTGTCATTATCAGGTTACACTGTGGTCATCATCATCCTCATCAAAATTATTATTAGCATCATAAGTGCTAACTATTGAAACTCTGATATGTACCTATGATTTGTGATTATATGTCTTTTGATTAATAATTTTAATGTTACCACTGTGCATGCATCCATATAAAAATTTTGAACAAAGAAACAAAAAATCTAAACCATAACAGTTAGCTTGACTATGTGCTTATAACAAATTATAGAATAGATTTTTGAAGTTTTGCAATTTCCTAACCAGTATGAGTTAACTTCCTCTCTCCCCACCACTACACACAAATATTTAAGAGTTTGAACAGAATTATTTCAAGTAATATACTATAAATATTAATACAATATCATGTATATATCTAAAATTCCCTTAAACGTAATAAACGCTACATTCTATTGAAATATTAGTTATTTTATTCTAGGAAACTTTTGGAAAAATAGACTGTATGTCTTTGAAATAAAAAGGTCAAAAATGGTAGCATAAAAAGTTTTAGAGGGAGTCTGTCTTCAGAAATATATATATATATATATATATATATATATATATATATATATAATGTGTAGAAAGACATACATTTTTACAGATTGTCATCAGAAATACATACATATATCTAAATTTATGTGTAGAACAATGTACAATTTAGTGAAACAAAAATCTTGAGATATAATTAAAGTTAAAAAAATACATTACACCAAGTGCCAATGACTCACACCTATAATTCGAGCTATTCTGTGTAATGAGGTCTTAGAATTGTGTTAGAAACTAGCCGAGACAGAAAAGTGCTTGTTAGATTCTAATCTCAAATTAACCACTAAAAACAGGAATTAGCTCTATATTTCAAGTTGTAGAGTGCTGGCTTTGAGCACAAAATGGCTTAGGGACAATGCCTAACCTTGCAAACAACATCAAGAACAACAACAAAATATATCACATTAATTTCACAGAAGCATCTTTTACCTGCTGTAAACATTTCTTAGAAACATGAATACAAGCGCATGGAAAATGTTAGGTAAAAAGTAGAGAATATTTACGTCTTTGTTAAAGACATGACTATTTAGATTGTTTAAAATATTTAGGTAATGATTCGAAATTAAGAATAATGATAATATATTGGGACTGGTCTTTTATTCTATTTTACGGTAGTAATAAAATGATATTGTAATTATTCTGTAAAATTGCTCTTGCTTGGTATTTTAATTATAATAAGTGGTAAACTTTTTTAAATGATTTCCATAGGAAAGGATAGTTTTAATGGTATTAATTCTTTGGTAATTTCAATACAATTAAGAAAATTATTGCAAGGCTGGTTTGCTCTAAGACTATATTTGTTTTCTTGTTCTAGTTTTCATATGTTCGTAGAAATTAAAATTCCAAAAACTCAATGGATGTTTGCATTCAGGATCATCTTCATAGATACTAATAATGATACTAATAATGGAGTCACTTAAGTGGAATTGTTTTATTTCATTTGTTTTTGTCACAAATAAATCAAGATGATTGTGTATTTTGTTTCTTTTCACGTTATTGGTTCTTATCCTGAGAATACTTTTTTCTAGCAAAGTAGAGAAAAGCAATTGGATTGAGCAAGTAACATATGGCTATCATAAAATGCAGATGCATAGATTTGTGTTTTCTATCATTTGCTAAAAGTTTCTTCCAGAAAAAGTTATCAATTACGTATAAGTGATGTATAATTCCTAGATATTCCAGTTATCACATACATTTTTTGATTGGATTATCTCTGAATAAACTCAAAAAACAGACAATAAAACTCAAAATAAACAGAAATCACATCTTTGTTTTAGAAGCTGTAGTTTACAAAGAATTTTTAGCCAACAACAAAAACTTCTTTTTGGGTATTTTGTATTTTGTGTGAAGAATTTTCAACTATAGTTTTATTTTTTTGCTGACATGAAATTCACATGCAATATATTATCTCCTTTCATTGTATACATTTTAGTGCTTTGGAAGTGAATTGTGCAATCATAGGTTTTCTAAGCCTAATTTTTACAAACTTGCCTTTCTTCAAATAGAAATGCTATAAATTTTATAACAGATATTAAAATAGATATAAAATTGAATTACAGGAATTTTTCCTGCATAAATCTTCTATAGGGTGTCTTTTCAAAATTTGTTTTGGGGAATTATTTTCAGGTTCTCACTCATACTGTCCAAGTGCACTGTCAATGTTCTACATTCCCGATCCATACAAGTTTTTTACTTGTCTTTAATACATACATAGAAGTGTAATGGCTAGAACATATACAATTCTCTTTGACCTTTTGAAGACTTGAAAACTTTCTTGCTAAATGACTGTAGTATTACACAAATCATTCTGCTATGCGGAGTGTATCAATTTCTCCACAAATGCATTACTATATTTTGTGTCTTCTTTTTATATTATGGTCATACCAGTGAGCTTTCTTTTTCTTTTTTCTTAGATACTAAAGAGGAGCTTAATTCATATGCTTCTCCTATTGACTATTAATTTATATATGTTCTTTATAGAAATATCCTGTTCGGGAAAAATTTATACAGAATTAGAAAATATAAATACTTAAGATTCAGGATCACTGTAGCATTAACATCGTAGCATTAACAAATATATGCCCTCTATCTGTTGGATATGTTTTCACTACTTTCATAGAATTAAGAAAGGTTATCAGTTGATATTAGTTTATTCTTGCTTTTCTTTATCCACTAATGCTTACCATGTCAACTTTTTGGAAACCTTTACTGATCCATTGTCATGAATTTTTACATTTATGTTTTGTAGGTTTTTATAACTCACATTTAGTTTGATAATAATTTTTTTTTTAATTTTTGTATAAGTTTTGAGGCAGTAGTCTAAGATCATCCTTTATAACTAGAGAGGCAATAGTGCCAATACACCCATTTAAGATTCTATTTTTATTTCATTAAGTCATGGCATCCTTTTCAAAATCTGTTGACAATAAAACTAAGAATTTATTTTTGATAAATCTGTTACATTCTAATATATGTCGGTTCTTTCACTAATAAACATGGTAATAAGAATCAAATCTAGTATGAGGCCTCAAGCTACACCATTTTACAAGATTGTTCTGACTGACCTGTATTCCTTGAATTTACATACAAGTGAATTGGGCAGTTGGACCAATATTCTACAGATATCTAGATGTTTGATAGTCACTCATATTTTATACCTTGTGAAAACACAAGACCCCAGATATTATATAGGAGAAAATGTCTTTAGAGAATGCTTAAAACAACTAAAATTAATTTAGGAATGAATTAAGATTTAGATAACACTATAGCATAATAAATTTGAATGATAACGACTTGAGCTGTACAACAGAGGAGAGTGAGAAGGGATAGAATGATGGACCACCTAGGAGCTGTATGTCATTGTTATTGTGTTTCAAATACAGAAAGACTTCAGACAAGAAAAGGAGGAAAATAATCAAAGTGTCCTTAATCAAGTTTCTTTTTAATCCACCTAAGAGTGTGGACTAAGAGTCAGAGAAGATGGGAAAAATAAAAAAGAAAATAAAGCATTGTATAGACCTGTTACAATGTAAAGAAATTGTAATAGGAATATGATAATTAATTTCCAAAGAAATAAAGGAAACAAAAGGTAAACTCTAAAGGCAAAAAGAATGAAGAGAGAAAAGCAGCAAAGTAAAACCTTTATCAATAACAAACACAAGAATTTGGAAGTGAAAAAGCACTGGAAATATTCTAAATAACAGTAAAATAACAATAACAATTGCTAATGTGGATAGAAAATGGATGACATTTTATCATATATAATTTTGAAAAAACATACTAGGAATGAAAATTTAAAAGTCATAATTTAAAACACTATTTATCATAATTTAAAACACTATTTATATTATAATTACACAGTATATAGTTCAGTGGTAAAATCTTGATATAGCATATCTGAAATAATGGTGTGATCTCCCAAGAATTACGAAGTACACACAAAACACACACACACAAAACCATATAAACACACACACACACACACACACACACACACACACACACATACACACACATCACATACACACATTTGGAATATTGATATTATAATATTAAATAGAGGAAATTATCACAAATAATAAAAATAGGTTAATATATGAAATCATAATATTGCTCATACTATTTAAACGTTTAGTAGAAATCAAATAGTCACAATATACTTGGATTCTTATAGATTAAGTAAATTGAAAATTAAGAAATAGAAGACATGAGAACCTTTGCAAATAAGTTTTAAATAATAAACATTTTGAAACATGTATACTTTAATTTTGACAAAAGATTAATGGTACTGGTGTTTTAACCTCAAGATTTAGCATATGATAACCAGGTGCTCTATATCTCGTTATGGGAGGCTATATCGCTAATCATTTCACTCTGGATATTTTTATGATAGGGTCTCATAGTTTCTCAGGCTCTCCTGAATTACAAACCCTATTTGCAGTTCCTACCATAGGTAGAAAATGGAAGCCACAAATCACCATGCCCAGCTCAAACTTTTTTTTTAATTCAAGTACAAATATTTACAAAAAAATGACCAGGAAATGAAGCCTTTCTTAATATAGTATGTGCTTCTTGAAAATACAGTAATTATTTGTTACCTGGAAAAATATGTTTAGAACTATAAGAAAATCAATTTATTTAAATTCACTAGCCATATAAAAATTAAGAAAATAATTTTAAATATTCACATGTTAAATATTTTAAAAGCAACATATATGTGTCTGAATAATTTACATGTGTAAAAATTATGCAAAATTAAATTTACTAATCCTACAACTCTGAAAAAAGAATCCTAAAGAAACAAGAAAATAAGTAACTAACATCAAAATTTGAAATATAGAAAATAAAATGAAGTGTACTCTTTAGTTGACTTAAGTAGCTGTAAACCCCTTTTATATCAATTTTAAAATAAAAATGCATGAAAAATGAAAGCAAAAGTACATTTGATCAATAGCAACAGCAAAAGCATCAGTAATTGTTTGAGTGTACAAAAAAAATCGATGGAGGGGTTAACAAGGTTCCTTTCAAAAGAATGAACTCATTACCTTATTTATGTAACTGTAACCCCTCTGTACATTACCCTTACAATAAAATTATATTGAAATTAAAAATAATACAAATAATATAGAAATTAAGAATTCTTAGAAGCCATTAGTTAAAAACTTTATAAAAACCTGCCCCAAGTACCCAAGGAATATACTTTGATGATAACATTTAAATACTTAAACTTCACCAGAAAAGCAAAATGTTTAAAAACTGTTACAAATAAAGTAATAAATCAGAATATATTACTCTAATAACCATTGGATGGATTTTTAGTGGCAGTCAAATATGTAAGAAATGAGGCAATATGCCATTCATTTGCACTTAATAAGTGAGAAAGAATTTTCGAGGTCTTTTAAAATATATCATAAGTTTAATGAAGAAACTATTCTGTCACATAATATGATAATCAGATAAAGATGATATTAGAGAAAAGAACAGATTGTACTAAGTTTTGGGATGTTAATGTATGTACTTCTTTTGGTTTTGGAAAATTGTGGGGATTTCAACTTGGGGTATTTTTCTTGCTAGGCTGGCATATCAGTGGTTAATTTTAGTATAGGGGTTCCCTTTCCACAAGAACATGCACCTGATCTGTCCTTTTATTCTTCCCATCATCAATGGCATCAGAGTTGCACACCTACTTGTCTACCTTCCTGGATCCTGCAGTCTTTCCAATCTTAGTCTCTAGATAGTGCAGGATGGTGGAAATGATCCAATGCACCCAGCTATAAATTGAGAAGGAACTCCCCTAAAATTTGTCCTGGTTTCTGTTCTCAAGCCTCCTAAGTAGTTAAAAGTACAGATTGGAGCCCCTGGTGCCAAGCAGTAACAGTATTTTTAAAACAATTAGAAATAAATATGACAGGCTTGTGATAACCTCAGGAAAAGAATAAAAGAGCAGTGAAGCATAGAGGACAGACAGAATATTAACTAGCTACTCAGAGGGTGAATCAGCTTAGCTAGCAACTCGGGAGGCCGAGAACTGAAGAACACTGTTCAAAGCCAGTCCAATCATGAAAAAACATGTGATTATCTCCAAAAAACCAGAAGTGCAGCAGTGGCTCAAGTGGTAGACCACTACCTTGGGCACAGATGCTTAGAGCAGGAATGATGAATGCATGCATGAGCACATGAACATGCACGTGTGTGTACAGGCATGTGTGTGCACACACACACAAATGAGTATTTCAATGCAGAGTTCTTTATTTTTTTAACCTTGCTGCACTTTATTTCCCTGTATTAGTTCACAAATTAACAAAATCAGCTAAGCACCTATTTACATACAACTCCTCATGTTTCTCTAAAGTCTACTCTCTTTTTGGCAGCCTGCTCTTATTTGACCCAAAAGTAAATTATTCAGAAGATCAATTCATCTCCCTCAACTCTGTAATGTTAGATGATTGTTTAAGTTCTTCCTAGCAATACAATTTTGTGAAATCCTGCGTCAAGCAGCATATTTTTTTCATGAAATGGCAAGCCTCTCGAAGAAAAAAAAACTATAGGTTTTACTCCTCCTGGCAAGCATCTGGAAATTTATTACCTTCATATAATCCATGATATGTCTGTGTATGCCAAAGACGGCTGTGAAAATAAAAAGAACCTTCTAAGCACATAGAATTCGTATAAAATTAATAGGTATGAAGGGTTTTTTTAATATTCTGAAAATACCATATAGAGGAGTTACAATTACATGGGCAAGATAATGAGTACATTTCTTATCAAGCATTGTTGCCTCCTCCTTTATTTGCCCTTCCTATCCCCTTCCATCTCACCTCTCCTGCCTCACCCCATTATACTCCGGCTTGCGAAAGTTTTAAAGTTCGTTTTTCCACATAACATCTTCTACATCTCATTGTTACAATGGGTCCAACTTTATCCTTTTTTCGATTTGTTTTTTCCATGCCCCTCCCCAAATTATACCAACATAAAATATAGTGAAAACAGGAGTGATATCGTGGGGGAGGGACATACAAAGCAACAAAAATTCATCTTATAAATATGTTAAAAACAATCGCATGAAAAAAAATTTGAATACTTATCTTGGGGTACATTTCACCTAACATCAACGAATCTTACCTTTTCTGCTTGTCTCAGACATATACTATTTATTACCAATAAGGGAAACCATGGGGCCTATGAGTATTTAGGCCTGGCTTACTTCACTTAATATAATTTTTTCCAAGACTTTCATTTTCCTAACAATGGGGCAATGTCATTCTTTCTGGTGGAGAAAAAGAATTCCACTGTGTACATATACCACAATTTCTTGATCCATTCATCTACTGAGGGGCATCTGGGTTGGTTCCAAGATTAGCTATGGTAAATAATGTTACCATAAACATAGTTGTGCTGGGAGCTTTAGTGTGGTCTTCTTTGTGATCATTTGGGTAAATGCCCAAAAGTGGGATTGCTGGGTCATAGGGGAAGTCTATGTGGAGTCTTTTGAGGAACCTCCATACCACTTTCCAAAGTGGTTGAACAAGTTTACACTCCCACCAACAATGCAGTACGTTTACCCTAACCACATCTAATCCTGCATTTGTTGTTATTAGAGTTCTTGATTTTTGCCATTCTAACTGGCGTGAGGTGGTATCTCAATGTTGTTTTGATTTGCATTTCTTTTATGGCTAGGGATTTTGAGCATTTCCTCATGTGTCTATTGGCCATCCTTCTTTCCTCTTCAGAGAAGTTTCTCTTTAAGTCTTTAGCTCACTTATTTATTGGGCAGTTGTTTCTTTTAGGATTTGTTGTTGGGTAATTTATTTTTTTGGAGTTCCATATATATTTTAGATATGAGACCCTTGTCCATTGTATGGCTAGCAAAGATCTTCTCCCAATTCGTGGGCTTTCTATGGATCTTTCTAGCTATGTCCTTTGCCATGAAGAAGCTCTGCAATTTCATGCAATTGCATTTGTCCAAACTTTTGTTGATTTGTTGTGTTTCTGGGTCTCTAGTAAGAAAGTTTCGGCCTGTGCCAAGGAGATCTAGCGTTTCTCCTATTCCATCCTGTAATGTTTTCAGAGTGTCTTCATGACTCTGAGGTCTTTGATCCATTTGGAGTTGATTCTGGTACAGGGTGATATATAAGGATCTAGATTTAGTTTTTTATAACTAGTTAACAAATTTTGAGAGCACCATTTACTGGAGAGACTGTCTTTCTTCCATTCTATATTTTTAGCTCCGTTATCAAAGATTAGATGGCTGTAGGTCTTTAGGTTCATTCCTGGGTTTTCAATTCTATTCCATTGGTCCTGAGGTCTGTTCTTATGCCAGTACCAAGCTGTTTTGATTACTATGGCTTTGTAGAAGAGTTTGAAATTTGGTATTGATTTCCTCCAGCACTGTTCTTTCTGTTAAGGATCGTTTTTTGCTATTCGGGGTGTTTTATTGTTCCATATGAATGTTTGGATTGCCTTGTCTATTTATTTGAAGAATGAGGTTGGAATATTGATAGGTATCACATTCAATTTGTAGATAGCATTGGGAAGTATTGCCATTTTCATGATGTTGATCTTTCCAATCTAGGAACATGGAACTTTTAGCCAATTTCTAAGTCTGTTTTGGTTTCCTTTTCCAGGTATTTAAAGTTTTCATCATAAGATTCCTTCACTACTTTGGTTAAGTTAATTCCTCGGTATTTTATTTTTGGGGGGCTATTACGAATGGAGTTGCTTTCATAATTTCAGCTACACTTTTCTCATTGTTGGCATACAGTAAATCCATTGATCAGGCTTAATTTCATACCCTGCTACTTTGCCAAAATTTTGAGTCACCGTGAGTAACTTGGGAGCGGAGGAGTCTTTAAATACAAGATCATGTCATCTCCAAAGAGGGAGAGTTTGACTTCTTCTTTCCCTATTGGGATCCCTTTTATGTTTGCATCTTGTCTTATTGCTGTAGATAGGGATTCTAATACTAGATTGAAGTACAGTAGAGAGAGTGGGCATCCTTGTCTCGTCCTGAGTTCAGAGGAAATAGCTTTAATTTTTCACCATTGAGTATAATGCTTTCTGTAGTTTTGTAATACACAGCCTTTATTGTATTGAAGAAGGTTCCATGGATTCCTAATTTTTCCAGGACATTCACCATAAAGGGGTCTTGGATCTTGTCAAAGTCTTTTTCTGCATCTATTGAGATAACCATGTGGTTCTTATCCTTGCTCTTGTTGATGTGATGAATTATGTTAATTGATTTGCGTATATTGAAGCAGCTTTGCATCCCTGAAATGAATCCTGTTTGATTGTGCTATATGATTTTTTGGATGAATTGTTGAATTTAATTAACCAAAATTTTTTTGAGAGACTTTGCATCAAGGTTTATCAAAGAAATGGGTCTATAGTGTTCTTTCTTTGATGAGGGTTTTGGGATGAGGGTTATGATGGCTTCATAGAAAGCTTTCCGTAGTGAACTTTCTCTTTCAATTTCATTGAAGAATTGGAGGAGTATTGGTGTGAGCTCTGCTTTGAAGGTCTTGTAGAATTCTGCTGAAAAACCATCTGTTCTTGGGCTTTTCTTAGATGGGAGGTCTCTTATTGCTGTTTCTATTTCAGTGCTTGATATGGGTCTGTTAAGATGGTTTAACTCATCTTGGTTTAGTTTTGGCATGTCAATAATTGCCAGGAAAAGGTCCATTTCTGCTCTCAAACATATTAGCATGAAGTTTTGAGCAGTATTCCTTTATAATGTTCTGAATCTTGGTTGTTTCTGTAGTGCTGTTTCCATTCTCATCTCTGAGTTTATTTCTTTGGGCGTGTCTCTTCTTTTTCTGATAAGATTTTTTTATGGGTCTGTCAATTTTGTTATTTTTTTTTTCAAAGAACCTTCTCATTTTTTTGATTCTTCCTATGGTTTTGTTAAAATTCTAATTCATTTAATTCTGATTGAATTTTAATTATTTCTTTCCATCAACTGGATTGGGGTTTATCTTGATGCTCTTTTTCAAGGAATGTCAGATCTCATTAAATTGTTGGTTTCAGTTCTCTCCAATTTGTTGATGTAGGAACTCAGAGCTATAAACTTGCCTCTGAATCATGCCTTTGCTGTGTCTCGAGGAGCAGATAATCTCTGTGCTAATTTTTGATGAATATCATGAACATTTGAACTTCATTTCTAAGCTCTTCCATGACGCACTGGTGCTTCAACAGTGTGTTTTTCAGCCTCCATGTGTTACTGGACTTTCTTTGGTGGCTGTTCGTGTTGAGTTCTAATTTTATTCCCTTTTGATCTGAGAGAATGCAAGATATGAATTCAATGTGTCTGAATTTTGACAAGGTTGATTTGTGACCTAAAATGTGGTGTATTTTGGAAAATTTTCCATGTGCTGCTGAGTAAAAAGTGTATTCTGATGCTGCTGGATGAATATTCGCTAGATGCCTGCTAAATCAGTTGATATATGCACTTGTTTCGATCGGCAGTTTCTCTGTGGATTTTTTGCCGAGTTGATCTATTTAGTGGGGATAGTTGTGTGTTAAAGTCCCCAACAATTAATGTCTTTGGATCTATGTGAGATTTAAAGTAGTATTTCTTGGATAAATTTGGGTGCACTATTGTTTGACAATATTTAGAATTGTAATATCCTCCTGAAGGAGAGATCCCTTAATTAGTATGTAGTAACCTTCTTTATCTCTTCTCAATAATTTTAATTTGAAGTCTATTTTATCTGATATTAGGATAGCAACTCCTGCCTATTTATGGGGGCCATTTGCTTGGTAGATTTTGTTCCAGCCTTCACTTTCAAAATGTGTTTGTTTTTTTATGGGCAAGTTGTGATTCCTGAAGGTAGCAAATAGAAGAATCTTTCATTTTAAACCAACTAGACAGTCTATGTCGCTTAATTGGAGAGTTAGATCCGTTAATATTGAGAGATAAGACTGAGCGTTATTTGGGTGTTCCTGCCATTTTATCCACCTTCTTGGGGGCTACGCGTACTGGGTTCTTCCTATGGTTCTTGGATTCTGTTTGAGTGTGGTTTCTTGGCCTTTATTATGGTCTTGTTGGTTTTCTATGTGTAGGACATCTTTAAGTAGCTTTTGTAGAGCTGATTTGGTGGAGATATATTGTTTATTTTTCTTTGCTATGGAAGAGTTTTATTTGACCTTCAGTTATGAAGGAGAGTTTAGCTGGGTACACTATTCTTGGTTGATAGTTGTTTGTCTTTAGGGCATGGCATACATCATTTCAGGCTCTTCTTGCTTTAATTGTCTCTGTTGACAAATCTGAGGTGATTCTAATTGGTTTTCTTTTATAGGTGACTGATCTTTTCTCCTTGACAGCTGTAAGGATCTTTTCCTTGGTCTGAATTGATCCTGTGTGGATTATAATGTGACTATGGGATGTCCTGTTCTTGTCTGGTTTATTTGGAATTCTAAAAGCTTCTTGTATCTGAATATGCCTATCTTTTTGTGTGTTTGGAAGTTCTCTGCTGGGAGCCTGATAAACAAATTTTCTAAACCATTAACTTCTGTATCTATGTGCTCCTCTACACCCATTTCCCTCAGATAAGGCCTTCTGATGGTGTCTTTCAAGTGTTGAATAGATCTATCATATTTCTTGGAATTGTCTTGGATAGTTGTATGGTCTTTATCTATAATACCTAGGCTGTCTTCAATGCTGGAGATTCAATCTTCTGCATGGTCTAACCTACTGTCAAGACTTTCTATATTTTTCATTTCTTTTCTTTCTAATTGATCAGCTTTTATTGCTTCAAATGCTTTGTTGGAGCTTTGTTTTAGGTCTTATATGAAATTCTTTACTTTCTTAATTTGGTGTTCAGTGTTTATTCTCAAATCACTTAGTTGATTGGTTATGGTTTCCTTGTACTCCCATTCCTTCTGTTGGACTCCATTCAGCATTCCTTTGTGGTCTCCCTGACTCCTTTCAGGTGTCTGTTTGTGGATTCCATGAATGGCTCTATAGATCTTTGTCTATGCACATCCCGCTCTTGCAATTCTTCTATTCCTCTTTGATTAGATTTCTCATGTTCATGCAACTTCTGTAGTTCTCTTTGACTGATCTCAGCCTGCTCACACAATTCCTTTATTTCTCTTTTAGTGTTCTCAACCTGTTCACGCAATTCCACTATCAATCTTTGAGCAGCTTCCTCACAGCCATGAGCTTCCTGTTTTGATCTTAGGTTTGCCTCCTGTCTCTCCCTATCACACACACACTGAGTCCTTTACAGGGTTTCAATCTTTTCATTCACCATATTTACCAGTAGTGTTTGTAGAGCTTTTTGGGAACTCTCCTCTGGATTATACATTATCTGTTCTGTCACCTGATTATCTTGAGTGGGAATTGAGATTCCCGGACTTTCCATTTTCCTTGTGTTTTTCTTGCTTATTCTGCCCCTTTGGGATGAAAGTAATGCCAGTTTTGTGCTAGAACACCATTTTTAGGCAAGCATCAACCAAAGTCCTGTAACTGCATAGTCAAAAGTCTGCGGATACAATCTAGTTCAACAGCTACAGTCTATTCAGCATTAAACAACTACATATTAATGGGCTAAGAATAGTGAAGAAGAATTTGACAAACCAGAAATTATTATGTTTAAGGAGAAAGGTGCGGGAAAATAGGGTTAGAGGGATATGGAAAGGTAAAAGGCGAGTGAAATTAACCACGTCCTAATCTCACAGAGGGAAATGGATTGGAAAGAATGATAGGAGAGAGAGAAGAAAAAACTTTAAAAAGGGAGCAGAAAAAAATGGAAAGACAAATATTTAAACTCTTAAAAGTAATGAAAATTTAAAGAAGTAATATTGAGAGATGAATGGAGATAGGATGAGAGGAGGGGAGGGATAGAAAGGAGACCTGAAAAACTAAAAAATAAAAATACATCAAATATTGTATAGGTATAAATAGATAATACTGCTATTAAGGAATTTAATCTTTTTTTGTCAGTTTAATCTCTGAATATTTATTAGAAATAATGGTAACCCCAATAATAGTGTTTGTTATAAGTTTGTCACAAAAGAAACATACAAACCAAAAAGTTCAGAGACATAAATCTTAAAATATAATTTCATGATCATAAAGAATTAAAATATCAATGAATAAAAAATATAGTACATGCAGTATCTTTTTACAGAAAATATAAAATATTAAAAAGGGATGAAGGAATTCCTACTTAAATTTGTGATAAATTATGTGCATGATGGATAGAGCCAATAATATACTGGGATAAATTGTGTCCAGATTTATAGGCAAAATTATTACTGTTTGAACTAGCCTCTTAAAGGGTAAGGAATTTAATCTTAAGAGGTTTTGAATTGAGTAATACATTTTTGGATTAAGTATGTACACAATGGGTACAGGTATATATGAGGATGAGCAGAACAACAAATAATTCATGCAAAAAGAACAAAAGATGAAAAAGTAAAACAAATGAGAAAGAAAGAACAAAAAAGTCCAAAAGGTCAGTAGAGATTTTTTTTTTAAAAAAGTATACACACACACATATACACCTAAAATAAAAGTTATAAGAGTAAAAAAAAAAGATTAATAAAAACAATTTTTATAATTAAAAAGTAAAAATTTAAAAAAGATTCAAAAAAAGACTTCTTTGATTTTGTTTTTGGGGGATTGATGGGAAGATCCTATATCTCCCTTGTGTCTGTAACCAGTCTCTTGAAGTCTCTGCTCAGGTTGTGGTGTTTGGTTTTCCTGTGGCTTGATTGGTTTTTGAAGTCAGTTGGTTTGAGCAGGCAGAAAAATTCTCTGCAGTGCCAAGGATTTTATGAACCACCTTCCAGGCTAGTTCAGTTGGAGGTAGATCTGCTTTGAGTATCATAAAAGAGGGAGATGGCTGTTTCCTCTAGTTTAGAGTTGCTGTGATAAGGCTGGGTTCTGGGTAAAGTTGAGGCCTTTCAGCAAACAGTAGCTTTTCCCTGAGAGGCTAGCTTTTGAGACATTCACAGAGCCCAGCCTGTAGCCATTCTCAGGGTTTATGTTTACTGATTTTCAATTGATTGTCAGGGTTGCCATAGGCAGGGGGGCAGCCTCTGGCTCTGTTTACCCAGTGAAGAAAGCCACTCCTTCGGGGGTGTAGCTTTCTCTGCCTGGTTATGGTGACTTTCCCATGGGTGAAGTTGAGAATGGCAGGTCAGGGTAGGTACTTGTGACTCGCTAAATGACTCTTTTGTTTTCATCAAAGGACTGAGTTAGAGCTAACTGCTTAGCCAGGCCTTTGTCTGTATCAAAGATGGATATCTCCAGTGTTGGGGGGAGGGGTGGCCTTCCCTCCTCTGTTCCCTTTGAGAAGGAATGAGGATGTCAGTTTTGTACTCACGCTGGAGTGTTGGTTCCTAGGTAGTCTCTGGTTTGCTATCTGCAAGATGAAGATATCTGCTACTTGTCAGTTCTTGCTGGTGTTGAGTAAAATCTGCTCGTATTTGTCCCAGACTCTCTGGGTTGTAGGCATGGTTGCTATGGACGCCACCACAGCTGCCACAGCTGCCACAGCCGCCCCAGCCATGGCTGCTGGAAAATGCTCAGATCTGTCTCTTTACCTGGATTTTCCCTCTCTGGCCAAACTCTCTGTACTGTGATGGCACACTTGGTGTGCCTAGGACTGTTCACTGGAACACTAGAACTGCTTTCTACGCGAGAACTTGTTTAGCCACCAGGTTCTTCTCCACCATCTTCTCGAAATTCCTGAAGGTGTTTAAATATTACTGGAATTGTTTTGGAATAAATAATGTTCACCTTGACTATCTTGAGAAAAAATTCGTTTCTCAGCACTATGGTAAGAACTTGAGTGAAGGAAACAAAAGGAAAAATGAAGAACAACTCAACACACACATTCAAAAGAAAAAAAACAACCCAAGAAAACAAGTTAACTCAGTACTCAAGAACCTGCAGGAAATGCAAAGATTTTTTTTAAATAGCTATGATAAGCTTATCAAAATCCTGAGTACATGGGAGTCTACTGTTGTGAGGATAGTGGTTAAAGCTCAGACTGGACAGAAAGATCTGTACACAATGCCAGGTACCTGTTATTCTAAATTCCAGAAAGAATAACATGAAGTAGATTGAGCCCACGATCATACACAAGTAGGAAGCGAGATTCTATCTGAAAGTTATTCAGGATAATTTAGGGCTGGGGGCATGCCAAAGTGTTAAGAAGATCCATTTAGGAGACACAAGACACTCAATTCCAATTCTAATATTAAGAGTATTAAAGAAAAAAACTATGATTTTAAATAATGGGAATAATTGTAAGATTTGAATATTTGAGTGGAGAAAAATGCATGAGAGAGATAGAGTTTACCCATGTTGCAATGCTTTGTACTTAAGTGATAATATTATGTGGTACTCCAGACATAACAGAGTTACCTTGCAAATGAGCATGGATGTGCATTTGGGTGAAGGAAATACTCTACTTACACAGGTGTAAATTAAATACTTTTTTGGGGGAGATTTTAGTTCTTGATCTAAGAGCCTGGGTGATATCTCTGAGTCTTTTCTCTCAAGGCTATCACTCTACTACTTTGAGCCACAGTTCCAATTCTGATTTTCTGTTGGTTGTTTGGAGATAAGAGGCTCATGGACTTTCCTGCCCAGGATGGCTTCAAACCATGATGGTCAGATCTCACCCTCCTGAGTAACCAGGATTCCAGGCCTGAGCCATCCATTTTTTTAATAATTTAGTAAATTTTACAGTTACAGATGTTATAATTTATCATTATAACCTTTATAATATATGTGTGTATATTTATATCAATGCATACATATAGAAATATTTTAACATATTTTTATATCTACAGTAGATTTATGAAATCATCCTTCATTATAAAATAACATGGAAACAAGTTTAATGAGGAGCAAAGCAAAGGGAATTGTCATGTTTCTTGTTGTTGAATGAAATATGAATTGTGAGAATCAGTTTGAGAAAACCATTTAACAAAATGGATAACGACTATTAATTCCTATCCCTTTATTTGCCCATATTGTGCATCCTCACACATGAGTGTCAAAGTAAAACCACACTTTTTTGCCTTTGTATTTAAATCATATGTTATAATTTAGCGGTTATGTGAAGTAATCAAATAAAGATTAAAATAATAGTGAGACTATGAGTTAGAGCTGAAAATTATTTTAAATATGATAATAGCTAATTAAATTCCATTTCTCTTACGTTTACTCTATTGTCATATCCCTTATTCCCACATTAGGAAAGTACATAGAAGATTCTCACTAAATTATGTGTAAAATTATGAAAAAATGTGTTAAAAGAATATGGGCACATTGGGGCTAGTAAAGTGGCTCAGTGGTAGAGCTTTTGCCTTGCATGCATGAGGCCCTGGGTTTGATTCCTCAGCACCACATAAGCAAAAAGAAGAAAGCTGGAAGTGGTGCTGTGGCTCCAGTGGTAGATTGCTAGCCTTGAGCAGAAAAGCTGAGGGACAGCACCAGAGGGGCCCAGAGTTCAGGCCCCTCGATCGGACAGAAAAAACAACAACAACAACAACAAAGAATAGGGGCACAGTGTGGTTTTAGCTGATTGAGACCTGTAGGGGGTAGTGTGTTTTTGAGGACTTGATTAACGTTGTGATGGAGATGAAGAAAGGGATATGCTTATTCTGGAAAATTGGCTAGAGGATTGCTCACATAAAAATAGTTATGAATTCTTCCAAAAGGTTACAGTAAAATCTCTCTCACAATCATGTTCACTACTGCACTATTCACCGTAGAGAACTTATGGAAACAGCCCAGACGACCTTTAGCGGAGGGATGGTTGGACAAAGTGTTGCACAAATATACAATTAGGTTGCACTCATCCATTATAAAGACTGTTACAGCATTTGCAAAGAAATGGATAGATCTAAAATTATGTTAAGTAAACGAAGTCAGAGCCAGACACACCAAGGATGTGTATTTGGAAGCCAGAATTTTATGCAAGTTAAACAACAGTATTAATCAAAGCATGTTATTTGCAGTGGAGTATTTATTTATTTATTTATTTATTTTGGGTTCAGTCATGGGGCCTGAACTCTGGGCCTGGGTGCTGTCCCTCAGCTCTTCAGCTCAAGGCTAGCGCTCTACCACTTGAGCCACAGCGCCACTTCTGGTTTTTTTCTTTTTGCTTATGTGGTGCTGAGGAATCGAACCCAGGGCCTCAGGCATGCAAGGCAAGCACTCTACCACTGATCCACCTTCCCAGCACTGCAGAGGAGTATTTAAAAGTTGTAATTTCTTATAAAATTGAACTTTTAATTCAACAGAATGAATACCAGGAGACTATCACTTGGAAAAGGTGAGGGGAAGTCAAAGGGAAGGATTAAATAGACTTCTGGAAGTAGAGAGTGAAGCCATAATATTCAATGCAGATAGTATGAAACTAGAAACAATGAAAGTGGGGTGAGGTTTGGAAGGATGTGAGAAAGTTTTGTAAAGATCCATTGTAATTATAAACCGATTCGTTGAATGGAAAACCCTTTGTACAACTATTTTATAAAAATATAATTAAAAATGATGGGGCTGGGAAGGTGGCTCAGTGGTAGATGGCATGCCTTGCATGCCAGAGGCCCTGGGTTCGATTCCTCAGTACCACATAAGCAAAAAGAAAAAAAAGCCAGAAGTGGCGCTGTGGCTCAAGTGGTAGAGCGTTAGCCTTGTGCTGAAGAGCTGAGGGACAGCGCCCAGGCCCAGAGTTCAGGCCCCATGACCGGACCCAAAAAAAAAAAAAAACCAAAAAAACAAAAAAACGATGGAACATCTGATCTTAAACAATGAGTCAATATGATAATTTCCTGCTCAGAAATTTTCTTTGCAGGTATTTTCCTCATAATGACATAAAAGTGAACAACGCAATTAATATGAATATATCACTTTGCTTATCCTAAATAGACACAATATAAAAATCGCAGTAAAAATATTAGAATATATCACATGATAAAATAACAGGTAGAAAGTATCAAACTCTGATTGTTTTTCCAAGTACTTTACCTTTGGTATCTAATTTAATCCTCACAATAATCCCATAAAGTGGAACTACTTCTATTTTTAATTCTAAGTTGATGATATTAAATCTTCAGAGTTGCAATTACTAGTACAACATTGCACACACGTAACTGTTAGCCTGCGGTCCATTCCCACCATATCAAATAACCTCATTCTATTTTGTAACTAAATACCAGCACTCAGTCTACTGATTCTAGGAAAATATCCCAAAATTATTGTGCACACTCTAATAATATTTCACTTTATCTTTCTTAGAAAATAGGTAACTAAGCCGGACACTGGTGGCTCATGCCTACAAAGCCAGCTACTCAAGAGGCTGAGATCTGAGGATTGTGGTTCAAAGCCAACTCTGGCAGGACAGACTGTGAGATTCTTATCTTTAATAAACCACTAGTAAACTGGGAGTGGCACTGTGGTCCAAGTGGTAGAGTGCTCGCTTTGAGTGGAAGAGCATAGGGACAGTACCCAAGCCCAGAGTTCAAGCCCCATGACCAACAACAACAACAAAAAAACAAAATAAGTAACTGTAATATGAAAAGTCCAAGTTCATAATCACTTACACCTCCCTGGTGAAAAGAATTGCTAAACTATAACATTCTTGATTTCTAGCTCAAAATAGTAGAAATCATATTTTATCCCTTCACTCAACACTGCACTGCCTGGTGACCCCATCTCTAGTTAATACAGTCTTACTGAAAGAATGACCTGCCCAATTCCTGACGGAAACAGACTGCAGGTCTTTTGGAGCAATCATTTTCACATTGTAGTTCACCTAAATTGTTTACCATTAGAAGTATTTTGATTGGTTTTTATATCCAGCATTTTGAGAGAAATGTACTACTTTAAAATGTTATTAAAGAAAGACTGATATAAAAATCACTTTGACCCCAGATAAATATTTTACCTTTCATATACCCAAAAATGCAGTCTGACCTATCATTAATGTTAGGAACGAGAGGTTAAAAATCATAGACACCAAGACCTAAGTATGAATTAAAGACTCTCCAACTTGTGAATACAATTGGTTTAAAAAGACATCAATACTACTGCATTTTTAAATTCCCTATGAAAATGATAATGATTCCCTATGATAATGTTAAACTATTAACACTTAAAAATAACTCATTTTCTTGGGAGTAGGACACAAAACACAAGGTTAATCCTAATCGTTTTAAAAGACCTTTATTTATACAAAAACTCACTCATAACTATAAAGATTATAAAACTCACTGAAGTACAGAGACACAAAGGAAATAATTTAACTGCATCATGTACATTCAATGGACTGTTAATAGAAAACAAAGTTATACTAATAATTAGCTTACCCAAGTCACTTACATTCTTTTATTCTATTCCATTTACTTTCATAAAAACTGGGTTTTCATAAAATGACGCATAAAAAAGACTATATACCCACTTACATTTTCATATCTTAACAATATTTATTTCAGAAATTTTGGCTCTATAGTCAATGAAATGAAATAATACTAAAATATTCAAAGGATTTTCAGAAATTGCAAGACTTGCTCTGGGATGTTATGTATATTGGAAAAGATATTCAAAAAGCCTTTTTTGTTAAAGTTGCCATAGTTACTCCCACAAAAGAGCCATTAGTAAAGATCCCTGTGCATGGACAAAATACCTTCAAATGCATCCACAATCTGGACATGACACATGCTTTTTGTTTATTCGTTTTTGAAAGGAATATCTAACAAGCATATCCACAATACTTATTTTCAGACAATAAGATGAGATATTCAAACGTAGTATGGGTTTGATTATCTCTTAGTGAGAATAGATATGATCTTGCAAAGAAAGTTATTTTCAACAGAAATCCAGAAAGAGTTTATCCAACTTGTGTTTCACAGGAATAACCAGAGAGTAATACCTGTTTGGACAAGTCGGTCCAAATCACTCCATGAGTGTATCTTAAAAGTATAACCAATTTAAGAAGTCACATACGTATTTTGTACTGATAATCAACTTACAGCAAAATAACTTACTACCTAATTATGTCTGTATCTTCTTACCCAACATACAATAAGAGCTGAAAGCGTTCTCTTTATCTAACTTAATGTTATAAATGCTTTGATTATGATGACGTTATTATTAGACAAATAATATATACAGAAGGGTGGTTCCACTGAAAAGACATGACAGAACACTGATATATAAAAACGTTGCAACACAGTTAGCTCTTTTCAGCTTCACCCTGTCCACATTGGCAAGCAACATTACAACAGCACATGCACACATATACACCTACACACATGTTCTCACATGTACACACACATATACATCCATGCTAAATTCAGGATTTATTGTACAAAAAAGTTCAAATAAAATTTTAGTGATTAGGACAAATGATAATATGCCTTATTACAAAATAATACATAAACCATCACCACGCATGTTACATTTTACCTGCTTCTCCACATGTGACCACTTAATTTATTTTTAATTAATTAATTACCTGATTAATTAATTTATTTGTTTGGTGTTAATACTAGAGCTTGAACTCAGGGCCTGGCTTTGTCCCAGAATTTATTTTTTGTTTCAGTTTTCTCAAGACTAGCATTTTACTGCTTGTACCACAGCTCCATTTTTAGCTTTTGCTGGTTACATTCAAATCAGATTCTAATGGACTTTTTTTTCTTGGTCTGCTTTCAAACCACAATCCTCAGATTTCATCTTTCTGTTTAACTACTATTAAAGACATAAGCCATCAGTGTGGCTCCTATTTTTTCCTCAATAGTTATCTAATGCACATACTTAGATAGTAATTTAAAAATGAGAGTATAGAAGCAAGATGTACAGTGGTGATATTGTCCTGTCAGAAATTCAAGTTAGTAATGTAAATTTATTCTTCAGACCATACCCAAACAATACCATGATATAGTGTAAGAGAACTCACTATTGAACATATTAGTTTTAAGAGCTTTCTGATAGATCCATTATTTATTGGTACCCAACATTAGAAAATTGTATGAGGCATTGGTAAAATAGAAGTCCTTTGCATGACTACATACATTCCTTGTTTTTTTTTTTAAAGACACTTGCTTTCATCTAAAAAGGAGGCCTATCTATTGTCTTCATGTGATTTTGATGATTGAACGTGCTTAGTGAGAAGGTCAAAATGTATTAGTAGTCCTTAACTATCAATTCTCATTTATCTTCTTGTAGAATATAATGATTAAATCAATAGTTCAGAATCATGCTTCCATTGCAAGTGGATCACCAGTAAGAAATCCTCAATACCAATTCCTACAAAGTTTTGTCACAGATACAATCTCCCTGCCTTCTCTGCTGCTTGACTACCTTCCTATTCCTTCATTGTACAGGAAAAGTGTGATTCAACTGATTTCAGTCAGATCTGTTACTAGAATTATCAAGGATTTAGTTTATTGTCTGTAATTTGGTCAAAGTTATGTCTCTTTATGTATGCTTCTAAAAATGTATTTACTAATTTCAAGTAAATACATAAATTCTATTTCCATCTTTTTTAAAAAATAAAATTTTGTTTGCTCTATAAATTGATTAGAGGCATGGATTTTGTGGCTAGATAGGTCATCACATCTGTCTCTCTCTTTTTCCCTTTCTTGGTTCTCATAAATAATATGATTGCTCCATAATTATCCTAATTTATTTTGCTTTTATATTTTTGGTTGCATCATTTCACTTTTTGCTCTGCCATTTAACAAATCATATATATAGAAGACATTATTTCCTTTTTTCTCATTCCTAGAATAAGCTGCACATGAAGACATCACTGGTCCTCATTTTCAGTGTGTACATTTGAATACGGAGGAACATCATTCCTCTGTTCTCTAACAATTCCTTACTCTCCGGTTAGAATAATTTCGAATAGTAAAATTGTAAAAAGAGAAAATAAATGATGGTGAATAAACAAATGCAGAAAATTCACCGGATATTTCTGACCAGTTCAACCAATGTGAACTAATAGGGAAATACATGGATACCTCATTCCCACTGGCTCTCAAAGTCTCTGGTTAGGCAATTCTTAGGAATATGAGGAACAATATGAAAAAGTAAGGAATGGTATCAATTAAAGAAAAAAAATGGAGAAAGATCCAAGCAAATTTCTTCATTGGGCTGCCAAAAATATTCTGCTTACTACAGTGCGGAGACTTCTTTCCAAATGGCCACTCATGTGAATATTAGGGATGACGATGAGTATACCCCTCTTCATTGAGAAGCCTACAGTGGACACTTAGACATTGTCAGTGAGTTGGTGTCTCAAGCGGCACATACAATAATTGTAGATGACTGGACACCCCTGCACAGTGCATATACGTGGAATAATACCAGAGTGGCTTCTTTCTTACTTCATTATGATACAGATACAAATGCCTAAACTAAAGGCCTCTTGACCCCGTTGTATCTTGCTGCTGAGACTTGAGATAGCAAAGATACGCTGGATCTCCTTCTGTTGAACCATTATATAAAACCAGGCCTGAAGAACAACATAGAAGAAACTGCATTTGATATTGCCAAAAGGATAAGTATGTGTCATTCCCTCTATGAAGTTGTGGAGGGCTGTACAAATTGTTCAACTAAGTCCTAATGTTCGGGTTAAGTTTCTTAAATTTCAAAAACGCAAGTCCATCTTTTGTGTCCCTACAAAATATTTTCACAAAACAAATAAGAGCAATATCTTTTTTTTTTTTTTTTGGTCTGTCATGGGGCTTGAACTCTGGGCCTGGGAGCTATCCCTCTGCTCTTCAGCTCAAGGTGAGCACTCTACCACTTGAGCCACAGCTCCACTTCCAGTTTTCTAGTGGTTTATTGGAGATAAGAGTACCACAGACTTCCCTTTCCAGGCTGGCTTTGAACAATGATTCTCAGATCTCAGCCTCCTGTGTAGCTAGGATTATAGGCATGAGCCACCAGTGCCCGGCAACACCAATATTTTACTGTAAAAATTCATGGATTCCGCGGAATTCTTCCAAGTGAATTGCCTGCATTGGATGTCAAAATGTATTCAATAGTTTTTGTATACATGTATAATGATTTCTTCAGAGTTTGTGATTTTTTAATCAGAAATAATTTTAACTTACCTGTTGAAATGAGTAGTACAGAAAGTAAAATATTTCTGGTGCTTGTCTGAAAAAGTATATTTTAAAATATTCTATATTCTATGTTTGCATAATGTTCATAATTTATTTTATTTTCTCCTAGATATACTTTGAATTCTACATTACTTTATAATATATAGGTTAATTAATGTGTCCTTTCCGATTGCATTCCATATAAAAACAGTTTGATTCCTTATTTTTTCTAGGTCTTTATTTTTCTTTGGGATAAAATGACAATGTTGTCTAATTTGAAGTTTTGTAAATTTTATGCTATGTAAACGCCTTTCTGAGCTGAAGATTTAATACACTGATGTCAAACTAAATTTAATTATATGAATTACGTGTATTGTTACACTTGTAATTTTGTAATTTTGTAATCAACCTTTTAATAACTGTTTTTCATTTCTTGCATCTGAAGAATGAAAAATATGGAATACTTCTCAAATTTTCATATTATCCTTTTGCAAGTGCCATGTTAATCTCTGTATTGTAATTTGAGTATACATGCTGCTGATGCATGTAGTATCCTCTAAATTTAAGTTGTTAATGATGCAATGTTTATACAGGCTTATATCTATGGGTGCCTACTTGTAACAAGGAAACCTTCTTGTTCCTAACAATGCTATCGATCTTATTTCCCTAAAATTCTGTGAATATTGGAAAAATTATGTTGATCAGTCGATTGTTCACATTTGCAAATTTTTTTTGTCAATGACTATCAAGTCTTTTTATTTGGAATTTTATCGTACTCTCAATTATTTATAGATAGGTCTAAAGGTGATGGCTTTTTCAAGTACTTATTTATCCAACTGAATTAGCTTTGTGGACCTAATGAATTCAAAGTAAGCATTGCTTAAGAGCTACTTCTAAACTTCTTCAGCTGACATTTTCCCAAATGAGGTGTTACTGGTACAAATGTCTACCTGAGCCTTTACCCTTCTTCCATGTGGGAACAGACCAACCAGAATATCTTACCCTGAAAACGTAAATTGTCTTACTTGAACAAAACTAATCTTGGTTACAAGGGATGATAGAGAGATGAACAGTTCAAACAGAACTGTTCAGACTAGAAGGTATTTTATCAAAATATAATTTTTATTGTACCTTCCATTTCAACAGTAACTAAAGCCAAGAAGATGAAAAAATTGTTCATATGCATGATTACTTAATGTCCTGGATTGTCTACCATCCAACCAGGCAGGAACTTACACTACTGCCTTTTTTTTTTTTTTTTTTTTGTCGGTCGTGGGGCTTGAACTCTGGGCCTGGGCGCTGTCCCTCAGCTCTTCAGCTCAAGGCGAGCGCTCTACCACTTGAGCTACAGCGCCACTTCCGGTTTTCTGGTGGTTTATTGGAGATAGGAGTCTCACGGTCTTCCTTGCCCGGGCTGGCTTTGAACCGCGATCCTCAGATCTCAGCCTCCTGAGTAGCTAGGATTACAGGCGTGAGCCACCAGCGCCCGGCCACTACTGCCTTTTTATCACCAAATATTTTCATAGTTGCAGGAGAAGTCCATATGTTTCTCCTCATTATTAGGCATTAAATTGATAATGTTTTAATCACAGTGTTTCCCCTTGCCTACATGCTGTAAATCTACAATTGGTAAAGCTTTAGGTCTAACTCTATCAAACACTGAGGCAGAGATAATGGAATAATACTTTAAAACAGAGTTGCCTTTGATACAGTAACTACAACAGAACAATGCAAAACGTGTGCCTTTTAATTATATTAAATATAGTTATATATTTTATATTTATATGTGCTGATTTTATATTTCACACAATGAAACTTACTAGAATTAGTTGATAATTTGACAAATAAATTGATATTTATTCCAATAAATAGGATTGGAATATAAACAATTAGTTTTAAAAAATATATTAGAATATAAAAAAGTATCAATGCAATGTCTTTAGTATAAACTTGTGATACATTCTAACTATTCTGGGTCTTCTGAATTCACATGGTAAAAACAATGTTTTCCTCTAATCTATAATGAATTTTACTCTGCTGCTCTGTTTATTGTTTTAACTCGCTAGACCCAAACTTTTTCTCCATATTTCTGAAGCATTCCTACTGATTATGCACAAATTTTGCTAAGATGCCTAAAGCATATTATTCTTCTGCAGGACCCATGGGTCGTAGGATCCCAGGTCCCAGGTACCTGCACCATCAGATAACAAGGGCAAGACTTCTTACCAAGGCCCACGCAACATGTCAACACAAAGTAATTGAAGACCCATCTCAATTTGTCATTTCCTATATTTCAGCGCCCCAATTCCTTGAGATGCAGGAATTAGCAGTAAACAATTGTGAAATGCAAGGGAACTTAGCAATTGTTTATCAGAGAAAGCTATTATTTCTATGACCATTAATCCCAAGATTTATGCCATAAAGTCATCATAGGCTAACAGTTTCAAACTTGTAAGGGGCACTTTTAAATTACTTAATTCACATCATGAATACCTTATCTCTATTTTGACAAAATACTACACCTCTGCTAATGTGACGCCCTCCTTGTTCTGAAAAGAACACCACAATAAACTGAGCTGCATTATTTTTCCACCACTGGTATTCTTGGGATCACAACACGTGCAAATATTATTTATATTTATACTTTTTTAGCTATCATAGATATTCAAAATGCTAAGATAGGAAAATTATGGTTCAAAGCCCACCCAGACAGGAAGGTTTCTTAGAATCTTATCTCCAAAAAACTTCTCAACAAAAGACAGACTCAAATGGCACTGAGGTTGAAGTGGTAGGGCACGAGCCTTGAACATAAACAGGCTCAGAGACTCTGTCCAGGCCAACAGTTCAAGCTCTAGGACGAACCAATAAAACAAAAACTAAATTGAAAACAAACCCCAAACCTAGCATTTTTCTCCATGTATACAGAGGCACGTAAATAAGGAAATGGCTTCCTGTGTTACATATAGGTAGAAGAAAGAAGATGTCACACAATTACTCTCTTCATACCATATTAAACCAAACCCTTAAAAATTGTTTTTTCTAAAATATAAATTAATGTCATCCATTTGTTGACAACTCTGTGTAGATTATTCACATTAACATGGTGTACATGACCTGTGGGAATTATCTAATAACTATGTTCTAATTATAACACTCTTGAAAGAATATCTAGGCAAATAGAATGCCAGAATCATTTGTGAAGTTTTCAATTAATCCCTCTCCTTAAAAAGAATTTTGTAGTATCCTGTGGAATATGAAATTACAAATGAAACCAAAAAATATGTTTTAAACCTAAATTCTAATTTAACAAGGTCTACAAAGTCCTACATTAGACGAACTTTGCTATTTCTCCAGACTTAAGCTTTTGTAATCCTTCAACATTTATTTGGAATCCAACAGAATGATGCTTATTTACTTTGCAAATTTTTGGATCAGAATCATGAGCTATTTTGCATCTAGGAATGTTCTGTAATGATGAGAGCATTTAAAACGCAAGTGAGGATATATATGAGTTGCATTCATTCTGAAACTTGACTTCTCAAAACATAATGACAAAATTAGCCCAAACTCTGAACTGTGTATTCTTTCTTGTTGTTTGGTTTGTTTTTACTGAGACAAAATTATTCTATCTGGTCCAGGGAAGGTATCGTTATGTAATTCCACTATCTAATCTCCTGTCTGAGTGCTAGAATTCCAGGCTTGTATCACATTGCCCTGCCATAGTTTGTTTATTTAATCTAGAAACAGACTAGCAATTTTGAACTTCTCCTATGATCTTATCCACTAGACTGATTGCTCAGACTGTTTATGTACTATTTTCAAAGATGTTTTTACATTTGACACAGGATATGAGCATTTTCAGATGCACCTGCAAGGTTCCCTGATTCATTCCACCAAGGATCCTATCCGGTTAATAATGATTACTTGACTCTCTTACATCTCTGGTCCCTACCTATGTAATATTCTCAACTTTGGGGGAAAGTTCACTTGAGGGCTTTCTAATATGAAAAATTATCACTTGATTCTAGTCGTACTCATGATCTATTTTCTATTGTTTTCTAACTTTTCTACATATTCTGAGAGTTGTTTCATTTGTGTATTTTTGTGTGCACCTATAAGTGCCTCTGTGTGTATATGTATGTTTGTATGTATGTATGCAAAAACCTAAAGCTGTTATTCAGCAATCTTGCTCGTGACTGGTATTCCAGCTTTTGGCTGGTTAATTATATGTAGTGTCTCAAAACCTATATTGTCCAAGCTGGATGTAAATTGAACTTCCCAGACTCCTTTACATTCTTAGGTTTTATTTTTCCAGGAGTATCAACTTTGAAACTTCAAACACTTTTGTGAGTGTAAAGTCTAACCTGTAGCCCAGGTTTTTGACTCGAGAATTCATATAAAGGTAGATGAACATATACATTACATATCCTGAGTGTTCACTGTTAGAAATGTGATCATAAACCAAATTGTTGTGAGATCTGAGGATTGGGGTTTAAAGCCAGCATGGGTAGGAAAGTCCTGGAGACTCTTTTCTCCAATAATTACCAGAAAACTGGAAGTGGCACTGTGGCTCAAGTGGAAGAGCACTAGCCTTGAGCTGTGTTTCAGAGTTACAGCGCCCTGTCCCATATTTCAGGTGCCACGAACAAGAAGAAGAAGAAGAAGAAGAAGAAGAAGAAGAAGAAGAAGAAGAAGAAGAAGAAGAAGAAGAAGAAGAAGAAGAAGAAGAAGAAGAAGAAGAAGAAGAAGAAGAAGAAGAAGAAGAAGAAGAAGAAGAAGAAGAAGAAGAAGAAGAAGAAGAAGAAGAACAAAAGAATACAAGAAAAGGAATGAAAAAGATGTGTGATCTTAGCCACCAGGTTCATTCCTATTATAATTCCTGTTCTCTCAAGATGGACTCTTTTTTTCCAGTTAAGTCTATTCTCCCATATCTGACTTGCATTGGAAACAGAATCATTCTTCCATTCTCCTTTTTGCACATTTACATGATTAGCAAGCGTGATTTAGAAAGGGAGTGGCCTCATGCTTCATGTTCCACTTAGGAATAATGCTTTCTCTATTTCACTCCCATAAATCTACATACTGGACTTGGCTTTATTGTTTCAATGTTTTCTTATTTGTAGCGTCTTCTATATTGTATTGAACACTTATACATAAACAAAGAACTTCTTTTTCTCCTATAATTGCTATTGTTTCTCTTACTGTTAACTCATGTACACTTGGGAAATTAATGCACAGCACATAGACTCACAATAAAAGATCTGAGAACCTTCTTCCCATTTAAAATTCACCTTAATTTACAGAGCACATAAGAAGTTTGAACAAAATGTTCTCATGGATAATGTATTTATAAGCAATTTAAATTTCATTTCTCTTTACTAAGTTGTCTCTGAAACACGTGTTACCTCATGTCCAAAAGTGTCCTTGTGCTATATCAATGAAGCCAGAAAACATTCATTTTTTTTCTGGAGCAGCACCATAAATTGTTACTGGAAGTAACTGTTAATGGATGTGGAAACTGATCCCAGGAGAGGAATTGAACATAGAGAAATGACAAAGTTGAAGTTAACTATTGCTTTCTTCTTTGCTGTATAAGAAAAGAATCCTAGGCTGGAAGGAAACTCTGTCCCTGATTTTTTGAGTGTGTCCTTTACTCATATAAACCTCCTCTGTAAACTTCTGTCTGAGAGTATTACAAAAGGAAACAATATGCCATTTGACGGCAAGCATAGAACAAAAGGAAGTAACTTTGTTTTAAAAGTGTTCTACTGCAACGAAGCAAAGATATGGACATTTTAAGTGTCTTATGGATGGATGTTTCACTCCTGAGATGATTCTACTGTTGCAGGAATCAGTTATCAATTCCTTTAGTCTGGTCCTGAGTTTTCCATAGCAATAAGGATTCCAAAATAGCAGGATCCAGTGAGTATGATCAGCAAAAGCAGCCTCTTCTCAGACAACCATTATTTTAAGGAGAGTCCCAAAGAAATACCCAGGGTTTGTTTTGTTTGCTTGTTTGTTTAGTTTGTGCTGGTTCTGGGGCTTGAACTTAGAGACTTGCCCCTGTCCCTGAAGAGTTGTCTTTCTTTCCCACCTGGCCCAACGCTAGTACTCCACTACTTGAGCCAAAATTCCACTTCTGTCTTTTTTGGTGTTTAATTACAGATAAGAGTTTGACAGACTCTCTTGCCTGGGTTGGCTTTGAACTAACACAGTAAGAAAACTAAGTGACATCAATTGTATGTACTTCTCTTTTGAACCACAAAATATTAGATGACGTTTATTATAAAGCTAATATTGACAATTTTTAAAGAAAAGAATATGTTTAGCAAAAAAACATAACAAATAACTCAGCAAAAGTAGGTGCACCACTAAATCATTTGGGACGATTACTATTGACTTCATCATTCCTTTGGGGGAAACTTAAAGCCATATTTGCACTTTTTTGTTGGTTGTGGGGATTGAACATTGATCCTGGGCACGGTCTCTCAGCTCTTCAGCACAAATTGAGCACTCTACCACTTTAGCTACAGCACCACTTCCGGATTTCTGGACTTAATTGAAGATAAGTGTTTCATGGACTTTCCTGACCAGGCTGGCTTTGAAACACAATCCTCTGGTCTCAACCTCCTGAGTAGCTAGGATTACAGGCATGAGCCACCAGCACCCGGCTCATATTTGCATTTATATGCATTTTATGTCACTATGTAGACAAAGAATGAAAGAAATCTGAACCAAATGTTGTGACAGCTTTTCAGAATAATTGAGGTAGCAATAAATATGCCCCCTTTTTCCATTTTGTTACATTAATGACTCATGAGCTATTGGACTCTTAAATTAACATCCTCTTTCCTCTTTGTAGGTGTATTTAGTATCAGGAAATGTTCAGAAAGAAATATAGAAAGACATATTTTTAGAAAGCAAAGGAGATCAGGTATAAAAGAACAGCATAGAAGGAGATACATTTATCACACAGAGATTAAGAACTAGCATAGGAAATTTTGAATGCTAAAGGCAACGAGGCATATGCTTAGTTGATAACTCTTTCTTCAATAACCAAAAATGGTTCCCTAGAACGGTTTTTGCTATACCTTAGTTACTATCATTTTTTCATTCCATCTGGAGTTATTCTTTCACTTTTGTCACAACTGATAATTAGCCTCTGCTTTATTGGTGCGATGACTGGCCAAAACAGTTTCCAAATCTCACTTAGACTATCCTTCTCATTGTGATTAGCAGTGACCCTACTCAAAAGCTTGGAATCTTTGAATTTCCAGAATTAATCTTCACCTGACATCTAAGCACATTCCTGGCATTAATTGCTGTGACCTAATGAACAAAACATTTTTTCAACGCAGTATCCTAACATAGGTAAAGTACATGAATTAGGGACTATTGTCAGGTATCAGTATGGAAAGAGCAATTATATATTCCAGGTATGGGTTCTGTATTTTGCATTTATTATCTAAATGTTCATTGTTGTTGTTGTTGCTGTTGTTGTTTTGGCAGTCCTGGGGCTGAAACTCAGCACTTGGGAATTATTCCTCAGCTTTTTTTTTTCCTCAAGGCTAACCCTCCACCAGTTGAGGCACAGGACCACTTCCAGTGTTTCCTTTTCAATTTTGGGTGCTGAGGAATTGAACCCAGGGTTTCATGCATGCTAGGCAATCACCATATTATGAAGCCACATTCCCAGAACCCTAAATGACTTTCTTAAGATGGCATTACATTTTCATTCTGTAAGTATGTGTCATAATTTTAGCCAGAAATTTTTTTTTAGAAAAGAGCATTGAACACAGTACTCAGTCCAGTAAGGCTAGATGGACAATGGATAACTGTCACAGTGTAGCCAGGGTACAGAAGGACTTACCTCATGGACTTACCTCATGAGCGAGACAGCTTCTGACCCAAAGCCTACCTCCAGATGAGAGGGCCATCTTGGTTCCAACCACATGGGGATGCTGGGCCACCTACTCTAGCACCTATTGAATCAGTTCCTGAGAGAGAAAGAGAAAGAAAGACGGTCAGAATTACACTTAAGCCAGGTGACGGTGGTTCAGGCCTATAATCCTAAGTACAATGGAGGCTGAGATATGAAGATGATGGTTTATAGCCAGCCCAGGCATGAACAATTGTGAGACTCATCTCCAAAGAACCACCAGAAAACTGGAAGTGGTGCTGTGACTAAAGTGGTAGAGTGCTAGCTTTTAGCTGAGTAGCTCGGGGAGCTGCCCCAGGCCCAAAGTTGAAGCCCCATGACTGAAAAGAAGTGGACTTCCCACCACAAGAAGTGGACTGAATAGCACTCATTGTCCTAGGGAGCATAGCAGAGAACTCAGGCTGAGCTTCCTGTCAGCTGGGTGTCATTAGTAGGTCACCCGGCTTCTCTGTGCCTCAGTTTCCCCAGCTTCAAAACTGAACAAAGTGAAGAATCCGGTTACTCATGGAGATAGGCAATAATCCCATACCTGTTGCACCATTAATTACACACACCATCTGAGATCTTTCCGGGTATCTTCCTTTCATATGCTCACAGAATTGCCAAGAACAGTATCAGATGGACCCTCCCTCTGTGCCTGTCCCTGCTGCAGAGATCCCTCTGTATTCATCCTTTGTTTCCTTACAACTGTCCCATGAGTAGATTAAAGTACAATGGTTGAGGCCCAACCCAGAGCTTCACCTCTGGTCAAGAATTGGCTGCCGTGGACTGAGTTTGGGACAATCCATCTAAACCAATGACTGAGCATGGTGCTACATGTCTACCATCCAAACTACAGAAGACCGGGCCTGGTGGCTCATGCCTGTCACAGATAGGAGGACCATGATCCAGCCCAGGCTGAGCATATATTAATTCTCCATCTCAGAAATGCCCAAGACAAAAAAGCTTGACTTGCATGGTAGAAGATCTGACTGGCAAGCCTAAGGCCTTGAGGTCAAACCCTAATATAGCAAAAAGAACCAGAGTTCCAGTGCCAGAGGCTCATGCCTATAATCCTAGGTACTCAGGAGGCTGAGATCTGAAGATCACAGCTCAAGATTTAAAATAGGGTTGGCCTCGCCCATCAGGCGTCATGATGAGAAGACCCAGAGTCTGACCTATGCTGTTGTGCTCCATACTGGCAGAACTCATAGCCTTACTAAGTGTTGGTCATATTCTCTGTCCCCTTGGGAAGCCATCCCCTGCAGGCCGCACTCCCAGGTCCTCCCAAGCTCCCACTGCCACCATCCAGGCCCAAGGGAGTACACAGCTCCATTGCACACAGATCCCTTGTTCTTGTAATTTTACAGTGCTGTGTCCCCTTCAAGCCTCTCACCCTTCCAGGCCCCCAGACCTCAGCTGTGAAGCCCATACATAGATAGCAGGTAGCAGGTAGAAGTTACCAAAGCATTCAGCCTCCTTGTTACAACCCACTTCTACACACACACACACACACACACACACACACACACACACACACACACACACACACACACACACATCCAGACCGGTGACAGATGACTCATCCATGCAGCACCTGCAATTTGCCAACTGATCACTCACCTGAGCACAGTCAGGCTGTACAAAGAAAAAGATGATCTGTCTCTCTGTCTGTCTCTCTCTGTCTCTCTCTGGCTGTCTTCAGGTGAAAGGTTGGCTGAACACAGAAGACAAGGGCTCACACAGCAAGGGTTTCTATCTTCTGCATCCAACACCTCCCATCCCCAGAAAAAAAGGAAAAGACCCCAGAAGGCAGGTGTAGACATGCTGCTCCACACCTCTGACTAAAGCCACCGGGTTCCCACCAGGGAGAGGAAGGGTGCCGATGTGTGGCTGTGTGGCTCCCACTGCTCCAGGCCAGGGGATCTGTGGCGCCCACTCCTCACCCCATCCTGCATCTCCCCGTTTCCTGGGACACTAGCCGCTGGGGATGGAGGTGGGATCCTTGGGTCAACACCCACCCCCTCCCCTGGGGCACATTTGTGCCAGGGCCTGGGTCAGACTGTGGGGCACAGGGGAGGCAGGGTCCAGGTTGGAGGGGAGGGGATATGGGGTCGCAGGGTGCGGGGCTGTGTGGCAGCCACTCACATGTGTTGCTGGCAGAAGCTATTGGCAGCTGCTCCAGGTGGGGCAAGCAGCAATGGCAGAGGCATGACAGACACTCAAGCCCTGAGCAGAGGACAGGGGAGCCAGGATCAGGTCAGGGCCCCAAGCTGGTTCGTGGCACACCATTGTACCATTGCCTGAGGAAACCATGGGTCTGAGCCCTCAGCACCAGGTTTGAAATGCTGCTCCATGTGAAGGGGGGGAGAGGGCCGGGGCTCAGTCAGGTACATGGTGGGCCTGAGGAAGCCCTCTCCTCCTAGGCCTCAAGTCTCTTGCTCACCACTCAGCCACCTCTACCTTCCTCAACTGCTGGTAATGATGTTAACAAACGGAGGGAATCAAGGTGCTACTTGGCAACATGGAATGTGGGCATGGCCACAATTCTTGTATCCCATTGGTCAGAAAGAACCATGAAACAATGGGGGTGTGGCTGGAATCCTGTGATGTAGGCAGAATGGGCGGAGTGAAAATGATGGCAGCCCCTTTCCCAGGGAACTCTGTCCAATCCAGTTGGGGACAAGAGAGTGACCTGCTTTAGCCTGATGACTGCACAGATTGTTGTGTATGTCTGTTTGTTCCCAGACCTTGAACTCAGGATCTGGGCACAATCTGTGAATTGCTTTTGATCAAGTCTAGCTCTCGACCTCTGGAACCACACTGCTTTATTTCTGGCTTTGTTGGCACAAGTTAGACAGGACTTTCCTGCCTAGGGTGACTTTGACCATGATCCTTCTTTCACAGCCTTGTAAGTTTTAAGGAAGACTGCTGAGAGCCACTGATGCCTGGCTAATCATTGGTTTTGCTGATGTTCCTGGACAGACCTGTGAGTTACCTGTCCTCAGGTTTAAGTGGTAGGAGCTGGAGCCCACAGTTTGAATCCTGGTCCTGCCACCAACAAATGGCAGGAGATCCTATGGAACTCATTCCTATTCATGTGATTACCAAAGGAATGTGATGTATGTCATGATTAAATGGGCAGTACTTGAATGACTTGAGGATAAAATTACACACAATTACATTATAAGACACTGGTCAGTATTAATTAATACTTTATGAAGCATTTAAACAATCACATTCATTAAATGGAGGCCAAATGAAATACCTACGAATTGGGCATCACATAGCATGGAGATGCCAATTTTTTTCTGCCAGGACTGGGATTTGAACTCATGGTCTAGGTAACCCTGCTGTTGCACTGTGTGGGAAGGGGAAGCTTGCCTCCTTGAATTCAAGAAATTCAAGTCTGTTCCTTAGGCCTGAAATCGATGCCCACCAGTAGAAAACATCCTATTTGTGCACATTTTAAATATATGATTTATATACATATGTTGATTCCATATTGCATTCAGTGTAGTTATTTATTTTATTTTTTGTTTTATTCATGTATTGACTACTCATTTTATTGACTATTATGACACATAGAACAGTGGTTACATTGATTACATAGGATAAAGGATTGCATATGTATTGCACATCCTTCCTGACACCCAGAACTTTCACAGAAATTGAAAACATGTGTCACCATCAGCTTCTTACTACACGATTCATTTTTTGGGAGTGCTAGCATCTGAACTCACAGCCTACAAGGCCCAATTCATGAATGGGTGAGTGTCAGCCTGCCATCCTGGGGCAAATTGAGCTGACAGGCAGTTCCAAGTTCCTGAGATCGAGCCCCAGCGGTTGACAAAATAAGAACAGATTGACGTGCAGATGGTAGTACACAAATAAATATATATCGTTATAGAGTGTCAGAGATGTCTATACATTATTCAGTTATATAGGCTACACTCCTACCAATTCTTAGGTATTTATAATGCCTCCATGTAATTAATGTTATTGTTTGCATTCTTAACAAACTATTAAGTAAATCAATCAATATCCTGAAATTATTGCATTCTGTAACAGTATTCTTTTAACGCTTCATAAATATTAAATAAAATCAGTCTCCTGAAATGATGCTGTCTAATTTTATAGGAGCATCATACACCATCAACTCATTCAACTGTGACATTGATAATATTACCTTGTTATTCCCATGGATGGGAACGAGTCTCTTAGTATCTTCTGCCATTGATTGGTGTCAGGACTGGGATTCGAAATCAAGGCCTACATTGCCATGTGGACCTATGACTTCTTCAATACTCTGACAACCTTCAGCAATGCAAGGTGAAGTGCCCTTTGCAACAGTGTCATTCAGACCCAGGAGGGTCACTGTGCAAAGGAAGAAAACATAAAAAGGCCATCTCGCTGCATTTTTTTCTGTACATTTTTGCCACAAAAGGCCTGGGAGTCTAGGATCGCAGGATCTACTGTGGGTCCAGTGGCCGCACCTCAACATAAGGTGATCGAACCTGAGGCAGAGTTACAACCTGAGTTCAAGCTCCCTGCTGAGCAAAAAATAATTGAAAGAGATTAGCTCCCTGGCTTGCAATTCACAACCTTTATTCTGCCAGGCTTTGGATTTGAACTCTGGGTAAATCTGCAGCACTGTGGAAGAAGTGGAAGCTCACTGTACTTGAACATAAGAAAGTCAGGCCTGTACTCTAAGCCAAAATTCACGCCCCAGCCTTGGAAAACATACTATTTATATACATTGTAAAGACAGGATTTGTACTTACCTATGGATGTTCAGTCCATACACGTTTGGTGTGGTTGTTCCTTGTACTTTTTGTTTTATTCATTTATTTACCATTGATTTTACTATGATGACACCCATTCCCTTTATTACATTGATGACATCCAATTACATGTAATCTAAATTTGTAGATGTGTTCTCCATCATGCCTGACACCAGGACTCTCAGAGAAAAGGAAAAAAAAGTTTAACACTTGGCTTCTTACTGCATGATCCAATTGTTGGGAGTGCTGGAATCTGAACTTAGGGCTTAGCAGGACCAATTGGTGAATAGTTCAAGGTGATCACAGCAGCCTGTGAGCAACAACGGAGTTAGGCCATTCCCAGGATCTGACATTGATCCCCAGGATGTGCTATGATAGTCATAAATTACTAATTTAAACATAGGATCTATATTTACATATATGTATGGACAGCTTCTTGCCTTTGGAGTACTTTTTGTCCTGCTTTTCTGTCTTATGTAAGTATTATGTATTTTACTGAGTAAGGTAACAGATATAACAACCTATTGCCCTGGCTATAGGGTTTCCTATGCATTCTCCATCCAAGCTGAGACCCAGGACTTTCACAGGACAGGAAAAAAGGTGAATCGATGGGCTTCTCACATCAGGATTCATCTTTTGGCAGTGTTGGTATTTGAACTCAGAGCCTATCAGGCCCAATTGAGGAAAGGGTCAAGGTGAGGACACCAGCCTGTGAGCAACGAAGGAGATAGGCAATTCCCAGGACCTGACATCGAGTCCCAGGAAGGTCCAGATAGTCATAAATTCATAATTTAAGCATAGGATCTATATTTACGTACATGTGTGGACAGCATCTTGCATTCGGTGCACTTCTCCTTAATTTGTGTCTAATTCATGGAGTTGTTGTGTATTTTACTCAGTATGGTGACAGGTATAACTGTGCTGACATGGATGACAACCTGTTCCTATAGTTATAGGGTTGCCTATGCATTCTATATCCTAGTGGAAGACCAGGACTTACACAGGAGAGGAAAACATGTTCAACGACTGGCTTCTGACAAGAGAATGAATCTTTTGTCAGTGCTGGGATTTGAACTGAGGTCTGGGTAGCATTGTTGCACTTTGTGGTAAGGGAAATCTCACCATCCTTGAAGACTAGAATGTCAGGTCTGGATCAAGGCCTGATTTGAAGCCCCAGCAGTGGACAAAATAACAAGCACGACTTTTTTAAACATAGGATCTTCCTTTACTTACAAGTGTGGTATGCATCTTGCATTCAGTGTAGTTATTCTTTCTATTTTGTGTCTTATTCATGGATGTATTGTGTATTTTATTGAGTATGGTGATAGATATAACTATGCTGACATGGATAACAACCTATTCGAATGTCTATAGAGTTGTCTATATAGAATACTCCATCCTCGCTGAGACCCAGGACTTTCACAGGAGAGGAAAACAGGTGGATCGATTGGCTTCTCAAATCAAGATGAATCTTTTGGCAGTGCTGGGATTTGAACTCAAGGCCTAGCAGGCCCAATTGGTGAATGGGTCATGATGAACACACCAACCTGTGAGGCACTAAGGAGGTAGGCAGTTCCTAGGAACTGAAATGAAGCCCTGGTGGGGGCCAATATAGTCATAAATTCATCATTTAAACACAGGATCTATATTTCCATACATGGATGGGCAGCATCTTGCATTCTGTGTAGTCATTCTCTTTATTTTTTGTCTTATTCATTGATGTATTGTGTATTTTCTTGAGTATAGGATGACAGATATAACTGTGGTGACCTGGATGACAACCTATTCACATGAGTAGAGAGTTGCCTATGCATTCTCCATCCTAGCTAAGACGCAGGACTTGCACAGCACAGGAAAACTGGAGCAATGACTGGCTTCTCACATCAGGGTGAATTTTGGCAGTGCTGGGATTTGAACTTTGGGCCTAGAAGGCCCAACTGCCCAATGGGTCCACATGATCACACCAGATTGTGAGCCACTAAAGAGCTGGTCGGTTCCCAGGAACAGAGATCAAGCACCAGGGAGGCCACAATTGTCCTGAATGCATCATTTAAACATGGGATGTATATTCAAATCCGTGTGTGGACTGCATTGTGCATTTAGTGTAGTCATTTTATTTTGTATGCTATTCATGGATGTATTGTGTATTTTCTTCAGTATATGATGACAGGTATAACTGGCCTCACAGGATAACAACCTATTCCCATGGCCAGAGTGCGGCCCATGCATTCTTCATCCTAGCTGAGACCCAGGACTTGCACAGGAAAGGAACACAGGTGCAACAATTGGCTTCTGACATCAGGATGAATATTTTGGCACTGCTGGGATCTTAACTCGGGGACCAGCAGATCCCATTGACGAATGGGTCCATGTGAGCACACCAGCCTGTGAGCCACTAAGGAGTAAGGCCGTTCCTAGAACCTGAGTTGGACTCACAGGTGGAGGTGTGGGGGAAGGGCACACAGCAGTCATCCATTCATAAGTTGAAAGTAGTATGCAAATAAGTAGACATTTGTATAGAGTAGGAGAGACGATAACCTGTGATGGAATCCAATATACCATGTGTCTACTGATTCTTGGATCTTTCCAGATGCCTTCATTTCATGACTGTGATGATTATTGTCATGCTTAATCAGCACTGCTTTAAAAATAAGCGATGCCCCATGAGTCTTGCCTATCATTTCCTAGTCACTTCATGCATGAACTACTCATTCAATGAGATCAATCACATTCCATGACTTTTCCTGTTCCAGAAACCATTATCTCAGGATTTCCCGCCATTGCTTTCTCATTGGGGTGGGCTGAATTCAAGCCTCAGGCATGGAAAAAATATTCCTTACATATATTTTAAAGATAGGACTTATACCTCTATACAGATGTTCAATAGATACCTTGTTTGGTGTGGTAGGATTTACACTTCCATACAGATGTTCAGTCCATATCACATTTAGTGTGGTTATTCATGTTATTTCTTTTTTTATTCATTTATTTATGATTTATTTTATTGACTTTGGTGATACCTATACCATTTATTACATTGTTTACATCAAATCACATAACATCTAGATTTGTAGATGTGTTCTCCATCATGCCTGACATCCTAGACTCTCCCAGAAAAGGAAAACATGTGTCACACTCGGCTTTTAACTCAAAGATTAAATTTTTGGCAGTTTTGGGATCTGAACTCAGGTCCTAGCAGGCCCAATTCATGATTGAGTGAGTGTGGGCACAGAAGCCTCTAGCCAATGAAGCTGTCATCTGGTTCCCAGGCACTGAGATCAAGCCCCAAGTTTGGCCAAAACAGCAATACATGGATAGGCAGAGGGTGGTATACAAATAAATATATATTGTTAAAGAGTTCCAGAGCTGTTTATCTATGACTGGATGACATCTACTACGTTCCTACCAACTCTTAGGTATTTATATATCTCCATTGAAACAATATTATTCTTTTCATGCTTAATAAACTATTAATTAAGGTTAATCAGCATGGTAGGATTATTGCATCCAATTTTAGACTAGACAGATGCATGTACTACTCTTTCAATCTGTATTCTTATGCATAGGAACGAGTCTCTTGTGATCTCCTGCCATTGGTAAGTGTAAGGATTAGGATTTGAACCCAGGGCCTATGTTGATATGTTGGCTTATGGCTTCCCTGATAACCTGCCAGCCATCTGCAATGGCAAGCCAGATCCACTTTGAAACCATGTCATTCAGACCCAGGATGGTCACCATGCACAGAAAAAATTGTAAAACCCTGAGCCCTCTACAGCTCCCCACTTTTTGTGCTGTTCTGCTTTTTTTTTTCTTCCTGCAAGCCCACTGGGCCTAGGGTCCCAGGATCAGCTTTGGGTCCCGAGGCTGTACCCCAGCCTAGGGAGAGTGCAGCTGAGTCAGAGTTGCCATGACCTGAGTTCAAGCCCCGTGGTTGGCAAAATTAATGAACTAATTAATTCATTAATTAACTAACTTAATTGAAATAATAAAGCTCCTTGGTTTGGAATTTCTGCCAGTTTTCTTTTCTAGCCTGGGACTTGAACTCAGAGTCTTGATGAATCCATAGCAATGTGACAGAAGGTGCAGAATTGCCAATACTTGAGTTCAAATCCCATGCCATGCCAAAAATAAATAAGTCACTGCCCTCAGCAGGGAAGTTAGTTATGAAGATGGGAGGGAAGGGATGATAGGGGAAAAACAAACGAGGAGGCAACAATGTTCAATAGGAAATGTACTCATTACTTTGCTCATGTAACTGTGACCCCTCTGTACAACATTTTTACAGAAAAAATGTACCAAAAATTAAGTACTCCTCAAGAAGCACTTTGGTGGTAAGGGATGGATGTCTGAATAGCTGTACAAAATTATACACTGATTTTTTTCAGTGTTCAGTATGGAACTGAATAAACATAACTAATTCTATTACAAATGTTAAGTCACAGTCTTGGAACTGGGGCCAGTATTTCTGCCATTGCTGGGATTTGAGCTCACTGTCCAAGTAACTCTTTTGGACCTTGGGTGAAGGCTAAGCTGCCTGTCTTTGAGGAAAAGATTTTCAAGCTAGAGTTCCCAGGGCATGACTTAAGGCCCTGCAATAGAGAAAATATTTGTATATATGTGTAATATAAGATATATAGCTACATATGTATGTTTATTTCATATTATGATTATTATTATTGATTTTGTATTTAATTTTTATTTTATTCATTTTATTGTTTATTGTATTTAGTATTATTATACACATAATATTTATTATGTTGTGTCCATATATTATAAAATTATACACAATAATTCAGTACATTGACTCATTTTCATTAATACTTTATTAAATGTTGAAACATAATTAAATGGAGGCATGTGTCAAGTCATCACATGGTTAGATTCTGTCCCCAGTATGAGCTTTGTCTTATTTATCTTTGGACAACTGCCTATAGGGATTTTTTTATATGATTTATACTCAGCAGCCTATTCTTGTGAATAGGCAAGTTGAGGGATAAAATCGTAAGGTTAGGGCTGGGAATGTGGCTTAGTGGTAGAGAGCTTGCTCAGCATCCATGAAAGCCATGGTTTGAATCCTCAGTGCCACATACTCAGTAAAAGCCAGAAGCTGTGGTGTGGCTCAAGTGGTAGAGTGCTATCCTTGATAAAAAGAAACTCAAAGATAGTACCCAGGCCCTAATTTCACGCCCCAGGTCTGGCAAAAACAATACACCAGATTCCAGTGGCTATGGAAACCTACTTTCTCAGGAGGCTTAGATCTGAAGATCACATTTTGAAGACAGCCTAGGGAAGGAAAGCCTGTTGGACTCTTACCTCCAATGAACCATCAAAAAACCCCATGTGTCACTGTGGGTCAAGTGGTAGAGTGTTTGCCTTGAGTTGAGGGGTTAAGGGACAGCGCCCAGGCTTCAGTTTGAGACACACAACTGGAAAAGAGCGAGGGATAATCAAAGTAATTTTCCTATTTGCTATTTATGAGAATATTTTTTGGAAAATGAATGCTGATGTAAACTAGAATTGGAGTCAGACCTCAAAGTTCAAGTGTAGCACATCCGTAAGCCTTGCCTTTCATATTCTATTATTATAAACTTGTGTCCTACAGGGTTCTGAACGGCCCATTGTTGAAAGGCTTAATATGCTCCCTAAGCCCTTTGTGATAAGCAGTTGACTTTTATTGTCAATGTCATTACAGTTCTGACCCTAGCAATGAACGAATAGCTCATCACCCTAACTCAGGAGGCTGAGGTCTCTATCACAGGGTGAAACCAGCCAAGGCAAGGAAGTCTAGGACATTCTGACTTCCTGTTCTGAAACGTCAGATGCTCAAGAAATTCCTGTGTTTCCTTTAGTGATTAGAAGTTACTTGCACTCTAAATGTTCTTGGTGTTCTTGAGCTACAGAAGAAGGAAAGAAATATTATTGACCCATCCTGGGTTCAAATGAAGTTCTCAGGATCCAAGCCCTAGCTCTGTTAGCAGGAAGAACTCCAGTGTAACACTGTTTTTGAAGGACAGAAAACAGTTTCAAAAGCCAGGCTAGGTGCAGAGAACTAGACCTGCAGCATTAGGAGGCAGAATGTACACACTCAACAGGGCAGTGAGCTGCAAAACCACTTCATTCATTCCAGGCACAGCCTGCAATGGGGGAAACCTGAAACATTTGTTAGTTCCACCAGGGTCAGGCTTTTCTCAGTCTCTTCAAATGATGACTAACCTTCCTCCCTCAGGTGAAGGGAGCCTCAGGCTATATTTAGGTTACCAATACAGAGCCAGTTTAGTGGGGGAGTGTGTAAGAACAGAGTAGCAAAACCCTGCTATCTGGTCTTAGGGAGTGGGTTTTTGACTCTCCATTTATCAGGTTTGAATGCCCTTCTATCTCTGCCAGTCTATTCTCCTTACTTCATTGTCCACAATTTTAATGCAAATCCCCAAGGAGGGACAGGGGCATTTCTCTTCTGTCTCCAAGCATCTGAGTTAGAACCTGGCTCTGCTCTCTTGACTCTGGGGCTCTTGGATGCCTGAGAAGTGGGACAGAGACAGTCATCCTGCTCTGCATTTGTGTGAAGGCGATGCTGGTGTCCTGGCACACTGCAGAAAGCCTCATGACTGGGAAGAGTTCCCTTCTTCCCTTCTGATGTCAAAAACAGATTCATCTATCAACTTTCTCCCTTCCTTCCTTCCTTCCTTTCTTTCTCTCTCTCTCTCTCTTTCTTTCTTTCTTTCTTTCTTTCTCTCTCTCTCTTTCTCTCTCTCTCTCTCTCTCTCTCTTTCTATCTATCTATCTACCTACCTTCCTACCCAGGTAGCTATTCTTTGTCAATTGTTGGGTTGAACTCAAGGCCTGGGCACTGTCTCTAGCGTTCTGCTACTTGAGCCACAGCACATATTCTGGCTTTGTCTGTGTACGGGTGCCTGATGAATCGAACCCAGGACTTCTTGCATGCTAGGCAAGCACTCTCTCATTAATCCATATTCCCAGCCCCTTCATTTTTTTCTTATTGGTAGTTTTTACATAAGTATGCTACCATTTTATGTATTCAAATTTAATTTTCTGAATACCAGTTACGTCTAAGAAACCTGATCTTCTCTTCCCCTGCCTGATTTGTGATTGTTCATGCATTGCCCTCATAATAAAATGTAAATAAAGGCTGATGAGAGCTTCAGTGTGCATCATATAAAGACACAGGCCTAGAATCCTGGAAGAGAAAAGCAATGGGCCTGAAATGAAGAGAATGATGCAGTGTGCAGAACTAGCATATCTGAAAAATACACCAGTAAATAAAAGCAGAGTTTGCACTATGAGAGGTAATATACATACACACATAAGTAGGTAGGGCACTGATACATAAACTTGGCCTTCTCTTTTTGAACTTTTTTGTGGCCATCCCAGGGCTTAAACTCAGGGCCTGATGTTTTCCTAAGTTGCTTTGCTCAAGGCTGAGGCTCTACCACCAACACAGCTCCACTTCCCACCAGCTGGTAGTTAATTGGACATAAGCAATTCCCAGGCTTTCCTGCCTGGTCTGGATTATCTCTCCTGCTCAGTTTTCTCTCTCAAAGCTGGAGCTCTACCCTTTGGGCCACTGCTCCACTTCTGGGTCTCTGGTGGTTTATTGGACAAAATAGTCTCAGAGCCTCTCCTGCTCGGCTGGCTTGAATGGCGTTCTCCTGAGGAGGCTTCAAATGGTTTCCTCAGGGATTCACAGAGGAGCCCCTCCACACAAACCCATAGTCTAAATCTCGAGGAGTACTAGGGAAAAATGGAAACATTGTTATACCCCAGTCGCAGGACCCCCACCAAAAAGACCACCAAGAGTCAGACTTACAGCTGTTTTACGGTTTTATTTAAATGGGCTACAGCTCGGGCCTTGTCCTACACTCCCACACAGCAGCACCTAGGAGGAGAACCACAAGGGAAAGATTTGTAGGGTTTATAAAGGCACACAACCAACCAGGTGTTTGGATTACCACCATGTGTTGCTCTGCTAGAAATAAGCAACAAGTGGTCAGTGGCTCAAAACTTTAACCCTTCATTCCCCCTCCCCCCTGACTTATGGTCCTGAGACACAATCTTGTGGCTCTAGTCTCAAACTAAACTCCAACAGCTCTTGATCATGAACAGGTATGGTCCCTAACTGACCTTAGCCATACTATTAAACAACAATACCAATAACAATCAGTTCATTTTTATTTTTTGAGGTGTATGCAGAGTGGTTGGGTAGGATGCTTGGAAACTTGCCATGTTCTCTGTGGTTGTACAGGGCAAAGGGGTCAGCCATTCTGGCGTGGGAGCTGTGGATCCAAGCAGAAATGCCATCCACCTTAAGGGCAGTAGGTGTAGCCAGTAGCACCATGTAAGGTCCCTTCCACAGTGGTTGCAGAGATCTCAGGTTGTGCCCTGGAACAAACACCCAGTCCCCTGGTTTAAACAAATGGGGGGTAGGAATAGAAGCAGAATCATATAATGCTCTAAGCTGGGGCCACATCGTCTTATGCACAAGCTGTAAATAGTCAAGCTTGCACAGAAATTCAATATCATACAAATCAGCAAACATTTCAGTCTGAAGGCTAGGGATAATGGGTGGAGGGTGTCCATACATTATTTCAAAAGGAGTAAAGCCAAGCTGATAGGGTGAATTTCTTATTCTAAACAGGGCAAAAGGAAGCAGCGATAGCCAGTCTGGGGCAGTCTCCAAGGCCAATTTGGTTAAAGTCCCTTTTAGATTCCAATTCATTCTTTCTACCTGCCCTGAACTCTGGGGTCTATAAGCACAGTGCAATTTCCAATCCGTCCCCAGTGCCGCGGCTATTCCCTGACTTACTTTTTAGACAAAGGCCGGTCCATTGTCCTACCCAATGGTGGATGGGAAGCCATACCTGGGTAGGATTTCTTCCAGGATGTTCTTAGATATGACGTTCCCAGTTTCATGCTTTGTTGGGTAGGCTTTAACCTCTCCTGAAAAGGTGTCTACAGAAACTAGCAAATATTTATATCCAAATTTTCCAGTTTTAATTTCTGTGAAGACTACTTCCCAATATACACCTGGCCTATCACCATGGAGGTAGCTCATTTGGTAACCAGTTGATTAGGGGCATTGGTCAGCTGACAGGCTTTAAATTTGTTAACAATGTCCTCAATGAGTTGATTTCCTTGCCTTATTTTTACTTCTGAGTGTAGGAGCAAGTCCTGCATTCTTCGGGTTCCCATGTGAGAGACCCGATGGATCCTCATAAGAATCTTCTTGCCCAATCTTTGTGGCAAGATAAGTTTCCCCTCACCAGTTTTCCACCAGTCTTTATTTCTTTCTCTGTTTGGGGGTTTATAAGCCATGGAAATTTTCTTTATCCACTCCAAGTCTTCTTGGGAGTTCTGAGGCTCAGGAAGCAAAGCTTGTGGCCCTGGGTCTACTTATGCTCTGGGCTGGAGGTCCACCTCCTTAGCTGCCTGAACGGCCAACTTATTTCCTTTGAAACAGTTACCTTTTGATGGCCAGGACAGTGCATAATGGCAATATTTGCTGGTTCCCATAAGGCCCGAATGAGGCTTAAAATTTCTTGTTCGTTTTTAATAGCCTTTCCCTCAGCTGTCAACAGACCCCTCTCTTGCTAAATGGCTCCATGGAAATGCACAGTGGCAAAAGCATACTGAGGATCTGTGTAAATGTTTAGTGGCTTCCCTTTTCCCTTCTGTAGGGCTTTTGTTAGTACCACTAGTTCTACTCTTTGTGCAGACGTTCCCTGGGGGAGTGCTATTGCCCACACTATCTCAGTGTCTGTGGTGACTGCTGCACCAGCGTACCTTTTTCCATCTCAAATGAAATTGCTGCATTCTGTGAACCAGGTATGCTCGGCATGCCATAGTGGCGAGTCCAACAAGTCTGGCCTCTTTTCTTTGGCCTGGTCAATCTTTTCACACTTAATTTCACGTTCTCTGTCCTTCCTTTCCTGTCTTTGCTACTCTGTCTCTCTCTCTTATTGTAAACCTTTTCTGCCACAGCTACTAGATCCCTAATAGACTTTTCAACAAGTCTGTATAGAGCTTGCAACTTTTGCTTTATGTCTGAGCAGCTTGATTTTTATAGGCGAACATAATCATCTGAGCCAACTCCTGGGTCTCAAGATCATTTGGCTATATTGATTAAAAGATTCCATGAGCTGCTCAAGATATGCTGCCGGATTTTCACTTCCTCCCTGTCTAATATCACAAACTTTGGCCATATTAGTAGGTTGGTATTCCGCTGCCTTGAGACCTGTCAACAGAGCCTGGTGATAGACGAGGAGTTGCTCCCTATTTTCAACTGTATTGCAGTTCCATGTTGGTCACATCTCAGGAAAATAGGCAGTGATCAGGGCAGGATCCTTGATAGGTGCTCCTGTGGGGCCAGGGATATGTTTCTGGGCTGCCTCTTAGTTACAGTCTCTCTCTTCGGTGGTAAAAAGCACCTGTAAAAGCTGACTAAAATCATCCCAAGTGGGCTATGAGTAAAGAGAATAATTTCAAGCAAATGAATTAAATCCTGGGGTTTCTCAGAAAAGGGGGCATTTTGGGTGTGCCAATTGTATAGATCACTGGTAGAAAATGGCCAATATTGGAGTTGCTGTTGACCATCCGCATCCACAGGACCTATGGCGGGTAAGGGAAAAACAGCTGCATTAGAAAGGGGGTTGATCTCATGGCATCGTCGAGTGACTGGCCCCTCAGAAACTTTAGGGGCAGGTGCCGAGTGTTCTATAGCTCCCTCCTCCTCTTGATCATTCTCAGGTTCTGAAAAAGGAACCTGGAAAGAGAGTATAGGGGAGGAAACATTTCTTCTTCCAACTTAACTCCCTGAAAAATCTGGGGTTACCTTTTCTTTCCCTCTGTCTCAGTTTCTTTTTGTAAGTCTAGGGGACTAGATGGAGTGGTGCCTATGGTTTCCAGTCCGATCAGATGCACAGTCCAAAAACCAATAAACATTGCAAACAAAACACACCAAGGACTGACAGTTACAAAAAAAAAGCTTACAAAGTAGAGATCTCCCAAATTGGTCCACTGACTACAGTCACGGTGGGGTTCCACAACCACACCCCACAGCAGAAGGAGCAGAGCCACAGTTGGGAACTTGGGCCTCTGTTAGGAGGCCCTCTTGGTCAGTTCCGGCCCAAACCTGAACCGACCCCCGCCCCACAATTCTCATGGCAGTGTTCCAAGGACCGCCCCTCCCCCGCCCCACACAGTGGGGTTCTAAGGACCCCTGCCCCACAAGAGGATCTTGGACATCTCCCAGATCCTCCAGGGTTGTGATGCAAGCGCGTCTGCTTCAACAAGCCTTTAAAAATCAGTTTGGCCATCCTCACAAAGGAAAATGAAAGTAAAACAGACAAATGAGAGGACAAGACAAATTAACAAAGACAGCTCTGTTTTACTTTTGGAGTCTGAGATCTTGGAGGTCTTTGGAGGGATCCCGGATGAGCCCCCACTAATATGTTATACCCAGGTCGCAGGATCCCCACCAAGAAGACCATCCAGAGTCAGACTTTACATCTGTTTTAAGGTTTTATTTAAATGGGCTGCAGCTCGGGTATCATCCTACACTACAACACAGCAGAGCCTAGGAGGAGAACCCGAGCTAAAGATTTGCAGGTTTTATAAAGGCACACAATCAACCAGGTTTTCGGATTACCACCACATGTTGCTCTGCTAGAAACAAGCAACAAGCGGTCACTGCGTCAAAACTTTAACTCTTCACATGAAGATGATACTAGTGTGTTCTAGACACTTAACATTGGAGACATAAAACACTCATAATTATTAGATCATTTTATAGGCAAAAAGAGCAATGCAGACTGTATGAGGATCGTTCCAGCTTTCGGTTCTCATATCCTGAGACAGTAAACGCACAGCAGCTCAAAGCTAAGTGACAGAACTGGCATGTACTGTGGATATTTGCTCCCAAATTCTGTGACACTCATTTCTCACTTTTGGCCTCAAGCCTGTGATCAGAGGGGAAGATGAGGAGAGAAAATCCTTCTCAGGGAAAGCAGCTATAAAGAACATTGGGTAGATTACTAATAAATTAAAACCTTGGGAATGACCCTGATAAGAAGTCAGACTGTCCAGATTAAAAAATGAAGAAGAGAAGAAATAAGGTGCCAGTGGCTGCTGTCTGTAATCCCAGATCCTCAGGAGGCTGAGATGTAGAGAAACTTAGTTTGAATCCAGCCAGTGTAGGAAAGTCCATGACACAGTTATTTCTAAGAGATCGCAGAAATACCCAGAAGTGGGGCTGTGACTCAAGCTTAATGCAGTACCCTGGAGCAAAAGGAGCTCAAGGACCATACATAGGCTCATATATCCACCCCAGGACCTGCCCCCTCAAAAAGAGCCTGTACTCTTATAAGTGAAATTCTGAAGTAGCTATGATGAATGGCACCAACCCAGGAAATTTGTATCCAGTACAATGAGTTCATAACAGAGAGACATCTTTCAAGATAGTGCATGTTCAGGGACTCTCCACACTGTTCACAGTGTAAACTGAGGGTTTCTCTGCATCACAGGCCTGCTGGAGGAAGTCTTTTTCATTTTCTGGATAGGCACACAAAAGCCCTCACTCCTGTACAGCTGGGTAACAAACAAGTCCATCTGGTCCAGTTAGTGAGGATGAGTGTGGGCGGGCTCTGAAGGTCAGGGGAAAAAGGCCTTTTTGCACCCTTAGATATCTCTCACCACAGTGTCTGTTTTAACAGGAGACCTTCATTTGTGACACCTCCCATGGCAGGCCAAGTTCTGTGCACTTATCCTGCCTTTGTGAGACTATATTCTGGTGTTCAGTTACAGTGCTCAATATAATTCAGGAGTCCTTCAGGCAGACAACTAAGGCATATAATTAACCGATTCATTGCAGGCAATTTTGGGCCTATGATGCCTCTCCTATGTTTCCGGAAGTTTGGGAAATCCAAGTACATGTTGGATATCACAAAGCTTCTTGTCATCTAGGACTGATGAAGTTCATCAGGTTCTGAAACATTTTTCTTCTCCTAGTTGGACCCTGGGTCCCTAGGTTTTGGGTTTAAACACAGGGCCTGGGTGCTGACCATGAGCTCAGTGCAGAAGCCCAGTGCTTTACCATTTTGTGTAACAACATCACTTCTGGTCTGTGAGTGTATGAGTGTGTGTGTGTGTGTGTGTGTGTGTGTGTGTGTGTGTGTGTGTGCACACCATGGTGTGTGTGCACGTGGGTGTGTGTGTGCGTGCACACATATACATGAGTCCTGAAGCTTGAACTCAGGACCTGAGCACTGTACCTAGTTTCTCTTGTAGAATGATATCCCTTTCCCACTTGAGCCACAGAGCTACTACAGGCTTTGCCCTAGTGACGCGGTTCTAAGAAATGAAGCCCAAGATTCCATATATGCAAAGCATTCTACCACTAAGGCACATTCCCAGCCCTCTACTTCAGCTTTGTTAGTTTATTTATATCTTTTTTTTTTATTGTGGTTGTTGTCGATTGAATGAGTTGAAGTCTTGATATATGTGCTGTCCCTGACCTCTTCAGCTCAAGTCTTGTGCTCTACCACTTGAGCCACAGAGCTATTTCCGGTTTTCTGGTGGCTCATTGGAGCTAAGTTTCTCAAGGACTTTCCTGCCTAGGCTAGCTTTGAACCATGATCCTCACATCTCATCCTCCTGAGTAGGTAGGATAACCGACATGTGCTCAAGCACCTAGCTTCCCCTTCAGGTTCTTAGTAGTGAATTGGAAATAATAGTCTCATGGTACCTTTTGTGTCTGGGATAGTTTGGAACCCAGATCTTTAGAACTCAGCTTCCCGAGAAGGCAGGATGACAGACTTCAGGTACTGACCCCTTGGCCATAGCCTCTGCTGCAAGAGGGTCTATGGTTCCAGGTGGTGCAGTGCTAGCCATGAGCCCAAGAGGTAAGGTTCAGTGCCTCAGCCCCGAGTTCAAGGTTCATGACCAAGAGAAAAACAAACCAAACCATTGTCTGCTGTAGACAACTCACGAGTCTTCAGTAATACATAATTTTGTCCCTGACATGGGGACCTATCTGAGCCTCAATATTCTTGTCTGTATAATCATCTAAGTTGTGGAGCTCTTACATAGACAAGATGTAAGAATGAACCCGGTTAAGGACATAGCACATGGCACTCTTTGCACCACTCAGCACACAACATCCTGTGAAAGACTCAGCACCCAGTACCCAATGCAGGACTCAGAACACTGCATCCTGTGAAAGACTCAGCACATAGCACCTTGTGCAGGACTCAGAAAAGAGCACCCTATGGAGGACTCAGCACATAGCTCCATTCCACAAGCTGTCATTAGAATTAGAGTGCTTTCATCAGTATCACCATTCTGTGAGGAAAAATTTGCAAACCATACAAGTTCATATCTAATGGTTTAATGGGGTGTTTTTCTGGGGAGGGGGTGTTAGCCATGGGTCTTGAACTCAAAGCTCTACCACTTGGAGCCACATTTTAAGGTGTCCCTCAGACTTCCTGCCAGGACTGGGTTTTAAAGCCCCTGACTGGGTTTTAAAGCAGCTAGGATGACAGGCATAAGCCAGGATGACATGGGTAACATGTGGAGCTGGTTTGCAACGGTTTACATGTGGCTAAGTCAGGTTAGGTGGCAGCTGTCAGCACCAGACTCCTAGCTTGCTCTGTAATGAGGTTTTTGAAGTTCTGTCCTTCTATAATTACAGTTAGAATATCCTACCTTTTTTGGCATCAGACTTGGGGCTTGAGAAAGAGTTTAGACACTGTCCCTAAACGTTTGTGCTCAAGGCTAGCAATTAATTGATTGAAAGACAGGAGAACTTCTGAGTTTTCTGTTTTGTGGCACTGAAGAATGAAACCCAGGGCTCCGTACTTACTATGAGAGCACTCAACCAACGAGACTCAGGAGTGAACGAGGTATAAATAGATAGAGATTGCTGTATATAAATATTATATATGCAAAAAGAGATTTCTGCATATTATTAAATTATACATAATATTGCCACCAATTCTTAGATATTAAATTATGTCTCCATTTAATGATGTGTCCCAGTTAACAATTAATAAACCATTAATTAATAATTACTCAATATCCTATAATTGTTTATCATATATGTACATATATCCATACATATAATTAGATATTTCATAGAATGAGACCCATGTCTATATATTATTAAATTATGCATCATGTGTTACTCCTAATTATTAGTTATTTAATTAGGACTGCATGTAATTTTTATTCTGTTAATGCTTAATAAAATATTAGTTAAACTTAGTGCACATCCTACACTTATTGCATCTAATTTTATCCTAGACTGATTCACTACTAATTCAATCTGTTTATCATTTACTGTAGTGGCAATTCTTCTACTTATGATGTTTTTTTACCTTTATTACATCCTATTAAATAGCTTATAGATTTTCATCCAAATTATATATCCTACCTGACAACTGAGCACTTTCACAGAAAAGGAAAGTGTGTCATGCTCGGCTTATCATTCCAAGATTACATTTTTGGGAGTGCTGGGATCTAAACTCAGGGCAATGAAGGCTCAGTTCATGAATGGGTGACTGCCAGCACAGCAACCACTAGCCAATTCAGCTGCCAGGCAGTGCCCAGGCCCTGAGATTGAGCCCCCTATATTGACTCCAAATTGTGCTTAGTGTAGTTATTCATTTTATATTTTTATCCATTTAGCATTTATTTTATGGAATGATATAACACATGGAATATTTACTACATTTATTACATAGGATATAGAATTGCCTATGTATGAAACTTCACACCTGACACCCAGGACTTACACAGAAAAAGAAAACCTGTGTCACCCTGTGTCTTACTGCATGATTCAATTTTTGTGAGTGCTGGCATCTGAACTCACAGCCTACAAGGTCCAATTCATGAATGGGTAAGTGTCAGCACGCCAGCCTGAGGCATATTGAGCCGACACACAGTTCCCAGCACCTGAGATTGAGCCCCAGGGGTTGACAAAACAAGAACAGATGGACATGCAGATGGTAGTACACAAATAAATATAGATCTTTATAGAGTGCTAGAGATGTCTATACATTATTTAGATATATAGGCTACATTCCTACCAATTCTTGGGTATTTTTATGCCTCCATGTAATTAATATTACTGTTTTCATCTTTAATGAATTATTAATTATATCGACCACTGTCCTGAAAGTATTGTGTCCATGTAATTAATAGTATTCTTTTAATGTGTCAAAAAATATTCATTAAAATCCACCGGCCTCCTAAAATCACTCTCTAATTTTATGCTATTATCATTCAGGAACAAGTAATTCAACCTTGACATTCATAACTTTCCATCGGTATTCCTATGAATAGGAATGAGATTCTTAGGATCTCCCTCCATTGGTAGTGGCAAGGACCCGGCTTGAACACAGGGCCTATGTTTTCGTGTTGGCCCATCACTTCTCTGGAAGCCCGATAGCCTTCAGCAATGCCAAGTTACCAACACTTTTCAGCCCTGTCATTTAGACCCAGGATGGTCACCTTGAAAAGAAAACAAATGTAAAACTGGCAACCATCTGCAAGTTACTGGTTTTTTTCTGTGTCGTTTTATTTATTTATTTTTCCTGTCAGCCTTTGAGGCCCAGGAACCTAGGTTCAGCTGTGAGCCCAGTGGCTGCAACAAGCCTAGAGTGATCAAAGTTGAAGCAGAGTTGCCATGCCCTGAGTTCAAGCCCTGTGGTTGACAAAATAAAAATACGTAATACATACATGCATACGTACATATATACATTAAAAAAATTTAAACAATTATTAGGCTACTTGGTGTTGTATTCACGCCATTTTTTCTGCCCGGCCTGGGATATGAACTCAGGGTCTGGGTAAATCTACAGTACTGTTGGGAAAGGGAAAGCTCACAGTGATGGAAGGCAAGAAAGACAGGCCTGTTTCTAGCACTCGCAAAAATAATATTCGTATACATTTTAAATACATGATTTATACTTACATACACATGTTTACTGCATATTGCACTTAGTGTAGTTATTAGTTTTATTTTGTTTTTTATTTATTTATTATATATTAGATTTGCCTATGTATTATACTTCATTCCTGAGACCCAGGACTTTCACTGATAAGGAAAACAAGTGGGACAATTGCCTTCTTCCACCAGGATCAAGTTTTTGAATGGGTCAATTTTAGCCCAACAGTCTGACACAGGTGAAGTTTTCGGGCAAATTTGAGGACCTGAGATGAAGCCCTAGGAGTGGCCAATATATAAACAGATGGATGTGTAGATTCATATGTATATGAATCTATAAATAAAGTTATAAAGAGAGACAGATAGACATTTATGTAGATTCTAGTGTATAATGCTATATAAAGAAGATGACCTATATCTTATGTTTATATATTCTATTACTATGAATTATTTGGTCTAAAATTATGCCTCCATTAGTTAATCACGGTAGGAGACTTAATAAAGTATTAATTAAATTAATCAATTACTGTATTTATTGCGTACAAACTTATACTACAATGACCAGCTAATTAGTAGTTCAATTGGTACATTACAAAGATTCTATTATTGTTCCTATAGATAGGAATGAGTAGGTGGAAGTCCCAGGATCAAACTCTAGGCCTAAGTGTCTTGGTTGGGCTCAGGCTTCACTGACAGCCCCCCAGCATTCAGCCATGCAAGGTCATGTACAATTTTCAAGCTGAGTCATTGAGAGCCAGGATGGTCACAGTGCAAAGGAAACAAAGCTAAAACTGTTGTCTAAAACTTCCTGGTTTTTCATCCTCCATCTTGGTTGGTTTATTTTTTTGCCAGAGCTGGGACTTGAACTCAGATCGTAGGATTCCTGGATCAACTGTGGGTGAAAAAGCTGCACCCCAGCCTAGGGTAATCAAGGCTGACTCAAAGTTGTGGCGACCAGAGTTCAAGCCCCGTGCCTGCCCCCCAAAAAAGTTAAGGTCCTGGCTAGGAGTTTGGGCCATTTTTTCTGCTATATCTGGAATTTGAACTCAGGGACTGGGTAACACTCTTGTGCTGTGGGTGAAGTGAAAGCTAACCTAGAAGAAAAAAAATCCAGAGCATTTCCCAGTGTGTGAATTCCAGCACTAGAGCTGGCAAAAATAATATTTATATACATGTATAATATATATCATATACATGTATTTGCATAGATATTACTTATTGTACCTAGGGCACAATATTTCAACTGAAAGGAAATCTGGTCAACATTGGCTTCTTATTCCACCTATTGACTTGGGCACTCCTGGGATTTGAACTCAGGTCCTGGAATATCTATTTCATCAAGGGGTCAGTTTAAGCACAGCAGCCTCAAACAAATTCAGGTTCCAAGGACCTGAGTTCTTGCCATAGGAATGGCCAATATATAGATAGATATATGTGTAAATTGCTGCAAATACGTGTATATAAATACAGAGAGAGAGAGAGAGAGATGTATATGTATATTCCACTGTACATTTAAATATAAATATATTTATAGATTGTGAGATGTCTATATATTATTAAATTACATGTAATATATTACTAATAAATATTAGGTATTAAATTATAACTCCATTTAATGAAGTATCATGGATTAAGGCATAATAAAGTGTTTCCTTTTGTAAATGGAGCTCAGGGACAATTTCTAGGCTCATAGTACAAGCCTCAGGATCTGCACAAAAAAAAAGAGCCAGTAACTGTGTCTGTGTATATATGAATGTATTTCTATCAGTGAACATCCATAGTCATTATGAAGAATAGCACCCAGCTAACAAATTTGCTTTGAATAGAATGATGTCAATGAGAGTGCTTTCAAGACAGTGCATGTTCCTGGTCAAAAAAATTTAAGACCCTGGCTTGGAATTTGCACCATTTTTCTAACAGGCCTGGGATTTCAACTCAGGGTCTGATTAACTCTGGCACTTTGGGGGAAGGGAAACCCACCATCATTGAAGATAAGAATTTCAAACCAGTTTCCAGGGCCTGAATTCAAGGCCCAGCACTGAAAAAAATAATATTCATACATGAGATCTATTTACATACATGTGTTTACTCCATATGACATTTATCACCCTTATTTATTTTTTATTTATTTTATTTAGTATTATTACATATATAACATTTATTTCATTTATTACATCATATGAAATGGATTTATTTGCATATAGATTATACATCATACAGAGACCCAGGACTTTCACAGAGAAGGAAAAAATGGGTCAAAAATGGCTTCTGACCCCACATATAAACTTTTGGCCATGCTGGGATTTGAACTCACAGCCCACAATGCATAAATCATGAATGGGTCAGTTGTAAAACAAAAGCCTTTGGCAAAACAATGCCAGCCATTTCTGAGGACCTGTGATCAAGCAATAGTAGTGACGGATAGATAGATAGATGGATAGATAGATAGATAGATAGATAGATAGATAGATAGATAGATAGATAGATAGATAGATAGATAGATGTGTAGGTTGCTATGTATATGAGAGAGAATGTGAGGAATTTAAATTATGTACATTATGAATTATTAGTTATTAAATTATGCCTCCTTTCAATGAAATGAAGTATGATTGAATACTTATTAAAGCGTTAATGTAAAAGTAGTCAGTATTCCTTAATTGGGAGAATCATACCATGGTGATAGAATGGAAGACATTATCCAATACTTTTTGTGTGGCATTCTATAAGAGAATCATGAACTAACTGCAAATTTAATTGTTAATTTTATAACATTCCATTAGGCATTCCCATGGATAGGAAGGATTTTCTCAAGATCTCCCTCCATTTATAGGTGGCAGTCCAGGCATTTCAACTCCAGGCCTGGGTATTTTACTTCAAATGTGAACCATGGGAATGACACTGTGAAGATTTCAGATTGTCAGGATGAAAGAAAAGAATGAGAAGAAAAGAAAGCCAAGTGTCAGTGGATCCTACCTGTAATCCTAGCTCTTCAGGAGGCTGAGTAGTAGAGAATACCAGATTGAATTCAGCCAGGACAGGAAATTCCACCACACTCTTATTTCTGAGGGAATACAGTAATAAAAAATTCCCATGAATGGGGCTATGACTCAAGGGCAGAGCGCTACCCTTGAGCAAAACTAGCTCAGGAACATTGCCTAGGGTCATAGTAAAACCCCCGGACCTGCCAATAAAAAAAAGCCAGTAACAACATGTCTCCCCATGTACGTATGCATGTATTTCTATTGGTGAAGGTCTGGAGTTCTTATGATGAAAGGTATCCAGCTATGAAATTTGCTTTGCATAGAATGATTTCATAGAACAGAAAGAGTTTTCAAGACAGTGCATCTTCCAGGGCTCCTCTCACTGTTCACATTGTAGCCTGAGGTTTTCTCCACATCGGTGACTGCTGGAAGAAGTCTTCCTCATTGTTGGAACAGGCCTCAATCCTGTACAGCTGAGTGATAAAAAAAACTCCTTCTAGGACAATTAGTGAAGAGTGTGGGTGGGCTCTGAAGGTCAAGAGAAAAAGGCCTCTATGTACCTCAAGCTATCTCTCTGCCGAGAGCTCTGTTGTAACAGGAAGACTTCATTTGTGCACCTCCTGTGGCCAAGTTCCCTGCACTTAGCCTGTCTTTGTTAGACTATGTTCCAGTGCTGAAATAACCAGCTACAATTAATTCAAGGGTCCTTCTGGCAGACAACTAAGGAGCTGAACTTCCACATCTACTCCAGTGGAGTCTGCTTAGCATGGAACACCTGCTATCAGATCTGAGAATGGGACTTCACAGAAGTCTACCTCAGAGAATTGGGCTTCAAAGAAGCCTACCTCCTGGAAAGGCTGGCAAGCCCCTGGGAAAGATGTGTTCCTGTTCCTGTTTTTCTTTTCTTCGCTGTATAGGAGTGCATATTAATCTTTTACTGCTCCTGCTGCTTGTTCTACTTACTCATGCTCAACGCTCCCTTATTCAGGGCTATTTCTTGGAAGTGTTGAACACTCCAACATCTGATAAGTGTCCTGAGAATATGACTAACTCACCAGAGTTAAGTGCTACCCTGAAAGCCCCTCTTATGGAGGCTAGTAGACAAGTCATAAGTAAATATAAAAGTATTGGGGGTTTCATGACATCACTTCAGCAGAAGGAATTGTTTGTAAGAAATTTACAAGAAGCTGTAGGCACGGCTAGAGCAGAAAGAGTGTATGGCTATTGGAGACTTCCCTTTAATCCTGAAGCATATACAATAGACCCATATAGATATCCTGTAGATTAGAAAGATGTAGAGGGATATTTAGACCAAAAGCTAAATAAGATTCCTAAAAGGTTGGTAGATGGAAGGTGGCAATGGCTTATCAGAGGAAAATGGTGGGATCCTCCATTATCTAGAGGACCCCATAGACTTCCCCCAGATCCATAGCCTTTTACAGGTGTGTATGATAAGGATGGCAACCGTTGGGTAAACTACTTAGGAGAAAGAACTTCCTATTACTCTCTTCCATTTACTGAGAGACTTGCTAGATCTAGGCCTCCTTGGTGCTTACTATCAAAGAAGGAGCAAGAAAGATCTTATGAGACAGTGAAGGCCTCTATGGAGAAGAGTAAACGATTATGTGAAAGGATTACAGAGAAGACACTATGAGCCTAAATTTGATATATGGCCAGATTTAACTAAGTATACTGAATATCATGATTTTTGGTCACAAATTGGGGACCCTCTAAAGAATGGCAAAGAAACACAATTGCTTACAAAAGATTTGAAACCCATAAAGTACAAAACTAAGCAAAAGTAACAATAACGTACTAGAGTTCATGCCTTACTGTCCACCACCTTGCATATATGCTCTGGTTAATGGTTAATAGGTGATAAACATCTCGAAACCAATTGTATTTCTTAAAAATAGAGGCAAAGCCTGGAACAATTGCCTATGGTCATAGTTCGTCATCCAAAAAACAAGATCAGGCTACCAGCTGGTGACCACCCAACAACGAAGCCTTGCAGCAAGATTGTGTAACCTTTTGCCCTTTCTCATGGAGACCTTATTCTATAAAAACTTGTTATCCTCTGCAATAAATCGCAACTAGCTTTCACTCCTCTTGTGTGTGAGTTGTCTGTTTGCCATTTCCCCACCTGTTCCAGTTACCTCCACGAGGTGTCGTCCACCATCCTGGCAGAGCAGGTCCGTGGCACTGAACCTAATGAAATGATTCATTATTGGCAATGATGCCCTCCTGGGTTTCCAGAAGCTTGCTAAATCGAATCACATGTGTAATTTCACTATGCTTCCTGTCATCTAGGGCTGGTGAAACTCATCAGATTTTGAAACTTTGACCTCTCCTAGTTGGGCCCTGGGTGGCTATGTTGAACACAGGACCTGGGTACTGACTGTGAGTGCAGAGCAGAAGCTCAGTTCTTTATCATTTGGTGTCACAGCTTCACTTCTGGTATCTGTGTGTGTGTGCATGTATGTGTGTTCATATACTTGTCCTGGAGCTTCAACTCAGGACCTGAACACTGTACCTGAGTTTCTCCTGTACAAGGATAGCACTCTACCACTTGAGGCACACATCCACTTCAGGCTTTTTTCTAGTGATGTAATACTAAGGAATCAAACCCAGGGATTCATACATGCAAAGCACTCCTCCTAAGACACATTCCCAGCATTCTACTTCAGGTTTCTTTCTTTCTTTTGTTGGAAGTTGGAGGAATTTAAGTCTAGGCCTGGGTGCTGTCCTTGAGCTCTTTAGCTAAAGCCAATAGTTCTACCACTTGAGCAACAGCACCCCTTGAGGTTTTTGGTGGGTCACTGGAGAGAAGAGTCTCAAGGAATTTCTTGCCCAGGCTGACTTTGGACCGTGATCCTCAGCTCTCAGCGTCCTGAGTACCTAGGATGACAGGCACGAGTCAGCAGCGACTAGCTTCCACTTCAAGTTTCTAAGTGGTGAATATGAGATAATAGTCTCATGGGACCTTTTGTTTCTGGTATAGTTTTGAACCCAGATCATTTATCTCAGCTTCCTGAGTAGGCAGGATGACAGACCTCAGCTACTACATGCCTAGACTGTAACACTCTGTTGCAAGGGGGTCCTTGGCTCCACATGGTAGGGCGCTATCCATGATCCCCACTGGTAAGTGTCAGTGGCTAGGCCCTGAGTTCAAGGTTCATAATCAAGAAACATAAACCAAAACAATTGTCTGCAGGAGACATCTCACTAGGTAGGTACATACATAATTTTGGCCCTCACATGAGGACCTATCTGAGCCACAAGTTTCTCATCTGCACAATCATCTTACTTGTGGAGCTCTTATAAGAACCAGATGAAAAAATGAAAAAAATGCACCCCATGAAGGACTCAGCACACAACTCATGAAAGACTCATCACATAGCTGGAACCCACATAATGTCATTAGAATTAGGGTGCTTTCATCAGTATCACCATTCTTTCAGAGACATGCCACAAACAGTCCAAATTTAGATTTTAGAGGGGTGAGTTTTTTTGGGGGGGGGAGTCAGCCACGGGGATTGCACTGAAATGTTGGGGGTACTGTCCTAAGGTATTTTGATCAGGCTAGAACTCTACCACTTTAAGCCACAGCTCAGAGTTTCGCAGACTTTCTGCCAGGGCTGGGTTTTAAACGCACCAGTGTCAGATCTCAGCCTCGAGAATCTTGGATGACAGAGTAAGCAAGCCAGCAGCATCTAATCCTTGGAACTGGGTAGCAGCGGCTTACCTCTGGCTAATTCATGTGAGATGGCAAATGTCAGCACTAGACTCCCAGCTTGCTCTGTGATGAGGTATTTGCAGCCCTATCCTTATATAGTTGCAGTCAGAACATTCTATCTTTTCTTTTTTTTTTGTTTTGGTGTCAGTCCTGGGTCTTGAGTAAGGGTCTAGACACATTCCCTAAGCCTTTATGCTCAAAGCTAGTGTTTGAGCTACAGCACAACTTCTGGATTTTTCTATGCACATGGTAGTGAGGAATCGAACCAAGGGCTTCGTACTTACTAGGCGAGCACTCTACCACTGAGCCCCAGTAGTGACAAGTGTATAAACAGATAAATGTATAGATTGGTATATAGACAGACAGATAAATAGATAGATAGATAGATAGATAGATAGATAGATAGATAGATAGATAGATAGATAGATAGATAGATAGATAGATAGATAGGTGTAGACATATTTAACGAGAGATGTCTGTAAATTATGAAATTGCATATATATTTCTACCAAGTATTGCCAATTAAATTATTCCTTCCTTTCTTAAGTATCATGATTGAATACATAATAATGTATCAATTGAAAATTAATCAATGTAGTATAATTGTTGTGTATAATTTTATAATATAATCGTACCGACTTATGTAATTGTTACTTTTCCAACATTCTATTTGTACAGATACCTATTAGAAAGCGTTTATTTTTAATTTTAATTTTTTTAATTTTTTTTTGGGGGTCCGGTTGTGGGGCCTGAACTCTGGGCCTGGGGGCTGTCTCTCAGCTCTTCAGCTCAAGGCTAGCGCTCTACCACTTGAGCCACAGAGCCACTTCCGGCTTTTTTCTTTTTGCTAATGTGGTGCTGAGGAATAGAACCCAGGGCCTCTTGTATGCAAGGCAATCGCTCTACAACTGAGCCACCTTCCCATCATGGAAAGCATTTCTTAGAATCTCCTGCCAGCCATTCATTAGTGGGAGTCCCGGGATTCAACTTTCAGGCCTAAGTTGCTGATTTTGGCTTGGCTTCCCTAATAGCCAGCCAAACATCAGCATTGTAAGGTCATGTGCATTGTCTGGGCATTGTATTTAGACCCAGGATGGTACAATACAAAGGACAAAAAAAAGTAAAACCACCTGATTGAACTTCTCAGTTTTATCCTTTTCCTTTTTATTTATTTTTGCAAGCCCTGAGATTTTAACTCAGGAGCTAGGATCCCAGGATCTGCTTTGGTAGAGATGCCAAGACTTGAGTTCAAGCCCGGTGCTTGGGCTAAAACCAAATAATAATAATACTGATAACAATAACAATAACAATAATAATAATAAGGCCCTGGCTTGGAATTTGCAACATTTTACTGGCAAGCCAGGCATTTAAACTCAGGGTCTGGGTAACTCTGTGGCACTGTGGGTGAAGAGGAAGATCATCGTCCTTGAAGAAAAGAAGTTCAGAAAAGTTCCAAGGGCCTGAACTGAAGTCCCAGTTCTGGAAACAATAATACTCATATATGAGATCTATTTACATACATGGGTTTATTCCATATGACATTTATTACCCTTATTTATTTAGTATTATTACACATAAAACATTTATTTTATTACATCATATTACATGTACTGAGTCCCAGGACTTTAACAGAGAAGGAAAAAAATGTGTCAAAATTGGCTTCTTACTCCATGAATACATTATTGGCCATGCTGGGATTTCAACTCACAGCCTACAATGCCCAATCCATAAATGGTGTCACAGTCTTAGCCAACCAGCCTCCAGAAAACTGAGCTGCCAGGAAGTTCTGAGGACCTGTGATCAAGCCACAGTAGTGCCATATATATATATATTTATTTATTTATTTATATTTATATATATATAATATATATATATATATATAACAGAGGAAATGTGAGGTTATTATTAAATTATATATTTTTACAAATTATTAGTTATTAAATTATGCTTCCATTTAATGAAGTATCATCATCTAATACTTATAAAATCATTAATAAAAAAATCAGTCAATATCCTTAATCAAACCATGTTGCTAGAATGGAAGATATAAATTCAATAATTTTTGTGTGGCATTCTAAAATAGAGTTATGAATTAACTTCAAATTTAATTATTTATTTTATAACATTCCATTAGCATTCACATGAATAGGAATGAGTTAGTCAGGATCTCCCTCCATTTGTGGGTGGCCATCCTAGCATTCCAATTCCAGGCCTGGGACGTTTACTTTGAATGCAATCCATTGGAATGACACCTTGAAGATTTCAGATTCTCGCAAAAAATACGAACAACAAGAAGAAAAGGAAGCCAGGTGTCAGTGGCTCTTGCCTGTAATCCTAGCTCCTCAGGAGGCTGAGATGCCAATTTGAATTCAGCCTGGGTAGGAAAGACCACGATATTCATATTTCTTAAGAGATCACAGGTAATCAAAACAAAATAATAACAAAAAAACCTGAGTGGCCCCATGGCTCAAGTTGCAGAGCACTATCCTTGAGCAAAAGGGCTCAGGGACAGGGTCTGGATGAAGGGCATTCAGCAGGTTGCCCATGCCCAGCCCCCCAACTGGGCAAGCTGCAACAAGCCCTCAGAGAATACTAAGTCTGAGCAGGCAGCTTGAACAAGCATCCTTCACTACAGTTTAAGAACTGAAGTCAGGAAGGCGTTGCCTGGGCTGGTGTGTGCAACTGATGTGTACAACGGGTGAATGATGTCCTGGCAATTATCATGGGAAAGCACAATTCTTAGGCTGTAGGAGTTGTCAAAGGTTGTGGCTCCATATCTTCTATCCCTCTGTAGGATGTGAGCCTAGGTTTCTGGGGCCTGGTGGCCATCACTCATTCATCATTCCTCATTGCCGAGTCTCAGGCTGGTCCCAAATCCTGGGAAAGATAGAAAATAACCAGACATTTCTGTGCAAAAAGGAGTAATCCAATAAATCCCACCGTCATAACTCCCGTTAGAAGTAAGCCTTGGGCTTCAAATGTGGCTGGTAGAGTGCTTACTTAGCACACATGAAGCCCTGGTTTGATTCCTCCCTACCACAGAAACAGAAAAAGCCAAAATTGACACTGTGGCTTAAGCAATAAAAGTTCTAACCTTGAGCAAAAGAAGCTCAGGCACATGCCCAGACCCTGAGTTTAAGTTCCAAGACTGGCCAAAAAAAAAAAAAAAAAAAAAAGGTGAGCATGGTGAGACATTTTCTACTGGGACTTAGAAGAGGGCCGAGGTTATGGGTAACAGGTAGAGGGGTAGAGGGCAGGTGCTGTTGGCTCACCCCTGTAACCTTAGCTACTCATGAGACTGAGATCTGAGATCCCAAATGCAAGCAGGAAAGTCTATATGAGACTCTTTTCTCCAATTAAACTCCAAAAATCCAGAAGTAGAGCTGTGGTTGAAGTAGTAGAGTGCTAGTCTTGAGCACAAAAGATTAGGGATAGCGTCCAGGCCCTGAATTCAAACATCAGGACTGGCACATGCACACACGCACATGCCATACACACACTCACACACATATACACACATACACATACCAAGATAGAGAATTTGACAGTCAGCCTGCACAAATTCCACCTCTAGAAACTCAGTATTTAAAAAAAGAGGGAGGAGGGAAGGAAAGACTTGCTCCAGGAAGTGATATAATCAGTGCCAAAATTCCACAGGAGTTCTATGTTATGGAACAGAACAGAGAGCCTCAGGTACAAGGTACAGCATGGGCAAAGGTCCTGAGGTGTGGTGTAGAGCAGGAGGTGTGGATGGGATGAAGGTTCTGTGGCTTCAGACAAGTCTGGCAGAACACTGAAGCCTGTGTCAAGTTTTGTACTTGAGTCACAGGTAGGGCAGAGGGTGGGGTCCCAGAATGAGGCCCAGGGAAAGATTAGCTTGACTTTTCACCAAAGACCCCAGCCAATTTCTGTGGCTGGAAGCCTATTTTTCACAGCTCCTGACCCTCAGGCCCTCTTTGCATGGAGGAGTCAGGGCAAATGCAGGGAAGAACTCTTGCTTAAGAAAAGCTTCTAGCTCAATCCCACCAGTGGCTCACCCCTGTAAATCCTAGCTACTCAGGAGACTGAGGTCAGAGATCATGGGTCAAAGCCATCTCATGGGAGAAAAGTTATTGAGACTTTATTGCCCATGAACTAACAAAAGCCAGAAAGGGAGCTGTGGCTCAAGTGGTAGAATGTCCACATTGAGAGAAAACGTTAAGAGACTACAGGTCAGACCCTGAGTTCAGGCCCCAGTACTGGCACCTAACAACAAAGAAAAGCTTTCAGGAGTTCTTAGTCCACTGTGGTGAAAGGCCAGATCAGCCAGGCATGGGTGGCTTATGCTGGCCCTCCTAGCTCCTCAGGAGGCTGAGATGTGAGGATTGCCATGCAAATCCAGCCTGGGCAGGAATGTCCAGGAGACTCTGATCTCCAATGATTCACCAGAAAACCAGAAGTGGTGATGTGGCTGAAGTGCTAAGCTGAAGAGCTGAGAGACGGTGCCCAGGCCCAGAGTTAGAGCCCAATGACCAATACCTGGCCTTCTTTGACCTCATGCTGTGGCTCTAGGCAGAGTACTTTCCAGTGGGCTCCTGAAGGTCTTCCAATGTCTATGTGTCCTACAAGTCTTGAGAGCAGCCTCCTTGAAGGCCTTTGCCTACAGAGCGGGACACAATACAAGATAAGGATAAAGTTTTGTGGCATGGAGGTCATCGGCCGGGTCATCAGAAGAGCATCTGTCATGAGTGCAGTGTGGATCTGAGCACTAAATCAACGTCTCAGACCACGGTTCTGGGCCAGAAGGGGTAGACTAATTAATGCCGCCTCACAAGGGAATCACAAGAACGTGAATTTGTCAGGCACACCTTGGGCAGGTTTTGAGTAGGGCTTATGAGAGACTAGTATGCTGAGTAATCCAAAGCAGGCTGGCTGCTGCTTGTAACAATCACTATAAACCAGGAGTCCCAGGGGCTCAGAGACCTGCTTAACTCACCAGAACTCAGGGGCAGATGAAGGTCTGCAATCATGGGCCAACTACATAGGGACATTCATAGTGTCCTTCCCTTGGTTCTATGGCCCCGTGCTGGAATGGAGGGACAGGTTCCATGGAATTTACTGCCATAGGCCAGACTCCTTAGCCCAAGAAGCCCAACAACTGCTGTAGCTTGAGAGTTTACTATGATTATGCCTCAGGACTGCCCCCAGTTCTAGTTCAGCTTATCATTACGACCTTTCTCTGTGTGTTGTGTGTGTGTGTGTGTGTGTGTGTGTGTGTGTGTGTGTGTGTGTGTGTGTGTGCATGCACGTGCGTGTGCATGAGTGCATCTTGGTAGTAGGGCTTGAATTCAGGGCCCGTGCTCTGTCTCTCACTTTTTTCATTCAAGGATAGCACTCTACCACAGCTTTTCTTCCAGCTTTCAGGTGGTTCTTGGGAGAGGAGAGTCTCCCAAACATACCTTGTTGGGTTGCATCTGAATGTCAGTCCTCTGATCTCAGCCTGCTAAGGGAGCTAGAAATATGAGAGCATGAGCATTAGCATCTGGGCACACTTTCCTTCTTGGATAAAACAGAATACCTATTTCCTAGCCAAGCACCCATCTACAGCTATCCCTCCTTCCCCTTCCCCTAACCCTCGACTTCAGAGGAAACATACTCACCCCTGAGGACAAAGAAATAGGATGCACTGACAGGTTTGAACATTATGTTTTCCACACAGTCAGGGGGCTGCTGGAAGCTGATGTAGAGGTCAGAGAACTAGGCCAGGGCAAGTAGACAGCTGTTAGAACAGAAAGTATGAAAAGCCATCCGTGCAGCTGCATGCCAGTGGCTCATGCCTATAATCATAGCTACTCAAGGCTGACACTGGAGGATCAATCAAGACTCAAAGCTAGCCTGGGCATACTCTTATCTCCAAAGAATCACCAAAAAGCTGGGAAGAAGAAATACTATAATTCAAATGTTCGAGCACCAAACTTGTGCAAACATGCTAAAGGTTACCACCTAGGCTCTTCAAGCCTTGGTAAACACACACACACACACACACACACACACACACACACACACACACACACACACACACCCCATACACATGCCAAATCAGATATTTCTACTCTGTAACCTTTCGGTATTCTCTACCTTTTTCCCCACTAAGTCTGGTGGTTGTTGGCCTAGGAGTTTGATGCATCCAACACCACCTGACATCTATAATTTTGGGGAACAGAATGGCTATAACATCAGCCTTCCCCTATCCCAGCTCCTTGATTGGGTCATGGTCTATCCAGCCCCTTTGGGGTTCCTTTTACAGACTCGCCAAGATCCTTTAAAAAGGCATCACATGCTGGGCACTGGTGGCTCACGCCTGTCATTCTAGCTACTCAGGAAGGTGAGATCTGGCTTCCAAGTCAGCTTGGGCAGGAAAGTGTGTGAGACTCTTATCCTCGAAGAATCATCAGAAAATCATAAGTGTCCTGGTGGCTCAAGTGGTAGAGTGCAAGCCTTGAGAAAAAGAGCTCAGGGACAGCGCTCATGGACAACAACAACAAGGAGAGGCATTGCATGTTGTCTTTGGGATTGGCATGGGCCAAATATGGGAAATTTCAAGTGCGCCAAGATAAAGCAGTACCTCCTTTATTCCCATGCTCCTCTATCTTGTCCATCCCCTGGCCTTGGCCATGCTTCGCATCAGGATGGCTCTGGCTTGACGGGAAGGATTCAAGGAGGAAGATCCCAGACCAATTGCTCCGGCTCCTTCCTCCCTGCTTACACTACTGCTTCTGCTCTTTGCCATAGACCTTCTTCCTGAAATCCATCCATGAGATCATTGACACCAACACAGTGGTGAGTGGTGGGTCCAGTCTAACTCTGGGAAGTCAGAGGTGGAAGTCAGTCTGGGACTAGGAGCTTCTATTCTGGGTGTGGGCTGAGGCCAGGGCTGACATTTATTTCATTCTGAGCCTTGCAGGGGTAGGGAGACAGTGTAGACACAATATTGAGTCAGGTAAGATGGGAATCTGTAGGACCACTTGTGTGGGGGAGGCTGTGGGACTCAGGGGGCCACTGTTCTTGGTATTCTTCTCTCAGACCTCCCTCTCCCTCTCTCATCCCTCAATAGTAAAAGAGAAACTTTAAATAAGGATGTCGAAGAGGAGGCAGGGAAGTATTTCACTGTGAACCAGACTTGTGCTTCATATTCATCCTAGCCCCTAATTCCTATTTATCTGAGGATTGGCCATATGGGTTTGGCGGGGGGGGGGGGGGGGGGGGGGAGGGGGGATGTGTGTGAAGATATCATCCTAGCTGAGAATGTGGCTCAGTGATAGAGTGGTCGCCTAGCAAGCCTGAAGCCCTGGGTTCGATTTCACAAAGAAAAAGCTGGAAGGGGAGGTGGGACTCAACTTGTAGACCACCAGTCTTGATCAAATAGAGCTCAAGGGCAGTGGCCAGGCCCTGAGTTCAAGCCCCATAACTTGAAGACAAATCTATGTGGAGGCTTTATTTTCCCTTTGGAAACAATTTATTCTTTGTGGTAAGCATAACATGGGCATCTTCCCTGGCCACCAATGGGCCATTAGATGTCCCTGGAATTTGGGCCTCATCCCAGCAGCCTCTGCTCTACTTGGCCCGCAGTTTACCCTTCTTATCACCAGGCAGATGGAGGCCTAGAAAAGCCCACCTAGCCTCCTAGTTCTGGAGGCTGCTGAGGATTTTGGGATTCAGTATGTCACAAAGGGAGTCATCATCCCCATCAGTCTACAGAAAAAAAGGGACAGAGTACTGCATGCCTGAGTGCACCAGCTGTGGGCAGTTCTGGATGTGGGGAGTTGCAGCAGGACATGCTCTGTGGGGGAGTCCTGTACGGGGCAGGGAACCCTGATCTCTCCTCTTACTGAAGTTGCAATTCTTCAAAACTTTTCTGTGCCTCCCTCATTTTGCCCACCCAGGAGCCTGAGGCCTCTGAAGCAGCTGCACTGGTGGAGAGCTCAGCCTGTGTCGGCATCTGGAGCCCCGTGTAGGAGTGACAGCAGCTCTTGCAGCTATCTACTCTTCATCTTCTCCTGGGACAGCTGGCACATGCACTTGGATTTCTCCTGACACAGCTGATCCAGAATGAACAACTGTCCTTTCCATGCTAGGATGGATTCCTGGACGGTGCGGATATGTGCCGACAGCTGGTTGCATCGATGGTGGAGCTCATCTGCCGGACTCTGGAAGTCCACCTCATCAGGAGATTGTGGATGAAGCAGATTTTCTTCTCAGATGCCCACATGTCCCACTTCCCATAATCTCACATGTTGTGGTGGCAGCTCACGGGGCAGGGGACCTGTGGCTCCGGCCCTATCTGGCACTGAGCTGTCCGGGGGAGGGGGAGTGCCTGCAGCAGTCCGGCAGGAGTTTCTTCCTGTGGATCTCATCCTCTGAGAGTGCTAACAGTGCCACATCCCTCTCAGGTTAGGGGACATCTCCATCCTCTGCCATGGGCACATTGAGGAGAGTCGCTTCCTCAGCTTTTGCTTCTCCAGGGTTCACAGCTTCCCCTTCCCCAGAGAAAGACAGGAAGCTCAGCTGGGACTGCAGGTGCTCCTCCTGTAGACTGGTCATTTCCAGGCACTTGAAACTCTCCTGCCACTTTGGGGGCACCACCTAGTCCCTCCATTTGGTCGGACCCTGCACTTGTTTCAGCTGCTCCAACAGCTGGGTCTGCTTCTGCAGGTGCTACTGTAGGACCTGCTACTTGGAGCACAGCTGCTCATTGGAAGTGATGTGCTGCTGACAGGTGGCTCTGAGCTCCTGCAGCTGGGCCAGGGACTGTTCCTGCTGCTCCTGCAGCTCCTGAGCTGCTTGGCTCTCTCTCTCAGACACTCTTTCCATTCTTCTATCTTCTCCTCTCAGCAGCCCAGCTGTTCCTGCGGATGTTTCTTCACCTGCTGCTCTGAGTCCAGGATGTTGGTAAGATCTTCCTTCTCACTGCTCACCCTGTGGAGAGTGCCCCGCAGCATGGCCAGCTGTTCCTCCAGCTGTGTGTTGCACACACATGCACATGGTGGGGTGTCGATCCTTGGTTTTCTCATCTAGTCTTACCAGTTGCTCCTCCTGCTCTGCAATCTGGAGACGAAGCCTCTGGTTTTCCTGGACCTAGTATGAAGTTGTTCCTCCAGGTTTTTCAACCCCATCTGCATGTGGTAGGCGTGGGCCTGCAGTTGCTGCTTCTCCTGAGATGGACCCTCGGGGTGCCATGGCTCTGCTAGCTTCGTTCTCAGTTCCCCCAGCTATTCTCTAGGTGCAGCACCTACCTCAATCCTCACTCCTTCTCCTCTGTCAGTTGGTTTACCTGCTCGGTCAGCCATCAGGCCTCCTCCTCCTGCGTGCACCTCTCAATGCTCAGGTTCTGCAAGAAGGTGTCTGTCTCCAGATTCGCTAAGTTACCATTCAGCTCAGGTTGTGCTGTAGTCTCTTCAGTACATCAGGCTTCTGCAGCACTTGCTGGAACTTGCAGATTCTGTTCTTCCTGTTGCTCCTCTATGTCCAGAGTGCTTCCAGCTTCTCCTAAAACTCTGTGTTCACTTGCTCCAGGTCATAGAAGCTTCTGGTCTTTTCCTTGAGCTGAAGTTTTACATCATTCAGCTGTTTGAACAACATTTCAGTCTCCTTTTGTAAGTAGGAACCACAGAAGCCACCATCTCCAGCTCCCCCATGCACTGCTCTGTGGCCTGTAGGCAGCTGGTGAGAGCTTCATGCTCCATTTCTGTCATCGGCCGTGAGCTGCATGTGGGCTGGTGCCTATTGTAAATTACTTTCTGCCAAAACCAACCTCTGTATGGGTAGCTTGTGGATGTCTAGCTCTGTTTTTGGTGCTTTGTGCACTTGGGCTACCTTCTTCTCTTTCTCTTGTCAATTCTGCAGGTCTTTCTTTTCTTGCTTCAGTGGTTGGATCTTGGCACAGAGCACCTGGTTTCTTCTTTGCTGCAATCCAGGGCAATCACCACATGTTGGTAGCACCTCTGCAGCTCCTTTATGGTATTGGCACCCTTGACACTCTGGACTCTGGTGGCTGTTACTGTGTTCAAAGACAGGGGAAGCCTGTGGTAGGATCACCTTTGGCCAGACCCTCTGTGTTGAATCACCCTCCCCAGTGGTGTTTTTCTTTGGGATCCTTCCCTTTTTTGTATTCTTTGTTTTCTTGAATGTTGAAGGTCTGATGGGAGGATTCTGCTGGTGTTCTGGCAGTAATTTGTTGCCCGCAGCTCTGTCTCAGAGTCTTGTTGTTTCAGGCATCTGTGCTCTGGGATGGGAAAGATGGGCTGGCCACATTCCCAGGCTCTGGGAAATGCTCTGTTCTCCCACTAACTGACTAGGTCGTCAATTTCCTATTGTACTCCAAATTCGCATCGAGACTCTTGCTTACCCCTCAGTTACCTCTACCTTCCTCAACTGCTGGTAGTGGTGTCAACCAACAGACGGCCGGATGGCTGCACAGATTATTGTGTATGTCTGTTTGTTGCCAGTCATGGATATTGAACTCAGGATCGAAGCATAGTCGATGAGCTGGTTTTGATCAAATCTACCCCTCTACCACTGGAGCCACACGACACTACTTCTGGCATTGTTGACACTGAAATTGGACAGGGGTCTCAAGTACTTTCCAGCCTATTGTGATTTTGACCATGAATCTCCTTTCACAGCCTTGTAAATATCATGGAGGACTGCTGAGAGCCACTGGTGCCTGCTTAATCATTGATCTTGCTGATGATGTTGGACAGACCGGTGAGTTCCCTATCTTCAGGTTTAAGTGGTGGGAGCTGGAGCCCACAATTTGAATCCTGGTCCTGCCACCTCCAAATGGCAGGAGATCCTAGAAACTCATTTTTATCCATATGAATACCAATGGAATGTGATGTATGTCATGATTGAATGGGCAGTTCTTGAATGATTCTAGGATAAAATTATATACAATTATATTCTAGGATACTGATTGATTTTAATCAATACTTTATGAAGCATTTAAAAAATTATATTCATTAAAAGGAGAAATAATGAAATACCTAAGAATTGGTTGTCACATAGCATAGAGATGCCATTTTTTTCTGCCAGGAGTGGGATAGCAACTCACGGTCTGGGTAACTCTGTTGCACTGTGTAGGAAGGGGAAGCTTGCTTTCTTGAAGTCAAGAAATTCAAGTCTGTTCCTTAGGCCTGAAATCGATCCCCACCACTAGAAAACATCCTATTTGTGTACACTTTAAATATATATATATATATATATATATATAAATATATACACTTTATATATTTATATATATAAATATATATATATATAAATATATATATATTTACATACATATATTTACTCCATATTTCATTCAGTGTATTTATTCATTTTACCTTTTGTTTTGTTCATGTAGTAACCATTTATTTTATTGACTATTATGGCACAGAGAATATTGATTACATTGATTACATAGGATATAGGTCTGCATATGTATTCCACTTCATACCTGACACGCAGGACTTTCACAGGAAAGGAAACATGTGTCACCATCTGCTTCTTACTCCACGATTCATTGTTTGGGAGTGCTGGCATGTGAACTCATGGCCTACAGGGCCAAATTCATGAATGATTGAGTGTCAACATGCCATCCTTGGACAAATTGAGCTGACAGGCATTTCCCAGGACCTGAGATTGAGCCCCTGGGGTTGACAAAATAAGAACAGATTGGCATGCACATGGTAGTATGCTAATATATATATATATATATATATATATATATATATATATATATATATATATATATATATATATATAGTGTTCCAGAGATGTCTATCCATTATTCAGTTATATAGACTACATTCCTAACAGTTCTTGGGTATTTATTATGCCTCCATATAATTAATATTGTTTTCATCCTTAATAAACTATTAAGTAAATCAGTGTCCTGAAATTATTGTGTCTCTGTAACAAAAAGTTGTCTTTTACTGATTCATATTAAATAAAATCAATCAGCCTACTGAAATCATGATGTCTAAATTTATATGAGTACCATTCATGAGTAACTCATTCAACCGTGACACTTACAACATTCAATCATTATTCCTATAAATGGGAACAAGTCTCTTAGATTCTCTGGGATTCGACTCTAGGCTTATATTGCCCTGCAGGACTATGTCTTCCCCAGTACCCTGCCAGCCTTCAGCAATACAAGGTGAAGTACACTTTAGAGCTGTGTCATTCACACCCAAATGATCATGGTGCAAAATGTTAAAAAGCCATCCCACCACTTCTTCTCTGTACGTTCCCCCCACCCCCACCACAAGGCCTGGAGGTCTAGGATCCCAGGATCGCCTGTGGTTCCAGTGGCTGCACCCCAGACTAGGGTGATGGAAGCTGAGTTAGAGTTGCCGTACCTGAGTTCACGACCTTGTTTCGCAAACAAAGAAACAAACAAACAAAAATGATCTGCCTGGCTTGCAATTGGTGCCGTTTTTTTCTGCCAGGGTTTGGATTTGAACTCAGGGTCTGGGTAACTTTGCCGCACTGTGGACAAAGGGGACACTCACCGTGCTTGAAGACAAGAAAGTCAGGCCTAGTCCCTAGGCTTGAATTCAAGCCCCAGCCCTGGGAAACACACTATTTATATACATTGTAATGATAGGATTTGTACTTACTTATAGATGTTCAGTACATATCCTGTTTGTTGTGATTATTTATTGTATTTCTGTTTATTCATTTATTTACCATTTATTTTATTGACTGTGGTAACACATTCCATTTATTATTTTGATGACATCCTATCACATAGTATCTAGATTTGTAGATGTGTTCTCCATCATGTCTGACACCCAAAATGCTCAGATCAAAGGAAAACAGGTGTCACACTCGGCTTGTTACTCCATGATCCAATTGTTGGGCAGTGCTGAGATCTGAACTCAGGGGCTAGCAGAACCAATTCATGAATGGGTGTGTCAAAACGGCAACCTCAATCCCAGGAAACTGAATTCCCAGACCCTGACATCGAGCCACAGGGGTGGACAAAATAGCCATACATGGATAGGCAGGTGGTAGTATACCAATAAATATATATTTGTATAGAGTGCCAGAGACATCTACCTAGGATTCAATGACATCCACTACGTTCCTACCAACTCTTAGGTAGTTATTATGCCACCATTGAAAGAATAGGATTCTTTTCATGCTTAATAAACTATTCAATAAGATCAGTCAGCATCCTAGGATCATTGTGTCTAATTTTAGATTAGACTGACCCATGGAGAAACTTCTCAATCATGAGTTTGCTCACATTCCATCGGTGTTCCTATGCATAGTAATGAGTCTCTGGGAAATCCCCTGATTGGTAGGTGTCAGGACCAGCACTTGAACTCAGGGCCAACATTGTTACATGGGTCTATGGCTTCCCTGATAGCCCACTAGCCTTCGCCAATGCAAGGTGAAGTACCCTTTGTAGGCGTGTCATTCAGACCCAGGATAATCACCGTGGAAAGGAAACATTGTTAAAAATCCATCCCGTGGCTTTTTTTTTTCTGTGTGTGTATGTGTGTTTTCCTGCAAGACATCAGGGCCTAGGATCCCAGGATTGACTATGGGCCCATGGCAGCCAGCCACCCTAAGGTGATTGAAGCTGAGGCCAGGATAGTCCTAAATTCATAATTTAAACATAGCATCTATATTGACATGTGCAGACAGCATCTTGAATTCGGTGCACTTCTCCTTAATTTGTGTCTAATTCATGGAGGTATTGTGTATTTTACTGAGTATGGTGACAGTTATAACTGTGCTAACATGGATGACAACCTGTTCCCATTGTTATAGCGTTGCCTATGCATTCATTCTCCTTCCTAGCTGAAGCCCAGAACTTTCACAGGACAGGAAAACAGGTGCCATGACTGGCTTCTGACATCAGGATGAATCTTTTGTCAGTGCTGGGATTTGAACTCAGGTCTGGTAACTCTGTTGCACTGTGGGGGAAGGGGAGGCTCACCATCCTTGAAGACTAGAATGTCAGGCCTGGGGCAGGGCCTGATTTGTAGCCCAAGCACTGGAAAAAATAAGAAGCCCAGCTCTTTTAAACATAAGATCTCTATTTACATACAGGTATGGTATGCATCTTGCATTCAGTGTATTAATTCTTTTTATGTTGTGTCTTTTTCAGAGATGTATTGTGTATTTTATTGAGCATAGGATGACATATAAAACTGTGCTGACATGGATGACAACCTATTCCCCCAGATCTAAGGTTGCATATGCTTTTTTGACTCTTGCTGAGACCCAGCACTTGCACAGTACAGGGAAACAGATGCAAGGATTGGCTTCTCACATCAGAATAAACCTTTTGGTAGTGCTGGGATTTGAACTTGGGGTCTAGGCAGCCCAACAGCCAAATAGGTCCACATGAGCCCATCAGCTTGTGAGCCACTAAGATGCTAGGCCATACCCAGGACCTGAGATTGAGCCCCAGGGTGGGGATGAGGCACAATATTCATCCATTCATACGCTGAAGCTAGTATGCTAATTACCTATTTGGATAGAGTAGGAGATGTAGTGAGCTGTGTTCGAATCCTATCTACCATTTGAGTACCGATTCTTGGATCTTTCCCAATGCCTGCAATTCCTGAATATGATTCTTATTGTCACACTTCATGAACTATTATTTAAAACTAATTGTTGTGCCATACATCTTGCCTATCATTTCCTATGAATTCAAGCACCTCATAACATTTATAGACATGTTAAATTTATGATTTATACTTACATCAATATATTCAGTCTATATCATGTTTTTTGGAGTGATACATTGTGTTTTACCATTTATTTATTTACTTAGCATTTATTTTATGGACCGTTAGTGCACCTATAACATTTATTACATTTATTCCCATCTATTCCATAGCATGTAACTTTGCAGACATATTATGAACTTGTACAGAAAAGGAAAACAGGTGTCACCCTTGAAATCTTACACTAGGAAGAAATTTTTGGTAATGATGGGACCTGATGTGAAGGCCTGAGAGGCCCAATTCATGAATGGGTGAGTGTCAGCACTGCTCTAGCCATTCAGCTGCCAAGTGGATCTCAGGACCTGGGAGCAAGCCCCAGGTTTGGCCAAAATAGCAGTAACTTTCTATGACGATGGTGGTAAATAAATTAATATAAATTTATTTATTTATTTATTTATTTATTTATTTTGAGGTTCCATCGTAGGGCCTGAACTCTGGGCCTGGCACTGTCTCTCAGCTCTTCAGCTCAAGGCTAGCACTCTACCACTTGAGCCACAGTGCCACTTCCGGCTTTTTTCTTTTTGCTTATGTGGTACTGAAGAATCAAACCCAGGGACTCAGTCATGCAAGGCAAGAGCTCTACCATTGAGCCACTTTCCCAACCCAAATATAAATTTAGATATTTAGGTACTGCCAGAGGTGTCTATCTAGTATTCAATGACATATATTACCTTCCTACTGATTCTCATGTATTTAGTGAGGACTCCATTTAATCAATAGTATTCTTTTAATGCATAATAAACTATGAATTAAAATCAATCCTGTCCAGTGATTATTGGGTCTAATTTTATGCAAGACTGATTGAGGGACTACTCATCCAACCATGACATTAATCACATTCCTCTGGTGTTCCTATGGACAAGCAATAGTTTCTTAGGCTCTTCAGCCCCTTGTAAGTGGCATGACCAGGATTTGAACTCAGGGCCTAGTGTCCATGTTGGCCTATGGCTTCACTGACAGCGCCAACCTTCAGAACTGCCAGGTGACCTACAGGTTGCAGCCATTTCTTTCACACCCAGGATGGTCAACGTGCAAGGAAGGAAAACAGAAACTGCTGACCATCCGTGGTTTGTGTCTTTTTTTCGATGCTGCTTTCATTTTGTTTTCCTTTGAGCCAAAATAGCAATACATTTCTATGCAGACAGTGGTATACAAATAAATAGATATTTAGATATTTAGATATTGCCAATGATGTCTATCTAGTATTCAATGACATATAGTACCTTCCTAGTGATTCTCAGGTATTTAGTGAGGACTCCATTTAATCAATAGTATTCTTTTAGGGGCTGGGAAGGTGACTCATTGGGAAAGTGCTTGTTTTGCATGCATGAGTCCCGGGTTCGATTCCTCAGCAACACATGATCAGAAAAAGCCAGGAATGGCGCTGTGTCTCACATGGTACCACACTAAACCAGAGCTGAAAAGCTGAGGGACAACACCCAGGCCCAGAGTTCAGGACCCACTACAGACAAAACACACACACACACACACACACACACACACACACACACGCACGCACACACAGTATTATTTTAATGCATAATAAACTATAAATTAAAATCAATCCATATCTTGTGAATTCTGGGTTTAATTTTATGCTAGACTAATTGACAAACTAGTCTTCCAACCATGACATTGACCACATTCCTCTGGTGTTCCTATGGACAGGCAATAGTTTCTTATACTCTCCAGCCATTTGTAAATGTCATGATCTGGATTCAAACTCAGGGCCTAGGTGCGAAGATTGGCCTATGGCTTCGCTGACAGCCTGCTGACAGCAATGCCAGGTGACCTACAGGTTGCAGTTGTGTCATTTGGACCCAGGATTATCACCATGCAAGGAAAGTAAACTGAGAAACCTCTAACTGTTCGCAATTCATGGCTATTTTTCCTTGCCATTTTCACTTTTTTTTCCTATCAGCCCCTGAAGACTAGAATCCCAGGATAGGCTGTGGGTCCAGAGGCTGCACCAACCCAGGCTAGAGTGATGGAAGCTGAGGCAGAGTTTCCACAACTTCCAGCTCCGTGCTTGGCTAAATAAATAAAACAATAAAATAATGAAATATATAGAAAATAAATTAAAATAAAAAATTTAATATATTAAAAATACTAATGGAGCTCCCTGGCTTGGAATGAGTGCTCATTTTTTTTCTGCCAGGACTGGTATTTGAACTTGGAGTCTGGGAAACTCTAATGCACTATGGGGAATGGGGAAACTCACCCTCTTTGAATAAAAGCAATTCTGGCCTGTTCCTTAGGCCTGAATTCAATCCCCAGACCTGTAAATTTATTTTCATCCACATTTGAAATGATTAATATCCACATACTTATGTTTACTGCATATTGCTTTTTTGTATTATTCATTCATTATATTTATAGACTATTATTACACTTATAACACATATTAAATTTATTACATCTTATGAAAATTATACAGATTTGCATATGTATTATATATCTTACTTCAGATCCAGGACATTCACAGAAATACTATAGTAGATGATTCCATCCTTAGAAAAACAGAAAGAATACACCAACCAAAGTCTAGTTTATCACTAGGCACCACAGTAGCTCACATCTGTAAACTACTCAGGAGGCTGAGACCTGGAAGATGAAATTTCAAAGCCAATGAATGCAGAAAAGACTGAGAGATATCATCTCCAATTAACTGGCAAATGCCAGGCTACAGGCATAGCTGAAGTGGTAGAAAATCAGCTATGAACAACGAAGCCAAGAAAGAGCAAGCTGAGTTCAAATGTGAGGAGAGGAGGTAGGGGAATAAAAGGGAGAGAAATCCTCCAAAAACAGAGAACAAAACGACAATACACAAACCCCACCTAATTTAAGGTACCAACCAAACTGAAAAAAAATGAAGCTTGTTCAGTTGTATAACTTTACATTAGCACATAAGATCTTAGGTGCACTTCAACGCTATGTTTTTAATAATATATGTATATATATATATATATATTAATAATCCACGTATATATATATATATATATATATATATCTTTAAATAAACTAAGAATCCAGCCAATGAAAAATACTTCTGAATTAGTGCCTTAACCATGGCATTATAAATTATTTGTACTAAAAGTGTATTCCAAGTTTCTTTTCTCGGAATCAGGAAGCTGTGATCTGAGGTTGGTGGTTCAAAGTCAGCCCAGGCAGGAAAGTCCATGAGACTTATCTCCAAAAAACCACTAGAAAACCGAGGTGGCACTCTGACTCAAGTAGTAGATCCCTCGCCTTGAGCTGAAGAGCACAGGAATAACCCCTGAGTTCAAGCCCCAGGGCCAAAAAATAAAATTTAAAAAAAGTTTGTTCATGCAGATCATAAAATTCTAACATTCTGAGCTTTAGGAAACTTTTCTGCCTTGGTCTTATGCTCTTTAGGCAAATACTCCACTACTGAGATACATCCCAGTCCCATTGTTTTTGTTTTTCATTTTGCAATCCACTTTATTGAGGTTTTATTCAGAAACCCAACATTTTGTGCTATGAGGACTCCCCTAGTGTATTTCGTGGTAGGCACTGAGGAAAACTCATATGACACAAATGCAGAGAGTTTATAATTGTGGAAATAACACTAAATAGAAATAAATTCATCTGTCCCGACATTCTAGGGAGAAATGATGTCCTTATTTTCATTCTCACTCTTCAGGGCAGATGGTCAAAATAGAAACACCTATGTACTATGCTGAAATGTAAATGTTTAAACCCCTTTTTTTGAAAAACTCTCGTGCTATAAAATCAATATATATCAAATAAAGGCGAAGTTAACTTAAAAAATATTAAAAATGCTAATGAAGCTCCCTGACTTGGAATGTGTGCCATTTTTTTTTTTTGTCTACAAGTCCTGGAATTAGAACCCGGGGTCTGGGTAACTCTGTTGCACTGTGGGGAAGGGGGAAGCTCGCAATGCTTGAAGACCAGTATGTCAGGCCTGTTCCCTAGGCCTGAATTCAAGCCCCAGACCTGGAAAATGTACTCCTTTACATATTTTAAAGATAGGATTAAACTTCCATACAGATGTTCAGTCTATATTATGTGTGGTGTGGTTATTGATTGTATTTTTTATATTTTTCATTAATTTACTGTTTATTTTATTGAATGTGATGAATCCTAACTATGTATTACATTGTTTACATCCTATCACATACCATCTAGATTTGTAGATGTGTTCTCCATTATGCCTGACACCCAGGACTCTCCCATAAAAGGAAAACAGGTGTCACACTTGGCTTCATACTCCAAGATTAATTTTTTAGCAGTGCTAGGATCTGAACTCAGGGCCTAGCAGGTCCAATTCATGAATGGGTGAGTGTGAGCATAGCAGCCTCTAGCCAATGAAGCTGTGAGGTGTTTCCCAGGTGCTGAAATCGTGACCCAGGATTGGCCAAAACAGCGATACAAGGATAGGCAGTCAGTAGTATACAAATAAATATATGTTGGTAAAAAGCACCATAGCCGCCTATGTATGATTGAGTGACATATACTACATTCCTACCAACTCTTAGGTGTTTACTATACCATAATTAAAGGAATATTATTCTTTTCATGCTTAATGAAGCATGAAATTAAAATCAATCATTGTCCTAGGATTATTGCATCAAATTTTAGGCTCAACCAATGTACAAACTTCTCTTTAATTGGTATTCCTATACATAGGAATGAGTGTCTTGTGATCCCCTGCCATTGGTAGTTGTCAGAACCTGGATTTGAACCCAGGGCCTATGTTGATAGGTTGGCCTATGGCTTCCCTGCTAGCCTGCCAGCCTTCAGCAATGGAAGGCGAGGTCCACTTTGCACCCATGGCATTCAGATCCAGGATAGTCATCATGCAAAGAAAAAAAAATTAAACCCCCAGCTCTCTGCAGCTTGCTACTTTTTGTGCTATCTCACATTTTTTTCTTTCTGCAAGCCCTCTGGGCCTAGGATTCCAAGATTGGGTATGGGTCCCTAGGCTGCATCCAGCCTACGGTGATTGAAGCTGAGACAGAGTTGCCACGACCTGAGTTCAAGCCCCATGATTGGCCAAAAAAAAAAAAGAAAAAGAAAAAAGAAAAAAAAGAAAAGACAAAAATTGATTATTTAACTAAATTTAAAAAATAGAGCTCCCTGGTTTTGAATTTCTGCCAGTTTTCTTTCTTAGACTGGGATTTGAACTCAGGAACTTGTAGCAATGTGAGGGAAAGTGCAGATTGCTACTACTTGAGTTCAAACCCCGTGCCAAGACAAAATTAAAAAATTAAGTCACTGAGCTTGGCAGGGGGAGTCATTGTGGAGAAGGGAGGTAAGGGATGGTAGGGGGAAAACAAAGGAGGAGGTAACAATGCTCAATAGGAAATATACTCATGACCTTGCTCATGTAACTGTGACCTCTCTGTACAACATTTTTACAATAAAACCATACAAAAATAGACAATATAGTATTCTGAGAAGCACTTTGAGGTTAAAGGAATATTGTCTGAATAGATGTACAAAATTCTACACTGCTTTTTATTTAATGTTCAGCATGAAACTGAATAAACTGCTTCCATTAAAAAATTAAGTCACTGTCTTGGAACTGGGGCCAGTATTTATACCATTGGTGGGATTTGATCTCACATTCCAGGTAACTCTTTTATACCATAGGAGAAGGAAAAATTTACTGTCCTTGAGGAAAAGAAATTCAGGCTAGCGTTCCCATGTCCTGAATGAGGGCCCTGCAATGGAAAATATATTTCTATACATGTGTAATATATGATATATACTTACATGTGTATGTTTTTTACATGTTATGATTCTCATGATTGATTTTGTATTTATATTATTTTTTATTTGATTCATTCTTTTATTGTTTTTCTATTTATATTATCATTCTCATTTATATTTTGCACATCTATTATAAAATTATACACAATAATTTAAGACATTGATTCATTTATCATTAAAAATTTTTGTGTTGAAACATGATGCATAATTAAATGGAGGCATTTGTCACAGTCTTCTCACGTTTAGCGTCTCTCCCAAGAATGAGCTTTGTCCTATTTATCTTTGGACACCTTCCTATAGGGATGTCTCTAGATAATTTATACAGAGAAGCTTTTTCTTGAGGACAGGCAAGTTGTGGGATAAAATTGTAAGTGGGAGGCTAGAAATGTGGCATAATGGTAAAAAGCTCACTCAACATGCATGAATACCAGGGTTTGAATCCTCAGTGCCATATACTCAGAAAAAACCAGATGAGGTGGAGTGGCTCAAATGGTAGAATGCTAGCCTTGAGAAAAACAATCCCCAGGACTGTCAAAAACAATAGACCAGATGCCAGTGGCTCACACCTGGAAAACTACCTCCTCATGAGGCTGAGATTTGAAGACCACAGTTCAAATACAGGCTAGGCAAGAAAAGCCTGTTAGACTCTTATCTCCAGTGAACCACTAAAAAATCCCATGTGGAGCTGTGGCTCAAGTGGTAGAGGGTTAGCCTTGACTGAATTGCTCAGGGACAGTTCCCAGGGTTGATACAAGACACACAACTGGAATAAAATTGAGGGTTAATCAAAGTATGTTTCCTATTCGCTAATTATGAGAACATTCTCTGGAAAATCAATGCTGATATATACCAGAATTGGAGTCAAACTTCCAGGCTTAAGTGTAGCAGATGCACATGCCCATCCTCACAGACTCTAGCATTGTAACCTTGTGTCCACAGGGTTCTGAAAGGTCCAATGTTGAAAGGCTTAATATGGTCCCCAAGCCCTGTGTGATAAGCAGTTGACTTGTATTGTCAATGTCATTACACTTCTGAACCTAGCAGAGCACCAGTAGCTCTTGTGCATCACCCTAGATCAGGAGGCTGAGGTCTTAGGATCACTCTGAAGCCAGCCAGTGCAGGAAAGTCTATGACACTCTGACTTCCACGTCTGAAAGGTCAGATGTTCAAGAGCTTCTTGTTTTTCCCTTGGTGATGAGAAGTTACTCTAAATGTTCTTAGTGTTCTTGACCCATCAACCCATCCTGGGTTCAAATGAAGTTCTCAGGATCCAAGCCCTGGCACTGTTAGCAGGAAGAACTCCAGTGTTACACTATTTGAAGGAGAGAAAACAGTTTCAAAAGCCAGGCTAGGTGAAGAGGACAAGGAGGCAGAATATACAAATTCAACAGGGAAGTGAGCTGCACAACCACATCACTCATTCCAGGCACAGCCAGCAATGGGGGAAAACCTGAAACATTTGTTAGAGTTACACCAGGGTCAAGTTTTTCTCAACTTCCTCAAACAATGACAAACCTTCCTCCCTCAGGTGAAGGTAGCCTCAGGCTATCTTTAGGTTACCAATCGAGAGCCAGTTTACTTAGGGAGAGGGAGGAACAGAGTAGAAAAGCCCTGCTCTCTGTTCTTAGGGAGTGGGTTTTTTACTCTCCATCTATCAGATTTAAAGGCCCTTCTACTTCTGCCAGTCTTTTCTCCTCCCTTCATTCTCCACATCATTATTGCTAATCCCCAGTCCAAGGTGAGGCAGGGTCATTTCTCTTTTGTCTCCAAGCAGCTGAGTTAGAACCTGGCTCTGCCCTCTTGGATCTGGGGCCTTCGCCTGCCTGAGAAGTGGGAAAGAGACATTCTTCCTGCTCTGTGGTTGTGTGAAGGTGATGCTGGTGTCCTGGCACACTGCAGAAGGTCTCATGACTGGGAATTGTTCCCTTCTTTCCTCCTGAAGTCCAAGACCAGCGTTATCTATCATTTTTATGTCTATCTATCTATCTATCTATCTATCTATCTATCTATCTATCTATCTATCTATCTATCTATCTATCTATCGGCCTTTCTTTCTTTCTTTCCTTCCTTCCTCCTTTCTTTCTTCCTGTCATTCTTCCTGTCTTTCTTTCTTTCTCTTTCTTTCTTTCTTTCTTTCTTTCTTTCTTTCTTTCTTTCTTTCTTTCTTTCTTTCTTTCTTTCTTTCTTTCTTTCTTTCTTTCTTTCTTTCTTTCTTTCTTTCTTTCTTTCTTTTTCCTGTCATTCTTCCTGTCATTCTTCCTGTCATTCTTCCTTTCTTTCTTTCTTTCTTTCTTTCTTTCTTTCTTTCTTTCTTTCTTTCTTTCTTTCTTCCTGTCTTTCTAAGTATGTATGTATGTATGTATATATGTATCTATCTGTCTATCTATCTACCTATCTATGTACCAACCCACCTGCCTGCCTACCTACCTACCTACCTACCTACCTACTACCTACCTACCTACCTAACTACCTACATAGTTATCTCTTTGACATTTCTTGGGCTTAACTCAAGGCCTGCGCACTGTCTCTAGCACTCTGCTACTTGAGCCACAGCACCAATTCTGGATTTTTCTGTGTATGTGTTACTGAGGAATGGAACCCAGGGCCTCTTGCATGCTACGCATGCACTCTCCCACTAATCCACATTCCCAACCCCCTCATCTTTTTTCTTAATGGTAGTTTTTACATATATATATACTACCATTTTGTGTCCCCAAGTATAATTTTCTGAATACTGCTTATTTCTATGAACTCTGATCTTCTCTTCCCTGCCTGATTTGTGACTGCTCCTGCATTGGCCTCATAATAAAATGTAAATAAAGGCTGCTGAGAGCTTCAGTGTGCATCTTATAAGGAAACAGGCCTAGAACCCTGGAAGTGAAAAGCAATAGGTCTGAAATGAAGAGAATGATGCAGTATGTACAATGAGCATATCTAAAACATAAATCAGTAAATAAAAGCAGAAGTTTTGCATACAGTCTCTTTGCACTTAGGGAAGTAATATACTCATGTAAGTAAGTAGGACACTAAACTTGGCTTTCTCTTTTTGAATTTTCTTTTGTGGCCATCCCATGGCTTAAACTGAGGACGAGATGCATTCCTCAGCTGTTTTTCACAAGACAGGTTTTACTACTGCCACAGCTCCACTTCCAGCCATCTGGTTGTTAAATGAACATAAGTGCCTCCCAGGCTTTCCTGCCTGGTCTGGCCTGTATCTCCTGCTTGGCTTTTTCTCTCAAAGCTGGAGCTCTACCCTCTAGGCCACTGCTCCCCTTCTGGTTTTCTAGTGGTTTATTGGAGACAATAAACCTTTCCTCCTAGGGCTGGCTTTGAATGGAGATCTCCTGAGGAGGCTTCAAGAGGATTACCTCAGGGATTCACCTAGAAGCCGCTCCACCAAAACTTTAGTCTAAATCTCGAGAGGTACTAGAGAAAAATGGAAACAGGAACATGCTTCTAGTGTGTCCTAGATACTTAAGGTTGGAGATACAAAACACTCATAATTATTAGATCATTTTATAGGCAAAAGGAGCAATGCAGATAGTATGAAGATCGCTCCAGGTTTTGGTCCTCATGTCCTGAGACAGCAAATTCACTGCAGCTCACTGCTAAGTGACATACCGGCATGTCCTGTGGACATTTGTTCCTAAATCCTGTAACACTCATTTCTCACTTTTGGCTTCAATCCTGTGACCAGAGGGTAAGATGAAGAGGGAAAATACTCTCAGAGAAAGCACGTGTAAAGAACATTAGTAGTTTACTTATAAGTCCAAACCATAGAAATGACCCTATTAAGAAGTCAGTCCAGATTATAAAACAAAGAACTAAAGAAAGAACTTGAAAGTGACTGCTGATTGCAATCCCAGCTCCTCAGGAGGCTGAGATGTAGAGAATTTGAGTTTGAAACCAGCCAGTGTAAGAAAGTCTTTGACAATGTTATTTCTAAGAGATCACAGAAAAACCCAGAAATGGGGCTGTGACTCAAGCTTAATGCAGTACTCTTGAGCAAAAGGAGCTCTTGGACCAGGCCTAGGCTCATAGTTCAACCCCAGGAACTACCCCCTCAAAAAAAAAAACCTGTACCCCAATTTCTTTGTGTATGTATGGATGTATTCCATAGGTGGAACACCAGCGTAGCTATGATGAATGGCACCAAGCAAGGAAAATTATATTCAATACAATGAGTTCATAACACAGAGAGTGCTTTTATGATATTGCATGTTTCAGGGCTCCCCTCACTGTTCCCAATGTAGCCTGAGGGTTTCTCTGCATCCCAGGCCTGTTGGAGGAAGTCTCCCTCATTGTCTGGACAGGAACACAAAAGACCTCATTCCAGTACAGCTGTGTACCAAATAACTCCATCTGGGCCAATTAGTGAGGATGTGTGGGTGGGCTCTGAAAGTCAGGAAAAAAAGGCCTCCTTGTACCCTTAGCTATCTCTCTTCCCAGTGCTCTCTTTTAACAGGGACCTTCATTTTTGCCACCTCCCATGGCAGGCCAAGTTCTCTGCTCTTACCCTGCCTTTATGAGACTATATTCCGGTGTTCAGATACAGTGCTCAATATAATTCAGGAGTCTTTCTGGCAAACAACTAGGGCATTGAACATAATGAAACTTTCATTGCCGGCAATGATGGGCCTATAATGCCTCCCCTAGGTTTCCAGAAGCTTGGGAAATCGAAGCACATGTTGGATATCACAAAGCTTCCTGTCATCTAGGACTGGTGAAGCTCATCAGGTTTTGAAACCTTTGACCTCTCCTAGTTGGGCCCTGGGTGGCTAGGTTTTGGGGTTGTACACAGGGCCTGGGTGCTGACCATTAGCTCAAAGCCAAAGTCTTTACCACTTTGTCACAGCTTCACTTCTGCTTTCTCTCTGTGTGTGAGTGCGTGTAAGTGCATGTGTGTGTGCATACACTAATCCTGGAGCTTGAACTCAAGACATGAGCACTTTACCTAGTTTCTCTTGTACAAGGTTTGCCCTCTCCCACTTGAACCACAGAGCCACTTCAGGCTTTTTCTTACTGATGTGGTTCTGAGAAATCAAACCCAGGGTTTTATATATGCAAAGCACTCTACCCTTAAGGCACATTCCCAACCCTCTACTTCAAGTTTGTTAGTTTGTTTCTGTCTTTGTTGTTGTTGTTGTCATTTTAGGAGTTGAAATCTGGGCCTGGGTGCTGTCCTTGAGCTCTTCAGCTCAAATCTTGTGCTCTACCACTTGAGCCAGAGAGCCACTTCCGGTTTTCTGGTGGTTCCTTGGAGCTAAGTGTCTCAAGGACTTTCCTGCCCAGGCTAGCTTTGAACCATAATCCTCAGATCTCATCCTCCTGAGCAGCTAGGATGACCGGCATGAGCCACAAGCACCTAGCTTCCACTTCAGGTTTCTTAGTGGTGAATTGGAGATAATAGTCTCATGGTACCTTTTGTGTAAGGGATAGTTTGGAACCCAGATCTCAGCTTCTTGAGAAGGCAGGATGACAGACCTCGGTTATAGAACCCTAAGATGTGGCACTCTGCTGCAAGGGGGTCCTTGGCTCCATGTAGTGGAGTGCTAGCCTTGAGCCCAAGAGTATGGCTCAGTGCCTAGGCCTTGAGTTCAAAATTCATGACTTAGAAAAATCAAGACAAAACAATTGTCTCCTATAGACACATCACTAGTCTTCAGTAGTACATAATTTTGTCCCTGCCATGGGGACAGATCTGAGCCTCAATATTCTTTTCTTCATACTCATGTCAGTTGTGTAGTTCTTACGAGGACAAGATGAAAGAACGCACCCTTTGAAGGACAAAATACATAACACTCTTTTTTTTTTTTTTGTCAGTCATGGGGCTTGAAATCTGGGCCTGAACTCTGTCCTTCAGCTCTTCAGCTCAAGGCTAGTGCTCTACCACTTGAGCTACAGCGACACTTCCAGTTGTCTGGTGGTTTATTGGAGATCACAGTTTCAGCGACTTTCCTGACCAGGCTGGCTTTGAACCACGATCCTCAAATCTTAGTCTCTAGAGTAGTTAGGATTACAGGCGTGAGCCACTGGTGCCCGCCTGCAAATAACCCTCTTTACAGGAGTCAGCACACAGCATCCTGTGAAAGACTCAGCAACCAGCACCCAATGCAGGACTCAGCACACTGCACCCTGTGAAGGACTCAGCACATAGTATCCCGTGAGGGCCCCAGCACCCCAGGAAGGACTCATCAAGTAGATGTATCCTACAAGCTGTCATTAGTATTAGGGTACTTGCATCAGTATCACCATTCTTTCAGAAATACATCACAAACAGCACAAAGTTCACATCTAATGATTCAGAGGGGTATTTTTGGGGGGGGGATGGGAGTCAGCCACAGGGATTGCACTAAAATGTTGGGGTTACTGTCCTAAGATCTTTTGCTCAAGGCTAGAGATCTATCCACTTTGATCCACAGCTCAGAGTTTCACAGACATACCGCCAGGGCTGGGTTTTAAACCCACCAGTGTCAGATCTTAGCCCCTGAGAATCTTGGATGACAGGGGTGAGCAAGCCAGCAGCATCTGGCTCTGTGGGGCTGAGTTGCAGTAGTATACCTCTGACTAAGTCAGTTTATATGGCAGCTGTAAGCACCAGACTCCCGGCTTGCTCTGTGATGAGGTACCCATCTTGGACCTTGAGTAAGAGTCTAAACACAGTCCCTAAGCTTTTATGCTCAACACTAATGCTCGACTGCTTGAGCGAGAGTACAACTTCTGGATTTTTATATGCATATGGTAGTGAGGAATCGAATCCAGGGCTTTGTATGTACTAGCCATCATTATACCACTGAGCCCCAGGAGTGACAAGTGTATGAACAGATAAATGTGTAGATTGGCATATATGTATATATATATATATATACATATATATATATATATATATATACACACACACACATACATATATATACATATATATGTATAAAACAAGAGAAAGGTGTCTGTATAGTATGAAATTACATATATTACTACCCATTATTGACAATAAAATTATTCCTTCCATTTTTAAGTATCATGGTTGAATACATAATAAAGTATTAATTGAAAATTAGTCAATGTAGTATAATTGTTGTGTATAATTTTATAGTATACTCATACAGTAATTACTAATTTGTTACTGTTATAAAATTACATTCCTATGGATGTACATGGGAATGGGTTTCTTAGAATCTCAGGCCAAGACTTAGTGGCAGTCCCTGGATTCGACCTCCAGGGCTAAGTTGAGGTTTTGGCTATGGCTTCCCTAATAGCCAGCCAATCATCAGCATGCAATGTCATGTACACTTTCTGGGCCTTGTCATTTACACGCAGGATGGTCACAATTCAAAGGGGAAAAAATGTAAAACCACCTTCGTGTATTTCTCCATTTTATCCTTCTGCATTTTATTTTATTTCTTACCAACCCCGAGATTTGAACTTGGATCCTAGGATCCCAGTGTAGCTGTGGTAGAGATGCCAAGACCTGAGTTCAAGCCCCGTGCTTGGCAAAAATAAAATAAAATAAAATAAGGCCCTGGTTTGGAATTTGCACCATTTTTCTGGCAGGTCTGGGATTTGAACTCAGCATCTGGGTATCTCTGTGGCACTGTGGGTGAAGCGTAAGCTCACCGTCCTTGAAGACAAGAATTTCAGACCAGTTCCCAAGGCCTGAATTGAAGCCCCAGCACTGGAAAAATACATACATGAGCTTAGCGAGTATGGCACTTATTACCCTTATTCATTTAGTATTATTACACATATAACATTTCATTTATTACATCCTATCACACAGGATATATTTGCATATATGAGACCCAAGACATTTTTTCAGGAAACAAAATGTGTCAAAAGTGGCTTCTTACTCCATGAATAAATTTTTGGCAATGCTGGGATTTCAACTCACAGCCTAGAATGCCCAATCCATAAATGGGGTCAGAGTCTTAGCACATCAACCTCTGACAAACTGAGCTGCCAGGAAGTTCTGAGGACCTGTGGTCAAGCCACAATAGTGCCATATATATATATGTATATATATGTAGAGAGAGAGAGAGATGTGTAGATTGCTGTATATATATGCATATATATATATATATATGTAGAGAGAGAGAATGTGAGGATATCATTAAATTTTATATATATATATAGTTACAAATAATTAGTTATTAAGTTATGTCTCCATTTAATGAAGTATCATAGTTGAATACTTATGAAAGCATTCATTAAAAATTAATCAATATCCTTCCATTAGGGGAATCATAACATGGTGCTAGAATGGAAGATGTAAATGCAATAATTTTTGTGTGACTTTCTAAAATAGAATCATGAATTAACTGCAAATTTAATTATTTTTATAACATTCCACTAGCATTCACATAAATAGGAATGAGTTTGTCAGGATCTCCTTCCATTCGTGTGTGGCAGTCCTGGCATTCGTACTCCAGGCCTGGGAAATTGACTTCGAATGCAAACCATTTGAATGACACTGAAGATTTCAGATTTTCATGATTAAAAAAGAACAAGAAGAAGAAAAGAAAGCCACGTGTCAGAGGCTCCTGTGTGTAATCCTATCTCCTCAGGAGGCTGAGATGTAGAGATGCCAATTTTAATTCAGCCAGGGCAGGAAAGTCCGCAGCACTCTTATTTTTAAGAGGTCACAGGAAAATATCCCTATGGGTTGTGGCTGTGGCTCAAGGGCTGAGAGCTACCCTTGAGAAAGAGGAGATCAGGGATAGGGCCTAGGCTCATATTTCAAACTCAGTCCTGTCAAAGAAAAAAAAAGATGGCAGTAACTACATGTCTCTGTGTATTTATGGATGATGTGTGGATGATGGGAATTCAGCAGTTTGCCCATGACCAGATCCCCAAACTGGGCAAGCTGCGACAAGCCATCAGAGAGTACTAAGTCTGAGCCTGTAGCTTGAACAAAGCATCCTTCTCTGCCATTTAATAACTGAAGGCTTGCCTTGGCTGGGGTAAGCAATGGGTGCATTATGTTCTTGCTGAGTTGTCCCACTGGAACATCTAGCAGCTAACCGCTGCCTCTAAGGGAGACCACTGTTCCTAGGTGGTAGGAGTTGTGGAAAGTTCTGGCTCCATATTCCATAACACTCTGTAGTATGTGAGCCTAGATCTCTGAGGACTGGTGGCTATCACTCATTCATCATTCCTCATTGCCGAGTTTCAAACTGGTCCCAAATGCTGGAAAAGATATGAAATGGCCAGCGAATTCTTTTTTTTTTTTTTATACAGTGAAAGCAGGGGTTATACTGTGGGGGAGGGACATACAAAGCAACAAAGAATAATTTTATAATTGCGTTAGAAACAAATGCATGAAAGAAAAAACATTTAAATACATATCTAAGGGTTCATTTTCCTAACATCATATTATCTGACCTTTTCTGCTTGACTCATACATATACTAGATATTGCAAATAAGGGAAATCATGGGACCTATGTTTCTTTGGGCTTGGCTTACTTCACTTAATATAATTTTGTCCAAGTCTTTCCATTTCCTAACAAATGGGGCAATGTCATTCTTTCTGATGGAGGCATAGAATTCCATTGTGTATATATACCACATTTTCTTGATCCATTCATCTACTGAGGGGCATCTGGGTTGGTTCCATACCTTAGCTATGGTAAATAATGATGCAATAAACATAGTTGTGCTGGTAGCTTTAGTGTGGTCTTGTTTGTAAACATTTGGGTAAATGACCAAAAGTGGGACTGCTGGGTCATAGGGGAGCTCTATGTGGAGACTTTTGAGGACCCTCCATACTACTTTCCAAAGTGGTTGAACAAGTTTACACTATCACCAACAATGAAGTAAGGTTCCCTTCTGTCCACATACCCTCCAGCATCTGTTGTTATTAGAGTTCTTGATTTTTGCCATTCTAACTGGTGTGAGGTGGTATCTCAATGTTGTTTTGATTTGCATTTCTTTTATGGCTAGGGATGTTGAGCATTTCCTTATGTGTCTATTGGCCATCCTTCTTTCTTCTTCAGAGAAGTTTCTCTTTAAGTCATTAGCCCGCTTATTTATTGGGCAGTTTTTTCTTTGAGGATTTGTTGTTGGGGGATTTAATTTTTTGAGTTCCAAGTATATTTTAGATATGAGACCCTTGTCTCATATCTGTGGGCTTTCTATTGATCTTGCTAGCTATGTCCTTTGCCATGCAGAAGCCCTGCAACTTCATGCAATCCCATTTGTCCAAACTTTCTTTGATTTGTTGTGTTTCTGGGTCTCTATTAAGAAAATTTCGGCCTGCGCCAAGGAGACCTAGGGTTTCTCCTATTCCACCCTGTAATGTTTTCAGAGTGTCTGCTTTGACTACGAGTTCTTTGATCCATTTGGAGTTGATTCTGGTGCAGGGCGATATATAAGGATCTAGCTTTAGTTTTCTACAAATAGTTAACCAATTTTGCCAGCACCATTTACTGAAGACCCTGTCTTTCTTCCATTCTATTTTTTTAGCTCCCTTATCAAAGATTAGATGGCTATAGGTCTGTAGGTTCATTTCTGGGTTTTCCATTCTATTCCCTTGGTCCTGAGGTCTGTTTTTTTGCCAATACCAAGCTGTTTAGATTACTATGGCTTTATAGTTGAGTTTGCAATTTGGTATTGATATTCCTCTAGCAGTGTTCTTTTCGTTGAGGAGCGTTTTTTTTATTCGGGGTCTTTTATTGTTCCATTTGAATTTTTGGATTGCCTCTTCTATTTCCTTGAAGAATGAGGTTGGAATTTTGATAGGTATTGCATTAAATTTGTAGATAGCCTTGGGAAGTATTATGGCCAGCGATTTCTCTGCTGAAAAGTGTATGCCAATAAATCCCACCATCATAGATCCTGTTAGAAATAAACCTTGGACTGTGAATGTGGCTAAGTGGTAGAGTGCTTACCAAGCAAGCATGAAGCCCTGGGTTGGATTCTTCAGTACCACATAAACAGAAAAAGCCAAAAGTGGCACTGTGGCTTAAGTGATAGAATGTAGCCTTGAGCAAAAGCAACTCAGGAACATGCTCAGACCCTGAGTTCAAGCCACAACACTGGCAAAAAAATATGAGCTTGGTGAGACATACACTTCTGGAACTCAGAGGATGGCCGAGGTTATAGGTAAGAGGTAGGGCAGGTGGTGATGGCTCACATATGTAATATTAGCACTCAGGAAGTTGAGGTCTGAAGATTATAACTGCAAGCAAGTGCAGGCAGGAGTCTATATGATACTCTTTTCTCCAATTAAGCACCAAAAAACCAGAGCTGTGGTTCAAGTAGTAGAATGCTAGCTGTGAGGATAACAACTTAGGGATAGCATCCAGGCCATGAATTCAAACCCCAGGACTGTCATACACACACACACACACACACACACACACACACACTGGAAATTCTACTTACCTATCAAAAAGAATATTGTACCATTTGTATCTCTCATTTCTAATGTCATCTGCCTTGTATCTCATTACCATTGTATTTTCCCTGTACTGCACTAACTGACACATGCAAACTGATGTAAATGATTTTCAGGGTTACGGGCTAACCATAGATTCCTGAGTATGAGTTCTCTGCTCATTCTCTTTGTCTATTCATGCCTTTGAGTAGTGATTGTACAGATTCATTTGTACCATTTGCTACAAAGAAAAGAGATGAACCATACATATATATGTATATATATATATATATATATGATTATATACATACATACATGGATATATGCACACGTATGGATATATATTGAATACCTGAGTACGTTTTATGTTTTCAAGAATTATGGAGCTAACAAAAATCACATGTATTTTCCTTCCTTTTCAATTTTTTTCAAAACATAAAGAACTTTGTCTCTTTTGAATATTAATTTTTAAGAGAATATCACCATCTCTTATTTGTCAGTTGCCTTGAAATTAGATGTTCAAATGGACAAAATTATTTAGGCTTTTTGGTGGAAGAAAGGAATATTACTAGGGTTCTATTCAGGGGTTCTCTGCTTGCTAGACAAGACTTTGTCTGTATAGCACCTAGCAGCTCAAATACTTTGCCATACTTCTAGTCCATTTTATTTACTTTAGTTCTTGAACTTTTTGCCCTGGTCTGATCTTAGATTGACTGAGACTTGCTACCTATGCCTCATAACATAATTAACTAGGATTACAGATGTGAACCACTAGAGCCAGCTTGTTTGATGAGATGTTTGTCTTGGCAGTTATTTATCTGGCCTGGCCTCAGACCATGACGCTTGTCATTTCTGCTTCCCAATCAGCTGGGATTACAGATGTGGGCTACTATACTTGGTGTACATAAAACCTTCTGTTTTGTGTTTTTTTGTGTGTGTGTCGGTAGTGGGGTTTGAACTGGGCTTGGTCGCTGTCCCTGCGCTCTATAGATCAAGGGAGCCACCTACCGCTTGAGCCACAGCACCAGTATCGGTTTTCTAGTGGTTTTATTGGAGATAAGAATCTCACGGACTTTCCATCTCAGGCTGACTTTGTACCTTGATCCTCAGATCTCAGCCTCCTGGGTAGCTAGGATTTCAGACGTGAGCCACCAGTGCCTGACACACCTGTTTTTTAACAGAGGTTTTTATTGCAAAAATACTGTATAGAGCGGTTAAAGAGTACAAGTTAAAGAGTACATTTTCTATCAAGCATTGTTACCTCCTCTTTTATTTTTCCCTAACCCTCCCCTCCCACTTCCACAACTCCACTCCCCTCTCCTCCCTTCCCCTCTTCCCCGCCTATATTGTAAAGATCCTTTTTCAACATTGTGTCTTGTGCATCTCATTGTTACAATGGGTCAGCCTGTATCCGTATTTAACTATTTTGTTTTTTCCCTTCCCCTCCCCAAGCTAGAGAAGGGTGTATACAGGATGCAGTGAACCGACATTAAATACAGTGAAAACAGGGGTTATACCATAGGGGAGGAACATAAAAAGAAAAAAAAAAACACATGGTAGATTATAAACCCTATCTTGGGGTTCATTTCGCTTAACATCATCTTATCTGGTCGTATGTACATAGCTTTTGAACTTTTATGCTTCTCTGAGACATGTAATAGTTATTTCAAATAAGGGAAACCATAGGACCTATGTTTCTATGGGTTTGGCTTACTTCACTTGATATAATTTTTTCCAAGACTCCACTTAGAGTTCCCCTATGATCCAGCAATCCCTTTTTTGGCATTTGCACAAATGTTCAAAAACAAGATCATATTAAGCTACCAGCACAACTATGTTTATTGCAGCGTTATTTAACATAGCTAAGATATGGAACCAACCCAGATGCCCCTCAGAAGATGAATTGATCAAGAAAATGTGATACACACACATATACACACACACATACACACACACACACACACACACACACACACACACACAAAATGGAATTCTATGCCTCCATCAGAGAGAATGATATCGCCCCATTTGCTAGGAAATGGAAAGACGCAGAAACAATTGTATTAAGTGAAATAAGCCAGGCTCATATAACCATAGGTCCCATGATTAATCTTACTTGCAGTAACTAGTACATGGTACCATATAACCATATAAGAAGATGTTATGTGAAATGAACCCCAAGATAGGGGTTATCTCTATATAGTTCCCCAAATAAAGTTGGAAAGGGAGCTGTCGTTCAAATACAGAGCATCACCCTTGAGGGAAAAAGCCTAAGTGACAAGTTAAGGTCATGAGTTTAAACCATAATATCAGCAATCAAAAAAGTTGATTTCTTTTCCTTGAGGTTTTTATTAAATTGCTCAGAAAATAGTCAAAGTTATATTTATGTTTAGCATTACTATTAAAATCATGATATATTTATTTATGTTATTCTTTATTTTCTTTTTTTTCTTTGTTGTTTTTTATTAAGTTTTTTTAATTGTGAAAATACTGTACAGAGGGGTCTTTATTTTCTTAAATTTTACTTACACATTAATATCCAGTAATGATAAGAGATGATTACTATTTCACACGTTTTTATGTCAGTTGAATATATGGATGAGAGGTGCATACAAGGAGTTTGGACTGAAAATAGATAATTGCAAGCTCTTCACATAAAGAATGGATAGTTGAAGGAGCTGCGGGCATGTATAAGATAAACCAAAGAAACCAGCAAGGAAAGATAAGGTATGATTCTGGAAACCACACAATTTTGGAAGAAAAAAAACAGGGAAAATATGTGGCTTTTGGTAAGAACTTTGTAACCCACCTACATATTTGATTCCTTATTTCTAGCGGAAGGCATTTCAGTTAACTTTATTTTACAAAGTTAAACATGATTGACCTTTAATGCTAACTGGCCTCTGTCTCAGGTAAGCAATTATTCTACCCAGGTGCCAGGGTCTCATGCTTATCATCCTAGTTATTCAGAGAGCTGAGACCTCTAGATCGTAGTATAAATCCCATCTGGAGAGGAAAATTGGTGAGACTTTTCTGTTCAATTAACCATAAGAAAATTGGAAGTGGCACTGTGGCTCAAAGTGGGAACACTAATGTTGAGTAATAAATCTCAGAGACAGAACCCAGGCCCTGAGTTCAAGCTCTCTGAAATTATTCTTAAAATTCTTGTTCTCAGTAATTCTTTAGTTTGTCTAGAAGACTGTCTAAACTTAGAGATTTTTTTATTTCATGTTGTCAGAATTTAATTTTAAGATGTTCAGAGAAAAATTATGTATATTAAGAACTGGTTTGTATTGCTTTGTATTACGTATTGCTTCTACACCTACAGATCAGCTGGAAAGTAGATGGCCAAACCACTCTTACCCCCACCAAAGTTGTAAAGTTCATGTTTCGACATAATGATTTGTACATCTCATTGATGCAATGGGTCCACCTGTATTCCTAGTTAAACGATTTGTTTTTGCCCTTCCCCTCCACAAATTATACCAACATCAAATGCAGTGAAAGCAGGGGTTATACCGTGGGGGAGGGATATACAAAGCAATATAGAAATCATCTTATAAATATGTTAGAAACAACTGCATGAAAGAAAAAAAATTGAATACTTATCTTGGGGTTCATTAACCTAGCATCAACTTCATCTGACCTTTTCCGCTTGACTCAGACATATACTAGATATTGCAAATAAGGGAAGCCATGGGACCTATGTTTCTTTGGGTCTGGCTTACTTCACTTAATATAATTTTTTCCATGTCTTTCCATTTCCCAACAAATGGGGCAATGTCATTCTTTCTGATGGAGGCATAGAATTCCATTGTGTATATATACGACATTTTCTTGATCCATTCATCTACTGAGAGGTATCTGGGTTGGTTCCATGTCATAACTATGGTAAATAATTCTGCAATAAACATAGGTGTGCTGGTAGCTTTAGTATGGTTTTGTTTGTTATCATGTGGGTAAATGCCCAAAAGTGGGATTGTTGGGTCATAAGGGAGCTAGCTCTATGTGGAGTCTTTTGAGGAACCTCGATACTGCTTTCCACAGTGGTTGAAAAAGTTTACACTCCCACCAACAATGTAGTAAAGTTCCCTTCTGGGCACATCCCCTCCAGCACCTGTTGTTATTAGAGTTCTTGATTATAGCCATTCTAACTGGGGTGAGGTGGTACCTCAATGTTGTTTTTATTTGCAATCCTTTTATGGCTAGAGAGGTTGAGCATTTCTTCTTGTGTTTATTGGCCATCCTTCTTTCCTCTTCAGAGAAGTTTCTCTTTAAGTCTTTAGCCCACTTATTAATTGGGCATTTGTTTCTTTGAGGATTTGTTGTTGGGAGATTTAATTTTTTGTGTTCCAAGTATATTTTAGATATGAGACCATTGTGCATTGTATGGCTAGTACAGATCTTCTCCCAATCTTTGGACTTTCTAGTGATCTTGCTAGCTATGTCCTTTGCCATGCAGAAGCTCTGCAATTTCATGCAATCCCATTTGTCCCATTTATCTTTGTTTGTTTGTTTGTTTTTTTTTTGTATTTCTGGGTCTCTATTAAGAAATTTCGGCCTGTGCCAAGGAGAACTAGGGTTTCTCCTATTCCGTCCCGTAATGTTTTCAGAGTAAGACTTGAAACTTTTAGAGTTTCAAATATTACAGGAAGATCTTGGATTCATGTTGAATGGATGTGAGTAGATTAAGCTCTTGCAAAATTCGTGTGGGGGGGGGGCGGGTTATGTTTATTATTGAAATCAAGGATTAGGACCTTGGTTCCTTTTTCTGAGATATACATTATGGTGTATCTTTGTTGGTGGTAGGCTCTGATTGCTTGCCTTTTCATGACGTGTACAATCCAACTCTATTTTTCAATTAAAGTTCTTTAATTATTATTGAACTTATAGTGCTCTGATATTGCTTTGTCTTTAGTCTGCCATCTAGGATCTTCTTTTCCTCTTAAATGTTAACATTCAATATAAATTTTACCTCCTGACTGATTTCCCCCTTTAATCTGCATTTTGCAATAAGTATTATAATACCTTTGATCTCTGTATTCATGAAGAAAAACCGTTTCGAATTCTTTGTTTAATGTAATAATACCTGGACAGAGTTGTTAGTACCAAGACCTTAAATTTTCTTTTGTAGTTTTAGTTTAAAATAACCTTCCTCCATGTTTTTAGCATAGGTAGATAAAGAATTCCCACAATGCCTCACAATTTTTATATTTCACTTTGTCTATGTGTCTTTGTCCCTGCTAAATTTTTCTGGATGCCTGTGTTAGCTACCCCAACCCCTGCAAAGCTGTTGCTGCTACCCAATTTCCTGCCACTGCAACTCAGCAATTACAGTCACACTTACCCTTTCCCTGGTATTCCCTTTCTCTGCTACTCATTTTGCTACCCATAAATCTTATCACCATGATTCCAGCCACCTGATCCCTGACACCCTTGTCTCTGCTACCGCATTCCCAAACAAAGCAAGGCAAGAGTAGGCACAGACAGTCGACTTGGGTACTCCTCTTGCAAGTACAATGGGGCGTTATTCCTCAGGTATTTATTATGAGGGACTAACTAGTGGTGAAAAGAGAAGAGGTTACTCAGAGGGGACTAAAATCCAAGGATATCAACTTATAACTTGTTTCTAAGAAAAGCAGACCCTAAGGTGAAAGTTAATGACAAAAGAAAATTTGACAAAAATATTGGCGATGATATAAAAAGTTTAGCTGAGTCTCTTGTACCAGTGATATGAATTATTTTATGACATAGATATGTAACTACTTTGCATTTTAAAAAGTATATGAAGATGCACATTTATGTGATACTTATATTAATTTATGGAATAGTTGCATATGATCATGTTAATGATATTCAATAGTTTATGCTTTATGATATGCTGATTACTCTGCCTTTAGCAATATGAATTGAGCTCTCTAAAAATAAATGGAATTGCAATGTCAAATACTACAAGGAGATTACTGAGGCTAATACCAAAACGAAAGCTGATAAAGAAAACTGAAAAAAACTACAAGTTTGAAGGGAAGGGATCAGTGGTATATTACTAGCTTTTTAAACATTCTTAGAAAGCAGAACATGATTTTTGATTCTTGCATTTTGGAACCTCTTTAATGAGTAAAACAAACAATTATCGAAATGACTGAAAATCCACTGACATGAATTATTAGATTAACATTATACTCAAAGTTGCCTTGAGATGCAGGCAGGCTTTATTCCTTTCCTATTAAATTAATGGAATAAGCTTACTTTTGAATGGTTGGACACTCCATGACACTTGTTCCAAAACAAGAAAAGATACTGGAGAGAAAAAAAAGAGGAAGGAGACTCAAGGCTGCTGAAATTAGCATATTTTCCATTTGGACTTTAATGGGTTGTTACTACAAAGAATTAGAATTTCATCTTAAGATAATAATTTCAAAATGGATGTGCTAAAGGATAGCTTCGAAATGTAATATTTAATGCTGTTGGATTACTTAAAGACAAAGGTTTACAGAAAACTTTAAATTCCAGAGAAACTGTAATGTACCAATAAACATCTAGAATAAACATAATTTAAAAATTCACCTGTTCAAAGCAAACCCTGGCAGGGAAGTCCGCGAGTCACTTATCTCCAAATAAGAAGTGGCTCTGTGCCTCAATTGGGAGAAGGCTCACCTTGAGCTCAAGAATTCAAGGATATGTTAATACCCAGGCCCTGAGTTCAAGCCCCATGGCTGACAAGAAGAAATTTTAAAGAATTAAACCATTAGGGCCAGAAGGAGACTCAGTGGTAGAATGTTTGTCTTGCATGCATGAGGTCCTGGGTTCAATTCCTCAGCACCACATAAGCAGAAAAAACTGGAAGTGGCACTGTGGCTAAAGTGGAAGTGTGCTAGCCTTGAGCTGAACAGCTCAGGGACAGCACCCAGACACAGAGGTCAGGCCCCCCTATCACCACCACCACCACCACCACCAACAACAACAGTTAAAGCATCAAACAACCTGAAGATGTTGTCCAAAATAATGAATGCAGCATTATCCATTTACATGACTTAGTGAATTGAAACCTAGTTTACCAGTGGAGATGGTAGGCATTTTGTGTGTGTGCCAAAGCCTGCAAAATTATTTTGTACTTTAACAGGGAGGGAGAAAGGAGGAAATGGGGGGGGAAGAATGAGGTGTTTGGTGGACTTGCTTTTTGATTCACTGATTGTTTTCTGGAGTCAAATTCAGAGAAATTCTGCTTGCAATCCTAGTTATATGGGGAATTAAGAAGCCATGTCCTGGAAGTGGTTTTGTCCTGTCCTTGGCCTGGTTCTAATCACCACTGGATAATCCAAGTCCCACTTCAGGAACAAGATGCCTTGAAGACTACTGATCCATTGAGCAGGTGGACCTAACCACAGCCAGAATAGGTAGAAAATGCAATTCCGAGGGCAGCCCTGAAAATCTACAGCAGGTAGAATTTTTTATATATTTTTATTGTAAAAATACTGTACAGAGGGCTCAGAGTACAGGACTAGGTAATGAATACATTTCTTATACAGCATTGTTACCTCCTCCTTTGTTTTTCCCCTGCCATCTTTTCCCTCCCTATATCTCCAACTCCTCCCTCCTCGATCCCTGCCTGACATTTTAAATTCATTTTCGACACAGTGTCTTGTACATCTCATTGTCACAATGGATCAACCTGCATCCCCATTAAAGCATTCTGCCATATCCCTTCCATTCCCCAAATTACAAATATATATATATACGATGCAGAATACTTGAATCAAACAGGGGTATACCGTGGGGGGATGAACCTACAAAAGAAAGAAAGGAAAAACCACTTGTGTCTCTGACTTGGGGTACATTTCGCTTAACATCATCTTGTATGGTCATATGTTCTCAGCCTTTGATCTTCTCTGCTTGTCCTAGACATGTTCTAATCCTTGCAAACAAAGGTAAAACAAGGTAAACCATGGGTCCTTTGTTTCTTTGGGTCTGCTTACTTCACTTAATATAATTTTTACCAAGTCTTTCCATTTCCTAACATATGGAGCAATGTCATTTTTTCTGATGGAAGCATAGAATTCCTGTGTGTGTGTGTGTGTGTGTGTGTGTGTGTGTGTGTGTGTGTGTGTGTGTGTACCACATTTTCTTGATCCATTCATCTGCTGAGGTGCATCAGGGTTGGTTCCATATCATAGCTATGGTGAATAATACTGCAATAAACATGGTTTTGTTGGTAGCTTTGTGATCATTTGGGTAAGTGCGCAAAAGTGGGGTTGCTGGGTCATTGGGGAGCTCTACATGGAGTTTTTGAAGAAATTCCATACTGCTTTCCAAAATGGTTAAACAAGTTTACTCTCCTCCCAATAATCCAGTAGGGTTCCCTTTTCGCTACATCCCCACCAGCATCTGTCATTATTACATTTATTGATTATAGCCATTCTAACTGGAGTGAGGTGCAACCTCAATGTTTTGATTTGCATTTCTTTTATGACTAGAAAAGTTGAGAATTTCTTCATATGTCTAATGGACATTTTTTATTTCATCTTCAAAGAAGTCTCTCTTTAAGTCTTCAGCCCACTTAGTTATTGGGCAGTTGTTCCTTTGAGGATTTGTTGTTGTGGGATTTATGATTTTGAGTCCTAAGTATATTTTAGATATAAGACTTTGTCTGTTTTATGACTCATGAATAACTTCTCCCAGTAAGTGGGCTTTTAATTGATCTTGTTCTCTATGAGCTTCACCTTGCAGATGCTCTGCTTGTTACATGCAATCCCATTTCTACAACCTTTCTTTGATTTGTTGTTTCTTGTTCTCTATTAAGAACATTTTGGCATGTGCTAAATAGCCCTTGAGTTTCTCTTATCCTTCATGTAATGTTTTCACGGTGTCTGCTTTTATTTTGAGGTCTTTGATCCATTTGGACTTGATTCTCATGCAGGCTGATATATATATAGATATATCTATATCTATATCTATATATATATACTCATATATATATAGATATAGATATAGATATATATGGATCTAGCTTTAGTTTTCTACAGGTGTTTAACCAATTTTGCCAACACCATTTACTGAAAAGGCTGTCTTTCTTCCATTCTATTTTATTAGCTTCCTTGTCAAAGATCAGGTGGCTATAGGTCACTTGGTTCATTTCTGAGTCTTCAGTCCTATTCCATTGGTCCTCAGGTCTGTTCTTGTGCCAGTGTAAAGATGTTCTTATTACTATGGCGTTTCACTATAGTTTGAAATTTGGAACTGATAATGCTCCAGTGCTGTTCTTTTGGCTAAGGACTGACGAATCTACAGCCAGCATTATACTTAATGGTGAAAAGTTAAAGTCATTTCTTATAAATTCAGGAAAGAGATAAGGAAGTCTGCTCTCTCCACTCCTCTTCAACTTAGTATAAGCATGTTAGCTGTGACAATAAGACAAGATGGAAAATTAAAGGGAATCCAAATAGGGAAAGATGAAGTAAAACATACAAGATGACCAATGGAGTAGAATTGAAAACCCAGAAATGAATCTACAGTCCCATAGGCATCTAATTTTCGGTAAGGAAGATAAAAAATAGAATGGAAGAAAGACAGCCTCTTCAGTAAATGGTGCTGGCAAAATTGGTTAACTACTTGTAGAAAAATAAAGCTAGATCTTTATTTATCACACTGCACCAGAATCAACTCCAAATGTATTAAAGACGTATGAATCAAAGCAGACACTCTGAAATTTTTACCGGATGGAATAGCAGAAACCCTAGGTCTCCTTGGCACAGGCTGAAATTTTCTTAATAGAGATCCAGAAATACAAAAAAACATCAAAGACAAATGGGAAAAATGGGATTGCATGAAATTGCAGAGCTTCTGCATGGCAAAGGCATAGCTAGCAAGATCACTAGAAAGCCCATGGATTGGGAGAAGATCTGCACTAGCCACACAATGGACAAGGGTCTCATATCTAAAATATACTTGGAACACAAAAAATTAAACCCCCCAACAACAAATCTTCAAAGAAACAACTGCCCAATAAATAAGTGGCCTAAAGACTTAAAGAGAAACTTCTCTGAAGCGGAAAGAAAGATAGCCAATAAACACATGAAGAAATGCTCTTTAGTAATGAAAGAAATGCAAATAAAAACAGCATTGAAATACCCCTAACCCCAGTTAGAATGGCTATAATCAAGAACTCTAATAACAACAGATGCTGGAGGGGATGTGGACAGAAGGGAACCTTACAGTACTATTGGTGGCAGTGTAAACTTGTTCAACCACTTTGGAAAGCAATATGGAGGTTCCTCAAAAGATTGCACATAGAGCTCTCCTATGACCCAACAATCTCACTTTTGGGCATTTACGCAAATGTTCACAAACAAGTCCACAGTAAAACTTCCAACACGACTATGATTATTTCATCATTATTTACCATAGCTAAGATATGGAACCAATGCAGATGCCCCTCAGTAGATGAATGGATCAAGAAAATGTGGTATATATACAAAATGGAATCTATGCTTCCATCAGAAAGAATGACATTGCCCCATTTGTTAGGAAATGGAAAGACTTGGAAAAAAATATATTAAGTGAAGTAAGCCAGACCCAAAGAAACACACCTCCCATGATCTTCCTTATTTGCAGTAACTAGAATATGTCTGAGTCAAGCAGAATAGGTCAAATAAGTTGATGTCAGGTCAATGAACCCTAAGATATGTATTCAAATGTTTTTTTTTTCTTTCATGGGATTGTTTCTAACACATTTATAAGATTATTTCTTTGTCGGTTTGTATGTCCCTCCCCCATGGTATAACCCCTGATATTGGTATAATTTCTGGAGAGGAATGGCAAAAACAAATCATTTAACTAGGGATACAGGTGGACCCATTGCAACAATAAGATGTACAAGTCACTATGTCGAAATCGGACTTTACAACTTTGGTGGTGGGGAGCAGGATTGGGTGGCGACGCAAGGGGAGGATGGGAATGCATGGATCCGGGAAACAAAGTGGGAGGCTACAACGCTTCAGAAGAAATGTACTCATTATCTTGCCCAGGTAATTTTAACCCCTCTGTACAATATTTTCACAAGAAAAAAAATAATAAATTTAAAAAAAGAAAACAAAACCGGAAGATGACATGATCTTGTATTTAATGGACTCCAAGGACTCCATTCCCAGGTTACTTGAGCTGATCAGAAACTTTGGCCAACTAGCAGAATATAATTTTGTCTCAATAAAACCAACAAAGAAAGGAATAAATAATAAACAAGAAAGGAATACACAGTTGGAAATTGGGGCTAATTTTGTCATTATGTTTTGTGAAGTCAAGTTCCCTATACAAATGCAACTCATATATAATGCTCAGTTGTGTTTTAAATTTTGTCTTAATTACAGAATATTTCTAGATGAAAAAGAGCTCATGATTCCCAACCAAATATTGTAAAAAGTAAGCATCATTCTGTTAGATTCCAAAGAAATGATGAAGGATTAAAAAGTTTAAGCCTGGATAAATAGGAAAGTTCATTTAATGTAGGACTTTGTAGACCTAGCTAAATTAGAATTTAGATTTAAAATAGATATTTTTTGTTTGTAATTTAATATTCTATAGGATACTACAAAATTCTTTTCAAGTGAAAGATTTAATTTACAAATTCACAAATGATTCTGGCATTCTAATTGACTAGAGTAGTCTTTCAAGTGAGGTATAACTAGAACTTAGTTAATAGATAATCTCAACAGTTCATCTGTAAAATGATAATGTGAAAAATCTAGACAAATTGCCAACAAATTGATGATATTAATTTATAAATATAGAAAAAGAGCAATCTTTTGAGACTTTGGTACAACATGGTATAAGGAGAGTAATTGTGTGACTTTTTTTTTTCCTCCTATACATAACACAGGAAGAAATATCCTTAGTTATGTACCTCTGTACACAATGAGAAAAATGCTGGGTTAGAGGTTTGTTTTTATTTTGTTTTTGTTGTTTGGTTTGTCCTAGGACTTAACCTCTGGGTTTGGGCACTGTCCCTGAACCTGATTATGCTCAAGGCTACTGCTCTACCACTTGAACCTCAGTGCCACTTGGATCTGGCTTTTCCTTATGAGTTTATTGGAGATAAGAATCCAAGGAACTTTTCTGCCTGGGTGAGCTTTCAACCATAATCTTAAAATCTTAATATTAAGATATACAGATCTCCTGAATATCTATGATAGATAATATATATTTATGTAATAAAAAACATAAAATAAAAATAAAAATAAATAATATTTGCAAGTGTTCTGATCTCAAGAATACCACTGCGGGGAAAATGATGTAGCAAAGTGTAGTGTAGTATTCTTTCCACAATAGGAAGTACATCACATTAGCAGAAGTGTAGTATATTTTCACAATAGTGATAAACTAGTCATGAATTTAGGGAATTTTAAGTTGCACCTTACAAGTTGGAAACTGTTTGGCTAGGATGATTTTACGGCATAAAAACTTGGGATTGATTGTCATAGAAATAATAGCTTAATCTGATGAACAAACGTTTACTCTTACGGAATTATTTATTGGAAGTGGCGCTGTAGCTCAAGCGGTAGAGCACTCACCTTGAGCTGCAGAGCGCAGGGACAGCGCCCAAGCCAAGAGTTCAAGCCCCACGACTGACCCCCCCCAAAAAAAAAGGAATTATTATAGATACTTCATAGTTTTATCATCTACAAGAACGTGTCTATTTTTTCTGTTGACTTTTAAGTATGTAATGCCTCATTGAAAAATGCATCTATTGCAGAATTAAATAAAATGCAAAGAGGCACTATTTTGAATGTCTCTGGTATGGCATTTTCAGAATTTGAAAGTGAGTAGTTAGTAGTCATAGGAATGTTGAGGAACAGATATATTCTGTCCTCTTAACAATTAGTCAGTTTTCAAAGTTAGGAGTTTCCATAGATGTGAACTGTTTTCTGTTTTAGTATGAGACAATACTAAAATAATGTTTTTTCCAAAGAATGGCAAGTATATTCTGAAAATATTGTATAGTTTGATAACAGTTGATGTCCCTCTGATAAAGAAAGAGCTAATTCAAATTAGCAGCCAAAATGTTCATTTTTTTAAAAGGTAATATACATAGAATAATATTTACTATACAAATACAGTGAAATTATATTTTATGTAGCTATTTTTTAACTTAATTTTAATGTCAAGGTGATATATAGAAGGGATTACAGTAACTGTAAGATATTGAATACATGACATGTCAAAAAATTTTTTTTTAATTTAATTTAATTTTATTTGAGAACATACTGTACAGAGGGGTTACAATTACATGGGCAGGATAATGCATACATTTCTTTCCAAGCATTGCAGCCTCCTCCTTTGTTTACCCTTCACCTCCCTTCCCAGCCTCCCCCTCCCTCCCACCCAATCATACCCCTCCTCCCCCCTCCCTCATTTTTCTCACACTTTTCTTCACCCCAATACCCCTCACAAGTTGTGATGTAAATTTTCAACATGTTGTCCTGTGAGTATTGCTATTGCATTGGTTTGCTTTTGTCCTTTGTCTCGACATTTTATTGTTATTCTTCCCTTGCCAAATGAAGATAAATATATATACAATATACAGGATACTGAAATAAAATACAATACTGGACATACCAAAGGGGAAAACACAAAAGAAAAAAAGAAATCACATCGTACCTTAAAAACAACAACCACAAAGAAAAACCGCTCTTTCCATATCTAGCAGTTTATTTTGCTCAGCATCATTTTATATGGTCATTTATACATAGCTATGGAGCCATTCTGCTCATCTGCTAGGACTATCTTAGATATTTCCTAGTTATTACAAATGAAGGAAACCATGGAATCTGTTTCTTTGTGTCTTGCTTATTTTTCTTAGTAGGATTTTTCCAAGTCTTTCCATTTCCTTATGAATTGGAAGCATAGACTTACTCTGTACATATATAAACCACATTTTGTCAATTCGTTCATTTACTGAGTGGCATATTGCTTTAAAACATGATTGCATGTAAGTAACACTTAAGACCATTCAAAAATGACAGATGCAAATTGTCATGTCAAAAACGAGCTTTACAATGTCGGTGGAGGGGAGCGGGGGGAAGGATTGGGTGGGGGAGAGGGGGGAGGCTGGGAAGGAAGGTGAAGGGTAAACAAAGGAGGAGGCTGCAATGCTGGGTAAGAAATGTACGCATTATCCTGCCCATGTAATTGTAGCCCCTTCTGTACATTATGTTCACAAATAAAATTTAAAAAATGACAGATGCCACCTCACTAGATATACTAATATCATGATTTCTAAGTAAGATAGTATTTTATGGTGGTACAAGTGTTGAGATATAGGATGAGTCTAAGGTATATATTGCACTGAATTAGACAGGAAGATATCCAATATCATGTAGGATAAATATGGTAGTGACAAAATATTTCCCTTGTGAAAGATATAGAAGGCTGCCAGAAGTATGAAGTAGTTCAGATAATTTTGAAGAACTTAGAAATTCAAGCTCAATTATGTCTCTTTAAATAATAGTTATGTAAGTGGAAGGGCAAAAGAAGGGTAAGAGAAGAAAATAACTGACAGTAGATCATTGTCCCAAGTTAAAGTATAAAAAGACATAATCTATAACTTCTAAGTTAAAGTGAGGCCAATATAATACGTCCCACTTAATTTAGGTACATGCAAAATATTTACTTGGCTTTTCCCTACTTATATGCTCCAAAATAAATGAACAGTTATAAGAAAAGTTATGTGATTGCCATTGCTTCAACTTGAACACTAACTGTGCTCAGCCCTATTTTCTCACTTTGCACTTGGAAAACAGTCCCTAAGTTGATGATGTTGTGGCTGATTAGAGTCAGAGTTAGGGGCTTCTACTTGTACAATTATCCCATAATAGGTTAAAGCAGTTTTCCCCCAAGATATCCAACTACATTGTCTGAAACTGTACTCTGAACACACCCTCACAACTGAGCACATTATTTGAAATTATACTTCAGCTTTTCTTGGCACATTCTACTTTGTGCCTTTGCTTCTTTGCACATTCCTTTTCTGTTCATAGTTGCTCTATTTCCATTTCATCTGTACAAATTGCTAAGAACATTGTTCAACTACCACTTCTTGTTTGTACACGCCCAGTCTATGAATGAAGGTACTTTGTCCATGTTAAGCAATAGGGTAATACTCACTCTCTGAGGAGAAAAGTTCCACAATATAACCCTATGCCCACATTAAAGGATATAGAATTTAAAGCATTTTGAGACAAACAGTGATATTAGAATTGAAAGGCTTCTTAGGGACATTTTCCTGGAGTTCATTAGTTTACCCAGGAGAAATATATATATCCACAAAATTTGGAGCTATTTAGTAAGTATCCGAATTAACATTAGATCCTAGATGTTGTGTTAATACAAGTCACGATTGTATTATTGTTAAATCAGAATCCTTCACTACTTGACAATGTGTATGAGAAAATGAAAGAAAGGCATTAAAATAAAATGTCTTATCTTTTTAGGAATTTAATCCTAGGATTGAGAGTAATGTCTGAACTTTTCCATTCAATAAAAGCTTGAAGTTTATAAGAACATTTTCCTACATATAAGAATTATTGTCAGGTTGGTTGACATGGTTATTTCAGCATGGAGATTTACCTAACAAGAATTAGATTTCAATAGTGTATATGGCAGTTATGATGTGTCAATGGCTATTGAGGCATTTTCTATTCTAAAGAGGAATAAATTCCTGGAGTCTTCCGTCACATCAGTAAAGCTGTATATTCAACCTAATAATTGGTGTTACTTGTCCTACATTTATAATGAGTAGGCTGATAAGATATCCAAATATATCTAAATATATTTCAATAAAATCCCACAGATATGGGTAGATGAGTCACTAATTGGTACTGTAGGACAAATTAGGCCTGTCTGTTCAAGCTAAAATCTCCTGGCTAAACAAAGTTTTCAAAAATATTCACACAATACCAATGAGTAAAGTTCATGACAGTTATATCTGTATAATATTTCTAAGGTCAGAATTAAAGCATTTATACCCAACATTTAGAATCAACATGATCTGTTGAATTAATGGATCCAGAATTTATGTCTTCACATTCATATCTCAACATTTTACCAATATGACTTTCACCAAAACACTATTCTTATTGAAGTTGTCTATGTCCTTTTACTTTCCAAATCCAAACAGTAGATTTCCTTCAATATCTTTCTGAAAATTATTTCCTTCCTTTTCTTCTGTAAATCTGTGTTTATTACTTTTTTGTTTCCTTATTTATCTATTGCCTCCATCTTCTCCACACTGATACTCACATTGTTCACACTTTAGTCAGAACTTTCCTTTTACTCTTCCCTTTAATAATGTCCCTGATTTCATTATTATTTTTCCTATTTATGTTCATGGATATTTTGATGATGTTCAAACAGACTTGCATCTGTTTAACATAAACCTTAGAACTAGCAGAGAGTTTTATCCTCTAAATCCATCTTTTCCACCTGTAGTCCTTATCACCAAGAATGTAACTAACACAGTTAGGAGACAGAGATGTGGAAACACTGTAGATTTCCTCTTACCCTACCTCCATCCATTAGATAAGATGAATGATCAAGATTTTCTCAGTTTCTGTCACTAATGTAATTTCTATGTACTCCTTTTTATGCCCCTGACACAAGCCTATTGCAAATACTCATCACCAGTCACTCAGTCCTAAAACAACTGTTTACAAAGTATGCATTTCTCCCCATAGTCTTTTCATATTGGTCCTCTCCATCACCCAATGACTCTCCTTGTAAACACACAGAGTGAAGAACTCAGACAAAAATTCTAGTATCATTATCTACTCACAACATTGACTGGTGATCTTACATTTCTCATCTGGAAATGGACTTAATCTACCAGAAATATTGAAGAATATATTTGTTGAATTCTAGAGCAAGGAAAAAGAAAAGTGAAGAGTCCTTACATTTTCTAACTTAGCTTTCAAATAAGGAAAGAGTCAAATTCAGTTTGTTGGTATAAAGTCAGAAATAGTTTCATGCTGAAATAAAAATAAATTTTAAATCCTGGCCCTAGAGCCTGTGTCCTTTTATGGTACCTGCAGATATATAAGTAGTATTATGTAAATTGTGTCATGTATTTACAGCTGTAATGAAGAACATACTCTTAATATATCATTGTAAAACATTGGTTATTGAATGGTATCCATATGAGAATGTTATTTGAACTAATCACACAAAGTTGGAACCTACATCTTAGTCCATCAAAATATGGAAATAAACGATTTTATTTATAAGAAAATAATACCACCAAGAAAGGTGAGTATACATTAGAAAGACTGCTGGAAAAACATTAGGGTTTTTACTGACTCTACCTGCTTATTTGATTGTATTTCCTGATATTCAAACTCTCCTCTTGTTATTCTGTTTTTGTTTTTTATTTTGGTTCGTCATGGGGCCTGAACTCTGGACCTGGCACTGTTCCTCAGCTCTTCAGCTCAATGCACTCTACCCCTTGAGCCACAGTGCCACTTCTTTCTTTTTCTGCTTATGTGGTGGTGAGGAATCAAACCCAGAGCCTCATGTAGGCAAGGCCAGCACTCTGCCACTGAGCCAAATTCCCAGCCCTCCTCCTTTTATTCTTATTGTATGTAGTCCAACGCTGTTTATAACTATGCATTCAATGTGGGAAATCCAACTTCAAAGATGTCTAAGTTTTTTTTTCCTTTTCAATCACAACATCGTCATTATCAGGCTACACTCTGGTCATCATCCTCTCCATCAAAATTATTATTAGCATTATAAGTGTTAATTATTGAACGTCAGATATGTGTGTATTATTTTATTATTATTTGTCTTTTGATTAATAATTTTAATGTTACCACTGTGCATGCGTCCATATTTTGAACAAATTTGTCCAAATTTTGAACAAATAAACAAAAAACTAAACCATATCAGATAGCTTGACTACGTGCTTATAACAAATTATGGAATAGATTTTTTTGAAGCATTGCAAATTCCTAATCAGTATGAATTAACTTCCTCATCCCCTAACTACAATCAAATATTTAAGAATTTGGGCAGAACCTTTTCAAGTAATATACTGTAAATGTTACTACAATATCATGTGTATATCAAAAATTCTCTTGAAAGTAATAACTCTACTTTCTATTAAAATATTAGCTTTTTTATTGTAGGAAACTTTTAGAAAAAGAGACTGTATATCTTTCAAATGAAAAAGGTCAAAAATAGTAGCATAAATATTTTAGAGGGAGTCTGTCTTCTCTCTCTCTCCCTCTCTCTCTGTATATATATATCTGTCTTCTATATATATATGTGTTATGTATACAATAGTACATTTTTAGAGATTATTTTCCTCAGAAATATATACATATATAAAAATTTATGTGTAGAATGATATACATTATAGTGAAACAAGCAACTTAAAATATAATTAAAATTAAAAAAAAAAAAAAACTTCATGAAACCAAGTGCCTGTAACTGACCCTTATAATAGGAGCTATTCAGGGTGCTGAGATCTTAGAACTGTTTTCTAAACTAGCCCAGACAGAAAAGTACTTGTTAGATTCTTATCTCCAATTAACCATTAAAAACAACACCCACAACAACAAAATTGATCACATTAATTTCACAAAGACCTCTTTTAACTGCTGTGAACATTTCTTAGAAACATGAATACATAGCCCTGGAAAATGTTAAGTAAAAAGTCCAGAATAATTACGTCTATGTTAAAAACATGACTATTTAGATTGTTTAAGATATTTAGGTAATGATTAGAAGTTAAGAATAATGATAGATAGGTAATATATTGGGACTATTTTTTTCATTCTATTTTACAATAGCAATAAAATGATATTTATAATCATTATATAAAATTACTCTTGCTTGGTATTTGAATTATCATAAGTGATAAATATTTTTAAATGATTTCCAAAGCAAAGGAATATCAATTCTTTTGTAATTTCAAAAAGATTAAGAAAATGATTTCAAGGCTGGTTCACTCTAAGTCTATATTTGTTTTCTTGTTCTAGTTTTCATATGTTAGTAGAAATTAAAATTCCAAAAATTTAATGGATATTGGCATTCAGGAACATCTTCACATACACTAATATTGGAGTCCCTTAAGTTGAATTGTTTTATTTCATTTGTTGCTCACAAATAAATCAAGATTATTTTGTATTTTGTTCTTTTCACTGCTTTTGGCTCTTATCTTGAGAATATGTTTTTCCTAGCAAAGTAGAGATAAGCAATTGGATTAAGTAAGTAACATGACTTTCATAAAATGCAGATGCATAGATTTGGGTCTTCTGTCATTTGCTAAAACTTCCTTCCAGAAACGTTTCTCAATTACTTAGAAGTTTTTCCCCTTCCCCTCCACAAATTATACTGACATCAAATACAGTGAAAGCAGGGGTTATACTGTGGAGGAGGGAGCAACAAAGAAATAATCTTATAAATGTGTTAGAAACAATCGCATGAGAGAAAAAATAACATTTGAATACATATTTTAGGGTTCATTTCCCTAACATCACCTTATCTGACCTTTTCTGCTTGACTCAGACATATACTAGATATTGCAAATAAGGGAAAGCATCGGGGAAAAAATAGGGCTACAGGTGGACCCATTGCAACAATGAGATGTACAAGTCATTATGTCAAAAAGGAATTTACAACTTTGGTGGGGGGGTAGCGGGGAGGATTGTGTGGGGAGGGAGGGAGGGAGGGAAGGGATGGGAAGGGGAAACAAAGGAGGAGGCTACAATCCTTGATAAGAAATGTACTCATTATCTTGTCCATGTAATTGTAACCCCTCTGTACATTATTTTCACAATAAAAAAATAAAAAATAATAAAAATATTACTTAGAAGTGATGCATAATTCCTAGGTAGTCCAGTTATCACACATACTTTTGGATTGAGTTATCTCTGTATAAACTCAAACGGACAAAAATACCCTCAAAATAAACAGAAATCACATCTTTGTTTTAAATGCAGTAGTTTACAAAGAGTTTTTCGCCAACACCAAAAACATCTTTTTAGCTATTCTGCATTTTGTGTGAAGAAGTATTAACAATAGTTTTTTTTCCTGACATGCAATTCACTTACAATATATTATCTCTTTTTATTATATACATTTTAGTGCTTTGGAAGTAAATTGTACCTTCATAGGTTTTCAAAGCCTAATTTTCACAAACTTGCATCTTAAAATAGAAATGCTATAAATTTTAGAACAGTCATTAAAATAGATGTAAAATTCAGTTACAGGAATTTGTCCAGCATACATCCTCTATAGTGTGTCTTTTCAAAATTTGTTTTTGGAGATTATTTCCAGGGTCTCACGCATACTATTGAATTTCACTGTCAATAAACTACATTCTCTGTCCAAAAAAGTTTTTTACTTCTGTTTAATACATTCATAGAAGTGTAATGCCTGGATCCTATACAATTCTCTTTCACCTTTTGAAGACTTCAAAACTTGTTTGCTAAAATGATTGCAGTATTATACAAATAGATCACTATGAGAAATATATCAATTTCTTCACAAATGCATTACTATATTTTGCGTCCTCTTTTTATATTATGGTCATACTAGTGAGTTTTCATTTTATTATTTCTTACACACCAAAGAGTAGCTTATTTCATATGCTCCTCCTATTGACTATTAATTTACATATGTTATTTAAAGAAATATCCTATTCAGGAAAAAATTTATATAGAATTAGAAGATATAAAAATACTTAAGTTTCAGAATCATTGTAGCATTAACAAATATGTGCCCTCTATCTGTTGGATATGGTTTCATTTCTGTTTTAGTGACCTTTGAATTATGAAAGGTTATCACTTGATATAATCAAGTTCTTGCTTTTCTTTAGCAACTAATGTTTTCCATGTCAAATTTTTAGAAACCTTACTGATCCAATGTCATGAATTTTTACATTTATGTTTTATAGGTTTTTACATCTTACATTTAGTTTGATAATCATTCTTTATAAGGATTGAGGTAGGCCAAGTGCCGGTGGCTCACGCCTGTAATCCTAGCTACTCAGGAGGCTGAGATCTGAGGATCGTGGTTTAAAGCCAGCCCTGGCAGGAAAGTCCATGAGATTCTTATCTCCAATAAACCACTAGAAAACCAGAAGTTTTGCTGTTGCTCAAAGCGGTAGAGTGCTCAACTTGAGCTGAAGAGCACACGGACAGCGCCCATGCCCAGAGTTCAAACCCCATGACCGGGATACCAACAAACAAACAAAGGATTGAGGTAGTAGTCTAAGATCATTCTTTAAATCTAGAGAGGCAATAGTGCCAATACAACCATTTAAGATTCTGTTTTTATTTCATAAAGTCATTGCATCCTTTTCAAAATCTGTGGACCATAAAACTAAGAATTTATTTTTGACAAATCTGTTACCTTCTTCTATGTGTCTGTTCTTATAGTAGAACTATGTTATCTTCACTAAATATGGTAATATGATTCAAAGCTAGTATGAAGGCTCAAGCTACAGCATTTTACAAGATTTCTCTGACTGACTTGTATTCCTTGAATTTACATACGAGATTATTGAGCTGGTGAACCAATATTCTACAGAGATATCTAGATGTTTGATAGTCACTCATATTTCCCAACTTGTAAAAACACAAACCCCTGATATTGTGTATAGAAAAATGTCTTTAGAGATTGCTCAAAGCAACTAAAATTAATTTAGGAATGAGTTAAGATTTAGATAACATTATAGCATAATAAAGTTGAATGATAACTACTTGAGCTGTACTGTAGAAGAGGGGGGGGGAAGAATGGTGGACCACATAGGAGCTGTATGTCATTGGTATTGTTTCAAAAAACAGAAAGAATTCAGAGAAGAGAAGGAGAAAAATAAACTGTCCTGAATCTAGTTTGTTTTTAATCCACCTGATAGTTTGGACTGAAAGTCCGATAACATGGGAAAAATAAAATAGAAAATAAAGCATTGTATATAGCTGTTACAATGTAAAAAATTTGCAATAGGAATATAATTAATTTTAAAAGAAATAAGAGAAAGAATATCAATAACAATTGCTAAAGTGGATAGAAGATGGATCACATTTTATCATATATAATTTTGAAAAAGCATACTAGCAATGAAAATTTAAAAGTCATAACTTAAATACAATTTGTATTACAACTAGACAGTATAGTTCAGTGGTAAAACATTGGCCTAACATATGTGAAGCAATTGTGTGATCTCCCAAGCATTACAAAGTACACACAGAAAAAACCCACATAAACACACACACACACACGCCACATACACATATTTGGAATATTGTTATTATCATATTAAACAGAGGAAATTATCACAAACAATAAAAGTACTTTAATATATGAAATCATAATATTGCTCATACTATTTAAAAGTTTAGTAGAAATAAAATACTCATAAGATAATTGGATTCTTATAGATTAAGTAAATTGAAAATTAAGATATAAAAGACATGTGAAATTTTCAAACAAGTTTTAAATAATAAACATTTTGAAATATGTATCCTTTTATTTTGACAAAAGATTGATGTTACTGGTGTTTTAACTCAAGATTTAGAATATGATAACCAGGTGCTCTATATCTTGCTAGGGATGGCTATATCTCTAATCATTTCACTCTGGAAATTTTATGATAAGTTCTCATAGTTTCCCAGTCTCTCCTGAATTACAAACCTTATTTACACTTCCCACCATAGTTAAAAAATGGAAACCACAAATCACTATGCCCAGCTCAAACAGTTTTTTTTTTTAATTAAAGTATAAATATTTCCAAAAAGTGACCATGTAATGAAGCCTTTTTAATAAAGTATGTGATTCTTAAAAATACAGTATTTCTTACCTGGACAAATATGTTTAGAACTATAAGAAAATAAATATATTTAAATTCACCAACCATATAAAATTTAAGAAAATAATTTTTAAATATTCACATGTTAACTATTTTGAAAGCAAAATATATGCCTGAATAATTTACATAATTTATGCAAAACTAAATTAACTAATCCTACAACTCTGAAAAAAGAATTGGCCTAAAGAAACGAAAATAATTAAGTTCAAAATTTGAAATTTAGAAAATTAAATGAAGTAACTTAAGTAACTGTAAGCCCTCTGTATATCAATTTTATAATAAAAAATGCATTAACAAAGAAAGAAAAGTACCCATTGGACAATAGCGACAGGAAAAGTATCAGTAGTTTTTTTTTGAGTGTGCAAAAAAATCAATGGAAAAGATAACAATGTTCTTTCCATAATAAATGTACTCATTACCTTATTTATGTAACTGTATCCCCTCTGTACATTACCTTTACAATAAAATTAAATTGAAATTAAAAATAAACTAAATAATATACCAATTAAGAATTCGTAGAGAGCTAGGAAGGTGACTCAGTGGTAGAGCTCTTGACTTGCATGCTTGAGGCCCTGAGTTAGTTTCCTCAGCATCACATAAACAGGAAAAAAAAGCCGGAAATGGCGCTGTGGCTCAAGTGGTGGAGTGCTAGCTTTGAACTAGCCTTGAGGAACAGCGCCCAGGCCCAGAGTTCAGGTCCCACGACCGGACCCCCCACCAAAAAAAAAAAAGAGAGAGAATTACTAGAAACCATTGGTTAAAAACTTTTAAAAAACTGCCCTAAGTACCCAAGTAATATAATTTGATGATACTATTTAAATAGTTCAAATTCAGCAGAGAAGCCAAAAGTTTAAAAACTGTTACAAAGTAAAGTAATAAATCAGAATATTTACTACTAATAATAATCATAAGATGAATTTATAGTGGTAGTCAAATATGTAAGAAATGAGGCAATTTGCCATTCGTTTGCACTGAATAAGTGAGAAAGAATTTTCTAGGTCTTTTTAAATATATAATAACTTTAATGAAGAAACTATTCATCATATGATAATTAGATGAAGCTGATATTAAAGAGCAGATTGTACTAAGTTTTTGGATGTTTAAGTATATACTTATTTTGGTTGTGGGAAATTGTGTTCATCTTGGGGTATTGTTTTTGTTAGACTGGTGTCATATCAGTGATTAATTTTAGGATAGGGGTTCCCTTTCCACAAGAACATGCACCTGATCTGTCTTTTTAGCCTCCCCATTATCAATGGCTTAAGAGTTGCACACCAACTTGCCTAGATTCCTACCTTGGCTGGCCTGGATTCTGCAGTCCTTCCAACCTCAACCTGTAGATAGTGCAAGAGGGTGGAAATGATCCAATGCACCCAGCTATAGATTGAGAAAAATTTCTACTAATCTTTTGGCCTGGGTTCTGTTCTCAAGCTTCCTCAGTAGCTAAGGGTTCAGATGGGAGCCCCTGGTGCCAAGCAGTAAGAGTATTTCTTAAAGCAACTAGACATATATATGACTTAGGCATGTGAACACCTCAGGACAAGAATAAAAGAGCAGTGAAGCGTAGAGGACAGGCCTAATTTTAACTAGCTACTTGGAGGCTGAATAAGCTTAGCTAGCTACTCTGGAGGCTGAGATATGAAGACCACTATTCAAAGCCAGCCCAATCATGAAAATACATGCGATTATCTCTGAAAAACCAGAAGTAGAACAATGGCTCAAGTGGTAAACCTCTATCCTTGGTCACAGAAGCTTAAGCATGATGAATGAATGAATGAGCACTTGCACATGGGCATGTGTGTACTCACATGCATGTGTACACACACATACACACACACACACACACACATGAGTATTTCAATGCGAAGTTCTTTTTTTACCTTGCTGTACTCTATTTCCCTGTATTAGTTTACAAATTAACAAAATCAACTAAGCACCTATTTATATACAACTCATCATGTTTCTCTAAACTCAACTATCTTTTTGGAAGCATGCTTTTATTTGACCCAAATGTAAACTATTCAGGAATTTGATTCTTCTCCCTCAATTCTGTAGAATTAGATGATTGTTTAGCTTCCTCTAAGCAATATAATTTTGTGAAATCCTGCATCAAGCAACATATTTCTTTCACTAGAAGGGAAGCCTCTGTCAAACTATTAATAATAGGTTTTTCTTCTCCTTGTTAGTATCTGTAGTTTTATTATCTTCATATATTTCATGATCTGTCTGTGTATAACAAAGACTGCTGTAAAAACAAAAAGACTCTTCACAGCACTTATCATTTATATACTATCCATAGGTATGAAGGTGTTTAAATATTACTGAAATTGCTTTGGAACAAATCATGTTCACATTGACTATCGTGAAAAATAAGAATTGGTTACTCAGCACTTTAGGTAAGAACTTTTTTGAAAGAAACAAAAGGAAAAGTAGGAACAACTCAACACATATATTCAAATGAAACAAAACAACCCAAGAAAACAAATTAATTCAGTACTCATGAACCTGCAGGAAATGCAAAGATTTAAAAAAAAAAAAAAAAACATCAGCTATGACAAGCTTATGAAAATCCTGACTACATGGGAGTCTACTCTTGTGAGGATAGAGGTTAAAGCCCAGACTGGACAGAAATATCTGTACACAATGCCATGTACCTGTTATTCTAAATTCCAGGAAGAATAATATAACATGGACTGAGCCCAAGGTCATACACAAGTATCTGAAAAATAATCAGGATGATTTAGGGCTGGGGACATGACAAAGTGGTAAGAACACCCATTTAGGGGACACAAGACACTCAATTCAAACTCTAATATTTGGGTATTATGTAAAAAGCTATGATTTTAAATAATTGGAATAATTGTAAGATTTGAGTATTTGAGTGGAAAAATGCATGAGAGAGATAGAATGAACCCATGGTGCAATACTTTCAACTTAAGTGAAAATGTTTTATGGTACTTCAGACAAAACAGAGTTACCTTGCAAATGAGCATGGTTGTACATTTGGGTGATGGAAATACTTTACTTACACAGGTGTAAATTAAATAGATTTTTTTAGGTAGATTGTACTTCTTGAACTAAGACCCTGGATGATGTCCCTGAGATTTTTCTCTCAAGACTACCACTCTACTACTTTGAGCCACAGTTCCAATTCTGATTTTCTGTTGGTTGTTTGGTGATAAGAGGATACTAGACATTCTTCCCCAGGATGGCTTCAAACCATGATTGTCAGATCTCAGCCTCCCGAGTAACCAGGATGCCAGGCATGAGCTGTCGATAGTTTTCATAATTTAGTAAATTGTACAGTTACCGAAGTTGTACATTATCATTATAACCTGTGTAATATATGTGTGTATGTATATATCAATGCATACGGATAGAAATATTTTAACATATTTTTGTATCTACAGTAGATTTATGAAATTATCCATTATAAAATAAAATGGAAACAAAAGTTAATAAGGATCAAAACAAAGGAAATTATCACATGTTTCTTGATGTTTAATGGAATACGAATTGCGAGAATCAGTTTGGGAAAACCATCTCTACGTTAACAAAATGGATAAGAGGTATTAATTCCAATCCATCTATTTGCCCATATTGTGCAACCTCACACATGAGTGTCAAAATCAAACAACACTTTTTGCCTTTGCTTTTAACTCACCTGTTATAATTTACGGGTTAGATGAAGTAATCAAATGTTATGTGAGGCTATGAATTAAAGCTGAAAATGATTTTAAACATGATAATAGCTAATTAACTTGCATATTTCTTACTTTTACTTTGTCATGTCCCTCATTCCCATATTAGGAAAGTATATAGAAGGTTCTCACTGAATTATATGTACAATTATGAAAAAAACTGTATTGAAAGAATATGGGCACAATGTGGTTTTAGCTTATTGAGACCTGTAGGGGGAAGTGTGTTTTTGAGGACTTGCAATACATTGTGATGAAGATGAAGGGAGGGATGTGCTTATTCTGGAAAACTGGCTATGGGATTGCTCCCATAAAGGTAGTGATGAATTCTTCCAAAAGGTTACAGTAAAATCACTTTCACAAGCATGTTCACTGCTACACAATTCACTGTAGCCAAGTTACGGAAACAGCCCAGATGCCCTTGGGCGGAATGCTGGTTGGAGAAAGTGTGGCACATATACACAATTGGATTGCACTTATCCATTTTTAAGACTGTTACATTATTTGCAAAGAAATGAATAGATCTAAAAATTTATTAAGTGAACAAAGTCAGAGCCAGACACACAAAGGACCCATGTTCTGTCTCATATTTGGAAGCTAGAAATTTATACAAGTTTACACAAAAATATTAACCAAAGCATGAGATTTGCAGAGGAGTATTTCAAAGGTGTAATTTCTTATAAAATTGAACTTTACTCCAACAAAATTAATAGCAAGAAACTATCATTTGGACGATGTGAGTGGAAGTCAAAAGGAAGGAATAAAGAGAGTTATGGAAGAAGAGAGTGAAGGTATAATATTCAATGCAACTGTATAAAACTAGAAAAAATTAAAGTGGGATGAGGTTTGGAAGGGTGTGGAAAAGTTATATAAAGATCCATTATATTAAAAAACTGATTTGATGAATGGAAATTCCCTTGTACAAGTATTTAAGATAAGAAAATTATAATCAAAAACAATGGAGACATCTGATCATAAATTCTATTTCCATCTCTTTTAAAAATAAAAATTATTTGTTCTATAATTTGATCAGAGGGATGGATTTTGTTGCTAGCTATATCATTGCACATCTGTCTCTCTCTTCCTCTTTCCTTCTCATGGTTCTCATAGGTAGTATGATTACTCCATAATTATCCTACTTTATTTTGCTTTTATAGTTTTTTTACATCATTTCACTTTCTGCTCTGTCATTTCCCAATTCATTTACATATAAGGCATTATTTCCTATTTTCTCATTCCTAGAATAAGCTGCACATGAAGACACCACTGGTCCTCATTTTCAGTTTGTCCCTTTGAATACAGAGGAAAATCATTCCTCTGCTCTCTACCAAATCTCTACTCTCCAGTTAGAATAATTTAGAATAGTAAAAATGAAAAAAGAGAAAATAAATAATAGTGAAAAAACAGATGCAGAAAATTCACCGGAAAAACGATGAATATACACCTCTTCATCTAGAAGCCTACTGTGGACACTTAGACATTGTCCATGAGTTGGTGGCTCAAAGCAGATATTCATGGAATAACTGTGAAAGGCTGGATACCCCTGCACAGTACTTATACATGGAATAATACCAGAGTGGCTTCTTTATTTCATCATGATGCAGACACCAGTGGCCAAACTAAAGGCCTCTTGACCTCCTTGCTGCTGGGAATAGATATAGCAAAGAATCGCTGGATCTCCTTCTGTTGAACCATTATATCATACCAGATCTGAAGCACAACTTAGAAGAAACTGCATTTGATATTACCAAAAGGATAAGTATGTATCACTACCTCTTTGAAGTTGTGGAAATCTGTACAAATTGTCCTCTTAAGTCCTAATGTTTCCATTAAGTTTCTTAAATTTCAAAATTGCCAGTCCATCCCATGTGTCCATACAAAATATTTTCACAATAACAAGCAACAGCAATATTTTACTTTAGAAATTCATGGATTCCATGGTATTCTTCCAAGTGAATTGCCTGACTTTGATGTCAAAATATATTCGAGTTGTTTGTATACATCAATAATGTTACCTATAGAGTTTGTTATTTTTTAAAATCAGAAATAATTTTAACTTATCTGTTGAAATGAGTAGTAGAGAAACTAAAGATATTTCTGGTGCTTGTCTGAAAAAAGTATATTTTAAAATATTTATATTCTGTTTGTATAATGTCCATAATCTATTTCTTTCTCTCCTAGATATAATACTTTGAATTTGACATTATATTATAATACATAGGTCCATTAATAAATGTGTTCTTTCAGATTGCATTCCATATAGGAACAGTTTAAGATTCCTTTAATTCCTAGATCCTTATAGAATTTTATTTCTTTGGGATAAAATGACAATGTTATCTTATTTCAAAAGTTTTATAAAGATTATGCTATATAAAGGCCTTTCTAAAAAGGTGAAGATTGAATACACTCATGTCAAACTAACTTTTATTTCTATGAATTATATGTATTATTACACTTGTATATTTGTAATCAACTTTTTCATAACTGTTTTTCATTTCTTGCGTCTGAAGAATGAAAAATATGGAATACTTCACAAATTTTCATATCATCCTTGTGCAAAAGCCATGTTAATCTCTGTATTGTAATTCAGGTAGACATGCTGCTGAAGCATGTAGTATCTTGTAAATTTACATAGTTAATGATGCAAACTTAAGATAGGCATATATCCTTGGTTGCCTATTTGCAACAAGGAAACCTATTGTTCCCAAATTTGCTATTCATCTTATTTCTGCAAAATTCTGTGTATGGCGGAAAAAACTTATATTGTTTGTTCAATTGCTCACATTTGCAATTTTTTGTCAATAACTATTTTAAGTCTTTTTCATTTGAAATTTGATCATACTTTGAAGCCTTCATAGCTAGGTCCAAAGGTGATGGATTTTCAAGTACTTATTTTTTAACTGATTTAGCTTTGTGGAGCTAATGGATTCAAAGTAAGCCTTGCTTAAGAGCTACTTCTAAACTTCTGCAGCTTAAAATTTCCCAAATGAGGTCTTACTGGCACAAATGTCTGCCTGACCCTTTACCCTTGCTCCATGTAAGAACAGACCTACCAGAATATCTTACCCTGACAGCATAGATTGTCTTATTGGAGAAAAACTAATCTTAGTTACAAAGGATCATAAAGTGATGAACAGTTCAGACAGAACTGTTGAGACTAAGCCAGGCGCTGATGGCTCTCGCCTGTAATCCTATCTACTCAGGAGGCTCCAGGAGAAGTCCATATGTTTCTCCTTGTTATTAGGCCTTAAATTGGTAATGTTTTAATCACAGTGTTTCCTCTTGCCTCTAGGATGTACATCTCCGAATGGTAAAGCTTTAAGTTTAATTCTACCAAACACTGAGGTAGAGGTAATGGAATAATATTTTAAAACAGTTGCCTTTGTTACCTTAACCACAACAGAACAATGCAAAGCATTTTCTTATATTATATATACTTATATATTTTATATTTATGTGCTGATTTTATATTTCACACAGTGAATCTTACTGGAATTAATTTATAATTTGACAAATTAATTGATATTTATTACAATAAATAGATTGGAATATAAATAATCAGGATTAGAATATATATTAGAATATAAAAAGTATCAATGCAACGTTTTCAGTATAAACTTGTGATACCTTCTAATTGTTCTTGGTTTCTGAATTCACATGGTAAAAAAAAAAATGTTGTTTTCTTTAATCTATAAGGGATTTTACTCTGCTGCTCTGTTTATTGTTTTAACTCGCTGGTCCCAAACTGTTTTTCTCCATATTTCTGAAGCATTCCTACTGATTATACTCGAATTTTGCTGATATGATGTCTAAAAGGTATTATTCTTCCACAGGATCCACGGGTCCTAGGATCCCAGGTCTCAGTTACCTGCATCATCAAATAACTAGGGCAAGAGATCTCACCAAGGCCCATGCAACATACCAATAGAAAGTAATTGAAGACCCATCTTAATTTCTCATTTCCTATATTTCAGGGGCCCAATTCCTTGAAATGCAGGAATTAGCAGTAAGCACTTGGGAAATGCAAGGCAACTTAAAATGCAATATGAAATCACAAAATGTGAAAGTACAGTAATTCAAACTTTCTATTTTCAGATGACCATCCCATAGGAGTGAACAAGACCACAAATGTCACAAAATGATTTGTAATACCCCTCTTCTAATGATTAATGAATGATTTCAGTCCAGCATCATCAGGCCAAAAAATAGTTCCTGGAAAGATAGATCCATAATTGATCTACCAATGCTAGGAATATTTGTCATACAGTTCAAATATAATTCAGAAAAAACATTGATTGAGAAGAACCTTATTGCTTCAAAACACTAGTACTTCAGTCAAACTTGGTTCTGTAGTGTAAAATGGTTGTCATTCTCAAACCAATGATAACCTACATTTAATCTCCTGAAAGTATATTCCTTTTCAAAAAAACTTTTTAAAATCACATTTGCCAAAATAACATTTTACAAGTAGATGATATTTAGTGACGTTACTAGTTTTTCAAGTGTAGGGAGCAAGTTAAAATAGAGTTGATTTATTTACCCAGCACTAATGCCAAACAGGTTCAACCATTCATTAAAGTGTAGAAATAGGACCCCTCACCATTTGTGTTTTTCAGTAGGTGCTTTCGAAAATTTGTTAAATAGATCAGCCTCCCATATTTCAAACCAAAACATTCGCTAATAAAGTAAATTTCATCACATAAAAAATACTTTTTAAAAAATCATGAATAGTTGCCCTATCATATGGTGTTTTATGTTTTCCTTATCTGTCTAACATAGTAAGAAATATGACTTTAAGTCTTGAATATGGGTACTCATCAGAGATTTGACAAACATAAAATCTGTCTTCTTTCTCTATCATATTCCTCTACAGTAGTAAATTTTAGTTTTCTTCTTTTTCCAAAATTCATAGGTAGTAGAAAATATTATCCCATGTAAAATAAAATAATCACAAACCACTTTACAAAGCCATAGGAATACATTCTCAGCCATTTTTAAACTTTCTTGTTGACTACAGATTAATCTTCCAAATGGAGGGGAATAAAATCAGGTCTAGGTGCTTCATGTCTCCAGGCTTGCAAATTGTTACTTCAGATGAATGAATTATGGAAATATAAGCTGACATCAGTTTAAGAATATGCAGAATTGAAACTCCATGGAATGTATATAAACCTTTCAAAGTAGGAGCAGACAGTTTAACAGAATGACTATCAGGAAGTTGAAACCAGAGAGGAATAATTATAAAGACATAGAATGAATGAAAAATGGCACAAGGGTCAAGTACAGCTAGAATACTCAATGTACACATGTGAGAAAGGAAGTGGTAAATCGGAAATAAATCTTGTAGAAGGGGTTGGTTGAGAAGGATAGAAGGAGTGACTCTGATCCAGGAACATCCAGGACAATTAGATGGACATACTTAATTGAAACACACTAGCACAACCTTTTGTAATTCAGTGAAAAAATACAACAAAAAACACAAACACACAAAAAGCACAACCAAACAGCAATCTCTATAGAGTATGATGATGACTTCTCAAAATTTTAAATAGTTAATGAAGGACAATCTTGTGAAAAGCATACAAAGTTGTTTAAAGTGGGCAGTTTGGGGTGGAGGAGAATTTTTAACAGATTTAAATAGATTGTCTTAGGTTATAAATCACCTATATCTGCTGCAAATATTCTTCTGCATGTTCTCTTGGTCTGAACTGTATACTCCAATCCTGAGCCACACTTGATAGCTTGTAAAGATAGAATGGAAGAAACAAGATCAAGAACCCATTACTCCACCGGAGAGGAAACTCCTCTCTGTTTTCTCTCATTTCTATTGACTACTTTCATTCATAAGTATATGTCAAGTGATTTGCATTATATATTTCCTTCTTTGTTCTGGCAAAGTAATTGTTCAAAATAATTCAGTAAATATTATATTCCATTTTTTCTATCATGCTGTTTACTTATCCAAGCGAGTCCATTAAACTTTCCACTTGCATTTCGGTGCCACGGAATCCCAGCATCAATGTTAATGAGGACAATCTCTTAATGTAAAACTTTGTCTCCAAAATACCAGTCCAAGAAGCTGTGATCACAAATATTTAGCTATACTCTTTTCTTTTTTCTTTTACCTTGAAAGTCTTCTTGTGTCTAAAGTACCCTCAAAAATCAGTACTCCACCAATTTTTGGTTCAATCACTTCTAACCTCAAAGATATATTTTGCTAACAATATGCTTAGAGGAAACCAAAGAATACTCCACTTTTATCTTCTCTCTTAAGATTCCCCTTAGATACCATATCAGGAATATTGAAGTTATTCTTTGCAAAATTATTTCAATAGATTATTTTTCTATCCGTCTTGCATTTACTCAAAAAGTTGTATGGAGAAGAATAGAGTATAATCACCCATACCTTGGATGACAGTATCTGTTACAAAAGGACAATGCTCCTATGTCTTATTTCTCTGTCCTCCTCTTAGCTCTTGCCTGATTTCCCACTTATCACAGATTCTTGGCTTCAAGCCTAGTGAAGGTGAAGGACTATAAGGGCCTCCCTCATTGCTACATTGTAGGGCTAGATCTCCAGCATGAGGTAATCATGAACGACGCACACAAGGAACACATGTTGGGAGAACAGACTTAAGCATGTCTGGTTTATTTCTGCACAAGGGTTGGGATTTTATAGCCCCAGCTTTCCAAACCTCCGGAGTCCTTCCCAGCCAATTACTTAGCAGGGAGTTGATGATGGGCACTGCTTGGTGACAGGCACTGTTTGGTCCCCTTGGGGCATGTAGGGATCTTGGATAGCTCATGGATGGCAAGCTAGGCGGACATGACTGTGGGTCACATCTCTATTAGCAGGAGGTGTGCTTCAACAGCTACTCTAGCTGACTCAACCAGATCTGACCGGCTCTACCCACAAATTTCCCCTTTTCTTTTAAAAGGACCGTCATTATTGTGACCCGTCGTTGGAGGCGTTTTTGCCGGGAGTGCAAGCATTTAATAATTCCTAGGAGAGAAAGCCCTACAAGTGCAAGGCCTTCCCAGATGACCAGAGAGAATGGCAAAAACCATTGTTGTAACTTTTTAAGCACTCTTCTAAAAAGGAGGCAGTGGGAATAAGCTGTATGGTGGTTTGGTTTAGGCGGGTAACATCATGCAGCAGGTTGGGGGTGAAGTTTAAGTACTTAAGGGACCAAGGGCCTTTGATGTAGTTACTAAGTTCAGTGACATTGGTTGCAGGAGTGGAAAGCTGACAGACAAAAGTAGTCATTGCATTATATAGTCCTCCTTGTTGTAATCGAAGAAACGTAATCTGTTCTTGGAGCAAGTCTATTTGTTGTTGGAGCACAAGGAGGCCTCCATTAAGATGATTGGTAACTTGTAAATGCTGTAATTCTATGGATGACAGTTGAGGGATGAGCTGGTTTATCTGTTGCACAGTGGACACGCTTTGGGACAGCAATATAGCAGCACTGGTAGATGAAGCCACTGTAGCGATGATTTCCGACCCGATTGCAATGATCAATCCTACTGCTCTTTTAGTGCATGGGCGAATTAATTGAACCTGGGAAAACTGAGTCATTAGTAGCCAGAACAATAAATGGGGGAACACGTACCAAACCTGCAAAAGGCTATGAGTCATTGGGTTGCCAGTGATTGCTGAGAGTGCAAGTAGTGGAAGAGTTGTCTCCTAGACAAAAAAAGAATGGGGCTCTAACCACTACCATTCCTGACACCTGGTCGTATCCATATTGGTTACAGCGACGAGTATTGGTCAATAGGAAAGGGGACAAATCGAGGCAGGAATGTGATGAGCAAACGATTGGCATGGTGGCTCCTAGGTCTCCCAATCATTCTCCTGAAGAGTCAAAAAACTCATTTAGATTTTGAGGTTTGGGATCTTTTTCAGATTGGTTGTATATAGCTGGGTAGAGGGACAACTGCGAGCTCCCCAAACACTTTGCCTTGCCAGGAATTGGCACAAAGGCTAATCACTAATTGCTCAAGAGGAGTGCATATAGTGCCAAAGCTATCAAACTCCCTGCGTGGGCACAACTGCATATGAAAATGTATGTCAGTAGCCTGATTACAATTTTTTTCCAGTGGGACAAATGGGGTAGGGTCCTGTGTAGTTCCACCATCCCATCCCATGCGTTACTGTTGCGAGGGGGATGGTACAGCCATCAAATTGCTTTATCATCTCGTTTGAAAAACAAAAACAGATGGCTCCCTTCCATCTAAAAGTAAGGTTTGTTTTTTGATGCCATAAGGAGTCTGCTGAGAAAGGAAGGCTAACCCTGCCATTGGAAGAAAGCATTTGAGATCATTAAGATTTGGGGGCTGGGCACTAAAGTTATCTTACCCTGCCCTGCAGCAGATTGAGAATTGGCTGTAATAATGGCACACAATAGGAGGAATAGAGTACCATGCCCCGGGTCAGGGTCTGCGGCCATAACCTGGGCTTGTTCGACCAATATCTTTAGGTCTCCCCAAGTGTTGGCATGGGCTCTAGCTCGAGGTTTGTGTCTCCTCCTCCTTACACTGTTCAAGCATAGCTGATGCATCTTGTGCTTAGGTGGTGACGGTTGGTCAGACAACTCCAGCTGGGATCCAAACAGGTTTATCACTCGTGTCTGGAAAGATACAAGCAAATCCTGTCCCTTGTGCCATTAAGGGAGCAGGGCCCTCCCATTTTCTTGTGATGGGGTCCCTCCATCTATCCAAAGGGACCAGAGTAGTTGTTTCATGATTCCCCAGTACAGGGAGGTGGGGGTCCCACATGTGGTGGGTGTGAATGTTAAAAAGTTTTTTACTATAAGGCAATAATTTAATTGCGTTTGGGGATTTTTAAGCCCTAGACCCTCCAGTTCCCCCCTTTCTTTTAAAAGAATGGTCTTGATTTCTTTATGACTGTGTTCAACAATGGCTTGCTCTTGTGGGTTATATGGAATACTTGTCTGGGGTGTAATGTTCCAAAAGGTACAAAATTCACAAAAATGTTTGGAGGTGTAAGCAGGGCCATTGTCTGTTTTAAGGGTCCAAGGAACTCCCATAATTGTAATGGCATGTAGAAGTGACTTAACAGCGTGCCTTTTTTTTCACTGTTAAGGCTAAAGCAGTTATAAAGCCTGAGAATATATCTATGCATTCAGAGATGTATTTTTGTTTACCGAATTGGGGGATATGGGTTATGTCCATTTGCCATGTTCTATTGGGTCTAAGGCCTCGTGGATTTGTTCCCATGGGTTGAAGTGATCCTAAGGGTAAAAGAGGTGCACAAGAGGAGCAGGACCTAATCATGTGCTTGCATTGTTGGTGTGTTAAATCAGGAAATAACTGTTTGATAGTAGCTGCCGATAAATGAAAACGATCATCTAACGTTCGGGCCTGGTCCATGCACATATTTGTGAGTAGTACAGTTGGTGTGACAGCACGATCAATGGCTTCATTACCAGCAGCTAGGGGTCTGGGGAAGTTAGTATGAGATCTAATGTGTTGAATGTACCAGGGTTGGACACGATTGTCTAATACATTTTGTAGTTTACACATTATTTTTGCTACAACATCTTGTAATAAAGCTCCAGGAAGAATGGCAACAGTTTGTACAGTATATAAACTATCAGAAAATATATTAAGAGGTTCTTTGGGAAAAGATGTGAGGGCGAGCAAAATGGCCAGCAATTCAGCAGCTTGAACAGACGGAATGTTTTTGAAGCATGTATTTTTTAGTATTGACATTGTAAAATCCATAAACAGTTTTGTTAACATCTGTAAAAAGCACAATGGCTTGATGTATAGGTTGCCCATTGGGACGAGTACAACATTTCCATGAAGGTGGGAGTTCTTGGGTAACTTTTAAAACGAGGTTTTTGGGCATATGATTATCAATGTTAAAATAGTAGTGGATGACTTGTAAAGCTAATGCCTCTTCGGTTGTTAGGAAATCAAAGATTGTTTTTGTAATGGGCCATGTAAGATGGTCAGGGAATCGGCCATAAGTTTGACGGCATCCTTCCGCAACTTTGATGGCCAGATTGCATAGCATGGTAATGGATGTGCTAATTTTTGGTAATTGGGAAGTGGCAAGGTATACCCATTGTAACAAAACCATGGGTTTGCATCAGCGCCACCATTAGGCCATTATTATTTAATATAATTAGGTAGATTTCTTGGGTGGTATCTAAAAACACCAAGGGTGTTGAACATAATCAATCAGCGACTTGTTGTGAAACTTGTTGAGCATCAGGTGAAAGTATATGAAGGGAAGTTGGGTCAGAGGGTCCTCGAAGCAATTGAAATAACAGTTGGAGTTGTTGGGTGGGGAGACACATAAAATTGCATAACCAGTTGATATGTCCACATAATTGTTGTAATTCAGTTAAAGTATATTGGGATTTAATGACAATATGAGGCCCATTTGGGGTAATTGTTTGATTTAAATGGTATCCAAGATAGGCGTAAGGGGCTTTGAGTTGAATTTTTTCCGGGGCAATATTAAGGCCCAGCACTGTAAAGTTCTCCTTGAGTTCTGTTAAACAGATTTGCATGGTTGTAGCATCTTTATGTGCTATTAAAAAGTCATCCATGTAATGGACACAAAAGCATTTGGAAAGCAAAGTCCTAATAGCATGGGCAACATACATCTGACATATAGTAAGGCTATTTTTCATACCTTTAGGGAGAACTTTCCATAGATATCGGTGAGTACGTAGTTGACAATTAGGTTCACATACTGAGAAGGCAAAATATTCTTTATCTTTGGGGTGTAGGGGGGTGGAAAAAAGCAGTCCTTGATGTCAATAATGGCAATGTGCCAATCTTTGGGTATTGCAGAAGTGTGTGGAGTCCGGGTTGAAGCGTTCCTATCTTTTGTATATGACTATGGAACGTAGATCATGGAGAAATCTCCACTTTCCTCGAGCCCTTTTTTGGATAATAAAAATGGGGAATTCTGGGGACTGATGCTAGGTTCTATGTGTCCCTTTTTTAGTTGCTCCTCCACTAGAACCTGGAGATGAGGGAGCTTTTCAGAGGAAATAGGCCACTATTCGACCCAAATGGATTTGGTGGTGTCCCATTAGGGTGGAATTGGCTCTGGTCATGCAACAGTGGCCATTAGAATTGGGGGTAGTGTGGGTTATTAACGGCTCGATCGGTTATGATGTCTTCATAAAAAGCCGTATCATCTGTTGTTATCAGAGTACCCATATTAGTGAGGACATCTCTTCCTCAAAGATTGTATGGAAGGCCAGGGGCAACAAGAGGTTTAAAAGCCCCGGTGGCCCCACCACAGTTTTCCCGTCTTACAGGCCATTGGACATGGAGGGAATCTGTTTTTCCACTGACACCTTGTATGCAGGCACCAGGAATTAGGTTCCATCCCAGCCCTTCTACTTCATCTTTTCTAAGGACTGTACAGTCAGCTCCTGTATCAATGATGCCCTTAAATTCTGTTCCATTGATTTTAAGTTTCATTCTAGCTTTTCCATTTTGGGTAGGTACTCCATAACACTTGAGGTGGTGGCTTTTGCCTTTGTCCTATTGTGGTCGGGGCTGAGGACTGCCGCTTATTTAGTTGAAAGGCTGAGTCGTAGAGCAGCATTCAGAGACCCAATGAAAACCCTTTTTGCACTTAGGACATACAGAAGGAGGTTGTTTTCTTTTGGGTGAGCCCCAGAGTGATGGGCAATCCTTTATAAAAATGACCAGTTCTGCCACATCCCCAACAAGGTCGATTTCCCATTCTGCCATTAGGGGGCGCACGAGCACTGGCAGTCATAGAGGCTAAAGGAGGTGCAAGGATACTCAGCATGAGTTGATGACCCCAAATCTTTGGTGGATAGGATGCAATCAGTGATCTCCATATTTCGTTCAGGGGCAAGGGCTTTTCTGCATTCCTGTGTAGCCCCTTCCCATATTAGGCTCTTGATTAGCACATCTCAGGCTCCAGCATGGGATACTTTCCAGGCCAATGCTTCTTGAACAAAGGCAACGAAGTCAGTGAAAAGATCATTGGGACGTTGTATGAGGGGTTTTAGTTGTTTGTCCCCTTCTTTAGAAGGGACTGAGGAGACAACCCTCAACGCACAGAGGCGTACTTGGTCAAAGTACTGTGGAGGTGCTACTGCTTGTGCGGCAGGAGACGCATAAGCTGCCTCACCTTTTAAACAATCAGGGTCCCCCATGGTGGCATCCTGCCCTCTGGTAGTGATATTTTGTGTGCTTTGTTGTTCACATTCATCAGAAAAAGCAGCCTTCCATAAAAAGAAGACCCTGAAGATAATGCTGTGTTCATTAAACTCTTCCAATCATGGGGCAGTTAAGATCAATGCTAAGGGATTCAAGCATCTGTTGAGCGTTCAGGGACTGTAACCCATCTTCCCTGACAGCGGCCCAGTATTTGTCAAGTACTTTTGGGTCATGGGGGTACCATTGGTTAGGTCATACAGAGGTTCGGTGGACATTTACCGGGAATATGAACTGGGGTTCATTTATAGGCTTGGCTGTCATTGCCACGATAGTTGTGGGGCCCATGAACAACTGTTGTATTACATGGGGAACAATAGGTTTTTGTTCCTGGGCAAAGTTGGATATCTCTGCCCAAGGATACAAAGTTTTCTGAGGGGAGTTCCAAGGCTGGCCTAAACAGCAAAAAGAAGTGATTGGGCAGGCTTCCTGGGACTGATAGTGTGGGGGAGGCGGTTTTACAAGCATAGCTGGCCAGCCCCCTGTGTCACTTGATAGTGGAAGTTGTTGGTTATCTGTGTTTTTGCTGGAATTGTTTGCTGAATCACAAGAAGATGGGAGTGCTTGAGCAGCTTCGCCATTTTCCTTTTGTTGTTTCTTCTTGCAGCGAGGTGTTAAATGCCTGCAGAGTTTCCCCTTCTTCTTTCCCTGATAGACAGGCTTGAATACCTACTATGATGGGGTAAAAGGTTAGGGGCAGCTCAGCGCCTTTACGGTCTTCCTTTTTATGAGCTGCCTGAAGGACGTGGGTCCACCTATCTGGATCCCAAATGTCCCCGGTGTCAATCCAGGGACACAATTCACTCACTATTTCCCATATTAAACTAGCTTCCTTTTGTGATACTTTCATCTGCCTACTCCAGAACAGGGCAACAAGTGCTCGTGATTGAGGCTCTCCTGCTGCGGGGGAAGGTTACCCATAGAGGCACTAACCTTGCACTAGACCCTAGACCATCTATCTGCCAAAAGCAATCGAGCCTGTCGTTAGGCACCACTTGTAGGGCTAGTCTCTGGCAGGAGGTAAGTGTGAACGAAGCACACAACAACACACGTTGGGAGAACAGGCTTAAGCAGATCTTGTTTATTTCTGCACAAGGGGGTGATTTTAAAGCCCCAGCTTTCCCAACCTCCTGAGTCCTTCCCAGCCAATTACTTAGCAGAGAGTTGCTGTAAGGCACTTGTGATGAGCACTGCTTGGTGACAGGCACAGATTGGTCCCCCGGGGGAATGTACGGAGTATGGACAGCTCATGGATGTCAAGCTAGGCAGACATGCCTGTGGATCATGTCTCTATGAGTAAAAAGTGTGCTTCAACTGCTACTCTAGCTGACTCAACCAGATCTGACCCACACTACATCTTCATGGTTTTCCTTTTACAACTCTTTTTATTGGATGTGGAATTTATTTTCATGTCTTCATTCAAGCTGTTCTGCATTGTAGTGATCTAAATAGGCTCTGTAAAATCACTTTAGGTAGCAAAAATATTAAGACAATGTATATCAAGTAGTTTGGCCTCCCTCCACTGCTGAAGCCAATATGCTTAGCTAGGGCTTCTAAGTACACGTATTCTTGCCTTTTCAATTTGCTCAATTCTTTTCTGATCCCAAAACTTTTTGGCTTATGTAATAAGAAAAGTCTTCTCTATCTCATGTTAATAAGGATATTATATTTTGTGAGCTACTAAGAAATGTGAAATCATTGGTTTCAAGTATCCAATCAGATTTTCTTCTGTGGTTCAGGGCTTCATGTGCAAAGGCATTGTGGAAAGTAATACAAATAGAAAAGTGTAAACCCAATACCTTCTTTCATTGTTGAGGGCACTTTCTCCCTAAATATTTTGACCCAAATTATCTTTTTCAGAGAATTATTGTTTGGTAATTAAAGTCAAGTCATCAATTTTGATGTCTTTTTTTTTTTTTTTAAAGAAGTTTGAATTTAAATTCCACTACAACCTTGTTTCACACAGTAAGAGTAGATTTCCTGGGTAAGGACAATTCTCAAGGGAACCTACAGGATTTATAGCAAGGTTTCTGAGGTTTGTTTTTTTAGTGTGAAAATGAGCCATCTTCATCCACATTGCACCCTGTCAGCTAAGTCTCCATGGATTAATTTGCATGAAAGTCTATTTTCCCAGGCAATTTTAAATTTCCATAATAGCTAAGTTGTTAAAAAGTTTGAACAAATTAAAATTTACCTATTATAATTTTAAAACACTTTTGAAATTCCTTTATTAGAACCACAAATTCACCAATCCTAACTCCTCCTTTACCATCAAAAACAGTTAACATGTTGTTTTCATGATATAGTGTCCATGAAACTATTATTTTCCAGTGGCTATGTTATGCATATATATAACCTTATAATCTGATTCTGAGCAAAATGAACTCCAAGATATGGAAACAGAGAGTATTATTTGTGGTTGTTGTTTTTAATGTACTATGTGATTTCTATTTTCTTTTGGTTTTTTCCCCTATGCTTTATTCCCTGCTGTATTTGATTTTGGTAGCCTGTGTATTGTGTATATATTTACCTTAATGAGGGAAGGGAAGAGGAACAACCAAATGGTGAGACAAAGGACAAAGGCAAACCAATGCAATAGTAATACTCACAAGACAATATGTTGGAAATGTACATTACAACTTGTGAGGGGTATTGGGATGAAGGATAACTGAAGAAAATGAGGGATGGAGTAACAAGTTTGGAAAGTTATGTATTCACTACTTTAAAATTGCTGTAACCCCACTGTACATCACTTTGACAATAAAATTAAATTTTAAAACTAAGCTGCATGAAATAAAATTAAACTGTATTGGTATAGTAAATATTATTCTTTATGTAATAACTTTTAAAAAATCAATATTGTTTGGCATCTAATTTGAAGTAATTATCCCTTTTTAATCAGAGGACCATCAACTCGAATGCTATCTGACTAGACAATATTTTCACAATATACTTACCAATATTTTGAAAAAAGAACATAGTACTTTCTCATATTAAAAGCGAAAACAGTTTAATTCTATGCAAACCTATAACTTTTAAAAGTAAATAAGCAGTTAAAAAGACAGAATATATGTGTTCTTCAACATTCCAATGACTAATAACTACTCATTTCAATTCCAGAAGATTCCATACCTGAGAGATTCAAAACAGTACCGGCTTGCATGGTATGTAATTCTGCAATAGATGCATTTTCAAATGGGGTGTTACAGATTGAGATTCAACACAAAAATAAGTACATTCTGGTAGAAGATAAAACTAATTAGCAACGGTAATAATTCTTCAAGAGTAAGCAATTTTTTATCACAGTAAGCTATTCTTTTTATGACCACCAATCCCAATATTTATGATATAGAGACATCCTAGCCCAACAGTTTAGAACTTTTAGGGTGCACCTCAAACTTCTCTTAATTCACATCATGAATAGCTTATCTCTATTGTGAAAAAATGCAACTCTGCTAATGTGATGCCATACATGTTCTGGAAAGAACACCACAATAAACTGTTTTGCATCATTTTCCCACCACTGGTATACTTGAGATTGGAACACTTGCAAATATTATTTATATTTATACTTTTTTAACTATCATACAAATTGTGGATGCTAAGATCAGAAGATTACAGTTCAAAGCTCACCGAGGCAGGAAGATTCCCTAGATTCTTATCTCCAATAAACTTATCAGCAAAAATCAGACACAAGTGGCATTGAGGTTGAAGTGGTAGAGCACGAGCCTTGAGCATAAACAGGCTCAGAGACAGTGTCCAGGCCCAGAGTTCAAGCCCTAGGACAAACAAATAAAACAAAAACAAAAATAAAAACAAACCCCAAACCTAACATTTTTCTCATTGTATACAGTGGCAAATAATTAAGGAAATTGCTTCCTGTGTTACATACAGGTAGAAGAAAGAAGATGTCACACGATTATTCTCTTCATACCTTGTTATACCAAATCCTCAAAAAATTGCTCTTATTATAATTTATAAATTAATATCATCAATTTTTGGCAACTGTCTCCAACATTCACATTATCATTTTATACATGAACTATTTTAATTATCTATTAACTAAATTCTAATTATAACTCTCTTGAAAGAATATTCTAGGCAAGTAGAATGCAAAATCATTTGTGAATTTGTCAATTAAACCCTCTACTTAAAACGAATTTTGTAGTATCCTATAGAATATGAAATTACAAACAAAATCAAAATATTTATTTTAAATCTAAATTCTAATTTAGCAAGATCCTCATAATCCTACATTAGATGAATGTTATTTTTAGATGAATTATTATTAGATGAATTACTATTTTTCCAAACTTAAGTTTTTGTAATCCTTCATCATTTCTTTGGGATACAACAGAATGATGATTACTTACTTTTTCAAATTTTGGATGGCAATCATGAGTCATTTTGCATCTGGGAATGTTCTGTAACGAAGAGAGAATTTAAAACACAAGTGAAGATTAAGTATGAGTTGCATTTCAACAGGAAATTTGACTTCTCAATACATAATGACAAAATTAACCCAAACTTCCAACTATGTATTCCTTTCTTGTTTGTTTTGTTTTATTAAGACAAAAGTATACTACCTGGTCCAGGGAAGGTATCACTATGTGATTCCAGTCTCTAATCTCCTGTCTTAATCTCAGTGCTAGAATTCTAGGCTTGTATCACATTGCCCTGCCATAGTTTCTTAGTTTATTTAATCTAGATACAGACTACCAATTCTGAACTTCTCCAAGGATATTATACACCAGAGTGACTGTTCAGACTGTTTATCTACTATTTTCAAAGATGTTCTAACATTTGACACAGGATATGAATATTTTCAGATGCACCTGCGGGGTCTCTGATTCATTCCTCCATGGATGCAATCCTTTTAATAATGATTAATGGACTCTCTTACTATCTCTGGTCACTACCTATGTAATATTGTCAAACTTTATTGAAGGAAGTTCACTTGAGGACTTTCTAATATTAAAAATTATCACTTGATTCTAGTCTTCTTCAGGCTATATATTCTGTTGTTTTCTAACTTTTCTACACATTCTGAGAGTTGTTTCATTTGTGTATTTGTGTGTGCACATATAAGTGCCTCTGTGTGTATGTGTATGTTTGTATGTATGTATGCAAAATCCTCAAGCTCTTATTCAGCAATCTTGCTCATAACGGATATTCCATCACCTGAGCCATCTTCCAATCCAGGTTTGGCTGCTTTATTATATGTACTGTTGCAAAGAGTGTTCTGCCCAGGCTGGATGCAAACTTAACTTCCCAGACTCCTTTACATTCTTAGGTTTTATTTCTCCAGGAGTATCAACTTTTAAACTACAAATATTTGGGGGCTGGGAAGGTGGCTCAGTGGTAGAGCACTTGCCTTGCATGCCTGAGGCCCTGGGTTCGATTCCTCAGCACCACATAAGCAAAAAGAAAAAAGCCGGAAGTGGCACTGTGGCTCCAGTGGTAGAGCACTAGCCTTAAGCTGAAGAGCTGAGGGACAGCGCCCAGGCCCAGAGTTCAGGCCCCAAGACCGGACCCTAAAAAAAAAAAAAACTACAAATATTTTTGTGAGGGTAATGTCTAAGCTGTAGCCTAGATTTTTAACTGAAGTATTCTTTTTTGTTGTTGTTGTTTTGGTGGGTGTTCCGGTCATGGGACCTGAACTCTTGGCCTGGGCGCTGTCCCTCAGCTCTTCAGCTCAAGGCTAGCACTCTACCACTTGAGTCACAGCACCACTTTCGGCTTTTTTCTTTTTTGCTTATGTGGTGCTGAGGAATCGAACCCAGGCCTCATTCATGCAAGGCAAGCGCTCTACCACTGAGCCACCTTCCCAGCCCCTAACTCAAGAATTCTTATAAATATAAATGAACACACACATTACATATCCTGAGTGTACACTGTTATAAATGTGATTGTAAGCTGGGTTGTGGTGAGATATGAGGATTGGGGTTCAAAGCCAGGCCAGGTAGGAAAGGCCCAGAGACTCTTTTCTCCAATTCACTAAAAGAAAACTGGAAATGGCACTGTGGATGAAGTGGTAGAGCATTAGCCTTGAGCTGAATAGTAGAGAGACAGCTCACAGGCCCAGAGTTGAAGTGCCAAGACCACGGCCAACAAAAAATATACATATATAAGTAAAGAAAAAAGAAAAGAAATGTGATCTTAGCCACCAGTTCATTGCTAGTATAATCCCTGCTCTCACAAGATGAACATTTTTTTTCCAGTTAAATCCATGCTCTTATATCTGACTTGCTTTGGAAACAGGATTATTCTTCCATTCTACTTTCTACGAAGTTGCATGATTACCAAGCATGATTTAGAATGAGATTGGCCTCATACTTCATGTTCCACGTATGAGTCTTGCTTTCTGTATATCACTCCCATAAATCTACATACTGGAATTGGCTTTATTGTTTCAATGTTGTCTTATTTGTAGTCTTCTATATTGTATTGAACCCTTATACTTAAACACAGAACTTCTCTTTCTCCTATTATTGCTATTGTTTCCCTTACTGTTAGCTCATGTCCACTTGGGAAATAATGAACAGCACATACACTCACAAAAACAATGTTCTGAGAACCTTCTTCCCATTTAAAATTCGCTTCAATTTACACAGAACTTACAAAGTTTGAACTCAATGTTGTCATGTATAATGTATTTATAAGCAATATAAATTTCATATTTTCTCTTTACTAAGTTGTCTCTGAAACACGTGTTACCTCAGGCCAAAGGTGTCATAGTGTGATTTCAGTGAAGCCAGAAAACGTTCATTATACCTCAAGCAGCACCATTGATTGTTACTGGAAGTAACTGTTACTGGATGTGGAAACTGACCCCAGGAGAGGAATGGAACATAGAGGAATAACAAAGTTCAAGTTTCCTTGTGTTTTCCTTTTTAGTGTACAAGAAAAGTATCCCAAGGCTTGAAGGAAACTCTGTCCCTGGCTTTTTCAAGTGTGTTCTTTACTCATATAAAATTTTTCTGTAAACTTCTAGTTGAAAGTATTTCAAAAGGAAATAATGTACCATTTGAATGCCAGCATAGAACAAAAGGAAATAACGTTGGTTTAAATGTGTTCTCCTGCAAAGGAACAAAGACATGGAAGTTTTAAAGTGTCGTATGGATGGATATTTCACCCCTGAGATGATTCTCTTAATGCAGGAGTCAGTTATCAATTCCTTTGGTCTGGTCCTGCGTTCTCCAGAGCAATAAGGATTCCAAAAAAGCAGATTCCAATGAGTATGATCAGCAAAATGAGCCTCTTCTCAGAACAGTACTCCTTTAGGGAGGGTCCCAAAGAAATATCTGTGATTTTTATTTGCTTGTTTGTTTAGTTTGTGCTGGTTCTGGGGCTTGTACCCAGAGGCTGGATCATGTACCTGAACAGTAGTCTTTCCTGCCCACCTGCCCCCAAAGCTAATGCTCTACTGCTTGAGCCAAAACTCCACTTCTGGATTTTTGGTGTTCAATTTGCTATAACAGTTTGACAGACTCTCCTTCCTGGTTTGGCTTTGAATTAAGTAATAAGAAAGCTAAGTGACATCAACTGTATAGACTTCTCTTTTGAAACAAGAAATATTAGATGAAGTTTATTGTAAAGCTAATGTTTGACAATTTTTAAATTAAATAACTCAGTACAAGTAGGTGCACTGAATCATTTTGAAATTATTTTTTCTGCTTGGGAAGATTATTGATCTTGTCCTTCTTTTTCGGGAAACTTAAGGCTATAATTGCACTTTTTGTTGGTTGTGGGGCTTGAACTCTTATCCTGGGTGCACTCCCTCAGCTGTTCAGCTCAAGTTGAGCACTCTACTGCTTAAGCTACAGCACCACTTCTGGGTTTCTAATGGTTAATTGAATTTAAGGGTCTCATGGACATTCCTGACCAGGCTGGCTTTGAACCACAATCCTCTGGTCTCCTTAATAGCTAGGATTACAGGCGTGAACCACCAGCACCCAGCTCATATTTGTGCTTACGTGCACTGAATGACACTATGTAGACAAATAATAGAAATTTGAATCAAATGATGGCACTGCAGATTTTCAGAAAATTTGAAGTAGCAATAAATATGTCCTCCTTTCCATGTTGTTTCATTAATGACTCATGAGCTATGGGACCCTTACTTTAGCATCCTCTGCCATCTTTGTAGGTGTATTTAGTATCAGGAAATGTTCATAGAGAAATATAGAAAGACAGATTTTTAGAAAGCAAAAAAGATAAGCTATGAAAGAACAACACAAAAGGAGATACATTTATTACACAGAAATTAAGAAGTAGCCTAAGAGATTTAGAATGCTAAAGGCAATGAGTAATAAGACTTGTTGATAACTACTTGTTCAATAACCAAAAATGGTTCTCTAAAACAATTTCTGGTATATCTTAGTTACTGTCATTTATTCATTAACTCTGGAATTATTCCTTTTCTTCTGTGACAACTGTTAATTTGCCTCTGCCTTTTTGGTGCCAAATCTCACTTAGACTACACTTGTCATTGTGATTAGCAGTGACCATTTAAAAACCTGGAATCTTTGAATTTCCAGAATTAATCTTCACCTGACATCTAAGCACATTCAAGCCATTAATTGCTGTGACCTAATGAACAAAACTTTTTTTCAACACAATATCCTAATATAAGTAAAGTACATGAATTAAGGACTACTGTCAGGTGTCAGTATGGTAGGAGCATTTATATATTCCAAGTATGGGTTCTTTACTTTTTATTTACTAACTAAATGTTTTTTTGTTTTGTTTTGTTTTTTTTTTTTTTGGTTTTGTTTTGTTTTGTTTTTCTTTGCTAGTTAAAGGGCTTAAATTCAGGACTAAGGAATAATTCCTGAATTTTTTTTTTTGCTCAACTCTACCACTCTAACACTTGAGGCATGGCACCACTTCCAGTGTTTTTCTGTTTATGTGGTACCGAGCAATTGAACTTAGGGTTTCATGCATGCTAGGCAATCACCTTATCATGAAGCCATATTCCAAGAGCCCTAAATGACTTTCTTAATTTAACATTACATTTTCATTCCATAACTATGTACCATAATATTGGCCAGATGCTAGAAAATGATGTGGAAAAGAATACAATAAAATAAATCCAGTAAGGCTACATGGAAAATGAATAACCCTCACAGTCTAGCAAGAGCACAGAGGGCTTAACTCATGGAGATGTACCAACACGCTGAGTGAGACAGCTCCTGACCCAGTGCCAACCTCCAGAATGAGTAAGTGATCTTGGGTTCCAGCCACCTGGGGACATTGGGCCACCTCCTACAGCACCCATTCAACCAGCTCCTGAGGGAGAGAGAGAGACAGAGAGAAAGAGAGAGAGAGAGAGAGAGAAAGAGAGAGAGAGAGAGCCAGACACAGGCAGACAGACAGACAGACAGACAGACAGACAGACGGACGGACAGACGGACGGACAGACGGACAGAGAGACAGACAGACAGACAGAGAGAGAAAACCAGAATTAGAGTTAAATCTGGTGCCAGTGGCTTAGAACTCTAATACTGACTAAACAGGAAGCTGAGATATGAGGATCATGGTTCATAGATAGCCCAGGCAGGAACGTCTGTGAGAATCTTATCTCAAAGAGCCACCAGAAAACTGAAAGGGGCACTGTGGGCTCAAGTGATAGAGTGCTAGCCTTGAGCTGAGGAGCTCGGGAACAGTGCTCAATCCTAGAGTTCAAGACCCACGACTCAAAAGAAGTGGACTTCCCACCACAAGAAGTGGATGGAATAGCACCCATTGTCCTAGGGAGCATAGAAGAGAAGTCAGGCCGAGCTTCCTGTGAACTTGAGGTCATAAGTAGGTCACTTGGCTTGTCTGTGCCTCTGTTTCCCCAGCTGCAAAACTGAACAAAGTGAAGGATCTCCTTCCTCATGGCGATAGTGTAATAATGAAATAGAGCCATGTTTTGGTTCATAATCCCACACCTGTTCAATGATTAATAACAGGCCCCACCTGAGCCCTTTCTGGTATCTTTCTGTCATATGCTCACAGAATTGCCAAAACCTTATCTGAAGGCTGCTCCCTCTCTGCCTAGCCATTCTCCAGAGATCTCTCTGTATAAATCCCTTGTTTCCTCACAACTATCCTGTGAGGATAATGAGGTCCAATGGTTGAAGCCCTACCAAGGGCTTCACGTGTGGTCAAGAATCCACTGCTATGGACTGAGTTTGGGATAATCCTTCTAAACCAACTACTGAGCATGGTGCCACAAGTCTACCATCCCAACTACAGAGGACCAGGCTTGGTGGAGCATATCTTTCAGAGGAGTACAGCGATCCAGCCCAGCCTGAGCATATATTTAGTTTCTATCTCAGAAATGCTCAAGACAGAAAGACGGATCATCACAGCCGGGGAGAGGAAAAAACTAGGGGGGTCATGGTGCCCCCAGAAGGATGTTTGACCAGGGTTGAGTTGGTGTTGGGGTGGCTACTCACCTGTGATGCTGAGAAAAGCTGTTGCCAGCTGCTCCAAGTGGAGCAGCAGAGATGGCAGCAGCAATGCAGACATATGGGCCCAGAGCAGAAGACTAGGGGCAGGGACCAGGTCGGGGATTTAGGACGGCTGGCTGCACACCAGTGCCTGAGTTTTGAAACCAAGCACCGCATGAAGGGAGGGAAGGGGAAGGGTGGGGTAGGGGAATTAATTTCCTACTATACTCCAAAGTCACCTCAAGTCTCTTCTGCAACACTCAGGCACCTCTACCTTCCTCAACTACTGGTAGTGGTGTAAAGTAACAGGGAATAAATGTGTTACCTGGCAGCAATGGAATGTGGGTGTGGGCAGCATTCTTGTATCCCATTGGTCAGAAAGAAACAAGAAAGAATGGTGGTGTGGCCAGAATCTTGTGAAGCAAGGAGAATGGGTGAGTGTCAACAGGCCATCCTGGGGCAATTTGAGCTGACAGGATGTTCCCAGGACCTAAGAATGAGCCCCAGGAGTTAACAAAATAAAAACAGATTCACATGCAGATGGCAGTATGCTAATAAATATATATCTTTATGGAGTGCCAGAGATGTCTATACATTATTCAGTTATATAGATTATATTCCTACCAATTCCTCAGTATTCATTATGTGTCCATGTAATTAATGTTATTGTTTAAATCCTTAAATTATTAATGAAAGCACTCAGTGTCCTGAAATTATTGTGTTCCTGTAAGTAATAATATTCTTTTAATGCTTCATAAATATTAAATAAAATCAACTAACCTTCTTAAATGATGCTGTTTAATTTTATAGGATCCTCATGCACAATGAACTCATTCAACTGTGACACTGGCAAAATTCCAGTGTTATTCCATTGGTTGGGAACCAGTTTCTTAGTATCTCTTGCCACTGGTTGCTGTCAGGACGGGGATTCGAAATGAGGTCCTATGTTGCTACATGGGCCTATGGCTTCCCTGATAGTCTGTCAGCCTTCAGCAATGCAAGGTGAAGTACCATTTGCAACAGTGTCGTTCAGAACCAGAAGGGTCACTGTGCAAAGGAATAAAACATAAAAGGCCACATTTTTTCTGTGCATTGTCTTCCCTGCAAAACCTAGGGTTCTAGGATCACAGGAGCACCTGCGTGTCCAGTGGCTTCACCCCATCCTAGGGTGATCGAAGCTGAGGCAGACTTGCCAAGACCTGAGTTCAAGTCCTTTGCTGAGAAAAAAATTAGCTCCCTGACTTGCAATTCACACAGTTTATTCTTACAGGCTTTGGATTTGAAATCAGGATCTGGGTAAATCTGCAGCAATGTGGATAAAACGGAAGATCACCTTACATGAAGATAAAAAGTCAGGCCTGTTCACGAGTCCTGAATTCAAGACCCAGCCCTGAAATACATATTATTTATATATATTGTAAACATAGGATTTATACTTACTTATGGATGTTCAGTCCATACATGTTTGGTGTGGTTGTTCCTTGTATCTTTTGTTTTATTCATTTATTTACCATTGATTTTACTATGATGAAACCCATTCTGTTTATTACATTGATGACAACCTATCACAGAACATCTAGATTTGTAGAAATGTTCTCCATCATCCCTGACCCCCAGGATTCTCAGAGAAAAGGGAAAAAAGTTTCAAACTCTCCTTCTTACTCCATGATCCACTTGTTGGTAGTGCTGGGATCTGACCTCAGTGCAGAGCAAAACCAATTGGCCCATCAGTCAAGGTGATCATATGAACCAGTGAGCAACTAAGTTGTGTGGCCAATCCCAGAATCTGACATTGATCCCCAGGATGGTCCACTATAGTCATAAATTCATAATTTAAACATAGGATCTATAATGACAAATATGTGTGGACAGCATCTTGTGTTCAGTGCAATTATTCTCCTTATTTTGTCTCTATTTCATGGAGGTATTGTGTATTTTAATAAGTTTGGTGACAGGTATAACTGTGCTGACATGGATAACAACTTGTTCCCATGGTTATAGGGTTGTCTATGCATTCTCCATCGTATTAGAGACCCAGGACTTTTACAGGAGAGGATAAAAGGCACAACGACTGGCTTCTGACATCAGGATGAATCTTTTGTCAGTGCTGGGATTTGAGCTCAGGTCTGGGTAACTCTAACTCTGTTGCACTGTGGGGGAAGGGGAAGCTCACCATTTTTGAAGACTAGAATGTCAGGCCTGATGCAGGGCATGATTTGAAGCCCCAGCACTGGACAAAATAGCAAGTCCACCTTTTTTAAATATAGGATTTCTCTTTAACTACAGATGTGGTATGCATCTTGCATTCAGTGTACTTATTCTTTCTATTTTGTGTCTTATTCATGGATGTATTGTGTATTTTATTGCATATGGTGACAGAAATAACTGTGCTGACATGGATAACAACCTATTCCCTTGGCTAAGAGTTGCCTAGATAGCATTCTCCATCCTCAATGAGACCCAGGACATTCACAGGACAGGAAAACATGTGCCCCCATAAGCTTCTGACATCAGAATGAATCTTTTGGTAGTGCAGGAATTTGAACTCAAAGCCTAGCAGGCCCAATTGGTGAATGGGTCATGGTGAGCACACCAGGCTGTGAGCCACTAAGGAACTAGGCCATTCCTGGGACCTGAGATGGAGCCCTGGTGGGGGCCAATATAGTCATAAACTCATAATTAAATAGAGGATCTATATTTCCAAACATGAGTGGGAGGCATCTTGCGTTTGATGTAGTCTTTCTCTTTGTTTTGTGTCTTGTTCATTGATGTATTGTGTATTTCCTTGAGTATAGGATGACAGATATAACTGTGGTGAACTGGATGACAACCTATTCCCATGAGTATAGAGTTGCGTATACATTCTCCTTCCTAGCTGAGACCCAGAACTTTCACAGTACAGGAAAACAGGTGCAATGACTGGCTTCTCATATCAGGGTGAATTTTTGTCAGTGCTATGATTCAAACTTGGGGCCTAGGAGGCCCAACTGCCCAATGGGTCCACATGACTACACTCGACTGTGAGCCACTAAGGAGCTGAGCCATTCCCAGGAACTGAGATCGAGCCCCAGGAAGGCCAAAATAGTCCTCAATTATCATTGAAACCTGGGATGTATATTCACATCCGTGTGTGGACTGCATAGTGCATTGAGTGTAGTTATTCTCTTTATTTTGTATGCTATTCATGGGTGTATTATGTATTTTCTTGTTTATATGATGACAGGTATAATTGGGCTGACATGGATAACTTATTCCCATGACTACAGGGTGGCCCATGCATTCTTCACCCTTGCTGAGATCCAGGACTTGCACAGGAAAGAAAACAGGTGCAACGATTGACTTCTGACATCAAGATGAATCTTTTGGCAGGGCGGGGAATCTGAACTCGAGCCCTAGCAGGACCAAGTGGTGAATGGGTCCACATGAGCACACCAGCGAGCACACCAACCTTTGAGCCACGAAGGAGGTAAGCCATTCCAAGGACCTACGAATGAGCCCCCGCCCACAAGGGGAGAGCGGGGAGCACAACAGTCATCCATTCATATAAGGTGAAGGTAGTATGCAAGTAAGTACACATTTGTATAGAATAGGAGAGTGGTAACCTGTGGTGGAATCCAATCTATGTGACTACCGATTCTTGCATCTTTCCTGATGCCTCCATTTCATGACTGAGATGATTACTGTCATGCTTCATCAACTGTTCTATACAAATAATCGATACCCCATGAGTCTTGCCTATCATTTCCTACTTACATCATGCACAAATTACTCATTCACGGATGAGATCGATCACATTCCATGACTCATCCCAGGTTCACAAACGAGTATCTCAGGATCTCCTGCAGTTCCCTCCTCATAGGGGGGCTGAATTCAAACCTCAGGCCTGGAAAAGATCCTCCTTATATACTTTATTTTTTGGTCCACTCGTGGGCCTGAACTCTGGGCCTGGGCGCTGTCCCTCAGCTCTGCACATCAATGCTAGTGCTCTACCACTTGAGACACAGCGCCATTGCCGGCTTTTTTTTCTGCTTATGTGGTGCTGAGGAACCGGGCCCAGAGCCTAATTCATGCAAGGCAAGAGCTCTACCATTGTGCCACCTTCCCAGCCCTCCTTATATATATTTTCAAAGTGATTTATACTTCCGTACAGATGTTCAGTCCATATTGTATTTGGTGTGGTTATTTATTTTATTTCTTGTTTCATTCATTTATTTATAATTTATTTTATTGACTCTGATGACACCTATACCGTTTATTACATTGTTCACATCTTATCACAAAACATCCAGATGTTAGATGTCTTCTCCATCATGCCTGGCAGTCCCAGGATCTGAACTTAGTGCCTAGGAGGCCCAACTCATGATTGAGTGAGTTTGAGCATGGTAGCCTCTAACCAATGAAGATGTCAGGTGGTTCCCAGGCTCTGAAATGGACCCACAGGTTTGGCCAAAAAGCGATACATGGATAGGCAGACGGAGGTATACAAATAAATATATATTGGTAAAGAGTTCCATGGCCGTCTATCTATGATAGAAGGACACCTACTATGTTCCTACCAACTCTTAGGTATTTATTATACGACCATTGAAGGAATATTATTCTTTTCACACATAATAAACTACTAATGAAGATCAATCAGCACTCTAGGATTATTGCATACAATATTAGAGTAGGCCCATGCATAAACTACTCTTTAAATCGGTATTCCTATGCATAGAAATGAGTCTCTTGTGATCTCCTGTTATTGGTGTCAGGACTAGGATTTGAACACAGAGCCTATGTTGACAGGTTGGCCTATGGCTTCACTGATGGCCCACAAGCCACCAGCAATGGCAGGTCAGGTCCACTTTGCAGCTTTGTCATTCAGACCCAGGATGGTCACAGTGCAAAGAAAAAAAAAAATAAAACCCAAGCTCTCTGCAGCTCACCATTTTGGTGCTTTCCAACTTTGTTTTCTTCCTGAAAGGCCTCTGGCCCAAGGATCTCATGATCGGCTATGGGTCCAATGAGTGCACCCCAGCCAAGTGAGATCGAAGTTGAAGCAGTTTTCACGACCTGAGTTCAAGTGCCATGCTTGGCCATAAAAATAGAAAACAAAAACATATAAAAAATTAACTATTTAACTAAATTTTAAAAAATGAAGCTCCCTGGTTTGGAATTTTTGCCAGTTTTCTTTCCTAGCCTGGGATTTGAACTCAGGGTCTTGGTAAATCTGTAGCAATGTGAACAAAGAGTTGCCATTCCTTGAGTTCAAACCCCGTGCCAACCAAAAATGAAAAACTAAGTCTCTGACTTCGGCAGGAGGAGGTAGTTGTGGAGATGGGAGGGAAGGGATGGTAGGGGGAAAACACAATAGGAGTAAACAATGCTCAATAGGAAATGTACTCATTACCTTGCTCCTGGAACTGTAACCCCTCTGTAGAACATTTTTACAATAAAAAACAACAAAAAAAGACAATGTAGTTTTCAGAGAAGCACTTTGCAGGTAAGGGAAGGATGTTTGAATAGCTGTACAAAACTCTACACTGCTTTTTTTAAGTACAGTATGGAACTGAATAAACATAACTGCTTCCATTAAAAAAATTAAGTCACTGTCGTGGAACTGGAGCCAGTATTTCTGCCATTGCTAGCTTTTGAGCTCACCGTCCAGGTACCTCTTTGGCATCATGGGTGAATGCGTAGCTCACTGTCCTTGAGGGAAAGAAATTCAGGATAGAGTTCTAGAGTTCCCAGGACCCAAATGAAAGCCCTGCAAAGGAAGAAATATTTCTATACATGTTTAATACATAATATATACTTATATATGCATGTTAATTTCATATTATGATTTTTATTATTGATTTTCTATTTTGTTTTTCTTTGATTAATTTTTGATATTGTATTTAGTATTATTATACACATAATATTATATTTTGCACAGCTATTATAAAATTATACACAATAATTTAGGGCATTGACTCATTTTAATTAACATTTTATTAAGTGTTGAAACATGATACATAATTAAGTGCAGCATTTGTCACAGTCTTCAAATGTTTACAGTCTCTCCCAAGTATGAGCTTTGAGTTCAAGCCCCAAGACTGGCAAAAAAATTGAGCCTGGTGAGACATATTATACTGGAACTCAGAGGAGGGACGAGGTTATAGGTAAGACAGAGGGTAGAGGGCAGGTGCTCGTGGCTCACAACTGTAATCTACTCAGGAGTATGAGATCTGAAGATCCCAATTGCAAGCAGGAAAGTCAATATGAGAATTTTTTTCCAATTAAACACCCAAAAAGTTACAAGTATAGCTGTGGTTCAAGTAGTACACTGCTAGCCTGGAGGATAGGATAGCATCCAGAAACTGAATTCAAACCCCTGGACAGGCATACATACACACACACACACACACACACACACACACACACACACACACACACACACACACACACACACACACACACCAATATAGAGCATTTACCAGTCGGCCTGCACAAGTTCCATCTCTAGCAACTCAATATAAAAAAAAAAAAAAAGATGGAGAAGGGAAGAAATGACTTGCTCCAGGAAGTGATATACCCAGTGACAAAATTCCACAGTAGTTCTAATATGTTGGTACAAGACAGACAGCCTCAGGCAGAAGGTATAGCATGGGCAAAGGTCCTGAGGTGTGCGGTAGAGTACGTGGTGTGCGTGGTATGAAGGTTCTATGTCTTCAGAAAAGTCTGGCAGGAAATTCAAGGCTGGGTCAAAGTTGACTTGAGTCACAGGGCAGAGGGTGAGGTCCCAGAATGGCGCCCAGGGGGAAGATTAGCTTGGCTTTTTGCCAGGGACCCAAAGCCATTTCCTGTGGCTGGAAACCTGTTTTCACAGCTCCTGATCTTCAGGCCTTCTTTGCTTGGAGGAGTCAGGGCAAATGCAGGGAAGAACTCTTATTTTAGAAAAGCTTCTAGCACAATGCCATCAGTGGCTCAACCCATGTAAATCCTAACTACTCAGGAGACTGAGATAGAGATCGAGGGTCAAGCCAGCTCAGTAGAGGAAAGTTAATGAGACTCTTCTTGCTGATTAACTACCAAAATCCAGAAATGGAGCGAAGGAAAAAGTTTAGAGACCAGAGCCCAGACCCTGAGTTCAAGCCCCAATACTGGCATAGGAAAATTAAAGAAAAGATTTCAGGAGCTCCTAGTACACTGTGGTGTAAGGCCAGATCATCCAGGCACATGTGGCTCATGCCTGTCCTTCTAGCTCCTTAGGAGGCTGAGATGTGAGGATCACATTTCAAGGCCAGCCGAGACAGGAAAGTCTTGGAGACTTTGATCTCCAAGGACCCTACAGAACACCGGAAGTTTCTCTGTGGCTCACGTGGTAAGATGAAGAGCTGGGGGACAGCGCCCAGGCCCAGAGTTCAAGCCCCATGACCAATACCTGGCCTGCTTGCACCTTACTCTGTAGCTCTAGGCAGAGTACTTTCCAGTGGGCCTCTGAGGGTCTCCTAATGTCTAGGTGTCCTACAATTCTTGGTAGCAGCCTTTTGGGGGGCCATTACCTACACAACAGGCCACAGTACCAGAGAAGTATCGAGCCTTGGGGCATGAAGATCATCAGAATGGCATCTGTCATGGGTGCAATGTGGATAGGAGTAGTAAATCACTGTGTCAGACCACGGTTTGGAGCCAGGAGGGGCAGGAGCATAAGATGTTACAACAGATAATGCCCAGTTACACGAGTATCACAAGAGAGCAAATTTGACAGTCAGACCTTCGGCAGGTTTGAGTTGGGCTCATGAAAGTTTTGTAGGCTCAGGAATCCACAGCCAACTGGCTGCTGCTTGTAGCAGTAGCTATCCCAGGAGTCTGAGGGCTCGGTGCCCTGCTTTCCTCTCCAGTGCTTGGGGAAAGGGGGTAGATGAAGGTCTGCAATCATGAGCTGACTACCAAGGAGCAGCCTTAGTGTATCTCCCTTGATCCAGTAGCCCCATGTTGAGATCAAGGTGCAGATACCATGGAACTTACTGCCATGGCCCAAACCCCTCAGCCCAAGAAGGACTTAGGGAGAAACAACATGATCTGGCTTGAGAGTTTACTGTGACTATGACTCAGGACTGCTCCACAGTTGTAGCTCAGCTCATCCAGGTCAAAACTATTGCCCCAGAACATTGAGGTACTGGCTATACCAGTCTCTAATCCCCCAGTTCACTGGCCCTTGAATCTAAAGTATATGCCTCTGTATTCTGGGCATCCGGAAATGTCTAGAAGGACCTGAGAGGCCCAGCTGGGGCCAGAAGATAGATTTGCCTACGATAAGGTATATTGACATTTCCTAGACATCAAACAATACATCCAAGCCACCTTGACCTCACCTCTCATGTAGCCCCAGATTATCCTTGTTTGGGGAGCCTTCAGTTAGCTATCAAGGTCGAGTTGGCAAGATCCACTGGCAACCACCCTTCTCCCACACCGCTACCAGCCTGCTGGGAGTTGAACATGCAGCCAGGGGTCCAGCTGAGAAAAGGACAGGACACAGCATGACTGACCCTGACCCCCCAGAGGCAGGAAAGAACATATGCCAGCTGGCCCTGAGGACCCAGTATCCCCTGGATGAGGACAAAGATATGGACAGCCAGACTTGGGTCACAAGGAAAAGCTGGAAAATGCAGGTCTCTGGCAATTTAGGACTCATTGTAGACCATGATAGGGGACTAAAGACAAGGCTGTTATTAAGGAAGGCCACCATCCAAGGTCAGGAAGAGGCAGACAAGCACCCAGGAAGTGGGCAGAGAATGATGAGGGAAAAATACACACATACACACACACATACACACATGGGTAGCCCAAGGCCTCAGCAGTCCCTGAGCAACTGAACATCACAACCTCTGAGAAGATGGCACTACCATCCTCAGACTGAATGCTGACAAACTCTGAGCCTCTCACACATCTGGAATGGCTCATAAAACAACATAGCATTTCCTACTGTACACACCGCTATGAAGAAAACTCAGCCACATTATTATCTGTCATGGGGTTTGAACTTTGGGCCTGCGTGCCATCCCTCAGCTCTACACCTGAAGTTGTCCACTCTACCACTGGAGCCATAGGACCACTTCCTGTTTTCTGGTGCTTCACTTGAGTTAAAGTCTCACAGACTTTCCTACCCAAGCTGGCTTTGAACTGTGATCCTCAGATCTCAGCCTCCTGAGTATCTAGGATGACAGTTGTGAGACTCTGGCAGTGCCTGGTTTCAGCCACGTTCTTACAACCAGGGGAAATCCAACTTGTCAGGCCATAAAGCACATGCAACCCTTCACTTTCAGACTTTGACACCAGTACGCAAAGCCATTCTTCCTTGGTTTGAGAGAATATAATCGACACTACCCTCCAACCCTGCTCTCATTTGCCCACTACCTGCCTACGATAGGCCACAACTTCTGGAGTTCTTGGTAAGACAACTCCCAGCCTGCTATAACTTCACACTCGGGCAAACTTGGGGAGTTCGTAGAAATGGCTGTACACTGAGGCCAGAACCTGGTGTCCCAACCACAGCAACCCCACTCCTTCACCATCTCTGGCAAGCAAGGGGTGTGTTTCTTACTTGTTTTTTTTTTTTTTTTGGATGAGGGGATTGAACTTAGTGCTTGGGTACTGTCCCTGATGATGAATTTTGCTGAAGGCCAGTGCTTTTCCTCTTGAGCCATGGTACCACTTCCTGTTGGAGACTGGAGATGAGACTCTCATTGGACTTTACTTCTTGTGCTGGGAAACAAGACCCTCTGGATCTCAGCCTCCCATGTAGCCAGGATGACAGGCGTGAGCCATCAGCGCATGGCTTACGGTGTCTCATTCTTTACAATTTCCAACTAGTCCTTCTCTAGACACTACCACCTAGACCCTCCTCTACCTCCCTCAGAGACAGCAAAGGGAGGCTCAGAATCTGGGGAGGGCCATGGGCATTAAAGGGCCCCCTTCACATCACTACCCATTTCTAAGCTTCCATCCACATCCTCTGGGTGGCCTGGTTGTCTGGATCCACTAGGACTTCTTAGGCCTGCCCTTTATCCCCCCACCTCACCAACTGATACCTGAGAATTTCTGGGGCCAGCTGCTCCATTTCACATTGGAAGACATTGGGAGGGTTGCTGATAATGGGGATCAGGGGTGCCCAGGGCAGAAAGAGTGTCCAGATCCCCTCTGTCAAGAAGGAGACACAAAGCATGGATGGATCTACTAAGTGCTACAGGGCACACCATCCACCTGTCACCCAGGTCCCTTGGAGGGAAGTTTTATGTTGACAGTTCTGGGGCTTGAACTCAGGGTACAGGCGCTGTCCCTGAGCTTCTTTTGCTTGATGTGAGCACTCTTCCACCTGATCCACAGTACCACTTCTGGCTTTTTCTGTGTATGTGGCACCTAGGAATCGAATCCAGGGTTTCCTGTGTGCTAGGTGAGCCCACTACTGCTAAGACAAATTCCCAACATTGGATAGCTCTTCTTCTATGACCCCTTGGGCCTGTCTCGGGACAGTCTTACACATCTTTACGGAGTATCTAACCAGCAGCCTTGGCTGGAAAAGAACACGATCTGCTATGTTGTCCTTTATCTATGGCATCTCTTCTCTCTGTGCTTCCTGTTACATCCTCCTTGTTAAGCAAGACCCCCTTTCAAGTGCTGCCTCTAAGAAGCCCACTCCAATCACCCTGGCAGAGGGGGATCTTCTCTGCTCTGTAGGCTGCTGTCCTTGTCATGGTCTGCCTCCAGCTAGTGTGGCTGACAGTCCACGAAGGCGAAGGCCTGGCTTTCACCACCCAATTTCTGAAGGCTCTGATACACTACCGCAGGAACCAGTGTGGTATCAAACTCTGTGAGAGGGCACTTGAGGCCCAGGGAGCCTGTGGGCAACAAATGGGGCCATATCTTGTGTGCGTTTGAACTGAGGATCTAGGAGCGGTCTCTCTCTGAGTTTTCATGATCAAGGCTGCTACTCTACCACTTGAGCCACAGCTTCACATCTGGATTTTTGGTGGTTCCATGCAGAGAAGATTTTTATCGGCTTTCTAGCTTATGGCTGATTTCGAACTGTGATCCTCAGATCTCTGCCTACCAAGGAGCCAGGATGTCAAGTGTGAGCCTGAGCCAGACTGGCTCCAGAAGTTTTCCTTTGAGTTTATGTTTATCTCGTGTCAGCTAGCAAGCCCTAATTAAAATAGTCATTTATAGGGGATCAAGTTACTCTCCTAGTTCAGTTAACCCAAGGAGATAAAGTATCTTTGGAAAAGGCTAGTCAGTGTTGGTCTAGGTGAGAGAGAGAGAGAGAGAGAGAGAGAGAGAGAGAGAGAGAGAGAGAGAGAGAGAGAGAGAGAGAGAGAGAGAGAGTGTGTGTGTGTGTATGAATTTCAGGGATACCTACCCCCATCACTCTGGAGCTTCTTTCACCCAGTGGTGAGTACATCCAGGATCCCCACCCCAAGAAAGGCAGATAGGGGAGGGTACTTAAGGTCACATCAAGTGGAATGATCTGAATTCTATCCTGTAACTGAAGACAGGAGAGATAATAGAGAGAAGGAGATGTTTAGAGGAACATTAAGGGAAGCCCTTTACCGTTGGATAGAAGTACCTCAGAGAAGAATGTATCCATCCTTTTTGGTAGTAAGATAACAAGTGCCCATTATTCATTCATTTTATTTTTTGTAAGTCCCAGGTCTTGGATTCAGGGACTCATTGTCATCCCTGAGCTTCTTTTACTTAAGGCTGAGGCTCTATCACTTGAGCCACAGCACAACTGGCTTTTTTCAGGGGGGGAGAAGGTAGTTTATGGGAGATGAGAATCTCACAGACTCTCCTGCCTAGGCTGGCTCTGAGTCATGACCATCAGAACTCAGCCTCCCGAATAGCCAGGATGACAGGCGAGAGCCACTGTCACCTTACCACCACGATCCCCTAGGGCCAGTGCTGGGCTACCTGAAATGCATCCTCCTTTTTGTGAGTGGGAAGCAGACCTGGGTGGGTTTGATACTTCAACAGCCTACCTACCTTTGAGCATTGTTCTGTCTCAGTCTTATGCCGGCTTCCTCCTTATCCACAGCAATGACTTTGCGCTGTCACAGAACAAATGTCCCCCAGGAGGTGTTGGATCTAGGGTCTTTCCTCTGCACACTGCTCCCTCTCCCTGAAATGACACACTGCACCAACGTGAAGGAGACATAGAGTGAATTCTGTTTCTTATAATCAGGGTCTAGCCAGATAGGTGGCAGTGAGGATCAGAGGCTCGGGATAGTGCTGTGCAGTTGGACAATGCGATGCCTCCTCATCCACTTTCCTTTAACTGTCTTAGCAGAGGGTAGTGGGGAAGGACTCACCAGACAGACTGACAATGAGTAACCATCACGGTCTACCCCGGGCACAGAGGGGTTTACCAAAGGGATCTAGTTCCACAGTCCAGGCGAGAATGATCCTGACACACAGACTACCTCCAGAATGAGAGGGTCACCTTGGGTCCCAGCCACATGGAGACACTGAGCCATCTCCTCCAGCACACATTCAAAAAGTTACTGAGACAGAGACAGAGAGACACACACAGAGAGAGAGACAGAGACAGAGAGACAGACACAGACAGTCAGACATACATACAGACAGACAAACACACACACACACACACACACACACACACACACACACACAGGATAGCCCAATGATTCAGCAGTCCCTGAGAACAGAAACGTGAACTCCCTCAATTAGGATCAGATCCCACCCCCTAGAAGGTGGCAGTACTGACATCAGACTCACTGTAGACAAAACATTGAGACTCACACATATCTGGAATGTCTCATAAACCAGCATGGCATTTCCTATCATACACACTGCTATGTGGAAAACGTAGTCACTTCTTTTTGTTGTTGGTCAAAGGGTTTGAACTCTGGGCCAAGTTGCTGTCCCTCAGCAATTCATCTGAATGTGAGCACTCTCCCACTTGAGCCAAAGCAACACTTCCTGTTCTCTAGTGGTCTATCATCATGTCTCACAGACTATTCTGCCCATGCGGACTTGTAACCACGGTCCTCAAATCTCAGCCTTCTGAGTAGCTAGAATGAGAGTTGTGAGCCACTGGTGGCTTCCGGCTTCAGCCACATTCATATACACAGAGGAAACTCATCTCGTCAGGCCACAAACATTTTGCAACCCTTCACTTCAGATTTTGATACCCAGCATCCAAATCTATCTTTCAATGGAGGATATAAAGACAAAACAATCTCACACGTGCACCCCTTCGCCCACTCTCTGCCTGTTAAAGGACACGTCCTCTTGAAGCTGTGGCTTCAAACTGGGACAAACTTGAGGAGTTCTTACATTTGTCTGTACAGTGAGGCCAGCAATTGGTCTCCCAAACACAGCAACCTCCCCACACCCCGACACCACCACCATTATTTGAAGGCAAAGATGTCTTACTCTCTTTCTTTTTTATGTTGTGAGGCTTAAACTCTGGGCCTGGGTGCTGTCCCTGAGGACTTCATCTTAAGGCAAGCACTCATTTCTTGAGCCACAGCACGGCTTCTGGTTTTCTGGCAATTCCTTTTATGTAAGAGTCTCAGGGTCTTTCCTAACCAGGCTGGCTTTGACCCTTGATCCTCAGATCTCACCTCCTTAGTACCTAGGATAACAGCCATGAGCTGATGGCACCCAGTCAAAGAAACTTTTCCATTCCTGTCATCCTCTCCCCTCAGGAGACTGAAATCTGAGGACTGCAGTTGGATGCCACTTAGCAGCAAAGCCCGTGAGAACACTTTATCTCCAATTAAACACCCAAAAAATCTGGAAGTGGAGCTGTGATTCAAATGGTAGTGTGCTATCATGGAGCATAAAAGGTAAGATCCATGCCCTAGTTTCAAGCTTTTGCTAGCATAGGCCCAACCAAGAAAGGAAAACAGGTGGGCATATGGGAGCTCAAAGTTAACACATAATACTCAGGACTCCCAGAACAGACCCCATCCAGCTCTGATTCTCTAGATTCTATGTCCTACATCATGGCAGACTTAGATGGGACTGACCATGCACAAAATTGGGACATTCAAGTACAATCTCATACTGAAGATCCCCTGACCTTATCAAAGACTCAGGATCTCTCACTGTCCTGCCTCAGCACTGGGCATTGAAGTAAGGTCTAGTTATCGAATCACATGATATGGGAACTAAACGGTTTCCTGGTCAAGGGATGGTAACTGGGGAGATATAGGTCCCTCTTGGGGAGGTGCAAAGGGCTGCTCTTTCCCAGAAATGTTCCTATGTTGTGAGTATAATCAAAGAAACAACCCTGATCAGAGCCCAGTGCCTCTGGTTTTCCACCCAGCCTCTACCCAGATCTGCCACACCTTCAGCCTGCTCTCTCTGAATCCCAGATCTGCCATCTACAATAAAGACTGAGCCAGACAAGAGACCCACTTCCTGCCCTCATTCCCAGGCTGTCCTGTGGCAGTGGCATGCTTACCTCAGTCTTTGGTGGAGGAAAGAACACCGGGGGTGGTATCATCAGATTGAGCCCTGGAAATTCCTAGTCCCTAAGGATGTACTGCACAGGCATCCTGCAGTGAACGGCAGCCAGGTTGTCAATGATGAACCCAAGGTGCCAAGACTTTTAATAGCAGTGTGGCTGGATCAAAGGCTGGTAGTCTATGTTGCCAGGTGAGGTCATGTCTCCAATGTCCTGACACACGTGACCTAGGATCATTCTTCCTCTTCAAATTCCTACTTATCCTTTGACCACCCCCCCCTTGAAACTCTCTCACTCCAATACCTTCCTAGCCCTTGGAAACTTTCTTCTTATCTGACCAGAAAATAAACTTGATGTGGCTGGTGATAATTGAAACTTGGTGACCCATCCTGTGCCCTAGGTTCAACTCGAGGCTGGTTCCCTCTATAGTCGGTGACCACACAGCTCCTGAATGGCATGACGTTGCTGAGGGTTCACTGGCTTGGTCCTACATACTGGCTTTGGTCTCAGAAACTGTCCCTACAGAGATTGTGAATTATTGGCTCCCTTGATCCAAGGACTCCAAACCAAGGCGTGCGTGTTCTCCATTCTTCCTTCCTTTCCTTTTTTTCTCCCTCTGTCATTCCCTCCTCTCTCTCTCTCTTTACTTTCTTCATGTCAGTCCTGAGCCTTGTACTCAGATCCTAGATGCTGTCCCACAGCCTTTTTTCTCAAGGCTACCAGTCTATGTCTTGAGCCACACATCCACTTCTGGTGTTTTGTTTTTGGTAGTTAATTGAAGACAAGAGTCTTACAGGCTTTCCTGCCTGGGCCAAAAGCCTCAATCCTCTGATCTCAGCCTCCTAAATAGCTACGATGACAGGCTTGAAGCACTGGCACCCACATCAATCCAAGGTTTCTACATGGGCTGTGGAACCAGTCCTGGAACTTTTCATTGTCTATGACCCCCCAGAGCCTGGTGCACACTGTAATGGTTTGTTGGATACATAAATGAACATCTGTCTATGACAATACTACAGAAAATTCCCATCTGATTCAGGTAAGAATACTCTGTGGGGGATGGGAAATGAAGTTTTATGAAGCTCTCCCACAGTTCTCCTTCCTCTGTCTTACCCCCTCCTGGTGCCACCACACTTAACTGTTTTGGCTCTGAGGGTGTGAGCCACTATGTACTTGCTACATTCCAGGGCCTCTGGGATGCCTATCTTCTCAAAGATCTCTATCCAGCAGCTGACCAGCTCTGTGGCACTCAATTCCCCATGTACATGTGAATGAGGCTGCTGTCAGCTGAAGGCCTGGCTCAAGGGGCCTCCTGTCCTCCCCCTGGGGCCAGCCAGTATCATCCATCACATCTGGCCCCTAGGTTTCATGTTGCAGAGGAAGGATCCTTGAGGCAGCCTGGGTTCTCTAAATCTCCCAGAGTCCAGTACAGGTGCTGGGAATCATCTCTGCTCATAACTGGCAGGCTGGGGATGGAGAGGTCACAATCTCTGCTCCCCACAATGTCCTCAAGTGGGGTGGTCACACTAGGTAGATTCAACAGCTGCCAAAGAAAGGCAGTTAAGGCACAACCTTCAAAGCAGGAGACAATCTGGCTTGGGAACTCTGCCTGTGCCACTTTGAACATCATTGTTTGCCGGCTGAAATCATCCATCTAATTTGATCCATAATCCCAGGCATTAGTGGAAATTGCCAGCTTATATTTAAAAATCCTGGAAAATGTGGTATTTAATTTGTCCCAATCAAACTTAAAGGGTTCCAAAGTCAGTGGGCCCCTTTTCCTTCCAGACAGTGTATAGCAGGTTACAGAAACTGGCATTCAGCGAGCCCTAGCTAACTGCCACCTCCTGATACCTAGCGGGCTCCAGTAGGGGGAATGGATTTGCCTACCACTGCCCAGCTGGAAACAGCCCAGGTGGGACACAGATTAGATTCTGCAGGACTTCAGGGAGGATTGACACTGGGCACTGGCCCACGAGGGTATCATCACCACCAGTGGGTGCCCGCAGCCCTGTGCCCGGATGCCCACAGAGACCGTTAATGCCCTAGATATGGTTCCACTCTCATCCACTGCCATGGTGAACCATCTGCCATGTCACATTGTCCGCCAATCTCCAAAACCTCATAGCTACACAGCCCCTGCCCTATCCTTTCCCTCATCTTCTTCCCTAATTATGCTGGGCAGACACATTCCAAACCCTTGAATTACCTCCAACTAAACACACAAGAGCAGAGTGTCTGGCTGGAAGAGTGTGGCTGTGATCTCATTCGCCTCACCAAACTTCTGTCTGGGGATATAAAGACAGGGGTCCACTCCAGTCCAGGGTTCACACCGTTCTTCTAGGGGAGGCCCACTCAGGCCCAGCAGCTACTGTGGGTGACAGAATAGGGGGAAGAGAGAGGTGGAAAGGGGAGGAAAGTAATGTCTACTGAAATCTTTCATAAAGGAGCCATGAAACTGTGAAGGAGAAAACAAAAATTGTGACTGGGCTTGTACTTGGTATTGAAGAAAGAACAGCAACAAATACAGACACGGAGAGAGAAATAAAATGCTTTTGCTGTTTTTAGACATGGTGACTTAAATATATTTTCATTGTTCTCATCTCTGCTCTCCCAACACAGACACAGACAGAGACACACAGACACACAGACACACACACACACACACACACACACACACACACACACACACACCTCCAAAATGGTGACAGATGACTCTTCCATGCAGCACCTGCAATTTGCCAACTGATCACTCACCTGAGGACAGTCAGGCTGAACAAGAGAAAGATTCTCTCTCTCTTTCTCTCTCTCTCTCTCTCTCTCTCTCTCTCTCTCTCTCTCTCTCTCTCTCTCTCTCTCTCTCTCTCTCTCTCTCACACACACACACACAAACACACACACACACATACACACAAACACATACACACAGACTCAGAGTACTACCTCTCCTAAGTGTGTTGATTCCTCATCTGGGACAACGTATTAGCTGGAGCACGTGGGTTCCCATTCTCCATTCCCTTGTCAGAACCAAGGGCTCCAACACAAGGAGAGTACCACTCTAATGACACACCACGACCCCGCCTCTCCCCTTCTCCAGGGCCAGACCCTTCCCCTTGGGAACAACCAGCCTTAACTCCCCATTCACTAAAACCCTAGGCCAGGACACTGTGTGAAGGAATCCCAAGACTGGTGACTCCTCAGAGCCAGGACTGAAACAAGCAATGGGTCATGGGGTCCCAAGGCGAGTGTCTGACCCAGGGTGGGGGCACTGTTGAGGAAATGGATGTGGTCCTAAAGGCTACATACATGGACAGACTCCTACTTCCAGCCTCGATGCTTCTGCACAACTGGGCAGATTCTTGGTGAGGACTAGGAGACCAGATAGACAGGGAGCACCAGCAGACGCTGGCAGAGCTGGGAAATGTGATCACCCTGTGAGTACTGTTGACAGCTCGGGTGGGGGGATAGGCCGGGTATATGTGTGTCTGAGGGTGTGTGTTCCTCCCATATATTCACCTACTATCTGACCCCCAGTGCCCTCACCTCCCTAGTTGGCTTTTCTGGGACCCTCCTCAGATGAAAGGGTGACTGCGCACAGACAAGAAGGGCTCACACAGCAAGGGAGGCCTATCTTCTGCATCCAACACCCCCCATTCCCAGAAAAACGGAAAAGACCCAATAAGGAAGGGGCACAGGTGCTGTTCCCCACCTCTGACTAAAGCCACCAGGTTCCCACCAGGGAGAGGATGAGTGCAGATGTGGGACTGTGTGGCTCCCACTGCTCCAGCCAGGGGCTCAGTGGTGAACCCTTCTCACCCATTCCTGCATCTCCATTTCTAGGGATACTGGCCACTAGGGATGGGGGTGAGTTCCCAGAGTCAACACCCACTCCCCCACCCCCCACTCCTGGGGCGCATTTGTGGCAGAGTCAGGACTGGCCTGCCTGGTGCTGGGAGGCGTGGTTGGGACACAAGAGAGGAGGCTGGATTTGCAGGGGGGGAGTGGGAGTGGTAGGGGGAGGTCTCAAGGTGCTGACCTGTGGGTGGCCACTCACTTGTGCTGCTGGGAGAATCTGTAAGCTATGGTTCTGTGTGCAGGGTGCAGTGATAGCAGTGGCATGGTGGATGCTTGGGCCCAGAGCAGAGGACCAGGGACCGGTACCAGGTCAGGGCCTTAAACCCACTGTGGGCATACCACCACTGGATAACTCCAAGAGGCGCTGCAGGTCTGAGCCAGCAGAGATGTAAAGCTGCAGGGAGCGCAGGAGATGGGGCAGGGGCAGGGGCTGGTGGATGGCTGGGCTTAGGATGCCCCTGCTGCAGCTGAGCTCCCAGTGCAGGAGCCTAGGACTCAGGGCATACCTAGCCTCTGAGCCTCCCTGGGGTGGTGTGAGGGATTTGCCTTATGTGCTGGCTTTGTGTGCTCTGTGATCCTGGCCCAGACCCATGCTCCTAAAGCAGCAGAGGCATGGAGGCCACCATCCCTCTTGCATGTGCCTGCTTTTCTCTCTGCTCTCTCTCTGCCCCCCTTCTCTCCTGGGCTGCCCCACCCCTGCTGCGCTAGTGCTCCAGCCCCTGTGTGGCCCTGGCTGTAGCAGATATGTACCCCCTCAGCCACGCCCTGTCCTCCCCTGTGTCACGCCTCCTCCCCCCTCAGGCACGTCCCCATCCCTGGCTTTGTGCTGTCCTGACTCTGCCCTAAGGCTACCAGGCCATGGAAGAAGCAGCCTCACCTCAGGTCAGGGCTTCCCCCCAACCCCAGCAGCTGCCCAGGTGCAGGGGATCGAATCTCCTCTCAGCCCAACCACTGGGGGACTCTTCTCCATCCACCCCACACACCAAGCAGTTGCACGGTATGCCTCCATGTTTGTGTGTGTGTGTGTGTGTGTGTGTGTGTGTGTGTGTGTTTGTTGGAGATACCTATAACTACCTCTCAAGGACTCAGAACAATTTTAAAAAATAGCACAAAGAACCCTGTGTAATGGACTCAGCACAATGAGCCTTTTGAAGGACTCAGCACATAGCAACCTTTGGGATACTCATGGTAATCTAATGACTAATAAGATAAGACATGCCATTTTGACATCACTAAACTTACATATCATAGTATTATGACATCATATGTCATAGTGACATTATAGACATATTGTGCCTATTCTGTGATTTCATTCTATTTCAAGTGAGCAATATTGGTGGATATCAGAAATCCGTTATGACCTCAAAGCCATTGTGACATGAAAATCCCTTTGTGACATCACAGTGCCATTCTGATAGTAACCTTTTGTGACATCACAAACTGGTCCTGTCCATTGTGACCTCATCACCAATGTGACATCACAAAGCCATTGTGATATCACATTGCTGTTGTGACATTACAATCACCTTGAGACCTCCCAAACACATTATGACATCTTTAGCACCTTTGAAAAAACACATGGCCTTTGTGACATAACAGTCCCTTTGTGTATCCATATCCTCATTGTGAAATGTCAATTGAGATCAGATATGACAAAGAAATATCACAAAGGATTTACAATATAATCATCGGTGGGACATCACATTGTCATTATGACAATATCAGCTCATTGTGACATCACAAATCTGTAATGACATCATACCACTATGACATCACCTTGTCATTGTGATATCATATATACATTGTGAATGCCTATTATGTGATTTCATTATATTTGAAATGTGGCATGTGGGTTCATATCAAAAACACATTTTGACTTCATAACCATTGTGACATCACAATCCCTTTGGGATGTAACATTGAAATTGTGATATCTTTAAGCAACTGTGACAACTCAAACATGTCCTGTCCTCAAAGGTTTTGTGACATGTTGCCACTGTGTTATGTTAGGCCCATTTATAGCTCAGTCTATTTTCGACCACATATTATTTCAGGAAAGACATGACATATTAGAAATATACTGTGACATCATGAGCATAGTGACATCACACTGCTAAATGTAATGACCATTGTGTCATATTGTCACATCACAAATCTGTTCTCACTTCATCACATTTGTGCCAACAAATGCTTTGGAATCCTCACAAGCCCATTCTAAATTTACATACTCAGTGTGAGTTAATGACAATTGAGGTCTGGAATGCCATTTTCACATCACAAGTCTACTGCGACATCACAAACAATTTTGAACTCATCACTATTTTGGCATCACCAATTAATTAGAATTTGACATCATATTGCAATTGTGATATTACTATACCATCATGCTTTCACAAACCTATTATGACCTAATCACATCTTAGAAAATGCATGGCCTTTGGGACATCAAGCTCCTTCTGTGGACTTGTATCATTGTGAAGTTGTCTAATTGAAATTTGAAATAATATGTGATATTACAAACTAGTTTTGACATCATTAACCCATTTTTATATCATTAGCACTTTGACAACCAAAACCTGTTAAGAACTTTAGCACTTTTGACAAAAAACATGGCGTTTGTGTCATCACAGTTCATTTGTGGATGTCATGGTGACTTCATTCTCATGTCCTCACTGCAAACTAATAGCAATTATGATCTGACATACCATTGTTACATCACAAACCAATTGTGATATCATCACTAGTGTGATATCAATCATTATGACACCATCAGCATATTGTGACATCAACAAGCTACAGTGACCTCATAGCATTATGACATTGCATTGCCATTTTGCTGTCTTAGACATATTGTGAATGTATATCCTGTGATTTCATTCTATTTAAAATGTGGCATGTCAGTTGATATCAGAAACACATTTTGACCTCATAACCATTGCAACATTATAAACCCTATTATGTCATTGTGATATCATAGGTCACATTATGAATGCCTAATCTGTGATTTCATTGTATTTGAAATGTGGCAGGTGGGTTGATATCAGAAACTCATTGTGATGTCACAACCATTGTCACATCAAATCCATTTGTGACATCAATTTGGCAATGTGACATCACAATGGCAATGTGATGGAACTAAGGCATTGTGATATCAAAATGGTCATGAACACACAATAGGTTTCTGATATCCACTGACATGCCACATTAGAAATAGAATCAATAACATAATAGGCAAACACGTGTCTATGACATCAGAATAACAATGTGATGTTGCAATGCTATGATGTCATTGTAGTTTTACATGTCAAAATGAACTGATGGTGTCATAATGGCAACATGATGTCACAATTATGATGTCAGAAAGGATTTGTTATGTTTCCTTTGTATGTCTGATGTCAGTTGTCATTAGTTCCCCATGAGGTTATGGATACAAAAAAAGTTCTGTGATGTCACAGATGCCATGTGTGTTTTCAAAGGTGGTTATAAGTCATAATAGTTTTGGAATGCACAATGTGATCCATAATGTCGAAATGGAAATGAAATGTCCCATTGGGTTTTTGATGTCACAGTGGTGATGAGGTCACAATGGCTTTGTGATGTCACAGTTTGTTTGTAATATCAGAATGATATATCCAATTTCAATTACTCATAATTCAATATGAGGATACCAGCTGATAGAAGAAGCTTAATAGTGTGAGGTCATACTATGTGAACACCCAACGGGACAGTGATTTCACAATGACAATGTGATGTCTCAACATCATGTTATAATAATATTTTGATGTCACAATTGGTGATGCCGTACTGATGAGGAGGTTATAACTTAGTCATAACTTGTGTGATATGCTGCCATTAGGATATTTTAGGCTTTTAGTAAGCTTATAATATGTTTTGAAACTCATAATTCAGGTATGACATATGATATCAGAAATTGACTCTGACATCATGAACATTGTGACATCATGAACATTGTGACATCACATTGATAGACATCAAGACAATGGTGGCACATTATTAACTCACAAATCTGTTAGGACTTCATCATATTTGTGAAACACATGACTTTAAAGACAACACAGTCCCTTTGTGAACTCATATCTTCATTGTGAATTAATGACATTTGAGATCTGGCATGCCATTGTGACATTTCCAACCAATTGTGACAGCACAAACCTATTATAGTGGAAACACATTGTGATCTAATAGCCATTGTGATAGCACAATCCCTTTGTGACCCCACATTTCCATAGTGATAACACTAAATTCCAATCCTGTGAAATTCCAATCCTCTCAAACATAATCCAGGTATGAAATGTGATACTCAAATCCAGTGTGACATCTAGATTATGGTGATATCACACTGATAGATGTTATCAGCATTTTGTCACATTCTGACAACACATACCTGTTAGGACTTCATGACTTTTGTGAAAGTGCATGCCTTTGGAGACATCAGAGTCCCTTTGTGAGCTCATGTACTCATTGTGAGTTAATGACAATTGAGATCACGTGTCATTTTGGTATCACCAACCCATTGTGACATCACACAATGAAATTGGACATGTGATTATGATTTCATCATAATCACATTTGATTTCATCACCAATGTGTCATCACAAAACCATTGTGAGCTTTCATTGCTATTTGACATCACTATCACATTATGACATCGCAAACCTATTAGGACCTCTTAGCACCTTTGAAAATACACATGTCCTTTGTGAAAACTCAGTCCCTTTGTGGAACTATACACTCATTATGAACTGACAATTGATATCAGATATGCCAATTTAACATCATGAACCCTTTTTGACATCACCAGAGTGACATACCATTGTCATTATGACAGCATCAACTACTTTTGACATGACAAAACTACAATGACAATATAGCATTATGAGATCACATTGTCATTGTGATGTCATAAAAAAAATTGTGAATGCCTGTTTTTAATATTTTTTTTGTCACTCGTGGGGCATGAACTCTGGGCTTGGGTGCTGTCCTTGCTCTTCAGCAGTAGGCGAGCGCTCTATTGCTTGAGCCACAGAGCCACTTCCGGTTTTCTAATGGTTTTTATTGGGAACAAGATTCTCATAGACTTTCCAGCCTGAGCTGGCTTTGAACCACGATCCTCAGATCTCAGCCTCTGGAGTAGCCAGGATTACAGGCGTGAGCCACCGGCGCCCAGCTTTTTCATTCTATTTCAAATTTCACATGTGCGTTAATATCAGAAACGTAATGTGACCTCATAACCATTGTAACATCATAAATCAGCAGTGACATCAAATTGTCATTATGACACTATCAGCTCATTGTGACATAACCAAATGACAGTGGCATCATAGCATTATAAATCACAGCGACATTGTTACATCATAGACTTAACAGTGTGAAGTCCTATTCTGTGAATTCATTCTTTTTCAGAAACCCATTTTGACCATATAACCATTGTGATATCACAATCCTTTGTGACATCACATTGCCATTGTGGTATCATTAACCTGCTGTGCCATCACAAACCAGTCCTGTCCTTATTAGTTGTGTGACATACTGCCATTGCCATACATTAGGCCCTTTGTGAGCTCATAATCTGTTATCAATCTCATATTTCTGGTATGACATGTGATATCAGAAATCTCCTGTGACATCAAACTGCCAGATGTCATGATCATTGTATCACATTATGACCTCACAAGCCTGTTAGAATGGCATCACATTTGTAACAAAACATGCCTTTGGAGACATTACAGTCCCTTTTTGAACTCATATATTCATTGCCAATTAATGACAGTTGAGATCTCTCATGCCATTCTGACATCGTGAACCCATTGTGACATCATAAACTTACTTTGACCTCATCACGAGAATGGCATCAACAACTAATTGTTGTATCAAATCATTATTTTGAGATGATATTTTGGTATTGCTGTTGTGGTATCACTCTCCCATTGTGTTTTTACAAACCTGTCATGGCCACACCAGATCTTAGAGAATTCATGGCCTTTGAGACTTCAAGCTCTTTCTTTGGACTCATGTACATATGACCTCTAAGGCAAGGAGACAAACCATTGATTCACATTTAAAATAATAAACCAGGGAGGATTGGGGGGGGGAGGGTGGAGGTAGGGAAGGGATGTGAAGGGTAAACAAAGGAGGAGGCTGCAATGCTTGATAAGAAATGTACGCATTATCCTGCCCATGTAATTGTAACCCCTCTGTACAGTATGTTCACAAAAAAAATAAAATTAAATTAAAAAAAAATAATAAACCATTTTTCAATAGAAAGGGGACTGTGATTACCTTATCCTGGACTGGATACCCAGTTTCAAGAGCAGCCTTGACCACCAAACCTCAGACCTCCAATGGGCAGCCCCACCCTTTCTTAATTGTTCTGCAAACCACTAACCACAAAATTATGATCTCCAAAGCTCCAAACCTCAATGGGCAAGGCTTTTTTCTTTTCCATTCTTCCTTCCTTCTCTACAGACCTGTCATTCCTTCCTGGTCTTTCCCTTTTTCCCTTCCACCACTTCCTTCTTCTCTTCAGGCATCTCCACTCTCCACAGGCCTGCCCTACTCTTCCCCAGTGACCACTTGCCAACCTTCTGCTCTCCCTCAGTTTGCTTTCTTCTCAGGTTTTTCCTTTCCTGCTGTCTTACCACTTTCTTTCATCCGGGTCGGGTATCTCCCATTTTTATCTCCCCGTACAATGCTCTGAAAATGAAACTTATATATAGGTTGTACCCCTCCTCTCTCCAACGGATCTCAAGCCTAACAGTTTTCAACCATCATTCCCAAAACTGCCCAATGCTCAATCACTTCTTGACAGCTCACCGTGTAAGGCTTGACACCTCCACCTTTGGCGGCATTCCCCACATTCTCTGGTGGGCCACGCCAAGAATTTACAATGAATATCGGCTCCCACAGATAATTCTGGCCCCACTGATTATTATAGTATCCTCATAGTGAATTAGAAGAAATTGAAATTGTATATGTCATTGTTATATTACCAACTTGATGAGACATCATTAACTCTTTGTGACCTCATCACCTCGGAGACATCACTAACTCATTGTGTTATCACATTGCCATTGTACCAACATACCACATTTTGAAATCCCAAAACTATTATGACCGCAGAAGCTTTGAAAGAAAGCATGACCTTTGTGACATGACAGGCCTTTTGTGTACTCATATCCTCATGTTGAGCTAATGACAATTGAGATCAGGCATGCCATTTTAACATCGCAAAACCTTTGTGACATCATCACAAGTGTAACATCACATTGTCATTATGATAACATCAGCCCATCATGACATCATAAAACAACAATGACATCAAATCACATGTAATTGTGATGTCACAGATACATTGGAATGCCTATTCTGTGATTTCATTCTATTTCAAATGTTGCAGGTGGGTTGGTATCAGAAATACATTGTGACCACATAAGCATTATAATATCACAATACCTTGATGACACCACATTGCCATTATATCACTAACCCACTGTGACATCACAAAACACTCTTATCCTCATAAATTTTTTGACATGCTGCCAGTGTGATCTCTTTGGCCTCTCTAAGTTCATAAATTTTTTAACTCATAATACTTCAGGCATGACATGTGATATCAAAAATCAACTGTGATATCATTACTACTGTAATATCACACTGCCAGAGGTCATGACCACTGAGTCACATGAGGACATCAAAAACATGTTAAGACACATTACACTTGTGCCAACATGTGCCTTTGGATACATCATTATCCCTTGTGAACTTATATTTTCAATGTCAATTATTCATTGTCAATTAGAGATCTGGCATGAGATTGTGACATCACCATCCCATTGTGAAATCACAAACCTATGTGAACTCATCACCTGTATGGAATCACCATTTGTGACTTCAAAACAATACTATCTCATGTAATGGTTGCATCACATTGCCAATGGGATATCTCTGTCTCATTGCATTTTCACCAGCCTATTATGTCCTCATATTTTACAAAATTCATGACCTTTCTGAATTCTAGCTCCTTACGTGAACTCGTATCTTCAATGTGATCTAGTAGAATGAAATTGGACATGTAATGGTGATAATACACATTCATTGTGACATCACTATCCATGTGTGACCTTATCACCACTTGACATCACAAACCCATTGTGAGATCATATTGCTACAGTGATATCATGATCACCTTGTGACATCCCAAACCATGTTGTGACCACTTAGCACCTTTGAAAAAGCACATGGTGTTTGTGATATCATGGTCCCTTTGGGTAACCATGTCGTCATAGTGAACAAAGACAGCTGACATCAGACATGCCAGTGTACCATTACAAACCCTTTGTGACATCATCTCCAGAATGAGCTCACATTGTTGTTATAATACCATCAGCCCATTGTTACATCCCAAAATGACAATGACATCATGGCATTATGACATCACATCAAGAACAATGTGATTGCCTATTCTGTGATTTCATTCAATCACAAATGTGGGATATAAGTTGATTTCAGAAACCCATTGTGACCACATCATCATTGTGACATTACAATCACTTTGTGAACTCATATTGACATTGTGATATCATTAATGCAATGTAACAACACAAACCTGTCTTGTCCTCATACATTTTGTAACAAGTGACTACCTTCCAATGAGCTGGATGCCAAGAGCTAAATTCAGTCTCAACCATGAACCCTCAGACCTCCAAAGAGCAGTTCAACCATTTGTTAACTGGTCTGCAAACAACCAACCCCCAATATAATGACCTCCAAAGCTCCACACTTCAAAGGACAAGGCTTTTTTCCTTTCTCTTCATTCTCCTTTTCTACAGATCTGTACTACCTTTCAGGTCTTTTCATTTTTTCCTTCCACCATTCCATTCTTCTCTTCAGGCTGCTCTACTCTTGACAGGCCTGCCCTGCCTTGTCCAGGTGGCCAATTGCTGTCCTTCACTTCCTGCTTTCTCTCAATTTCCTCTCCTCCAAGATCTTTGCCCTCCAGCAGTCTCATCACTTCTTTCCATCCAGGCCTTTACCTTTTTTCTCTCCACTTCTCTTGCTCTGAAAATGCAGCTTATATATAGACTGTACCCTTCCCCAACTGCAATATGTTTCTTGCCTTCCAGTTTTCAATTATCACTTACCAAATGTCCATGCCCAATCACTTCTTGGCAGCTAACCATGTGGGGCTTGACATCCTATCTCCTTCAGCAGCATGTCCTGCCCCCTCCAGTGTCATGCACCCCCCCCTCTTCATTTGTTCAGACTAGGAGGACATGATGAATGTCTGTTCCCGTGGATTGTAGCGGCACTTCTGGTGTCCTCATGGTGAACTAGTAGCAATTGAAATTAGACAAATAATTGTGATATTAAAAACTCATGACATATCTAACCCATTGTGACCTCATCACCACTGTGACATCACAAATCCATTGTGACTTCACATTGTTGTTTTTGATGCCAGGATCACATTGTGACATTCCAAATCTATTATAACCTCTTATAACATTTGAAAAATACATATCTTTGTGATATCAGAGTCCCTTTGTGTACCCAAAGCCCCACTGTGAAATATTGACAATTGAGAATCAGACATGACAGTTTGTGAGATTATCATAATTGTGACATCACATAATCATTTTTATACCATCTACTCATTGTGAAATCACAAAACTAAAATGATATGATAGAATTATAACTTCACATTGTCATGGTGACATCATAGACACATTATGAATGCCTTTTCTGTGATTTCATTCTATTTCAAATGTGGCATGTAGGTTGATATCATAAGCAAATCAGGAACTCATAACCATTGTGACATCACAATCCCTTTGTATATCATGTTACCATTGTGATATTACTAACCCGCCGTGATATCACAAACCTATCCTCTCGTCATAACTTTTTTTTTTTAATTTAATTTAATTTTATTTGTGAACATACTGTACAGAGAAGTTACAGTTACATGGGCAGGATAATGCGTACATTTCTTACCAAGCATTGCAGCCTCCTCCTTTGTTTATCCTTCACATCCCTTCCCAGCCTCCCCCCTCCCCCCCTAATCCCAATCCTTCTCCTTCCCCCCCGCCCCCCGCACCAACGTTGTAAAGCTCGTTTTGGACATGACAACTTGTACTTCTCATTGTTGCAACAGGTCCACCTGTATCCTTAAACAACTGGTTTTTCCCCATCTCCTCCACAAGTTATACTGACATCAAATATAGTGAAAGCAGGGGTTATACTGTGGAGGAGGGACATACAAAGCAACAAAGAGATAATCTTATAAATGTGTTAGAAACACATGCATGAAAGAAACAAAAACATTAAAATACACCTCTAAGGGTTCATTTTCCTGACATCCCATTATCTGAACTTTTCCGTTTGACTCATACATATACTAGATATTACATAAGGGAAACCATGGGACCTACGTTTCTTTGGGCCTGGCTTACTTCACTTAATATAATTTTTCCAAGTTTTTCCATTTCCTAACAAATGGGGCAATGTCATTCTTTCTCATGGAGGCATAGAATTCCATTATGTATATATACCACATTTTCTTGATCCATTCATCTACTGAGGGGCATCTGGGTTGGTTCCATATATTAGCTATGGTAAATAATGCTGCAATAAACATAGTTGTGCTGGTAGCTTTAGTGTGGTCTGGTTTGCAAACATTAGGGTAAATGCCCAAAAGTGGGATTGCTGGGTCATAGGGGAGCTCTATGTGAAGTCTTTTGAGGAACCTCCATACTGCTTTCCAAAGTGGTTGAACAAGTTTACATTCCCACCAACAATGAAGTAAGGTTCCTTTCTGTCCACATCCCCTCCAGCATCTGTTGTTGTTAGAGTTCTTGATTTTTGCTGTTCTAACTGGAGTGAGGTGATATCTCAATGTTGTTTTGATTTGCATTTCTTTTATGGCTAGGGATGTTGAACATTTCTTCATGTGTCTATTGGCCATCCTTCTTTCTTCTTCAGAGAAGCTTCTCTTTAGGTCTTTCGCCCACTTACTTATTGGGCAGTTGTTTCTTTGAGGATTTGTTGTTGGGTGGTTTAATTTTTTGAGTTCCAAGTATATTTTAGATATGAGACCCTTGTCCGTTGTATGGCTAGTAAAGATCTTCTCCCAGTCCGTGGGCTTTCTATTGATCTTGCTAGCTATGTCATTTGCCCTACAGAAGCTCTGCAACCTTATACAATCCCATTTGTCCAACCTTTCTTTGATTTGTTGTGTTTCCGGGTCTCTATTCAGAAAATTTCGGCCTGAGCCAAGGAGACCCAGGGTTTCTCCTATTCCATCCTGTAATGTTTTCAGAGTGTCTGCTTTGAGTTCAAGGTCTTTGATCCATTTGGAGTTGATTCTGCTACAGGGTGATATATAAGGATCTAGGTTTAGTTTTCTACATGTAGTTAACCAGTTTTGCCAGCACCATTTACTGAAGAGGCTGTCTGTCTTCCATTCTATTGTTTTAGCTCCCTTATCGAAGATTAGATGGCTATAGGTCTGTAGGTTCATTTCTGGGTTTTCAATTCTATTCCATTGGTCCTGAGGTCTGTTCTTATGCCAATACCAAGCTCTTTTGATTACTATGGCTTTATAGTAGAGTTTGAAATTTGGTATTGATATTCCTCCAGCAGTGTTCTTTCCGTTGAGGAGCGTTTTTGCTATTCAGGGTCTTTTATTGTTCCATATGAATTTTTGGATTGCCTCTTCTATTTCCTTGAAGAATGAGGGTGGAATTTTGATAGGTATTGCATTGAATTTGTAGATAGCCTTGGGAAGTATTGCCATTTTCACGATGTTAATCTTTCCAATCCAGGAGCATGGGAGGTTTTGCCATTTTTTAAGTTCTGTGTTGATTTCCTTTTTCAAGGTTTTAAAGTTTTCATCATAGAGGTCTTTCACTTCTTTAGTTAAGTTAATTCCGAGGTATTTTATTTTTTGTGGGGCTATTACAAATGGAGTTGCTTTCCTAATTTCAGCCACACTTTTCTCATTGTTGGCATACAGAAAAGCCATTGATTTTTGGGGGTTAATTTTATAACCTGCTACTTTGCCAAAGTTTGAATCAGCTTGAGTAATTTGGGAGTGGAGTTTATGGGATTCTTTAAATACAAGATCATGTCATCTGAAAAGAGGGAGAGTTTTATTTCTTCTTTCCCTATTTGGATCCCCTTTATGTATGCATCTTGTCTTATTGCTGTAGCTAGGCATTCTAATACTAGATTGAAGAGAAGTGGAGAGAGTGGGCATCCTTGTCTTGTTCCTGAGTTAAGAGGAAATGGCTTTAGTTTTTCACCATTGAGTATAATGCTGGCTGTAGGTTTGTCATATACAGCCTTTATTGTATTGAGGAATGTTCCATGGATTCCTAATTTTTCCAAAACCTTCATCATAAAGGGATGTTGGATCTTGTCGAATGCTTTTTCTGCGTCTATTGAGATAACCATGTGGTTCTTATTCTTGCTCCTGTTTATGTGATGAATAATATTAATTGATTTGCGTATATTGAACCCGCTTTGCATCCCTGAAATGAATCCTGTTTGATCGTGGTGTATGATTTTTTGGATGAATTGTTGAAGTCGATTGGCCAAAATTTTGTTGAGAAGTTTTGCATCAATGTTCATCAAAGAAATGGGTCTATAGTTCTCTTTCTTTGATGAGTCCCTGCCTGCTTTTGGGATGAGGGTTATGATGGCTTCATAGAATGTGTTCGGTAGTGAGCTTTCTCTTTCAATTTCATTGAAGAGTTGGAGGAGTATTGGTGTGAGCTCTGTTTTGAAGGCCTTGTAAAATTCCGCTGTAAAACCATCTGGTCCTGGACTTTTCTTAGCTGGGAGGTCTCTTATTCCTGTTTCTATTTCAATGCTTGATATGGGCCTGTTAAGCTGGTTTAACTCATCTTGGTTTAGTTTTGGCATGTCAATATTTGCTAGGAAAAGGTCCATTTCTGTCAAGTTCTCAAACTTATTAGCATAAAGTTTTGAGAAGTATTCCCTTATAATTTTCTGAATCTTGGTTGTTTCCGTGGTGATGTTTCCATTCTCATCTCTGAGTTTATTTATTTGGGTGTGTTCTCTTCTTTTTCTGATAAGATTTGCTAAGGGTCTGTCAATTTTGTTAAGTTTTTCGAAGAACCAACTCTTTGTTTTGTTGATGCTTTCTATAGTTTTTTTGGATTCTAATTCATTTAATTCTGATTTAATTTTGATTATTTCTTTCCGTCTACTGGATTGGGGTTTATCTTGCTGCTCTTTTTCAAGGAGGTTTAGATGTGTCATTAAATTGCTAGTTTCAGATCTCTCCAATTTGTTGATGTAGGAGCTCAGAGCTATAAACTTGCCTCTGAGTACTGCCTTTGCTGTGTCCCAAAGGAGCTGGTAATTTGTGTGTTCATCTTTGTTGAATAGCATGAACATTTGAATTTCCTTTCTAATCTCTTCCATGACCCACTCATGATTCAGCTGTGTGTTGTTCAGCCTCCATGTGATACCGGACTTTCTTTATTGGCTTTTGGTGTTGAGTTCTAATTTTATTCCCTTGTGGTCAGAGAGAATGCAAGGTATAACTTCAATGTTTCTGAATTTAGACAAGTTTGCTTTGTGGCCTAAAATGTGGTCTATTTTAGAAAACGTTCCATGTGCTGCTGAGAAAAACGTGTATTGTGATGCTGCTGGGTGAAATGTTCGGTAGATGTCTGTTAAGTCTAGTTGATCTATGCAGCTGTTTAGATCTGCGGTTTCTCTGTTGAGTTTTTGCCGAGTTGATCTATCTAGTAGGGAGAGTGGTGTGTTAAAATCCCCAACAATTAATGTCTTTGGATCTATATGGGATTTGAGGGAAAGTAGTGTTTCTTTGATAAATTTGGGTGCTCCATTGTTTGGCGAATAGATATTTAGAATTGTAATATCCTCCTGAAGGAGAGATCCTTTAATTAGTATGTAGCGACCTTCTTTATCTCTTCTCACGAATTTTAATTTGAAGTCTATTTTATCTGATATTAAGACTGCAACTCCCGCCTGTTGATGGGGGCCGTTTGCTTGGTAGATTTTGTTCCAGCCTTTAACATTGAAAATGTGTTTGTTTTTACGGGCAAGATGTGACTCCTGAAGGCAGCAGATAGAAGAGTCTTGTTTTTTAATCCAACTAGACAGTCTATGTCGCTTAATTGGAGAGTTCAGTCCGTTAACGTTAAGAGATAGGACTGAGAGGCATTTGGGAGTTCCTGCCATGTTATCCACCTTCTTGGGGGCTGTGAAACCTGGGTTCTTCCTATGGTTCTTGGATTCTCAGTTTGGGTGCAGTTTCTTGACCTTTGTTGCGGTCTTGTTGGTTTTCTATGTGTAGGACATCTTTAAGAATCTTTTGTAGGGCTGGTTTGGTGGAGATGTATTGTTTCAATTTTTCTTTGCTATGGAAGGTTTTTATTTGGCCTTCAGTTATGAAGGAGAGTTTAGCTGGGTACAGTATTCTTGGTTGATAGTTGTTTGTTTTTAGGGCATGGCATACATCATTCCAGGCTCTTCTTGCTTTGATTGTCTCTGCTGAGAAATCTGAGGTGATTCTAATTGGTTTCCCTTTATAGGTGATTACCCTTTTCTCCGTGACAGCTTTAAGGATCTTTTCCTTGGTCTGAGTTGATCCTGTATGGATTATAATGTGAAGGTGGGATGTCCTATTCTGGGCTGGTCTGTTTGGGGTTCTAAAAGCTTCTTGTATCTGAATAGGCCTATCTTTTTGTATGTTTGGGAAGTTCTCTGCTAGGATCCTGTTAAACAAATTTCCTAGTCCATTAACTTCTGTTTCTAGGTGCTCCTCTACACCCATTATCCTTAGATTCGGCCTTCTGATGGTGTCTTCCAGGTGTTGGATAGATCTATCATACTTCTTGGACTTGTCTTGGATGGTTGTATGTTCTTTCTCTATAATATCTAGGCTGTCTTCAATCCCTGAGATTCGATCTTCTGCATGGTCTAACCTGCTGTCAAGACTCTCTACTTTGTTTTTTATCTCTTTTCCTTCTAATTGGTCAGCTTTGATGGCTTCAAGTTCTTTGTTGAAGCTCTGTTTTAGGTCTTGTATGAATTTCTTTACTTCCTTAATTTGGTGTTCAGTGTTTGTTCTCAAATCACTTAGTTGATTGGTTATGGTTTCTTTGGACTCCCTTTCCTTCTGTTGGGTTCCATTCAGCATTCCCTTTGTGGTCTCCCTGACTTCCTTCAGCTCTTTGTTAATGGATTCCATGAATGCCTTTACTGATCTTTGTGTGTTCTCTACCTGGTCTCTCAATTCCTGAATTACTCTTTGATTAGCTTCCTCCCGTTTGTGGGATTCCTGCAGTTCTCTTTCCTCCCGTTCGTGGGATTCCTGCAGTTCTCTTTGAGTGTTCTCAGCCTGCTCATGCCATTCCTCCCTTTCTCTTTTAGTATTCTCAAGTTGTTCACACAAATCCTGTATCAGTTTTTGAGTAGCTTCCTCACGCTTACGATATTCCTGTATAAACTTTTGGGATGCCTCCTCTCTCTCCCTATCACGCTCATACAGAGTCCTTTGTACGTTGTCAAACTTCTCATTTATCATGTCTGCCAGCAGTGTTTGTAGAGCTATTTGGGAACTCTCCTCTGGATTGTTCATTATCTGATCTGACCCCTGATTATCAAGATTGGGAATTGAGATACCCGGATTTGCCATTTTTCTTGTGTTTTTCCGGCTTACTCTGCCCATTTGAGATGAAAATAGCACCAGTTTTGTGCTAGAACACTATCTTAACGCAACCATCAACCAACGTTTGCATTTATACAGTCAATAGTCTACAGATACAATCTAGTTCAACAGATACATCTATTCAACATCAAACAACTATATGTTAATGGGCTTCGAACCGCAGAGAAGAATTTGGAAAACCAGAAATTTTTAGGGTTAGGGAGAGATGTGGGTAAAAATTAGGAATAGATTGGTGTGGGGAGGCACAAGGAGAGTTATGTCCTAATCTCAATGCAGGAAATAGGTTGGGTAGGATGCAAGTAGAGAGGGAGAGAAAAAGAAGAAAGGGAAAGGGAAATGAAAAGAGACCAGAAAAAAAATTAGAAACGTAAAAATTAATATAGTTATGGAGATTGAAAGACCATCTTTTTAGGGAGGAATGTGAATATAATGAGAAAACAGGAGGGAGATAGAGGAGATGTGAAAAACTTAAAAAATGCTTAAAATATTATATAGGTATAAAGAGGTAGTTCTGCTATTAAGGAATTTAAGTCTCAGAGGTTTTGGATTGAGTAATAAATTTGTGGATTAAGTGTGTACACAATGGGGGATAGGGTCTACTAGTTAACTATGGGTTTATCTGAGGATGTGCAGGACAAGAGTTAAGTCACATACAGAAGAACAAAAGAAAGGAAAAGGTGAAAAGGATAAGAAAGGGAGAAAAAAAAAGATTAGAAGTTCAGTAGAGCTAGACATAAAACAAAAAGATAATTAAGAAAGAAAGAAAAAGAGAGAGAAGACAAGAAAAGAAAGGAAAACGTACATTCACGTATTCCTAAAATAAAAATTATAAGAGGGAAAAAAAATTTACTGGAAAACAATTATTTTTTCAAAAAAGGCAAAAATTAAAGATTAATAAAAGTTTTAGAAAAGGAAAAAAAAATTTATATATATAAGGAACCAAAAAAAAAAATAAAAGAAAAAAGAAAAGAAGAAAAAAAAGTTCTTTGATTTTTTTTTTTATTTTTTTGGGAGGGGTGGGAAGAATCCTGTATCTCCCTTTTGTCTGTAACCAGCCTCTTGTTGGAGTCTCTGGTCAGCTTGAGGTCGTGTGGCTTGATTGGTTTCTTGATTCAGTTTGTTCAAACAGGCAGAAAAATGCTCTGCTTTACCCAAGATTTTGAGATCCCCCTCCCAGGTTAGTTTAATGGGAGGGTGATCTGCTTTGAGAATCACAAAAGAGGGGTGATGAGGCTAGGTTCTGGTAGAGTTGAGGCATTTCAACAAACAGTAGCTTTTCCCTGGGGCTATTTTGTGAAAAATTCACAGAGCCCACCCTGGAGCCATTCTCAGGGTTTCTGTTTTTCAATTGATTGTGGAGGCTGCTAGAGGGAGGGGCAGCCTCTGGCTCTGGTTACCCAGTGAGGAAAGCCACTCCAATGGCTGGTGCCTGAGCTGGGTGACTTTTCCTTGTATGGAGCTGAGTCTGGCAGGTCACTTTGCCGTTAAGTTCTTGTGACCTGTTATATGACTCGTTTTATTCCAAGGCCTGAGTTGGAGCTAGCAGCTCCTCCAAGCTTTGTTGGTATCCAAGATGGAGATCATCGGTGCTGGGGGGGGAGGGGTGGCCTTCCCTCCTCTGCTCCCGGAGAAGGAGTGAGGATGTCGGGCTTCTACTCACGCCGAGTCTTGGATCCTGGGTCGTCTCTGGTCTGCAAACTGCAGGCTGAAGATGTCCGCTCCTTGTCGGTTCTTGCTGGTGTTGAGTAGAATCCTCTCACCCGCTGCATCTGGCTCCTTCGTCCCGGACTCTCTGTGTGAGCGCTCAGGTATGGCCGCGGCTGCGGTCACCGCCGCGACCCTGCCGCTGCCGCCACGGCTGCTGGCAGGCGCTCAGATGTGTCTCCTTGTCTTGGCTTCCCCTCTCTTGTCTAACTCTCTGTCCTGTGATGGCACACTTGGTGTGATTCTCTGGCTTAAGACTGTTCACTGGAACTCTAAACCTGCTTTCTATGCGAGAGCTTGTTCAGATTCCAGCTTCTCCTCTGCCATCTTCCCGGAACTCTCCTCTCGTCATAACTTTTGTGACATGCTGCAATTCTGATACCTTAGGCCTTTTTGTCCTCCATTGTGTCAAATTCTGACATCACAAACCTTTTTGGGTTTTATTATATATGTGACAACACATATTTTTGGAGAAACCACAGTCCCTTTGTGAACTCATATACTCATTGTAAGTTAAGACAAACGAGAATCATCATGTCATTGTGACATGCCTAACACATCACCAATATTTTGTGACCTCACCACCAATGTGGAATCATCAGTGAACTGTGACACCAAAACAGTATGTTGACATGATGTAATGAGTTGACATTGTCATGGTGATATCACTGTGCCATTCTATATTCACAAACCTAAAATGACCTCCTAACATTTTAAAAAATTCATGTCCATTAGTACTTCCAGCTCATTCTGTGAACTTGTATGCACATTGTGAAATAGTAACAATTGAAAATGGACTTGTGTTTGAAATATTACAAAATCATGATGACATCAAAAGCCCATTGTAACCTCATCACAACTGTGTATCATAAAGCTATCATGACCCTTAAGTACCTTTGAAAACACACATGGCATATGTGACATCATAGTCCCTTTGTGTACCCATATCCTCATTGTGAACACATGACAATTGATTTAATATATGCCATTGTAACATCACAAACCCTTTGTGACCCCATCACCAGTGTGACAACACATATTCATTATTACACAATTACCTCCTTGCAACATCAACAATTTAAAATGACCTCATAGGATTATAGTTATTGTCATTGTGATGTCATAAACATATTGTAAATGCTTATTCTCTTATTTCATTCTATTTCAAATGTGGCATGTGGGTTGATGTCAGAATAAATATATGGCATCACAATCACTTTGTGACATCACAGTGCCATGGTGATATCACTAACACACTGTGACATCAAAAACCTGCCCTCTCCTCATAAGTCTTGTGATGTGCAGCAATTGTGATGTCTTAAGCCTGTTATGAGCTCGTAATCTGTTTTCAAACATAATATTTCAGTTATGATATATGATATCAGAAACCCACTGTGACATGACCATTGTGACCAATGTGACATCACACTGACAGACATCATAAACATTGTGTCACACTGTGACATCACAATCCTCTTAGGACTTCATAACATTTGTGAAAACACATGACTTTGGAGATAACACAGTCTGTTGTGAACTCATATTCTCTGTGATTTCATGACAAATGAGATCCATTATGCCATTTGGATATCACAAACCAATTGTGACATCATAGACGCCTTACCGTATGGAATCACCAATTAATTGTGACATCAAAACCTTTTCTGATGGCACAATGTGACACGATGATCATGACATCTGTCAGTGTGATGTCACACTGGTCATGATGTCACAGTTGATTTCTGTTATCTCAAGTCGTACATGAAATATGAGGGCAAAAAGGTCTAAGACATCACAATGTCAGCATGTCACAAAAGTTATGAGGACAGGAGAAGTTTGTGATGTTATATTGTTAGTGATATCACAATGGTACTGTGATTTCACAAAGTGATTATGATGTCAAAATAGTTTGTAGGCACAAAAATGCATTTCTGATATCAACTCTCATGCCACATTTGAAATACAATGAAATCACAGAATAGGCATTCACAATGTGTCTATGACATCACAATGAGAATTGTTGTCATAATGTGATTCTGTCATTGAGTTTGATGATATCGCAATGAGCTGATGTTCTCATAATGAAAATGTGATGTCACACTGTTGAGGATATCACAAACACTTTTTGATGTTATAATGACATGTCTGATCTCAACTGTCAGTTCACAACAAGGATATGGGTACACAAAGGGACTGTGATGTTGAAAAGGGCATGTGATTTTTCAAAGGAGCTAAGAGGTCATAATAGATTTGAGATGTCACAATGGAATCATGATGTCACAATGGTCACAATGACAATGTTGTCAAAAGGGGGTTGTTATGTCATGGTAGCAATGATGTCAAAATGGGTTTGTGATGTAATACCACAATCAAATTTCCAATTTCAATTGCTACTAGTTCACAAGGAGGATACTGTAAAAATCAGCAGGGCCCGATAATCTATAGGATCCGATAATCAGCATGGGCCCATCTCCTGGTCAGCTGGAGAGGACAAAGAATGCCAACAGAGAAGGTTAGGCATCCTGTGGGAGGGACTGTTGAATTAATCACCACTTGTTGAGCTGTTAAGAAGTGATTGGGCTGTGGGAAGTTTGTGATGTGATAGTTGAAAACAGACAGTTAGAGTGGAAAAGGGGTACAGACTATATAGGCTGCATGTTCAGAGCAAAAGAAGGTGAGAGAAAAAGGAAAAAGTCCTGGAAGGAAGGAAGTGGTGTGATAGCATAAGGGGAAAGACGTGGGTGGAGAGGAAGTTGAAGGAGTGCAGAAGGTGAAGGATGGCCACTGAGGAGCCTTGCAAAGCAGTTCAGGTCTGCGGAGAGTCCTAAAGAGAAGAAGGAACTGGTAGAAGGGAAAAAGGAAAAAACCTCGAAAGAGGTATAGGTCTGTAGTGAACGAGAGACAAAGAGAAGGGAAAAGAGGCTTTCCCTTTGATGTTTGGAGCTTTGTATATCATAATTTGGGGGGTTGGTAGTTTGAAGAACATTTATCATATAAAACGTGTCTCGATGGATTTTCTTGAACTATAGAGGTCCTTGTTTTGGACCCATCTGGAAGCTATTTGTGGCTTCCTTGGGACGCCATCTGGAACCTACTTGAGAGATAATGTAGAGCTTCCGTGGGAAGCCATCGGGAACGTCATCAAGAGTACAGCTGCGACCTCCTTGACAAGCCATCTGAGACCTACGTTGGAGGTCATCTGGGGCCTTCTACAGGGGCCATCTTGGACTATCTCCAGAGGTCATCTGGGGCTTCCTCAGGAGGCCACATGAGACCTCTTCAAAAGTAGTCATTGGGGCTTTCTTAAGAGGCAATCTAGGACCACCTCTTGAGGTCATCTGGAGCTTCTTTGGGAGGTCATCTCAGGCTACCCTGCTGAGAAATCTATGACCATCTTTGGGCATCATCTGGGACTTCCTTGAGAAGCTATATAGGACCTTCTCTGGATGTCATCTGTTGCTTTCTCAAGAGGGTTATCTGGAACTTCCTCTGGAGTTCATATGTGGCCTCCTTGAGTGGCCATTTGGGAGCTACTTGAAAGGTAATCTCAGCTTCATTATAAAGACATCTGGAAACTCCTTTGGAGGTCATCTGACACTTCCTTGGGAATCCATTTGGAACCTCCATGAGAGGTCATCTAGGGCCTCCTAGGGAGGACATATGTGACATCCTTTAGAGGTCATCTGTGGCCTCCTCAAGAGGCAATCTGGGACGTTCTCTCTGTCATCTGGGACCTCCTGTAGAGGTCAACATTGAGAGGTATGGGACATGTGGGTTAAGTGTCTGTGGCTCTTGGTCTTTGTATGTATGCTGATAGTTCTATCTGTGTCCTGTATGCACCTGTTTACTCCGTTTCTCAGGATAGGAGAACAAGGCTTTAAGTTATCATATCCAAAAAATATTCTCCCCCAGGTTTACAGAATCCCTCAGAAGAAGATGCACTGATGTACTCTCTCTCCTATTCTTTGTCATCAGCAACTCTAATAAGTCCTCCCATACCACAAGTGGTTACTTGTAGCAGCCTGAGGTGGTACACAATGTGGTTTGTTACCCTTATTACCCTTGAGACAGGAACATGGAGGAGATGGTGGGCAGGACCCCTTTCTAATATATGTTCCCTTTACAAGTAGTGACCTGTATAACTGGAAACAGAAAAATCCATCCTTTTCAGAAAAAAGAAAGCAGGGGCTCATTACCTCATTAGAGACTGTAATTTTCACACACAAGCACATCTGGGATGGCTGTCAGCAAATTTTACAGGTGCATCTCAGCTGGTAGAAAAGGGAGTGCATACTGTTGGTGACTTGATGGTAGTCCTTGGACCAGAGAGTAGCCCCCCTATTGAACCAGACTATTTGGAGCTAGTCTTTCCCCAGACTTACCCAAGCTGAGACTAGCAGCACTCGAGGTATAGAGATGCTTAGCAATTATTTCCAGGTTTAGCTAGCAGGGATACCGCAGTTGCTAGAAAGCCAAGTCTTCAATCTAAGGTGAGTGAGATGGTACTGTTCCCCAGTGAGAACCCTAATGCTTTTTCTGGAACTTCTCCCAGATGCCTATAGGACCTAAAGGCTATAAATCTTTAAGTCCTGGAGAATCAAAGAGTCCTAAATATGGCCTTTGCTACCCAGTCAGCCACAGATATTAGAAGAAAGCTTGAAAAGTTAAGGTTTTGAGGTAAAGTGGTTGCCCAGTTGGTGTTTGAAAACAGAGACACCCTGAAAAACAAAAAAAACGAGTCTAAGAAAGGAGTTTGAGTTTTGGTAGGAGCACTAGAATAGGGATCAAGAAACCTTTGGCAAAGATAGTACAATTCATTTGCTAATGGCAGTTGGGAACCTCTAGTACTAGATCAGTGAGCTTAATGCAAGCAAAATGGACATTAGGAAAAGGAATGTCCAAAGAGGAGAAAGATAGAAAATGACAGGTTACGTAGTCACATTAACCACCTGGAAAATGTAAATGACAGGTTAAGTAATCACAGTAACCACATGGAAAATGTGTTCATAGCTCTGGAGAAACATGCAAAGGACCTCTGAATTCCATTAAGAAGTTATGGCTATAAAAAAAGGAGCTGGGGGGCTGGGAGGGTGGCTCAGTGGTAGATTGCTTGCCTTGCATGCATGAGGCCCTGGGTTCAATTCCTCAGCACCACAAAAGCAAAAAGAAAAAAGCCAGAAGTGGCACTGTGGCTCAAGTGGTAGAGCGTTAGCCTTGAGTTGAAGAGCTGAGGGACAGTGTCGCGGCCAGAGTTCAGGCCCCACGACTGGACCCAAAATAAAAAGAAAAAGAAAAAGGAGCTGGACCTGATATAAGAATATAATAGGTTGAAGTACATGTCGATTATAAACTATGAAAAGTGTCACCAGAAATTCAAAGCAACAGAGAAAGAAGGAAAGAGTTGTCAGCAGAGAAGATGGGGAAGTGCTGTGTCATAGAAGATGAGGCCAAGAAAAGAGAACAGGAAAATATCAGGCTCAAGAAAGAGATTGTTTCTCTTCAGAAAGAGTTAAAGGACCACTTGCTTTGATATAGAATACCATGGAAAGGGAAAGAGCATTAGGAAGAAAAACAAAAGAGCTAAACAAACCGTTGAAAGATCTGTCACAAAAATACACTGAAGTGGAAAACTAGAAAGAGAAACTACTAGAGTAAAAGCCCCAAAAGACTGCTGAGATCTTCACCATGAATGTAATACAGAAGCATCGTGTCCCAGTGGAACAAGTGGGGGTGGGAAAAAATACCTCTCACTAGCACCTTTGTGAACTTAAGGGAGGAGCTGAAGAGCAAGCAAAGGTGTTGTGAGAAGGAGCAGCAGGTGGCCAGTCAAGGGAACTCTCCTGTGACCCTGCAAAAACACTTGCAGATTAAGGAGCACATTGAGAAGGATAGTGGGATCATGAAAGAAAGTTTGAGATAAAAGGAGGAGAATAAAATGGAAGAAGTCTCCTAGGTTCAGAGTACTATACAGGAGTTAAAGAAACTAGAGACCCTAAGATACAGGGAAACATCTGAGCTGATCAGGTAGCTTGGGAGACCACTCTAAAACCAGTTGGTTCTCTAGAACAACTAGTCATCAATATTAAAGGAAGAAGCAAAAACAGTGGTAATAAGTGTGCAAATGTTGACACTGAACTTGTGAAAAATGCATACAGGCTCAAGCTTTCTGTCAGTTTACATGTAGATATTTGCAACCTGGTAAATTGCCTGAGCACACTGCCTAAAACTGTTTTGAATACTAGTGAGGCCTCAGCCTGACAATACTTTATAATGTGGTAGGTAATTTCCAACAGGTAAATGCTGAAATGCTGGAACATATGGAAAGAATTCATATGTGAAGAACCTCAGATAGTGAATTTGGGAAAGTGGACTCCACAGAGGTAAAGCCTGGAAAGTATGGCTATTGGTATCTGTTAGTAATAGTAGACATTTTTTTCAGGCTGAGCTGAGGCATGTAATAATACCTTGATTTTGCTTACCCTTAGCTGTGAGGTCCAAACATGGCCCTGCATTCATGGCCCAAGTTCTCAATTATTAACTAATGCCCTAAGAATAAATTGGAAGTTACAATCCATTTATAAGCCTCAGAGTTGAAGCACTAGAAAGAATGAATATGACCTTAAAGGAAACGTTAACTAAATTAAATACAGAGACTGGCCATGGGTTATGTACGCCTCCTCCACTTCACTCTCCTTCGAGCAAGATGTATGTTAAAGGATTCAAACCCTCTGAAATACTTTAGTGTAGAGCACTCCCTTGGGTTCCTAAAATTAGGAAGCCTATATTACAGGAAATGTCTAATTACAATCTACAGGCTTTACAACATATTCTTTTATGTACCTATCCTTTGGTAACCAAGGCCCACCGGCCAGATAAGAAAAACTCCACCTGAAATGGTGGGACCAAGAAGGTGATGGAACAGCAGGGAAACACCACAGCTCTCTCCAACCAAATACAGAGTTTGGATTTCAATGCTCTGTTTCTCCAAGTGACCGACCAAAAAAAGGCAATTACTCAGAGAGATAAAGGAAGTGCAAAAAGAAAAGGGAAAAACCTACACAGACAGTAAAGTGGGAAGATCCTTCCCCCACCATTTGCTGGTGATGGGGCTCCACGTTGTGCAGCTTAAGTTATGGGGTTTTGTGCCAAGCTGCTTAACTGTTCCGGTTCTGGACCTTCTGAGGACCACACACCCACAAGCATCCCAAGTCTCCCAGGAGACTCCCAAGAGCTGGGCCAACCCAGAATATACAAACAGAAATCTCAGAAGGCAGAGCTAGAAACAAAGACTCCCCTCACCCTCCCTGGAAGAGCGCCGCTGCCTGGCTGATACAAGTTGCCCAGCCCAGTCAGGAGCAGTAGCAGCTGTCAACAGTGGCTAACTACCCTAGACTCTCAGGGTGGCACCTCTGTCCTGCTGGTGTAAATAGCCTAGCCTAACCTGGAACAGCAGCAGCTGACAGTGGTGGCAACCCACCCAAAATTGGGGCACAATGCCTCTTGGCACTTTCCCAGACCAGCTCAGGGCAGCAGCGATGGCTGAGGTGGAGACAGCTGCAGTGAACAAGTCCAGACCCGTGGTGGTTTGTGCTTCTCCATACTGGCCTGCATAAGTGGCCCAGCCTAAACCGAGACAGCAGCAGTGGTTAACACCTGACTTTTGGTGGGGTGCCTGGCTTGCATAAGTGGCCCAGCTGATCCTGGGGCAGTGGCAGCAACTGGGGCAGTGGCAGCAGCTGTGGCAGCAGCAGTGGCATCAACAGCAGCAGCAAAAAACTCTGGACCCATAGTGGGGTGTGGCGCCTCTCCATACTGGCTTGCATAAGCAGCCCATGGTGGCAAAGGTGGGGAACAACCCCAGACTTGAGGCAGGGTGTGGTACTGAGCAACCCCAGAAAAGCCTCATGACCTTTCCTACCTGAAAGGTAGGTTTGAACCTGAATACACAGATCTGAGCCTCCTGAGTAGCTAGAATTACAGGTATTCACACCAGTAGGGTTTTCCTCTTGCAACCCCCCTAACTTTTTCTAAAATAGATCATTTCTTAGTTCATACATGGAATTTAAGCAAATACAAGAGGATGACATACAATACTTGTATTCTGTCTGAGCATGGTGGAATCTAACTAGTTCTCAATAACAAGGCATATAGTTGAAAAAAACACATGGAAATTAAACAGCACTCTGTTGAACAATACATGGATCACAGAATAAATTAAAGAAGAAATTAAAAAGTTCCTACAATTCAGTGAAAATGAAGATATATCACAAAGAAACCAATGGGACACAGCGAAAGCAGTCCTGAGGGGCAGATTTATTGCTCTCATTGCACACATCAAGAAAACATAGAACAAGTAAAGGATCTTATGATGCAACTAAAAATGCTAGAGAAATAAGAAAAAATTGAAACTAAAGTTGCTAGACAGAAAGAGTACCGAAACAAGAGCTGAAATTAATGAGACAGAGACTTATGAAAATTATAAATAAAATTAATTTTTAAAAGCTGTTTAAAAAAAGGTCACTAAAACTGAGGGACCACTGGCAAGAGTAACTAACAAAATAAGAAAGGAGACCCAAATCAATAATATCAGAGATACCACAGGAAAAATTACAACAAACATCCAAGACATCAAAACAATCATAAATAAATAATTCCAGACTCTATACCCAAAGGAAGGAAAACCTAGCAGAGATGGATGAATTTCTACAGAAATACAAATTGCTACCCTCCCTTTCTTTTTCAGCCATTCTTCTCTATCATGTATGGTGGGGCAGCAGTTCAGAAAATAAACTTCTTTTCATGCCTGAATACCATGTGGTGTTCTCTTCATGGGCTACTTAATGAAACCTACCTGTGTAATATACCTTACAAATAGTGCCATGACTGGGATGAGGTTTTTGAGTTGAAAATGCTAGAATTTCCTAACCACCCCTTTTCTTCAAACCAAACTGCCTTGAGACACCATGTGAGAATTTTCACCAATACCATTGCTGGCCTTCACATCCACATCTGCACACCACTTCTCTACTCTGGTGAATGAAACTACTCTCCATGACTCTCTGTTGCTCAGTCTCTGCTCAGATGTGGCACCATTCCAGAGAGCTCCTACTGGCTTTAGCAGAAAGGATGGTCATCTCTGAAGTGATGAATGCCTGGTTTAGGGGCTAAGCTATTTCTCTCTATAGGGGTCTGGGGCAAGCCGGGACACCGCTTCTTCCTGGTCAGCTCTCCATCACTCACCAAACTGACTCTCTAACACATTTAATGGGGTCCTGCGAGTCATGCCTGAGCCGTGAAACCCTGCTGACATGCCTCCTGTGCTCCCTGGATAGCCAGATGACTTAATATTTTTTGCTCTTCTCAGATTTAGACAATTTATGCCTCTGCAATGGTACATTGTCAAAAGTCTCTCTACTTTCAGGCTCTTTTTGCTCTCTGCTATTCATGTCCAACTTTCTATATCTCTACAACTTTTTGGATTGTGCCCTGAAGAGTGCAACATGGGCTGGTTCCCGGGGACGCCTCTCAAAGGCTAGCCAAACTAGGCTTGATTTTTTTTTTTTTTGTCAGTCGTGGGGTTTGAACTCTGGGCCTGGGCGATGTCCCTCAGCTCTTCAGCTCAAAGGGAGCTCTCTAGCCCTTGAGCTACAGCGCCACTTCCGGTTTTCTGGTGGTTTATTGGAGAAAGGAGTCTCACGGTCTCTCCTGCCCGGGCTGGCTTTGAACCGTGATCCTCAGATCTCAGCCTCCTGAGTAGCTAGGATTACAGGCGTAGCCACCAGCACCCGGCTAGGCTTGATTTTTTGTTCAGGCTTTCTTTACTTTTTTTTCAGAAATTCGCCATCTTGAGTTCGCTATCTCGGCCACATGGTGGATTAAGGGTTTGGCCCCATCAAACCCTTACACTTCCAAGAAGCTTGCTATTCCTCCATTCATCTATTCTAATATGCATTGCTAACAAGTTGCTCTTTCCACAAACATTGGTAACTGAGGCCCAACCATCTGATATGCTTTGTTAGCAAAGATGTCTAAATATTGTTGTCAAAAATTTTGAGTTTTGCCTTTCTTGTTTTGTGTTGTGTAGTATAGTACTGACTACGTGATTCTAACATATTAGGCAAATCTGTGCTAAGACTTTCACATCTAACGAGTTTTGTCATTGCAGAATATTTGGTCAATTCTTGATAAGGACCAGGTAAGCTCTACTTATTATATTTGATCTCCTTGTTGCTTTCATTGTGAATAACAAAGAGCTTTTGTGGAAAAGATTGCAGTGCAAGCCAGCCTGGGCTGAAAAATCACTCAAACTCCATCTCCCAACTAACCTGCAAAGAGCCAGGCTGGAAGCATGGCTCAAGCCTCTTATCTCTAACCAGGAAACACTACAAGTGGTACCATCACTCAAAGTGGTAGAGTGCTATCCTTGAGCAGAAGTGCTCAGGGACAGTGCTCAGGCCTTGAGTTCAAGCCTCCTTGAATACCAACTGGGACTAACTATCCCAGCAATGAGCACCTAGACTCATCCAGTCTGGGGAACAAAGGAACATGGAGAGGAGTAAGAGTAGATGATATCACATCAGCCACTTTGTGGCTGCCCTATCAAATTTAACCAGAGCCGGGAGGTCAATAGAAGTAAGAAGACTGCCCATCTAATGTCCATACCTGTCTACCATTCAACTGGACAGGAATTTATATTCGTGCCTTTGTTAATTGGCTTCTTCTCTATATAGTCACCAGGTGTCAGAAAAAGGTAGGGACATTTCTACCAACATTTTGAGCCCCAAGTCCTTCCTCTTGCCATTTATTTGCTCTCTAGTATTTTTTTCAGTTCCTCAATGCGTCATGAGACTTCTCCAAACTTCGTGATGAGACTTGCCTCCTCCAGACTTTTTTTTGCATTATTCTTTTTTGTGTGTGTGTGAAAATACTGTACAGAGGGATTACAATTACATGGGCAAGATAGTGAGTACATTTCTTACCAAGCATTGTAGCCTCCTCCTTTGTTTACCCTTCCCATCCCTTCCCAGCTTCCCCCCGCCCCCCCCCACTGAATCCTCCCCACCCCCCCTCCCACTAAAGTTGTAAAGTTCATTTTCACCATGACAACTTGTACTTCTCATTGTTGCAACGGGTCAAACTGTATCCTTATTTAAACGACTTGTTTTTCCCCTTCCCCTCCACAAATTATACCGACATCAAATACAGTGAAAGCAGGGGTTATACTGTGGGGGAAGGACATACAAAGCAACAAAGAAATAATCTTATAAATGCTTTAGAAATAATTGCATGAAAGACAAAAAACATTTAAATACATATCTTAGGGTTCATTTTCCTAACATCACCTTATCTGACCTTTTCTGCTTGACTCATATATATACTAGATATTGCAAATAAGGGAAACCATGGGACCTATGTTTCTTTGGGCTTGGCTTACTTCACTTAATATAATTTTTTCCAAGTCTTTCCATTTCCTCCCAAATGGGGCAAGGTCATTCTTTCTGATGGAGGCATAGAATTCCATTTTGTATATATACCAAATTTTCCTGATCAATTCATCTACTGAGGGGCATCTATAAAAGACCCGAATAGCAAAAACGCTCTTCAATGGAAAGAACACTGCTGGAGGAATATCAATACCAATTTCAAAATCTACTATAAAGCCATAGTAATCAAAACAGCTTGGTACTGGCACAAGAACAAACCTCAGGACCAATGAAATAGAATTGAAAACCCAGAAATGAACCTACAGACCTATAGCCATCTAATCTTTGATAAGGGAGCTAAACAAATAGAATGGAAGAAAGACAGCCTCTTCAGTAAATGGTGCTGGCAAAACTGGTTAACTACTTGTAGAAAACTAAAGCTAGATCCTTATATATCACCCTGCACCAGAATCAACTCCAAATGGATCAAAGACGTCGAAGTCAAAGCAGACACTCAGAAAATATTACAGGATGGAATAGGAGACACCCTAGGTCTCCTTGGCGCAGGACAAAAATTTTCTTAATAGAGACCAGGAAAAAACAAATCAAAGAAAGTTTAGACAAATGGGATTGCATGAAGTTGCAGAGCTTCTGCATGGCAAAGGACATAGCTAGTAAGATCAATAGAAAGCCCACAGAGGAGAGAAAATCTTCACTAGCCATACAACAGACAAGGGTCTCATATCTAAAATATACGTGGAACTCAAAAAATTAAATCCTCCAACAACAAATCCTCAAAGAAACAACTGCCCATAAATAAGAGGGCTAAGACCCAACAAAAAATCTCTTTGATTAAGACAGATACAAAGGTCCTCAATAAGATTGCAGCCAACAGAATCCAGAAACATATAAAAAATCATACATTATGACACAGTAGGCTTCATCCCAGAGATGCAGGGATGGTTTAACATATGTAAGTCAATAAATGTAATCTATCACATCAACAGATCCAAGGTCAAGAACCACATGATTATCTCCAGTGATATGGAAAAGGATTTTGATAAAAATTCAGCACTCATTCATGTTAAAAGCTCTGGAAAAAATAGGAATAGAAGGTAAATTTCATGAGAAAATAAAAGCCTTGCATGGCAGATCAAAAGCCAATATTAGGCTTAATAGGGAAAACTACAACCAATTCTCCTAAAAACAGGAACAAGGCAAGGATGCCCAGTCTCTCCACTCCTCTTCAATATAGTTCTGGAATTTTTAGCCAGAGCAATAAGGCAAGAAAAATACACTGAAGGGATCCACATAGGAGAGAAAGAATATAAATTCACTCTTTTTGCAGATGGCATTATTTTATAAATTAATGATCCCTAAAGCTCCATCCCCAAACACTTAGAGCTTATAAACCAAATTGGCAAAGTACCAGGATACAAAATTAACCCACAAAAATCAGCTGGCTTTCTGTAAACCAACAAAGTACAAACATAAATGGACATCAAGGAAGCAACCTCATTCACAATAATCTCAAAAAAAAGTATTTAGGAAGTAACCTAATCAAAGATGTAAAGCGTCTATTTCATGAAAACTATAAAAGCCTAAAAAAGGAATCTTAGAGGATACCAGGAAATGGAAAGACTTCCCATGTTCCTGGATAGGCAGAATTAATATGTTGAAAATGGCCATACTGACAAAATTAATAAACACAGTCAATGCAATTCCCATTAAAATTCCAATGACTTACTTTACTGAAATAGAGAAAATAGTCCAAAAGTTCATATGGAACAACAAAAAACCTAGCATAGCCAAAACAATTTTAGGCAAAAGAAAGGATGCAGGAGTGATCATTTTACAGGATTTCAAGCTCTCCTATAGAGCCATAATAACAAAGACAGCTTGGTACTGGCACAAAAAGAGACCTAAAAATCAGTGAGACAGGTTAGAGGACCCAGAAATATAGCTGCATATGTACAATCAGTTGATATTTGACAAAGTAGCCAAAGACATACGGTGGAAGAATCATAACCTCTTCAACTAATGGTCCTGGGAAAACTGGCCACATGCAGAAAACTAAAAGCCTATCACCATACACTAACATCAACTCAAAATCGATTAAAGACCTTAACATCAAGCCTGAAACTCTGAAACTATTGCAGGACCGAGTATGAGAGAGACTTGGAATTATAAGCAAAGGAAGGAACTTCCAGAACAGATTCCCAGGGTCACAACAAATTGGAGAACGACTCGATAAATGGACCAACCATAAAATAAAGTTTCTGCACAGATAAGAAAATAGCAATCAAACTAGAAAGAAAGCCAAATAATTGGGAAAAATATTTACCAGCAATATATCAGACAAGGGTCTAATATCCATTATATATGGTAAACTCAAGAAACTAACCTTTTACAAACCTAACAAACCAATTTTGAAAGGGTCAAGAGAGACTCCTCAGAAGAAGAGGAAAAACAGCACAGAAACACATGAGGAAATGTTCATCATCCCTGGCTGTAAAGGAAATCCAAATAAAAACATCTCTGAGATACCAGCTTATCCCAGTCAGAATGGCCCACATCCTATATTCAGCCAATGACAAATGTTGGAAGGGATGCAAAGAAAGAGAAGCATTACTACATTGCTGGTGGGAATGTATACTAATAACAACTACTTGAAAAAAGCCATCTAATCTTCGATAAGGGAGCTAAAACAATAGAATGGAAGACAGACAGCCTCTTCAGTAAATGGTGCTGGCAAAACTGGTTAACTACATGTAGAAAACTAAAGCTAGATCCTTATATATCACCCTGCACCAGAATCAACTCCAAATGGATCAAAGACCTTGAACTCAAAGCAGACACTCTGAAAACATTACAGGATGGAATAGGAGAAACCCTGGGTCTCCTCGGCTCAGGCCGAAATTTTCTGACTAGAGACCCGGAAACACAAGAAATCAAAGAAAGGTTGGACAAATGGGATTGTATAAGGTTGCAGAGCTTCTGCAGGGCAAATGACATAGCTAGCAAGATCAATAGAAAGCCCACGGATTGGGAGAAGATCTTTACTAGCCATACAACGGACAAGGGTCTCATATCTAAAATATACTTGGAACTCAAAAAATTAAACCACCCAACAACAAATCCTCAAAGAAACAACTGCCCAATAAGTAAGTGGGCGAAAGACCTAAAGAGAAGCTTCTCTGAAGAAGAAAGAAGGATGGCCAATAGACACATGAAGAAATGTTCAACATCCCTAGCCATAAAAGAAATGCAAATCAAAACAACATTGAGATATCACCTCACTCCAGTTAGAACAGCAAAAATCAAGAACTCTAACAACAACAGATGCTGGAGGGGATGTGGACAGAAAGGAACCTTACTTCATTGTTGGTGGGAATGTAAACTTGTTCAACCACTTTGGAAAGCAGTATGGAGGTTCCTCAAAAGACTCCATATAGAGCTCCCCAATGACCCAGCAATCCTGCTTTTGGGCATTTACCCAAATGACCACAAACAAGGCCACACTAAAGCTACCAGCACAACTATGTTTATTGCAGCATTATTTACCATAGCTAAGATATGGAACCAACCCAGATGCCCCTCAGTAGATGAATGGATCAAGAAGATGTGGTATATATACACAATGGAATTCTATGCCTCCATCAGAAAGAATGACATTGCCCCATTTGTTAGGAAATGGAAAGGCTTGGAAAAAATTATATTAAGTGAAGTAAGCCAGGCCCAAAGAAACATAGGTCTCATGGTTTCCCTTATTTGCAATATCTAGTATAGGTATGAGTCAAGCGGAAAAAGTCAGAGAATGTGATGTTAGGAAAACGAACCCTCAAATATGTATTTTAATGTTTTTGTTTCATTCATGCATGTGTTTCTAACGCATTTATAATATTATTTCTTTGTTGCTTTGTATGTCCCTCCCCCACAGTGTAACCCCCGCTTTCACTATATTTGATGTCAGTATAACATGTGGAGGAGACGGGGACAAACAAGTCGTTTAAGGATTCAGGTGGACCTGTTGCAACAATGAGAAGTACAAAATGTCATGTCAAAACCAGCTTTACAATGTCGGTGGGGGGGAGGGAGGGGGGTATGATTGGGTGGGGGGGAGGGGGGAGGCTGGGAAGGGAGGTGAAGGGTAAACAAAGGAGGAGGCTGCAATGCTTGGTAAGAAATGTATGCATTTTCCTGCCCATGTAATTGTAACCCCTCTGTACAGTATGTTTTCAAATAAAATAAAATAAAATAAAATAAAAAAAAAAGAAAAAAGTCTGGAGGTAACTCTGAAAGCTAAATAATGACCTGTCCTATGAACTGGCCATACCACTCCTAGGCATGTACTCAGAACAACAGGAACCAGTATACAAAGACACACACACCTTTATGATTATTGCAGCATTGTTCACAATAGCCAAGATTTGGAAACATCCCAGATGAGCCACTACTGATAAATGGATCCAAAAATTGTGGTACCTATATACAATGGAATACTATTCAGCCATTAGACAGGACAAAATGATGGCATTTGTAGGGAAATGGATGGAACTAGACCAAATTATTTGAGTGAGGTAAGCCAAGAACAAAGAGACAAATGGCACAGGGTCTACCTGATATGTGGATTCTAAAGCTAAAATGCAAGAAGGTATGACAAAGTAAATAGGACTTGAGAAACAAAGGACAGCCACTCTTTTTGTTGTATCACCCTTAATGACTCCATGTTCTTGACTATGTAGATGGTAGAAATATGTACGCAATGGAGGGAAGCCAGAAGGAGGAACAGAATAACTGGGAAATTGAACAACATACAAGAAAGGGGTCCATCAGCTGCACTGGACATAAAAGAAAAATAACTAAGTAACCCAAACACAGTGATTGGAAGGGAGGAATGAGAGGGAAAGAGGGTGGAGAGAAGGGAATTTTTAGGATTTGGTAAGAAGGAATCAATGATTTGATTGGACATGAAAACCAGTGGGGGGTATATAAAGCAGACGGGCCCTAATAATCAGCAGGGCCCACTAATCAATGTGGTCCCATGTCCTGGCCCACTGGATTGCATGGGACATACCACCAAAGGGCCAGGGTATGTTGTTGGAAGGGGTAGGATGTCATCCTCACATGATTAGCTGTGAAAAAGTGATTGAGGAATGGGCAGTTTGTGAAGTGATGGTTGAAAACTGTCAGGCAGGAGACCCACTGGATTGATGGAGGGATTCAACCTATGTATACGCTGCATGGTCAGAGAAATTTAATTAGAGAAAATCAAGGGAAGGAAGTGGTGAGACAGCAGGAGTGGAAAGACTTGGGAGAAGAGGAATTTGAGGGATAGCAGGAGGAAAAGTATGCCAATTGGCCACAAGGTCAGAGAAGTGTAGGCCTGTGGATAGTGGAGAGGCTTAAAAAGAAAAAGGAAGTGATGGAAGGGACAGGGGGAAATGAAGGAAAGTCTATGAAGAAGGAGGGAGTAAGGGAAAAGGACAAAGCCTTACCTACTGAAGTTTGGAGCTTTGGAGATGATAATTTGAGGAGTTGGTGCTTTGCAGACCAATTAAGTATGTGTGGCTGCCCATTGGAGGTCTGAGATTTGGTGGTTGGGGTTGGCTTGTCACTGAGTTTACATCCCAGGACAAGGTAAATGCAGGCACCTTTCCAGTGTAAATAAAGTTATTTTCAATGTGCCTCATTGGATTGTCTTGTGTTTTATGCATCATAAGTATACACAAATTACCAGCTCCTCTGGGACACAGCAAAAACAATACTCCGAGGGAAGTTTACAGCTCTGAATTCCTACATCAACAAATTAGAGAGATGTGAAACCAACAATTTAATAAAACATCTGCACCTCTTTCAAAAAGATCAGCAAAATAAACCCCAATCCAGTAGACAGAAAGAAATAATTAAAATTAAATTAGAATTAAGTAAATTAGAATCCAAAAACACCATAAAAAGAATCAACAAAACAAAAAGTTGGTTCTTGAAACAATTATCAAAATTGACAGACCCTTAGCAAATCTTATCAGAAAAAGAAGTGAACACACCCAAATAAACAAACTCAGAGACAAGAATGGGAACATCACCATCAGAACATTATAATGGAATACTTCTCAAAACTTTATACTAATAAGTTTGAAACCTGGCAGAAATGGACCTTTTCCCATCAAATATCGACATGATGAAATTCAACCAAGATGAGTTAAAACAACTTAACATGCCCATATCAAGCATAGAAATAGAAACAGCAATAAGAGACCTCACATCTCAGAAAAGCCCAGGACCAGATGGATTTACAGCGGAATTCTACAAGGCATTCAAAGCAGGGCTCACACCAATCCTCCTCCAACTATTCAATAAAATTGAAAGAGTAAGTTCATTACCAAATTCATTCTATGATACCAAAATAACCGTTATTCCAAACCAGGCAGGGACTCATCAAAGAAAGAGAACTATGGACCCATTTCTTTGATGAACATGGATGTTAAACACCTCAACAAAATTTTGGCCAATCGACTTCAACAATTCATCCAAAAAATCATACACACGATGAAACAGGATTTATTTCAGGTATGCAAAGCTGGTTCAATATATGCAAATCATTTAATATAATTCATCACATCAACAAGAGCAATGATGAGAACCACATGGATATATCAATAGATGCAGAAAAAGCATTTCACAAGATCCAACACCCCTTTATGATGAAGAGTCTGGAAAAACTATGAACCAAGAGAACATACCTCAATACAATAAAGGCTGTGTATGACAAACCTACATCCAACATTATAATTAATGGTGAAAAACGAAAGCCATTTCCTCTTAACTTAGGAACGAGAAAAGGATGTCCACTCTCCCCACTTCTCTTCAATTTAGTATTAGAATGCCTACCTACAGTTATAAGACAAGATGCAAACATAAAAGGGATCCAAATAGGGAAAGATGATTTAAAATTCTCCCTCTTTGCAGATGACATGGTCTTGCATTTAAAGAATCCCCGAGACTCCACTCCCAAATTACTCACGTTGATTCAAAACTTTGGCAAAAAAGCATAGTATAAAATTAACTCAAAAATCAATGGCTTTTCTGCATGCCAACATTGAGAAGTGTGGCTGAAATTAGGAAAGCAACTGCATTCATAATAGCCCCACAAAAAATAAAATACCTGGGAATTAGCTTAATCAAAGAAGTGAAGGACCTTTATGATGAAAACTTTAAAAACCTGAGAAAGGAAGTCAAAACGGAACTTAGAAATTGGAAAAACCTCTCATTCTCCTGGATCTGAAGGATCAATATCGTGAAAATTGCAATACTTCCCAAGGCTATCTACTAATTCAATATGATACCTATGAATATTCCAAACTCATTCTTCAAGAAAAGAGAAGAGGCAATCCAAAAATTCATATGGAACAATAGAAGACCCCGAAGAGCACAAATGATCCTTAACAGAAAGAACAGTGTTGGAGGAATATCACTACCAAATTCCAAGCACTACTACAAAGCCATAGTAATCAAAACAGCTTGGTATTGGCACAAGAACAGACCTCAGGACCAATGGAATAGAATTGAAAACCCAGAAATGAACCTACAGACCTATAGCCACCTAATCTTCGATAAAGGAGCTAAAAAAATAGAATGGAAGAAAGAGAGCCTGTTCAGTAAATGGTGCTGGCAAAATTGGTTAATCACTTTTAGAAAACTAAAGCTAGATCCTTATATATCACCCTGCACCAGAATCAACTCCAAATGGATCAAAGGCCTCACAGTCAAACAAACACCCTGAAAACATTACAGGGTGGAATAGGAGAAACCCTAGGCCTCCTTGGCACAGGCCGAAATTTTCTTAATAGAGACCCAGAAACACAAAAAGTCAAAGACAGGTCGGACAAATGGGATTGCATGAAATTGCTGAGCTTCTGCCTGGCAAAGGACAAAGCTAGCAAGATCAATAGAAAGCCCACAGATTCGGAGTTCTTCACTAGGCATACAACAGACAAGGGTCTTATGTCTAAAATATAACTGAAACTCAAAAAAATAAATCCTCCAGCAACAAATCCTCAAAGAAAGAACTCCCCAATAAATAAGTGGGCTAAAGACTTACAGAGAAACTTCATTGAAGAGGAAAAAAGAATAGTGAATAGACACACAAAGAAATGCCTAGCCATAAAAGAAATGCAAATCAAATCAGCATTGTGATACCATCTCACCCTAGTTAGAATGGCTATAATCAAGAACTCTAATAACAATAGAAACTGGTGGGGATATTGGTGGGACTGTATACTTGTTCAACCACTTTGGAAAGCAGTATGGAGCTTCCTCAAAAGACTCTACATAGAGTTCCCCAATGACCCAGCACCCCCACTTTTGGACATTTAACCAAGTGATTACAGACAATACCATACTAAAGCTACCAACACAACTATGTTTATTACAGCATTATTTACCATAGCTAACATACGGTTCCTACCCAGATGCCCCTCAGTAGATGAATGGATCAAGAAAATGTGGTTTATATACACAATGGAATTCTATGCGTCCATCAGAAAGAATGGCATTGCCCCATTTGTCAGGAAATGGAAAGCCTTGGAAAAAATTGTATCAAATGAGGTAATCCAGGCCCAAAAAAACATAAGTGCCATGTTTACCCTTATTTGCAATAACTAGTATATGTCTGAGACAAACAGAAACTGTCAGACAAGTTGATGGTAGGAGAAATGAACCCTAAGATAAGGACTCAAATTGTTTCTTTATTATTTGTTGCTTTTTATGTCTCTCCCCCACGGAATAACCCCTGTTTTCACTGTATTTGATGTTGGTATAATTTGGGGATGGCAAGGGAAAAACAAATTGTTATACAGGTGGACTAATTACCACAATGATATGTACAAGACATTATGTCGAAAAACGAACTTTACAACTTTGGTGTGGAGGGGATGGTGGGGTGGTAGAAGGGGAGATATGAAGGGATGGGAAGGGGAAACAAAGGAGGAGGCAAAAATGCTTGATAAGAAATGTACTCATTACCTTGTTCATGTAAGTGTAAACCCTCTGTATTTTCCACAATAAAAAATCATAAAATAATAAAGTAAAATTCATGTCAATTTTGTTTTGTCGGTCGTAGGGCTCTAACTCTGTGCCTAGCCACTATCCCTCCTCTCTTCGGCTGAAGGATACCACTGTATCTCTTCAGCTACAATGGCGTTTCTACTTTTCAAGAGATATATTGGAGATAAGAGTCTCACAGATTTTTCTGCACAGGCTGACTTTGAACCACTATCCTCACATCTCAGAGTTTTTGGTAGCTAGGATTACAGGCATGAGCCAACAAAGCCCAGATCTAAGACAATTTTTTTAAAAGTAAACTTATTGAAACTTCTGGCTTTTTCCAATAAACAATCTTACTTTTTCAACATTAGTTTATAATTATGATTTAATTTTAGATGTAACTGTGAATTTTTTAATCGAATCATATATGAGTTTTACTATTTCTCAGTATCTCACAAAAATCCACAGTTATTGACTTTCCCCAAAGACAATTATTACATACTATATTACTTACTATTATTATTACACTCATTACATATAATGTGAAGTGAAAATAGTTTGGATCATTTCAGATAAATTAGTAGTGGCTATTTTAGAATTAAAAATTCACATCTGTGATTTTAAACGAAGGAAAGAAGATTTTCGAGTTAAAATGAAGTATGAATGTGTAGTGCATCCTAATTGAAACAAAAATTCTGAATTCATACAGACAAAATTATTTTCTTTCCACTTATGACTTTGCAGTAATACTATTGGAAATAGTGAGGCAAGAGGAGGAAGAATTCAATCTTTTTTTTTCTTTTTGTCAGTCATGAGGCTTGAATTCTGGGCTAGAGCCCTGTCCCTGTGCTCCTCAGCTCAAGGCAAGTGATCTACCGCTTGAGCCCCAGCCGGACTTCTGGTTTTCTAGTGGTTTATTGGAGATAATAGTCTCAAAGAGTTTCCTGCCCGGGCTGCCTTTGAACCTTGATTCTCAGATCTCCTTGATCCTGAGTAGCTAGAATTACAGGCATGAGCCACCGGTTGCCTGCAAGGAGGAAGAATTCAAGTCATGTCAAACAATGTCTCTGTATGAAGACCTGCTTATTCCTAGTTGTCACAAAATTTCAAGTGTCTATCTTAGAATTCTATTTAGAAAAGTTCTGAATCATTGATTCCTTTTGTACTTTCTGTTATAGGAAACAAAATATAGACACAAAACAATTGTAATAAAATGCACACATATGTTGAAGTCACAACTGGAAAAACAACCAACAAAGTAGAATTCCCCCAGGAACAAAAACATGTTGTACCAGGTTTTCTTAAAGCACAAAATCCTCAAATACATGTTAACTTGGCATAGAGCCATAAAGACAACTGTGTCTCAGAAATACAGTTGTGTGAATTTGTAATTAAATTCATTTAGATGAAGCTAATATAGCAAATCCCTTGAATGGATCAAATTGTTTAAAACAAATGTGACTGTATGCGGAGTGAGATCTGCACATATTTGAAAGAATAAAATAACAAAATCATGACATACTTAAAAAATTCAGAAATGTAATGAATAACTTCAATACTATTCATATTGAGAACTAATTCCTACTGATTTAAGAAGAAGAAATATGCAAATAGTAGAATCTGAGCATTGTAAATGAGTGTGCATAATTTTAAACTACTCCAAATTATACTTTGTAGAAGACTGAATGTGGCTTATCTAAAGGAAAACATCAACACATGATATGAATGAAATTAAAAATCTCATTAAAAGAGTGAAGTAGTTTCTGGAAAATAATAGTTTAATAAATGGTAGTCAAAATCTAGTACTGACAAAATTGCATATCTATTTATTTAGATCCAAAAAAGACCCAAGTTACTCGTGCAGATTTGAAACTTTGGCAAAGTATCAGTATACATCTGTAATATTATTATGGGTGTTGACTCTGGCAAGGAATTCATTCCCTCTTTGATCTGACAAATGAATATATGAAAGAACTTCTCCAACTAAATATCAAGACCTAACTAAACATATAACCAGAAAAGTCTTCATGTAAGCCGTATTGCAACTGGGGTAAAAGAAAAATCAGTCTTACTGATTCTGTATTTATTGTAAATGTTGGTTTTTTTCATAAATTATTTCCTTTAGCTTGCATTCTTAAAACATTGTGTTACATGATGTATATCTTAATAACTAATTTTGGATGCTTCATTAAATTTTGTTCTGAGTATAATGTCTCACTTCAGTTCCTAACCCATGAAATGATGTTGATTACAAAAAAAATCTAGTAACCACTGTTTATAATACACAAAATCTCATAAGCATGACACTAGTAAGCATTGGTTAATATTTTGATATCATGGTTTCATGACTGATGAGGCTTATCTACATGAGTATCATTGTACCTAGATTCCTCAGCCTGAATTTTGCTACTGTTAAAAAATATTTATATCTTTATTTGTCACCGATCAGAGATTAAATTTGAGTATAAAACCTAAGGAAAATTATAAAGTAAGAATTTAGCTTTTCTGGATATAAAGTAAACAAAATTCAGCATAGAGAAACTAACTGGTTTGAATTCAACCAATTTCTCCAAAACATTCTAAGCATTTCCTTACGAGTGTATTGTTCTCAAGAAGGGAATGGATAATGTGAGGAGAGGACTAACCAAGCATTGTCTTCAAATATACATAATTTGGATTACCCTCTACATTTGGATATAAGCATTTCTGATAAAAACTGTTTGAATAATTGATTTTCAGGTCAGGTATAATATATCCTAGTTTCATATACCAAACTACATTCAGAAAATCGTATATACTAATTAACTAAAGAAAGTCCTGGCAGAAAAATTGCATCTCTATACTATGTGATGCCCAATTCTTAGGTATTTCATTATGCCTCCATTTAATGAATGTGATTGTTTAAATGATTCATGAAGTATTAATTAAAATTGATCAGTGTCCTATAATATAATGGTGTATAATTTTATCCTAGAATCATTCAAGAACAGCCCATTCAATCATGACATACATCACATTCCACTGGTATTCAATCGGACAGGAATGAGTTTCTTAGGATCTTCTGCCATTTGGAGATGGCAGGACCAGGATTCCAACTATAGGCTCCAGCTCCCACCATTTAAACCTGAGGATAGGTAACTGTCCAAGAACATCAGCAAAACCAGTGATTAGGCTGTCACCAGTGGCTCTCAGCAGTCCTCCTTGATACTTACAAGGTTGTGATAGGAGGATCATAGTCAAATTCACCATAGGCAGGAAAGTCCTTGAGACCCCTGTCCACCTTCAGTGCCAACAAAGCCAGAGGTAGAGCCATATGGCTAAGTGATTGAGAGCTAGCCTTAAGCAAAAGCAGCTCATGGACTGTGCCCAGATCCTGAGTTCAAGGTTTGGGACTGGCAACAAACAGACATAGACAACAATATGTGCAGCCATCCAGCTAAAGCAGGTCACCCTCTTGTCCCCAACTGGATTGGACAAAGTTCCCTGTGAAAGGGGCTGGGGGAGCCGCTGTCATCTTGACTCCACCCATGCTGCCTGCATCACAGGATTCCGGCCAAAACCCCATTCTTTCAGGTTTCTTTCTGACCAATGGGATACAAGAATGGTGGCCACACCCACATTCCATGATGCCCAGCATTAGGATTCCCTTTGGTGTTTGACACTACCAACAGCAGTTGAAGGTAGAGGTGGCTGAATGGTGAGCATGCCACATGAGGCGACTTTGTAGTAGAGTGGAAAATTGATGTCCTAGTCAGACAGTGAGAGAATAGAGGATTTCCCAGAGCCTGGGAATGTGGCCAGCCCATCTTTCCCAATCCCAGCACTCAGATGTCTGAAACAACAGGACTCCGTGAAAGAGCTACAGGCAAGAAATTACTTCCAGAAAACCAGCAAAGGAATCCTTCCATCATACCTGCAACATTCAAGAAAACAAACAACACAAAAAAGGGAGGGATCCCAAGACAAACACCACTGGGGAGCGTGATTCAACAGAGGGTCTGGCCAAAGGTGATGCAGACTGAGGACCTTCCCTGCCTTTGGACACAGTCACACCAGGGGCCAGAGTATCAAGGATCCTGATACAATCAAGGATCTGCAGAGGTGCTAGTGACACGTGGTGCCCACCCTGGACAGCAGCAAAAGAAGAAAACAGACACTCAGAGGCAAGATTTCACCACTGAAGCAGGAGAAAACAGACCTGCAGGATCGACCAGAGAAAGAGAGGGAGAAGATAGCCCAGTTGCATGAAGCACCAGAAACAGAGCTATAGATCCACAAGTCACCCATACAGAGGTTGATTTCAGCAGAAAGAGATTTACAATCTGCACCGGCCCAAGTGAAGCAGGTGGCCAATGACAGATAAATGGAGCATGAAGCTCTTACCAGCCATCTGCAGGCCACAGAGCGGTGTGTGGCAGAGCTGGATATGGTGGCTTCTGTGGTTACTGCTGCACAGAAGGAGACTGAAATGTTCTTTGAATGTCTGAACGATGTGACCCTTCAGCTTGAGGAAAAGACCAGAAGCTTCGATGACCTGCAGCAAGTGAACACAGAGTTGCAGGAGAAGCTGGAAGTGCTCTGGACACAGAATAGCACCAGAAGAACAGAATCTGCAAGTTCCAACTAGTGCTGATGGGGCATGAGTTACTGAAGGGATTACTGGACAACCTGAGCTGGATGGTGACCTCAGCAAGTCTGGTGACAGACACATTCACAGAGGACCTAAGCATTGAGAGGAGCCTGAGCATGGAAAGAGGAGACTCAGTGGCTGACTGAGCAGGTGAACCAACTGACAGAGGAGAAGGAGAGAAGGGTGAGGCAGGTGCTGGATTATGAGCTGGGGGAACTGAGAAAGAAGCTGACAGAGCCATGGCCTCCCGCAGGACCATCTTAGGCAGAGTTGCAGTTGCAGGCCTAGGCCTACTGCACACAAATGGAGTTGAAAAAACTGGAGAAACAACTTCACATCCAGGTCCAGGAAAACCAGATTCTCTTCTCCAGAACACAGAGCAGCAGGAGCAACTGAAGAGACTGGAGGATAATGCCAAGGATCTGCAGGAGATACCCTAGATCCCACAAGGTGCACGTGTGTGTGTGTGTGTGACCCATTGCCAGAGGAAGAACTGGCCCTGCTGTGGGACACTCTCCAAGGTCGAGCGGTGAGAAGGAGGAGCTCACCAGCATCCTGAACTCAGAGCAACAAGTGAAGAAATAACTGCGGGAACACCTAGACCATTCAGAGGAGAAGATAGAGGAATGGAAAGAGGTGGCTGAGAGAGAGAGAGAGAGAGAGAGAGAGAGAGAGAGAGAGAGAGAGAGAGAGAGAGAGAGAGAGAGAGAGAGAGAGAAAGAGAGAGAGAGAGAGAGAGAGAGAGAGAGAGAGAGAGAGAGCCAAGCATCTTGGGAGCTGCAGGAGCAGCAGGAGCAGTCCCTGGCCCAGCTGGAGGTGCTCAGAGCTACCAGTGCGCAGCACATTGCCTCCAATGGGCAGCTGAACGCTGAGGCAGACCCAGCTGCTGGAGCTGCTGAAGAAAGTGCAGGGCCTGAACAACTGGGGGGACCAGGTGGTGCCCCCAAAGTGGCAGGACACTCTCAAGTGCCTGAAAGTAACCAGACCATAGGAGGAGCACCTGCAGGCCCAGCTGAGCTTCCTGGCTTTACCTGGGGAAGTGGAAAGTGTGAGCCCTGAGGAAGAAAAGGAGAGGAGGTTACTCCCCCCAACGTGACCATCCCAGAGGATGGAGACATGCCCCAGACCTAGAAGGATGTGGATCTGTGAGCCCTCTCAGAGGCTGAGATCCACAGGGGAAAACTCCTGCTGCAAGAGCAGAAGCCCTGCTGCAAGTGTCCAGCCCACCTGCAACTCAGTGCTAGACAGAGCTGGAGCCACAGGCCCCCTACTCTGTGAGCTGCCACCATAGCTGGTGTTGGGATGGCAAGTGAGACACGTGGGCATCTGAGAAGAAAATCTGCTTCATCCACGACCTGTCTGATGAGGTATACTTCCATAGTCCTGTGGATGAGCTCCACCATCAATGTAGCCAGCTGTCTGCACACATCCGCACCATCGAGGAGTCCCTCATGGCATGTAAAGAGGAGATGTTTGTCCTGGATGAGCTGTGTCAGGAGAAAGCTGAGCGCGTGTGCTGGCTCTCCCAGGAGAAGATGGAGAAGAAGAGAGAGCTGCAGGAGCTGCTGTGGGTCCTTGCAGGGGAAGGCGTGGACAGTGGGCTCCAGATGCCAACACAGGCTGACCCCCTCCCCCACTGCTTCAGATGCCTCAGGCTCTGGGGTGGGTGAAATGAGCGAGGAACAGAAAGGTTTTGAAGAATTGCAACTTCAAGACAGCTTGGAAACTGCCAGAGGAGAGGATGGGGTTTTTAACCCTATGGATGACTCCCCCATGGAGCACAACCTGCGGCAGATGCCCCACATCCAGAGCCGCCTACAGCTTGAGGGCTCAGGCAAGGAGCACTCCCTCCCTTTCTTCTGTAGACTGATGTGGATGATAACTCTCTATGTGACATACTTACTCTCAAAAGGCTCGGCAGCCACCAGAATTAGGTTGCAGATGGCCTTCTCTCAGGCCTCTATCTGCCACAAGATGGGGGTAAACTATGGGTCAGGTAGGGCAGAGGCTTCTGGGAAGTGGCCCAAATTCAAGGGACATCTTATGGCCCATTGGTGGCCAGGGAAGAGACCCATGTTATGCTTATCACAAAGAATAAATTGTTTTCAAAGGGAAGAAAAGCCTCCAACAAAGATTTGTTCTTCCAGTCCTGGGGCTTGAGCTCAGGGCCTGGCCACTGTCCCTGAGATCTTTTTTATCAAAGCTGGTGCTCTACCAGTTGAGCCCCACTTCCCCTTCCACCTTTTTCTGTGTGGAATGAAACCCTTTGTGTCAGGCATGCTAGGCTACCAATCTACCACTGAGCAACATTCTCAGCTAGGATGATTCCCCCCATTCCAAACCCATATGGCCATTCCTCAGATAAATAGGAAGTAGGGGCTAGGATGAATATGAAGCACAAGTCTAGTTCACACAGAAATACTCCCCTGCGTCCTCTTGGACCCACTTATTTGTAGTTTCTCTTCTACCATTGAGGGATGAGAGAGGGAGGGGGGAGTCTTTAGAGAGGAGTACCAGGAACAATGGCCCCCTGACCCCACAGCCTACCCCACACAAGTGGTCCTCTAGATTCCAATCTTAGCTGACTCAATGTGGATTCTACACTGTCTCCTCACCTCTTCAATGCTCAGGATGAAATAAATGTCGGTTCTTGCCTCAGCCCCCACACAGGGTAGAAGCTCCTAGTCCCATACCAACTTCCATCTCTGACTGCCCCGAGATAGGCCAGACCCACCACTCACCACAATGTTGGTGGCAATGACGTCATGTATGGATTCCAGGAAGATGGTCTGTAGCAAAGAGCAGAAGCAACAGAGTGAGTGGGGCAGAAGAATATGGTGGGGGTGATTGCTCTGAGATCTTCCTCCTTGGAGCCCTCCTGTCAAGCCAGAGCCATGCTAACCAAAGCATGGCCAAGGCCAGAGTGTGAGATGAGAGAGAGGAACACAGAACTAAATGAGGTACTGCTTTGTCTTGGAGCACTTGAAAATTCCAATTATATTTGACCCATACCAATCCCAAAGCCAACATGCAATGCCTCTACTTGTTGTTGTTGGCTGTGAGCACTGTCCCTGAGCTCTTTTTCTTAAGGCTGGCACTCTACCACTTGAGGCACAGGGACACTTTTTGTTTTCTGATAATTCATCGAGGATAAGAGGCTCACACACTTTCCTGCCCAGGCTGGCTTGGCACAATAATCCTCCAGATCTCAGCTTCCTGAGTATCTAGGATGACATATATGAGCCACCAGTGCCCAGCATGTGATGCCTTTTGAAGGCATCTTGGCGAGTCTGTACAAGGAGCCCCAAAGGGCCTGGATAGAGCACAACCCAATCAAGGAGCTGTGATGGGGGAAGGCTGACTTTCTAACCATACTGTTCCCCAAAATTAAAGATGCCAGGTGGTTTTGTATGCAACAAACACCTAGGCCAACAGCCATGAGGCTTAGTGGGGAAAACGTGGAGAATACCTAAAGATTGCACTGTAGAAATCTCTGATTTTGCATGCATGTGGTGTGTGTGTGTGTGTGTGTGTGTGTGTGTGTGTGTGTGTGTGTGTGAACTCAGGGCCTAGGCTCTATCCCTGAGTTTTCTTGCTCAAGCCTAGTGCTCTTCCACTTGAGCCACAGCCCCACTTGCTTTTTGATGGTTAATTTTATGTAAGAGTCTCAAGGACTTTCCTGTCCAGGGTGGCTTCAAAGCATGACGGGGCCCCAGGGCAGTAAGAGTAAACATAACTCACAGTTACAATCACTATGGTGGGTGACTCCTGCCTCCTCGTGGCCAGACGTGAGACATGCAGCCCCATGTCATCATCCTCTAGAGTTCAATTGGGGGAAGTGACCAGGGCCAAGCTGACTTTTGCTCACCCTGAGTACTGATGCCAGAGCAGGTCTGTTCCACCCTAGGCCAAGAGAGTTCCAGGAGGCCCGGCTTCCAGAGGCACAAGGAAGGGAGAGATCAGCTCCAAGCTGAGCTAAGAGCCTTTGCCCACAGATACCCCAAGTTGACCTTCCTAATCACCGTAAGACCTGTCAAAGAATAAACAACAAAAAAAATATTGGAGCTGTGCCTCCAAGTGCTGTGCTAGAGCTCTAGATTGAACCAAAGAGCTCAGGGTCAGGGCCCCAAAGCATTGAGTTCAAGACCCTCACCTGATCCTCCCGCAGTTTAGCTAAATATGAACTAGTAGGATTTGTGAAGTGTTTCTGAAGAACGGTGATACTGAAGAAAGCATCCTAATTCTAATGAAAACTGCACTTGTGACATACAGCTATGTGCTGAGTCCTTCACAGGGTCCTGTTTGCTGGGTCCTTCCGACATGGGGGTTTTGTGCTGAGTCCTCAAAACGTCCTGTTTGCTGAGTTATCCCAAAGGGTGCTATGTGCTGAATCCCTGAGAAGAACTGGGACCTGCTTGTTTTTGGGTACTGTGCTGTGTCCATTACACAGCTACTGTATGCTGAGTCCTTCTAAAGGTGCAGTGTGCTAATTCATCCCAAAGGGTACTGCTATGTGCTGAGTCCTTGAGATGAGATGGATAAGGTGAATTTTTCAAGTGCTATGTGATGAGTCCTTTACACGAGGTGCTCTGTACTGTCCTTCAAATGGTGCTATGTGCTGAGTCCTTTGACAATGTTGTATGTGATGAGTCCTTCCACAGGGTAATATGAGCTCAGTCCTTCAATATTGTGCTATGTGCTGTGTTTTTCGAAGGGTGCTGTGCACTATTCTACACAGGGTGCTATGTACCCAGCCCTTCAAAGGGGGCTGTGTGTGGTCTTAACACAGGGTGCTATGTACTGAGTCCCTGAGAAAGAATGGTATGCATTGAGTTTTTCAAAGCATGCCATGCACTTAGTCCATTACCTTGTGGGCTATGGACTCCCTCCTTCAAAGGGTGCTGTGTGCTGAGTACTCTACACAGGTTACTATATGCTGAGTCCTTCAAAGGGAGCTGTGTGCTGAGTCCTTTACACTGGGTGTTTTGTGCTGTTTTTGGAAGTGTGCAGTGTGCTGATTCATCTCAAAGGGTATTATGTTCTAAGTCCTTGAGAGGTAGTTATCCCCAACAATCACACACACATAAACAGACACAAACAAACATATACACACAAACATACACAGAAGGGTCACCGTGCACCTTTTAGGTGTGTTGAGTGGAGGAGGATAGAGGAGAGTCTCCTCCAGCGGTGGGGCTGAGGGGAGATTTGATACCCAGGGCAGGTACTGGGGTTGGGAGGGAGTGATGAGTTGAGGTGAGGCTACAAGTTCCATGGCCTGGAAGCCTTTGGTCCCAGTCAGGGCTTGGCTTGCAGCCAGGGGTGGGGGCCAGGCCTGAAAGGAAGAGGGGTAAGGGGTCAAGAGAAGGAGGGGTCGGGGCCCAAGGCACACTCCCATGGCAGCAGTGGCCAGGGGCACGAATCAGGGGAGGGCAAGGGGGTGGGCATGCCCGGCAGGAGCAACACAGCCCAGGAGAGGAGTGGGGGCAGAGAGAGAGCAGAGAGAAGAGCGAGTACACATAAGAGCAGGTGGCTTCATCAGCTGGCGGCCTCACTGATCATAGTGCAGTTTCTGGTGGGGAGCACAGAGCACATGGAGCTGGCGGGCACATTGCCACAGGTAGCCACGTGGAGGCACGGTGGCCATGGCAGCCCTGAGACTGAGGTCCTGGCAAGGGGGGCACTGGAGGGGCTGAGGTGGAAATGGTGTTGGCTGAAGAAGAGGAGCAGGGGCCACATGCAGCTCTGCCACGTGCCCGCAGATGCCCCTGCCCCTTCCCAGCAGCATTGCATTTCAAACATGACACTTTCGGCTCTGACCAGCTGCACCTCTCACAGTTGCCCAAAGGAGATGGTGCGCCCTGGCCGGCTTGCGGCCCCGAACTGGTCGCCACTGCTGGTCCTAGGACTCTGGACCCATGTGTACCCGGAGCCACCACCTACAGCTCTCCCATTAGTACACATGAGTGGTGGCTCTGAGGGCCCACAGCCTGGAAACACTCCGGCTAACCAACCACTAACCTGGACCTGCACCTCCTGCTTCCCCTTTCTTGTCTCCTCCTCGAGTTCACCCTCCCTCCCCACAGTCTGCCATGTCCTTGTCACAAATGTGCCCCAGGGGTGGGGGGCAGGGGTGTGTGTTGACCTGGGGATCCCACCCCCATTCCTAGTGGCCAGTGTCCCAGGAAACAGGGAGATGCAGGAATGGGTGAGGAGGGGTGCCACAGAGCTTCTGGCCTGGAGCAGTGGGAGCCACACAGCAGCACATCTGCACCCTTCCTCTCTCTCGTAGAACCTGGTGGCTTTAATCAGAGGTGGGGAGCAGCACCTCCACACCTGCCTTCGCGAGTCTTTTTCTTTTTGCTGGGGGTCTTGGGTGTTGGATGCAGAAGATAGGCCCTCCTTGCTGTGTGAGCCCTTGTCTTCTGTGTTCAGTCACCCTTTCACCTGAGGAGGGTCCCAGAAGAGCCCACTAGGTATGTGAGGGTACTTGGAGTCAGACAGAAAGTGAATATCTGCGAGGAATATATCCACTCCAACCCACATACACCGAGCCTGTCTGCCCTCCCCGCCTTCCCAGCTGTCAACAGTACTCACAGGGTGATCACATTTCCCAGCTCTCCCAGCATCTGCTGATGCTCCCTGTCCATCTGGTCTTCTCATCCTCCCCCAAAATCCACCAAGTCACCCAGAAGCATCTAGGCTGAAAGTAGGGAGTCCATCCATGTATGTAGCCTTTAAGACCCTATCCGTTTCCCCAAAACTTCCCCAAACCCAGGTCAGACACCCCCTGGGGCACCATGACCCCTTGCTTGTTTTCAGCCCCGGCTCTGAGGAGCCACATATCTCGGGACACCTTCACTGTCTGTCTTTCTCTCTCTCACTCTCTCTCTCTCTCTCTCCCCCCATCTTGTGCTCCCTCTCTATCTCTCATGCACACACAAACACACACACACTCACACACACACACACACTCACACACACACACACACACATACACAAACAGACTCAGAGCAGTGCCTCTCCTGAATTTGTTGGTTCCTCCTTTGGGACAAGGTACAAGCTGGCGCACGGGGGTTGCCTGGTCAGAACAGGGGATCCAACCAAAGGGAGCACCACTCTAATAAGGCAGAACAACCCATGCCTCTCCCTTTCTCCAGGGCCAGACACTTTCCCTTGGGATCAATCAGCCTTGACTCCCCATTCACCAAAACCCTATGCCAGGACACTTGGTGAAGGTGTCCCGAGATATGTGGCTCCTCAGAGCCGGGGCTGAAAACAAGCAAGGGGTCATGGTGCCCCAGGGGGTGTCTGACCTGGGTTTGGGGAAGTGTTGAGGAAACGGATAGGGTCTTAAAGGCTACATACATGGATGGACTCCCTACTTTCAGCCTAGATGCTTCTGGGTGACTTGGTGGATTTTGGGGGAGGACGAGAAGACCAGATGGACAGGGAGCATCAGCAGATGCTGGGAGAGCTGGGAAATGTGATCACCCTGTGAGTACTATTGACAGCTGGGAAGGCGGGGAAGGCAGACAGAAGATTAGTCCATGCAGCACCTGCGATTTGCCAAGGGATCACTCACCTGAGCACAGTCAGGCTGTATAAGGAGAAAGTTAAGTGTGGTGGCACCAGGAGGGGGTAACACAGAGAAGGGAGAACTGTGGGAGAGCTACATAAGGCTTCGTCCCCCCTCCCCCACAGAGGATTCTTACCTGAATCAGATGGGACTTTTCTGTAGTATTGTCATAGACAGATGTTCATTTATGTATCCAACAAACCATTACAGTGTGCACCAGGCTCTGGGGGGTCATAGACAATGAAAAGTTCCAGAACTGGTTCCACAGCCCATGTAGAAACCTTGGATTGATGTGGATGCCAGGGCTTCAAGACTGTCATCCTAGCTACTTAGGAGGCTGGATCAGAAATCCAGAAGCGGTGCTGTGGCTCTATAAATGAGTGCTTGCCTTAAGCTGAAGTCCTCAGGGACAGCACCCAGGCCCAGAGCTCAAGCCCCTTATCCAACAACAAGAAAAAGAGGTGATTAAGTTTTCCACATAGCAGTGTGTACGGTTGGAAATACAATGCTAGTCTATGAGGCGTTCCAGATATGTGAGAGGCTCAATGATTTGTCTACAGTGGGTCTGATGTCAGTACTGCCACCTTCTCGGGGTGGGATGTTATCCTAATTGAGGGAGGTCATGTTTTTGTTCTCAGGGACTGCTGAATCCTTGGGCTATACGTGTGTGTGTGTGTGTGTGTGTGTTTGTGTGTGTGTGTGTCTGTCTGTCTGTCTGTCTGTCTGTCTTTGTCTGTATGTGTTTGGAGGTAGAAGAACTGGGCCTTGAACTTAAGGCCTAAATGCTGTCCCTGAGATTACTTGCTCAAAGCTAGAGCTCTGACACTTGAGCCACAGCTCCACCTCTGTCTGGCTAGTTGGTGGTTCAGTGTAGATAGGAGCTTCACAAACTTTCCTATGGGGCTGGCTTTGAACAGTGATTCTCAGACCTCAGCCTCCTGAGTAACAGACAGGAGCCACCCGTGATGGCTTTGTGTGTGTGTGTGTGTGTGTGTGTGTGTGTGTGTGTGTGTGTGTGTGTAGAAGTTGGTTGTAACAAGGAATGCTGGACCTTTTGGTAACTTCTAAACGCTCTCTTGGGGGCAGTTTGGGCTTTGAGGCTGAGGTCTGGGGGCCTAGAAGGGTGAGACCATTGAAGGGGACTCAGCACCTTTAAATTATAAGAGCAAGGGAAATTTGTGCCCTGGAACTGTCTACTCTCGTGGTCCTGTTTGATGGCAGAGGGAGTGTGGGAGGATCTGGAGGTGGGGCCCACAGGGGGTGGCTCTCCAGGGGGACAGAGAGCATCGTCAGCACTTAGTAAGGCTTTGAGTCCTGTTAGTATGGAACATATTGGCATGGGTCAGACTCTGGGTCTTCTCATCATGACGTCTGATGGGCAAGGCCAACCCTACTTTAAATCTTGACCTGTGTTCTTCAGATCTCATCCTCCTGTGTAGGTAGGGTTATAGGCATGAGCCTCTGACACTGGACCTCGGATTCTTTTTGGTATATTAGGGTTTGAACTCAAGGCCTTATGTTTTCCAGTCAGGTCTTCTACCTTGGGAGCCAAGCCTTTCTGTCTTGGGCATGTCTGAGATAGAGACTCCATATATGCTCAAGCTTGGCTGGATCATGGTCCTCCTGTGACAGGTATGCGCCACCATGCCTGGTCCTCTGTAGTTGGGATGGTAGATATGTAGCACCATGCTCAGTCATCGGTTTAGATGACCCTGCCAAACTCTTAGTCCACAGCAGCCGATTCTTGACCACAGTTGAAGCTCTGGGTTCGGCCTGGAACCATTGTTCCTCAGTCTCCTCACAGGACAGTTGTGAGGAAACAAGGGATCTATACAAGGGGAACTCTGGGGCAGGGCCAGGCACAGAGGGAATGGTCATAAGATAAGTTTCTTGGCAATTCTGTGAGCACATAAAAAGGTACCTGGAAATGACTCAGAAGGGGCTTGTTATTTATCATACCACAGGTATGGGATTTTAAACAAAACATGGCTCTCTCTCATCCTTACCCTGACCCATTAGGAAGGGGATCCTTCACTGTTCAGCTTTGCAGCTGGGGAAAATGAGGCACGGAAATGCTTGGTGATCTACTCATGACCCCCAGCTGACAGGAAACTTGGCCTGACTTGTCTGCCATGCTCCCTAGGACAATGGGTGTTATTCAGTCCATTTCTTGTTTTGCGAAGTCCACTTATTGTCAGTCGTGGGGCTTGAATTCTGGGCCTGGGCACTGTCACCAAGCTCCTCCGATCAAGGTTAGGACTCTACCCCTTGAGGCACAACACCACTTCCGGTTTTATGGAGGTTCTTTGGAGATAAGCATCTCACAGACATTGCTGCTGGGCTGGCTATGAACCATGATACTCATATCTCAACTTCCTGTGTAGTTACCATTGTAAGCCTGTGCCACCGGCCGCCAGCTTAAGTGTAATTCTCTCTCTCTCTCTCTCTCTCTCTCTCTCTCTCTCTCTCTCTCTCTCTCTCTCTCTCTCTCACACTTGTTGAAAGGGTGCTGGATGAGGTGCCTCAGAGTCCCCATGTGGCTGGGACCCAAGGTGACCCTCTTATTCTGGAGGTAGGCTGTGGGTCAGGAGCTTTCTTGCTCAGCCTGTTGAGCTAGCTCCCTTAGGTAAGCCCTTCTGTGCCCGGGATAGACCATGATGGTTACTCATTGTCAGTCAGTGTGGTGAGTACTTCCCCACTACCCTTTGCTAAGACAGTTAAAGGAAAGTGGATTAGGAGGCATCGCATTGTCCAACTGCACAGCACTATCCCGAGACTCTGATCCTCATGCCACCTATCTGGCTGGACCCTGATTATAAGAAACTGAATTCACTCTATGTCTACTTCACGTTGGTACAATGTGTCATTTCAGGGAGAGGGAGCAGTGTGCAGAGGAAAGACCCTAGGTCCGACACCTCCTGGGGGACATTTGTTCTGTGACAGTGCAAAGTCATTGCTGTGGATAAGGAGGAAGCCGGCATCAGACTGAGCCGGAGAAATGCTCAAATGTAGGTAATCTGTTGAAGTATAGAACCCACCCATGTCTGCTTCCCACTCACAACAAGGAGGGTTCAATGCAGGTAGCCCAGCACTGGCCCTAGGGGGTTATAAATGGATGGGGGCAGTCAGGTGACAGTGGCTCTCACCTGTCATCTTGTCTAATCAGAGGCTGAGTTCTGATGGTAGTAACTCAGAGCCAGTCCAGGCAGGAGAGTCTGTGAGACTTTTTTTTTTGGTCCAGTCATGAGTCTTGACTGGGCACTGTCCCTCAGCTCTTCAACTCAAGGCTAGCGCTCTGCCACTCGAGCCACAGTGCCACTTCTGGCTTTTTTCCTTTTTGCTTATGTGGTGCTGAGGAATTGAACCCAGGGCCTCAGGCATGCAAGAGAAGCACTTTACCACTGAGCCACTTTCCCAGCCCCAAGTCTGTGAGATTCCTATCTCCCATAAACTATCTCCATCCTCCCCTTGAAAAAACCAGTTTTGGTGCTGTGGCTCAATTGATAGAGCCTCAGCCTTAAGTAAAAGAAGCTCAGGGATGACACCGAGTCCCTGAATCCAAGAACTGGGACTGACAAAAAAATAAAATAAATGAATAGTGGGCACTTATTATCTTACTACCCAAATGGATGGATTAATTCTTCTCTCTGGTATTCATAGTCAAAGGTAAGGGGCTTCCCTTGATGTTCCTCTAAACCTTTCCTTCTCTCTATTATCCTCCTGGCTTCAGTTGCAGGATAGAATTCAGATCATCCCATTTAATGTGAACTTAAGTACCCTCCTTACCTGCCTTCTTGGGGTAGGGATCCTGGGTGTACTCACCACTGGATGAAAGAAGCACCAGAGAGATGTGGGTAGGTATACCTGAAACTCATACTCACACACACACACACACACACACACTCATACTCACACACACACACACACACACACACACACACACACACACACACACACTCACCTAGGCCAACTCTGACTAGCCTTTTCCAAAGACACTTTATCTCCTTGGATTAACTGACCTAGGAGAAAAACTTGATCCACAATAAATGATTATTTTAACTAAGGCTTGCTAGTTGACACGAGATAAAGAGAAGCTCAAAGGAAAGGTTCTGGAACCTGTCTGGCTCAGGCTCAAACTTGACATCCTGTCTCCTAGATAGGCAGAGATCTGAAGATCAAAGATCAAAGCCAGCCATAAGCTGGAAAGCCGATAAGAATCTTCTCTGCATGGAACCACCAAAAATCTAGATGTGGAGCTGTGGCTCAAGTGGTAGAGTAGCAGCCTTGATCATGAAAACTCAGAGAGACAGCTCCCAGAACCTCAGTTCAAACCCACATAAGAAATGGCCCCATTTGTTGCCCACAGACTGCGTGGGCCTCAAGTGCCCTCTCACAGAGTTTGATACCACACTTGTTCCTGGGTAGTGTATCAGAGCCTTCAGAAATTTGGTGGTGAAAGCCAGGCCTTCGCCTTTGTGCGATCTCAACCCACACCAGGTTGAAGGAAGAGCATGACAAGACGAAGAGCCTGCAGAGTGGAGAAGATCTCCCTCTGCCAGGGTGATTAGAGCAGGCTTCTTAGAGGCAGCACTTGAATGGGGGTCTTGCTTAACACGGAAGATATGACAGGAAGCACAAAGAGAAAAGATGCCATAGATAAAGGACAACATAGCGGAGCGTGTTCTTTTCCAGCCAGGGTTGTTGGTTAGAAACTCAGTAAAGATGAGCAAGACTGTCCCGAGACAGGCCCAAGGAGTCACAGAAGAACAGCTATCCAATGATGGGATTTTGTCTTAGCAGTAGTGGGCTCACCTAGCACACAGGAAACCCTGCGTTCGATTCCTAGGTCCCGCATACACAGAAAAAGCCAGAAGTGGTACCGTGGCTCGGGTGGAAGAATGCTCACCTCAAGCAAAAGAAGCTCAGGGACAGCGCCTGGACCCGAGTTCAAGCCCCAGCACTGTCAACGTAAAACTGCACTCCAAGCGACCTGGGTGACAGGTGGATGGCTGTGCCCTGTAGCTCTTAGTAGATCCATCCATGCTTTGTGTCTCCTTCTCTGATAAAGGGGATCTAGACACTTCTTCTGCAATGAGCAACCCTGCACCCAGTTATCAGCAACCCTCCCAAAGGCTTCCACTGGGACATGGAGCAGCTGGCCCCAGAAATCCTCAGGTATGGGTTGGGTGTGGCGGGAGGCTACAGGGCAGGCCTCAGACATCCTAGTAGCTCTGATCTACCCCAGACATCCAGGCCATCCAGAGGAAGTGGATGGGAGCTTAGAAAGGGGTAGTGATGTGAAGGGGGCCCTTTAATGCCCATGGCCCTCCCCAGACCCTGAGCCTCCCTTTGCTGTCTCTGAGGGAGGTAGAGGAGTGTCTAGGTGGTAGTATCTAGAAGCGGACTAGTTGGAAATTGTAAAGAATGAGACACCATAGGCCATGCGCTGCTGGTTGATGGCTCACGCCTGTCATTCTAGCTACTCAGGAGGCTGAGATCCAGAGGGACTTGTATCCCAGCACAGAGAGGAAAGTCCAATGAGAGTCTCATTTCCAATCCCCAACCGGAAGTGGTTCCATGGCTCAAGTGGAAGAGCACAGGCCTTCAGCAAAATTCATCATCAGGGACAGTACCCAAGCCCTAAGTTCAATCCCCTCATCCAAAAAAACAAGTAAGAAAGACACCCCTTGCTTGCCAGAGATGTTCACTATCTCTGGGGTTGCTGTGGTTGGGACACCAGGTTCTGGCCTCAGTGTACAGCCATTTCTAAGAACTCCCCAAGTTTGCCCGAGTGTGAATTTACAGCAGGGAGGGCATTGTTTTACCAAGAACTGCAGAAGTTGTGGCCTGTATTAGGCAGGGAGTGGGCGAATGGGAGCAGGTGTGGGAGAGTAGTGTCAATTATATTCTCTCCAACCCAAGGACGAATGTTTTTGATGCTGGTGTCAAAGTCTGAAAGTGTGGGGTTACATGTGCTTTATGGCCAGACAAGTTGGGTTTCCCCTGGTTGTAAGAAGGTGGCTGAAACCAGGCACTGCCAGTGTCTCACAACTGTCATCCTAGCTACTCAGGAGGCTCAGATCTGAGGATCACGGTTCAAAGCCAGCTTGGGAGGAAAGTCTGTGAGATTTTAACTCAAGTGAAGCACCAGAAAACTTGAAGTGGTGCTGTGGCTCCAGTGGTAGAGTGCACACCTTCAGCTGAAGAGCTGAGGGATGGCACGCAGGCCCAAAGTTCAAACCCCATGACAGACGACCAAAAATAATGTGGCTGAGTTTTCTTCATAGCGGTGTGTACAGTAGGAAATGCCATGTTGTTTTATGAGCCATTCCAGATGTGTGAGAGGCTCAGAGTTTGTCAGCATTCAGTCTGAGGATGGTAGTGCCATCTTCTCAGAGGTTGTGATGTTCAGTTGCTCAGGGACTGCTGAGGCCTTGGGCTACCCATGTGTGTATGTGTGTGTGTATGTGTGTATTTTTCCCTCATCATTCTCTGCCCACTTCCTGGGTGCTTGTCTGCCTCTTCCTGACCTTGGATGGTGCCCTTCCTCAATAGCAACCTTGTCTTTAGCCCCGTATCATGGTCTACAATGAGTCCTAAATTGCTAGAGACCTGCAAATTCCAGCTTTTCCTTGGGACCCAAGTCTGGCTGTCCATATCTTTGTCCTCATCCAGGGGATTCTGGGTCAGCAGTGCCAGCTGGCTTATGTTCTCTCCTGCCTCTGGGGGGACAGGGTCAGTCATGCTGTGTCCTGTCCTTTTCTAAGCTGGGCCCCTGGCTGCATGTCCCATTCCCAGCAGGGTGCCAGTGGAGTGGGGGAAAAGTGGTTGCCAGTGGCTCTGGCCAACTTGACCTTGATAGCTGACTGAAGGCTCCCCAAACAAGGAAGATCTGCGGCTACATAAGAGGTGAGGCCAAGGTGGCTGGGATGTACTGTTAGATGTCTAGGAAATGTCAATGTACCTTATCGTAGGCAAATCTATCTTCTGACACCAACTGGGCCTCCCATGTCCTTCTAGATTCCGGATGCCCAGAACAGAGAGGCATATACTTTAGATTCCACGGCCATGGAACTGGGGGATGAGAGATTGGTATGGCCACTACCTCAATGTTTTGAGGCATTAGTTTTCACTTGGATGAGCTGAGCTAGAACTGGGGGCAGTCCTGAGTCATAGTCACAGTAAACTCTCAAGCCAGATCAAGTGGTTTCTCCCTAAGTCCTTCTTGGGCTGAGGGGTTTGGACCATGGCAGTAAGTTCCAAGGAACCTGTCCCTCGATCTCAACACGGGGCAACAGGATCAAGGGAATGACACTAGGGATGCTCCTTTGTAGTCAGCCCATGATTGCAGACCTTCATCTGCCCCCCTTCCCCAAGCACTGGTGAAGAAAGCAGGGCTCCAAGCCCTCGGACCCTGGGATAGTGACTGCTACAGGCTGGAGACAGTTGGCTGTGGATATCTGAGCATACAAACTTTCTTGAGCCCATCTCAACACCTGCCTAAGGTCTGACTGACAAATTTGCACTCTTGTGATACTCCCATGAGTGGGTATTATCTTGCAGCTCCTGCCCCTCTTGGCCCAGAACCGTGGTCTGAGACAGTGATTTACTACTCCGATCCACATTGCACCCATGACAGATGCCATTCTGATGATCTTCATGCCCCAAGGCTCGATACTTCTCTGGTACTGTGGCCTGCTCTGTAGGCAATGGCCTCCAAACAGGCTGTTATCAAGACTTGTAGGACACCTAGACATTAGGAGACCCTCAGTGGCCCACTGGAAAGTACTGTGCCTAGAGCCACAGAGTAAGGTCCAAGCAGGCAAGGTGTTTGCCATGGGGCTAAAACTCTGGGCCTGGGCACTGTCTCCCATCCCCCAGCTCTTCACCATACTACTTGAGCCACAGAGCAACTTCAGGTTTTCTGTAGGGTCCTTGGAGATCAGAGTCTCCTAGACTTTCCTGCCTGGGCTGGCTTTGAAATGTGATCCTCACATCTCTGCCACCTAAGGAGCTAGAAGGACAGGCGTGAGCCACCTGTGCCTGGATGATCTGGCCTTACACCACAGTGGACTAGGAGCTCCTGAAATCTTTCCTTTAATTTTCCTGTGCTAGTATTGGGGCTTGAACTCACGGTCTGAGCTCTGGTCTCTAAACTTTTTCCTTCAAGTTTACCACTTTAACACTTGGGCCACAGCTCCATTTCTGGATGTTGGTAGTTAATCGGCAAGAAGAGTCTCATTAACTTTCCTCTACTGAGCTGGCTTGACCCTCGATCTCTATCTCAGTCTCCTGAGTAGCTAGGATTTACAAGAGTTGAGCCACTGGTGGCATTGGGCTAGAAGCTTTTCTAAAGCAAGAGTTTTTCCCTGCATTTGCCCTGACTCCTCCATGCAAAGGAGGCCGGAGGGTCAGGAGCTGTGAAAACAGGTTTCCAGCCACAGGAAATGGCTTTGGGTCCCTGGCAAAAAGCCAAGCTAATCTTCCCCCTGGGCGCCATTCTGGGACCTCATCCTCTGCTCTTTGACTCAAGTCAACTTTGACCCAGCCTTGAATTTCCTGCCAGACTTTTCTGAAGCCATAGAACCTTCGTACCACACACACCACCTGCTCTACCGCACACCTCAGTACCTTTGCCCATGCTATACCTTCTGCCTGAGGCTCTCTGCCTTGTACCCACATATTAGAACTATTGTGGAATTTTATCACTGGGTATATCACTTCCTGGAACAAGTCTTTCCTTCCCTTTTCCATGTTTTTTTTTAATATTGAGTTACTAGATATGGAACTTGTGCAGGCTGACTGGCAAATGCTCTATATTGGTGTGTGTGTGTGTGTGTGTGTGTGTGTGTGTGTGTGTGTGTGTGTGTGTGTGTGTGTGTGTGTCAATCCTGGGGTTTGAATTCAGGGCCTGGATGCTATCCTATCCCTGAGGTTTTGTGCTCCAGGCTAGCACTGTACTACTTGAACCACAGTTCTACTTCTGGCTTTTGGGGTGTTTAATTGGAGAAAAGTGTCTTAAATTGACTTTCCTGCTTGCAATTGGGATCCTTAGATCACTTCCTCCTGAGTAGGTAACAGGGGTGAGCCACCAGCACCTGCCCTCCACACTACCTCTTACCTATAACCTCAGCCCTCCTCTGAGTCACAGAAGAATATGTCTCCTCAGGCTCAATTTTTTTTTTGCCATTCTTGATGCTTGAACTCAAAGCTCATACTTGGCAGAGTCTCTAAACACGTGAAGACTGTGACAAATGCTTCCATTTAATTATGTATCATGTTTCAACACTTAATAAAATGTTAATTAAAATGAGTCAATGCCCTAAATTATTGTGTATAATTTTATAATAGATGTGCAAAATATAATATTATGTGTATAATAATACTAACTACAATAATCAATAAATGAATCAAAGGAAAATAAAATACAAAATCAATAATAAAATTCATAATATGAAATTAATATACATATATAAATATATATCATGTATTACACATGTATAGAAATATTTTTTCCATTGCAGGGCCTTCATTCAGGCCCAGGGAACTCTATCCTGAATTTCTTTACCTTAAGGACAATGAGCTTCGTGTTCACCCATGGTGCAAAATAGTTACCTGGATGGTGAGCTCAGAAACTAGCAATGGCAGAAATACTGGCCCCAGTTCCACGACAGTGACTTAATTTTTTTAATGGAATCAGTTATGTTTATTCAGTTCCTTATTGAACATTAAAAAAAGCAGTGTAAAGTTTTGTACAGCTATTCAAACATCCTTCCTTGACCTGCAAAGTGCTTCTCTGAGAACTACGTTGTTTCTCTTTTTTTTCTATGTTTTGTTATTGTAAAAATGTTCTACAGAGGGGTTACAGTTCAGGAGCAAGTTAATGAGTACATTTCCTATTTAGCATTGTTTACTCCTCCTGTGTTTTCCCCCTACCTTCCCTTCCCTCCCATCTTCACAACTTCCTCCTCCTGATGAGGTCAGTGACTTAGTTTTTCATTTTTGGTTGGCACGGGGTTTGAACTCAAGTAATGGCCACTCTTTGCTCACATTGCTACAGATTTACCAAGACCCTGAGTTCAAACCCCAGGCTAGAAAAGAAAACTGGCAGAAATTCCAAACCAGGGAGCTTTATTTTTCTTAATTTAGTTAAATTATATATATATATATATATATATATATATATATATATATATGTATGTATGTATGTATGTATGTATGTATGTATGTGTATATATATATATATGTATGTATGTATGTGTGTGTGTATATATATATATATATATATAGGTTTTTTGGGGCCAAGTATGGGGCTTGAACACAGGTCATGGAAATTCTACTTCAGCTTGGATCTCCCTTGGCTGGGTGCATTCTCTGGACTCATAGCCGATCCTGGGATCCTGGGCTCAGAGTGCTTTCAGGAAGAAAAAATTTGGAAAGCACAAAAAATGGTGAGCTGCAGAGAGCTGGGGTTTACGATTATTTTCTTTGCACAGTGACCATCCTGGGTCTGAATGACATAGCTGCAAAGTGGACCTGACCTGCCATTGCTGGTGGCTGGTGGGCTATCAATAAAGCCATAGGCCAACCTGTCAACATAGGCCCAGGGTTCAAATCGCAGTCCTGACATCAATCACAAGAGATCACAAGAGACTCATTCCTATGCATAGGAATACTGATTGAAAGAGTAGTTTATACATTGGTCGACGCTGAAATTAGATGCGATAATCCTAGAAGGCTGGTTGAGCTTAATTAATAGTTTATTAAGCATGAAAAGAATTATATTCCTTAAATTGTAGTATAATACGTACCTAAGAGTTGGTAGGAACATAGTAGGTGTTATTCTATCATAGACAGTCAGCTATGGAACCCTTTAGCAATATATATATATATATATATATATATATATATATATATATATATATATATATTTGTATACCTCCATCTGCCTATCCATGTATCGCTGATTTGGCCAAACCTGGGGGTCGTTCTCAGAGCCTGGGAACTACCTGACATCTTCATTGGCTAGAGGCTGCCATGCTCAAACTCACCCAATCATGAATTGGGCCTGCTAGGCATTAAGTTCAGATCCTGGCACTGCCAGGCATGATGGAGAACACATCTAACATCTAGATGTGATGTAATATGATGAAAACAATGTAATAAATGGTATAGGTGTCATCAGAATCAATAAAATAAATTCTAAATAAATGAATGACACAAGAAATAAAATGAATAACCACACCAAACACAATAAGGACTGAACATCTGTATGGAAGTATAAATCCTATCTTTAAAATATATATATGGAGGGCTGGGAAGGTGGCACAGTGGTAGAGCTTTTGCCGTGCATGCATGAGGCCCTGGGCCGGATTCCTCAGCACCACATAAGCAGAAAAAAAAAAAAGCCAGCAGTTTCACTGTGGCTCAAGAGGTAGAGCACTAGCCTTGAGGAGAAGAGCTGAGGGACAGTACCCTGGCCCAGAGTTCAGTCCCACGAGTGGACCAAAAATAAAGTATATAAGGAATATCTTTTCCAGGCCTGAGGCTTGAATTCAGCCCCCCTATGCAGAGGGAATGGCGGGAGATCCTGAGATACTTGTTCCTGGACCTGGGATGAGTCATGGAATGTGATCGATCTCATCCTTGAATGAGTAGTTCTTGCAGGATAAAAACAGAAAATGATAGGCAAGACTCATGGGGTATTGATTATTTGTAAAGAACAGTTGATGAAGCATGACAATAACAGCACAATCATGAAATGGAAGCATCAGGAAAGATCCAAGAATCGGTAGTCACACAGATTGGATTCCACCACAGGTTACCATCTCTCCTACTCCATACAAATGTGTACTTATTTGCCTACTACTTTTAGCTTATGAATGGATGACTGTTGTGCTCCCTGCTCCCCCCTCTTGGGGGGTGCTCAATTGCAGGTCCCAAAGGCTGGTGTGCTCATGTGGACTCATTCACCACTTGGTCCTGCTAGGTCTCGAGTTCAGATTCCCCGCCGTGCCAAAAGATTCATCTTGATTTCAGAAGTCAATCGTTGCACCTGTTTTCTTTCCTGTGCAAGTCCTAGATCTCAGCTAGGTGCTTGGACCACCTTGTGGCCATGGGAATAAGTTGTTATCCATGTCAGCCCACTTATACCTGTCATCATATACTCAAGAAAATACATAATACACTCATGAATAGCATACAAAATAAAGAGAATAACTACACTCAATGTACGATGCAGTCCACACACGGATGTGAATATACATCTCTTGATATACATCTCCTGTTTCAATGATCATTGAAGACTACTTTGGCCTCCTGGAGGTTCGATCCCAGCTCCTTAGTGGCTCACAGTCTCGTGTGATCACGTGGACCCATTGGGCAGTTGGGCCTCCTAGGCCCAAAGTTCGAATCCCAGCACTGCCAAATATTCACCCTGATGTGAGAAGCCAGTCATTGCACCTGTTTTCCTGTACTGTGCAAGTTCTGGGTCTCAGCTAGGAAGGAGAATGTATACGCAACTCTATACTCATGGGAATAGGTTGTCATCCAGTTCACCACAGTTATATCTGTCATCCTATACTCAAGGAAATACACAATACATCAATGAATAATACAGAAAACAAAGAAAATGACTACATCAAATGCAAGATGCCTCCAATCCATGTTTGGAAATATATATCCACTGTTTAATTATGAATTTATGACTATATTGGCCCCCCACCAGGACTCCATCTCAGGTCCCAGGAATGGCCTAGTTCCTTAGTGGCTCACAGCCTGGTGTGCTCACCATGACCCATTCACCAATTGGGCATGCTAGGCTTTGAGTTTAAATTCCTACACTACCAGAAGATTCATTCTGATGTAAGAAGCCTATGGTGGCACATGTTTTCCTGTCCTGTGAATGTCCTGGGTCTCATTGAGGATGGAGAATGCTATATAGGCAACTCTTAGCCAAGGGAATAGGTTGTCATCCATGTCAGCACAGTTATTTCTGTCACCATATGCAATAAAATACACAATACATCCATGGATAAGACAAAAATAGAACGAATAACTACACTGAATGCAAGATGCATACCACATCTGTAGGTAAAGAGAAATCCTATGTTTAAAAAAGGTTGGCTTGTTATTTTGTCCAGTGCTGGGGCTTCAAATCAGGCCCTACACCAGGCCTGACATTCTAGTCTTCAAAGATGGTGAGCTTCCCCTTCCCCCACAGTGCAACAGAGTTACTCAGACCTGAGCTCAAATCCCAGCACTGATCAAATATTCATCCTGATGTCAGAAGCCAGTCGTTGTGCCTTTTATCCTCTCCTGTGAAAGTCCTGGGTCTCAAAAACGATGGAGAATGCATAGACAACCCTGTCAACATGGGAGCAGGTTGTCATCCATGTCAGCACAGTTATACCTGTCACTATACTTATTAAAATACACACTACCTCCATGAATTAGAGGTAAAATAAGGAGAATAATTGCACTGAACACAAGATGCTGTCCACACATATTTGTCATTATAGATCCTATGTTTAAATTATGAATTTATGACTATAGTGGACCACCCTGGGCATCAATGTCGGATTCTGGGAATGGCCACACTCCTTAGTTGCTCACAGGCTCATATGATCACCTTGACTGATTGGCCAATTGGTTTTGCTCTGCCCTGAGGTCAGATCCCAGCACTACCAACAAGTGGATCATGGAGTAAGAAGGAGAGTTTGAAACTTTTTTTCCTTTTCTCTGAGAATCCTGGGGATCAGGCATGATGGAGAACATTTCTACAAATCTAGATGTTCTGTGATAGGTTGTCATCAATGTAATAAACAGAATGGGTTTCATCATAGTAAAATCAATGGTAAATAAATGAATAAAACAAAAGATACAAGGAACAACCACACCAAACATGTATGGACTGAACATCTATAGGTAAGTATAAATCCTATGTTTACAATATATATAAATAATATGTATTCCAGGGCTAGGTCTTAAATTCAGGACTAGTGAACAGGCCTGATTTTTTATCTTCATCTAAGGTGATCTTCCGTTTTATCCACATTGCTGCAGATTTACCCAGATACTGAGTTCAAATCCAAAGCCTGTATGAATAAACTGTGAATTGCAAGCCAGGGAGCTAATTCTTTTCTCAGTGTGGGGCTTGAACTCAGGTCTTGGCAAGTCTGCCTCAGCTTTGATCACGCTAGGATGGGGTGCAGCCACTTGACACACAGGTGCTTCTGTGATCCTAGACCCCAAGTGTTGCAGGGAAAACAATGCACAGAAAAAAATGTGGCCTTTTATGTTTTATTCCTTTGCACAGTGACCCTTCTGGGTCTGAATGACACTGTTGCAAAGGGTACTTCACCTTGCATTGCTGATGGCAGGCAGACTATCAGGGAAGCCATAGGCCCACATGGCAACATAGGCCCTCATTTCGAATCCCCGTCCTGACACCAACCAATGGCAGGGGGTACTAATATACTGGTTCCCATCCAAAGGAATAACACTGGAATTTTGTCAATGTCACAGTTGAATGAGTTGTTTGTGAATGATGATCCTATAAAATTAAACAGCAGCATTTCAGAAGGCTGGTTGATTTTATTTAATATTTATGAATCATTAAAAGAATATTATTACTTACAGGAACACAATAATTTCAGGACACTGAGTGCATTCATTAATATTTTCAGGATGAAAACAATAACATTAATTACATGGATGCATAAGAAATACCCAGGAACTGGTAGGAATGTAGTCTATATAACTGAATAATGTATAGACATCTGTGGCACTCTATAAAGATATATATTTATTGGCATATTGTCATCTGCATGTCAATCTGTGCTTATTTCGTTCGCTCCTGGGGCTCATTCTCAGGTCCTGGGAACAACCTGTCAGCTCAATTTGCCCGAGGATGGCATGTTTACACTCAACCATTCATGAATTTGGCCTTGTAGGCCATGAGTTCAGCTGCCAGTGCTGCCAAACAATGAATCGTGAAGTAAGAAGCTGATGGTGACACATGTTTTCCTTTACTGTGAATCTTCTGTGTGTCAGTTATGGAGTAGAATACATATGTAGACCTATAGCCTATGTAATCAATGTTCTATGTGCTATAATAGACAATAAAATAAATGGTCCATACATGAATACAACAAAAATAAAATAACTACACTTAACACACTATGGAGTCAACATATGTATATAAATATAAAACATATATGTAAATTGTACATGAATAGGTTGTTTTCTAGTGCTGGGGATCGATTTCAGGCCTAAGGAACATACATGAATTTCTTGATTTCAAGGAGGCAAGCTTCCCCTTCCCACACAGTGCAACAGAGTTACCCAGACTATTAGTTCCAATCCCAGTCCTGGTAGAAAAAATGTCATCTTTATAGTATGTGAGGCCCAAATCTTAGGTACTTCATTATGCCTCCATTTAATGAATGTGATTGTTTAAATGTTTAATAAAATATTAACTAAAATTGATCAGTGTCGTGTAATATAATTGTGTATAATTTTATCCTAGAATCTTTCAAGAACTGTTCATTCAATCATGACTTACATCACATTCCATTGTTAGTCATATGGATAGGAACAAGTTTCTTAGGATCTCTTACCATTTGGACGTGGCAGGACAAGGATTCGAATTGTGGGCTCCAGCTCCCACCACTTCAACCCGAGGATAGGGAACTAACAAGTCTGTCCATGAACATCAACAAGAGCAGTGATTAGGCAGGCACCAGTGGCTCTCAGCACTCCTCCTTGTTACTTACAAAGCTGTGATAGGAGTATCATGGTCAAAGTCACCCTAAGCAGGAAAATCCTTGAGACCCCTGTCCAACTTCATTGCCAACAAAACCAGAAGCCTTGTAGCTCTAGTGTAGAGGACCAGCCTTGAACAAAAGCAGCGTATGGATTGTGCCCAGATCCTGAGTCCAAGGTCTGGGACTGGCAACAAACAGAAACACACAACAATCTGTGTAGACATCCAGCTAAAGCAGGTCACCCTCTTGTCTCCAACTGAATAGGACAGAATACCCTGGGAAAAGAGCTTTGAGAACAGCTGTCATCTTGACTCCCCTCATTCTGCTTGCTTCACAGGATTCTGGCCAGACCCCCACTCTTTCATGCTTCTTTCTGACCAATGGGATACAAGAATGGTGGTCACACCCACATTCCATGCTGCCTGGTAGCACTGGGATTCCCTGTTAGTTTACACCACTACCAGCAGTTGAGGAAGGTAGAGGTGGCTGAGTGGTGAGGAAGAGACTCGAGGTGACTTTGAAGTATAGTAGAAAATTGATGGTCCCACCCCAACCTGGCCCTTTACACGGTGCCAGGTTTCAAACCTCAGGCAATGGTGTGCTGCCAGCCTGCCTAAATCCCCGACCTGGTCCCTGCCCCGAGTCTTCTGCTCTGGGCCCATGTGTCCGCAATGCTGCCGCCATCGCTGCTGCCCCATTTGGAGCAGCTGCCAACAGCGTCTCCCAGCATCACAGGTGAGTGGGCGTCCCAACACCAACCTACCCTGGGTCAAACACCCCTCTGGGAGCACCATGACCCCCCTACTTGTTTCCTCTCCCTGGCTCTGATGAGCCACTTTTCTGTCTTGATCATTTCTGAGATACAAACTAAATATATGCTCAGGCTGGACTGGATGGCGGTTCTCCTCTGAAAGGTATGCTCCACCAAGCCTGGTCCTCTGTAGTTGGGATGGTAGACATGTGGTGTCATGCTCAGTCATCGGTTTAGATGGATTATTCCAAACTCAGTCCACAGCAGTGGATTCTTGACCACACGGGCAGCTCTTGGTAGGGCCTCAACCATTGGACCTCAGTCTCCTCACAGGAGAGTTGTGAGGTAACAAGGGATTTATACAGAGAGATCTCTGGAGAATGGCTAGGCAGAGAGGGAGAGGCCTTCAGATAAGGTTTTGGCAATTCTGTGAGCATATGACAGGAAGATACCAGAAAGGGCTCAGGTGGGGCCTGTTATAAATCATTGAACAGGTGTGGGATTATGAACCGAAACATGGTTCTCTTTCATTATTACACTATCCCCATGAGGAAGGAGATCCTTCACTTTGTTCAGTTTTGCAGCTGGGGAAACAGAGGCACAGAGAAGCCAGGTGACCTACTTATGACCTCAAGTTCACAGGAAGCTCGGCCTGACTTCTCTACCATGCTCCCTAGGACAATGGATGCTATTCAGTCCACTTCTTGTGGTGGGAAGTTCACTTCTTTTCAATCATGGGTCTTGAACTCTAAGATTGGACACTGTTCCCGAGCTCCTCATCTCAAAGTTAGTGCTCTATCACTTGAGCCCACAGTGCCACTTCCAATGTTCTGGTGGTTCTTTGGAGATAAGATTCTCACAGTTGTTCCTGCCTGGGCTGTCTATGAACCATGATCCTCATATCTCAGCCTCCTGTGTAGTTAGGATTAGAGTTTTATGCCACTGGCACCCGATTTAAGTGTAATTTTTATTTTCTTTCCCTGTCTCTCTCTGTCTCTCTGTCTCTCTCTCTCTCATTCTCGCTCTCAGGAACTGGTAGAATGGGTGCTATAAGAGGTGGTCCAACGTCCCCAGGTGGCTGGAACCCATGATGGCCCACTCATTCTTGAGGTGAGCTGTGGATCAGGAGCTGTCTCATTCAGCGTATTGATACATCTCCATGAGGTAAGCCCTCTATGCCCTTGAAAGACTGTGAGCATTATTCATTGTCCATCTAGCTTTACTGGATTTACTATATTGTTTTCTTTTCTACATCATTTTCTAGCACCTGGCCAATATTATGGTACATAGTTACTGGATGAAAATGTAATGTCAACTTAAGAAAGTCATTTAGGGATCTGGGAATGTGGCTTCATGATATAGTGATTGCCTAGCATGCATGAAACCCTGAGTTCAATTCCTCAGTACCACATAAACAGAAAAACACTGGAAGTGGTGCTGTGCCTGAAGTGGTACAGTGATAGCCTTGAGCTAAAAAGCAAAAAAAAAAAAAAAAAAAAAAAAAAAAAAAACCCAAACCAAAACAAAACCAAAAAACATTTAGTTAGTAAATGCAAAATAAAGAATCCATACTTGGAATATATAATTGCTCTTGTCATACTGACACCTGACAATAGTCCCTAATTCATGTACTTTACTTATATTAGGATATTATGTTGAAAAAAGTTTTGTTCATTAGGTGACAGCAATTAATGGCTTGAATGTGCTCAGATATCAGGTGAAGATTAATTCTGGAAATTCAAAGCTTCCAGGTTTTTGAATGGTCACTGCTAATCACAATGAGAAGGGTAGTCTGAGATTTGGAAGACTTTTTGGTTAGTCATGGCACCAAATCTGCAGAGGCAAAGTAACAGTTGTGACAGAAGAAAAGGAATAACTCCAGAATTAAGTAATAAATGATAGTAACTAAGGTATACCAAAAACTGTTTTAGAGAACTCTTTTTGGTTATTGAACAAATAGTTATCAACGAGTCTTATTCCTCATTACCTTTAGCATTCTAAATCTCTTAGGCTACTTGTTAATCTCTGTGTAATAAATGTATCTCCTTCTGTGCTGTTTATTCTTACCTTATCTTCTTTGCTTTCTGAAAATCTCAGCCTTTCTATATTTCTCTATGAACATTTCCTGATACTAAATACACCTACACAGATGCTAGAGAATGCTAATTTAAGGGTCCCATAGCTCATGAATCATTAATGAAACAACATGGAAAAGGAGGACATATTTATTGTTACCACAAATTTTCTGAAAAGCTGCAATGCCATCATTTGATTCAAATTTCCATCATTTGTCTACATAGTGTCATATCAGTGCACATAAATGCAAATAAGACCTCGGTGCTGGTGGTTCACACCTGTAATCCTAGCTATTCAGGACACGAGATGATTGTGGTTCAAAGCCAGCCTGGTCAGGAATGTCCATGAGAACTTTATCTTCAATTAACCACCAGAAAGCCTGAAGTGGTGCTGTAGCTTAAGCCGTAGAGCACTCAACTTGAGCTGAAGAGCTGAGGGAGTGTGCCCAGGATGAGAGTTCAAGCCCCACAACCAACAAAAAGTGCAATTATAGCCTTAAGTTTCCCCAAAAGTTAGGACAAGATCAATAATCTTGCCAAGCAGAAAAAATAATATCAAATGATTCAGTGCACCTATTTTGCTGAGTTATTTAAGTTATGGCTTCTTTGCTAGACATAGTCTCTTCCTTTAAAAATTGTCAAATATTAGCTTTACAATAAACTTCATCTAATATTTCTTGTTTCAAAAGAGAAGTCTATACAGTTGATGTCACTTAGCTTTCTTACTATCTTAATACAAAGCCAAACCAGGCAGGAGAGTCTGTCAAACTCTTATCGCAAATTGAACACCAAAAAACCAGAAGTGGAGTTTTGGCTCAAGCAGTAGAGTACTAGCTTTGGGGGCAGGTGGACACAAAAGAAAGCTGTTCAAGAACAGAATCCAGCCTCTGGGTTCAAGCCCCAGAATAAAAACACAAACTAAACAAACAAGCAAATAAAAATCCCAGATATTTCTTTGGGACCTTCTTTAAAGAAGTACTGGTCAGAGAAGAGGCTCCTTTTGTTGATTATATTCAATGGATCCTGCTTTTTTGGAATTCGTTTTGCTCTGGAGAACTCAGGACCAGACCAAAGGAATTGATAACTGACTCCTGTATCAAGAGAATCATCTCAGGGGTGAAATATCCATCCATAAGACACTTTGAATCCTCCATGTCCTTGTTCCTTTGCAGGAGAACACTTTTAAAACAACGTTATTTCCTTTTGTTCTACGCTGGCCTTCAAATGGCACATTATTTCTTTTTGTAACACTCTGAACTAGAAGTTTACAGAAAAATTTTATGTGAGTAAAGAACACACTCGAAAAAGCCAGGGACAGAGGTTCCTTCAAGCCTTGGGATACTTTTCTTGTACAGCAAAAAGGAAAGCACAAGGTAACTTGAACTTTGTTATTCCTCTATGTTCCATTCCTCTCCTGGGGTCAGTTTCCACATGCAGTAACAGTTACTTCCAGTAACAATCGATGGTGCTGCTTGAGGTATAATGAATATTTTCTGGCTTCACTGAAATAACACTAGAACACCTATGGACCTGAGGTAACACGTGTTTCAGAGACAACTTAGTAAAGAGAAATTATGAAATTTATATTGCTTATTCATACATTATACATGAGTACATTGAGTTAAAACTTTGTCAGTTCTCTGTAAATTAAGGCGAATTTTAAATGGGAAGAAGGTCCTCAGAACATTCTTTTTGTGAGTGTACATGCTGTTCATTATTTCCCAAGTGTACATGAGCTATCAGTAAGGGAAACAATAGCAATAATAGGAGAAAGAGAAGTTCTGTGTTTAAGTATAAAGGTTCAATACAATATAGAAGACTACAAATAAGGCAACATTGAAACAATAAAGCCAAGTCCATTATGTAGATTTATGGGAGTGATAAACAGAAAGGACCACTCCTACGTGGAACATGAAGTATGAGGCCAATCTCATTCTAAATCATGCTTGCTAATCATGCAACTTTGTAGAAAGAAGAATGGAAGAATAATTCTTTTTCCAATGAAAGTCAGATATAAGAGCAAGGATTTAACTGGAAAAAAATGTCCATCTTGTGAGAGGAGCGATTATGCTAGCAATGAACTGGTGGCTAAGATCACATTTCTTTTTTTTTCTTTACACACACACACACACACACACACACACACACACACACACACACACATATTTGTTGACTCAGGATATGTAATATGTGTGTTCATCTATCTTTATAAAAATTCTTGAGTTAGGGGGTGGGAAGGTGGCTCAGTGGTAGATCGCTTGCCTCGAATGCATGAGGTCCTGGGTTCGATTCCTCAGCACCATTTAAGCAAAAAAGAAAAAAGCTGAAATTGGCGCTGTGACTCATGTGGTAGAGTGCTAGCCTTGAGCTGAAGATCTGTGGGAAAGAGCCCAGGCCAAGAGTTCAGGCCCCATGACTGGACACCCCACCAAAACAAAAAAAAATTATTCTTGAGTTAAAAATCTGGGCTACAGCTTAGACATTACCCTCACAAAAATGTTTGTAGTTCAAAAGTTGATATTCCTGGAGAAATAAAACCTAAGAATGTAAAGGAGTCTGGGAAGTTAAGTTTGCATCCACCCTGGGCAGAACACTCTTTGCAACAGTATATAAAATTAAGCAGTCAAAAGCTGGATTGGAAGAATGGCTCAGGTCATGGAATACCAGTCATGAGCAAGATTGCTGAATAAGAGCTTGAGGCTTTTGCATAAATACATATAAACATACACATACACACAAAGGCACTTATATGTGCACACACAAATACACAAATGAAACAACTCTCAGAATGTGTAGAAAAGTTAGAAAAAAACAGAATATATATTCTAAAGAAGACTAGAATCAAGTGATCATTTTTAATATTAAAAAGTCCTCAAATAAACTTCCTTCAAATAAGTTTGAGTATATTACCTAGGTAGGGACCAGAGTTAGTAAGTGAGTCAATTAATCATTATTAAAGGGATCGCATCCATGGAGGAATGAATCAGAGACCCCGCGGGTGCATCTGAAAATATTCATATCCTGTGTCAAATGTTAGAACATCTTTGAAAATAGTAGATAAACAGTCTGAAGAGTCACTCTGGTGTATAATATCCCTGGAGAAGTTCAAAATTGGTAGTCTGTATCTAGATTAAATAAACCAAGAAACTATGGCAGGACAACGTGATACAAGCCTAGAATTCTAGCACTGAGATTAAGACAGGAGATTAGAGAGTGGAATCACATAGTGATACCTTCCCTGGACCAGGTAGTATACTTTTGTCTTAATAAAACAAAACAAACAAGAAGGGAATACATAGTTGGAAGTTTGGGCTAATTTTGTCATTATGTTTTGAGAAGTCAAATTTCCTGTTGAAACGCAACTCATACTTAATCCTCACTTGTGTTTTAAATTCTCTCTTAATTACAGAACATTCCTAGATGCAAAATCACACATGATTCCCATCCAAAATTTGAAAAAGTATGTTATCATTATAATGTTATATCCCAAAGAAATGATGAAGGATTACAAAACTTAAGCCTGGAAAAATTGCAAAGTACCTCTAATGTAGGATTTTTTTTAAAATTTTATTTTATTTTATTTGAGAACATACTGTACAGAGGGGTTACAATTACATGGGCAGGATAATGCATACATTTCTTACCAAGCATTGCAGCCTCCTCCTTTGTTTACCCTTCACCTCCCTTCCCACCCTCCCCCCTCCCCCCCACTCAATCAACCCCCCCCTTCCCCCCACTCCGACATTGTAAAGCTGGTTTTGACATGACATTTTGTACTTCTCATTGTTGCAACAGGTCCACCTGAATCCTTAAACGACTTGTTTGTCCCCGTCTCCTCCACATGTTATACTGACATCAAATATAGTGAAAGCGGGGGTTACACTGTGGGGGAGGGACATACAAAGCAACAAAGAAATAATCTTATAAATTTGCTAGAAACACATGCATGAAAGAAACAAAAACATTAAAACACATATTTGAGGGTTCGTTTTCCTAACATCACATTATCTGACTTTTTCCGCTTGACTCATACCTATACTAGATATTGCAAATAAGGGAAACCATGGGACCTATGTTTCTTTGGGCCTGGCTTACTTCACTTAATATAATTTTTTCCAAGCCTTTCCATTTCCTAGCAAATGGGGCAATGTCATTCTTTCTGATGGAGGCATAGAATTCCATTGTGTATATATACCACATTTTCTTGATCCATTCATCTACTGAAGGGCATCTGGGTTGGTTCCATATCTTAGCTATGGTAAATAATGCTGCAATAAACATAGTTGTGCTGGTAGCTTTAGTGTGGTCTTGTTTGTAAACATTAGGGTAAATGCCCAAAAGTGGGATTGCTGGGTCATAGGGGAGTTCTATGTGAAGTCTTTTGAGGAACCTCCATACTGCTTTCCAAAGTGGTTGAACAAGTTTACATTCCCACCAACAATGAAGTAAGGTTCCTTTCTGTCCACATCCCCTCCAGCATCTGTTGTTGTTAGAGTTCTTGATTTTTGCTGTTCTAACTGGAGTGAGGTGATAGCTCAATGTTGTTTTGATTTGCATTTCTTTTATGGCTAGGGATGTTGAACATTTCTTCATGTGTCTATTGCCCATCCTTCTTTCTTCTTCAGAGAAGCTTCTCTTTAAGTCTTTCCCCCACTTACTTATTGGGCAGTTGTTTCTTTGAGGATTTGTTGTTGGGTGGTTTAATTTTTTGAGTTCCAAGTATATTTTAGATATGAGACCCTTGTCCGTTGTATGGCTAGTAAAGATCTTCTCCCAATCCGTGGGCTTTCTATTGATTTTGCTAGCTATGTCATTTGCCCTGCAGAAGCTCTGCAACCTTATGCAATCCCATTTGTCCAACCTTATTTGATTTGTTATGTTTCCGGGTCTCTATTCAGAAAATTTTGGCCTGAGCCAAGGAGACCCAGGGTTTCTCCTATTCCATCCTGTAATGTTTTCAGAGTGTCTGCTTTGAGTTCAAGGTCTTTGATCCATTTGGAGTTGATTCTGGTGCAGGGTGATATATAAGGATCTAGCTTTAGTTTTCTACATGTAGTTAACCAGTTTTGCCAGCACCATTTACTGAAGAGGCTGTCTGTCTTCCATTCTATTATTTTAGCTCCCTTATCGAAGATTAGATGGCTATAGGTCTGTAGGTTCATTTCTGGGTTTTCAATTCTATTCCATTGGTCCTGAGGTCTGTTCTTATGCCAATACCAAGCTGTTTTAATTACTATGGCTTTATAGTAGAGTTTGAAATTTGGTATTGATATTCCTCCAGCAGTGTTCTTTCCGTTGAGGAGCGTTTTTGCTATTCGGGGTCTTTTATTGTTCCATATGAAATTTTGGATTGCCTCTTCTATTTCCTTGAAGAATGAGGGTGGAATTTTGATAGGTATTGCATTGAATTTGTAGATAGCCTTGGGAAGTATTGCCATTTTCACGATGTTAAACTTTCCAATACAGGAGCATGGGAGGTTTTGCCATTTTTTAAGTTCTGTGTTGATTTCCTTTTTCAAGATTTTAAAGTTTTCATCATAGAGGTCCTTCACTTCTTTAGTTAAGTTAATTCCGAGGTATTTTATTTTTTGTGGGGCTATTACAAATGGAGTTGCTTTCCTAATTTCAGCCACACTTTTCTCATTGTTGGCATACAGAAAAGCCATTGATTTTTGGGGGTTAATTTAATGTAGGATTTTTTTGGGGGGAGGAGGGCCCGATCTTCGGGCCTGAACTCTGGGCCTGGGCGCTGTCCCTCAGCTCTTCAACGCAAGGCTAACACTCTACCACTTGAGTCACAGTGCCACTTCCAGCTTTTTTCTTTTTGCTTATGTGGTGTTGGGGAATTAAACCCAGGCCTCAGGCATGCAAGGCAAGCATTCTACCACTGAGCCACCATCCCAGAACTAATGTACCATTTTGAAGATCTTGCTAAATTAGAATTTAGATTTAAAATAAATATTTTGATTTTTTTGTAATTTTATATTTTATAGGAATCTACAAAATTCTTTTTAAGTAGAGTGTTTAATTGACAAATTCACAAATGATTTTGTATTCTATTTGCCTAGAATATTCTTTCAAGAGAGTTATAATTAGAACTTAGTTAATAGATAATGCCAACAGTTCATGTATAAAATTATAATTTGAACGTTGAAGACAGAGTTGCCAACAAATTGATGATACTGATTTATAAACTTAGAATAAGAGCAATTTTCGGATTCTTTGGTATAACATGGTATGAAGAGAATAATCGTGTGACATCTTTCTTCTACCTGTATGTAACACAGGAAGCAATTTCCTTAATTATTTGCTACTGTATACACTGAGACATATGTTAGGTTTGGGGTTTGTTTTTATTTTTATTTTTTTTGTTTTATTGGTTTGTCCTAGGGCTTGAACTCTGGGCCTGGACACTGTCTCTGAGCCTGTCTATGCTCAAGCTCGTGCCCTACAACTTCAACCTCAGTGACATTTGCATCTGGCTTTTGCTGAGAAGTTTATTGGAGATAAGAATCTAGGGAAACTTTCTGCTTGGGTGGGCTTTAACTGTAATCTTCCGAACTTAGCATCCAGAATTTAAATGATAGTTAAAAAAGTATAAATATAAATAGTATTTGCAAGTGTTCTGATCCCAAGAATACCAGTGGGGGGAAAATGATGCAACCCAGTTTGTTGTGGTGTTTTTTCCAGAACATGTATGGCATCCCATTAGCAGAATTGTATTTTTTCACAATAGAGATAAGCTATTCATGATGTGAATTAAGGGAAGCTTGAGGTGTACCCTAAAATTTTGAAACTGTTGGGCTAGGATGACTCTATATCATAAATATTGGTATTGATGTTCATAAAACTAATAGCTTATTGTGATAAACAATTGCTTACTCTTGAAGAATTAATTATTACCAATGCTAATTAGTTTTATCCTCTACCAGAAAGTGGTTATTTTTCTGTTGACTCTCAATCTGTAACACCCCGTTGGACAATGCATCAATTGCAGAATTTCATAACATGCAAGCTGGTACTGTTTTAAATCTCTCAGGTATGGAGTTCTCTGAATTTGAAAATGAGTAGTTACTATTCATTGGAATGTTGAAGAACACATATATTCTGTCTTCTTAACAACTTATTTACTTTTAAAAGTTATAGGTTTCCATAGAATTAAACCGTTTTCGCTTTTAGTGTGAGAAAGTACTATATTTATTCTTTTTTCAAAATATTGGTAAAAATATTGTAAAAATATTGTCTATTCGGATAGCATTCAAGTTGATGGTACTCTGATAAAAAGGGGGTAATTAATTCAAATTAAACGACAAACAGTATTGATTTTTAAAAAGTTACTCCAAAAAGAATATTTACTATACCAATACAGTTTAATTTTATTTCATGCAGCGTATTTATTAAATTTCATTTTATTGTCAAAGTGATGTACCATGGGGTTACAGTAATTTTAAGGTAGTGAATACATAACTTTTCAAACTTGTTACCACATCCCTCATTTCTTCACAGTCTTCCTTTACCCCAATACCCTTCACAACTTGTAATATAAATTTCCAACATATTGTCTTGTGAGTATTGCTATTGCATTGGTTTGCCTTTTAACTTTCTCACACCATTTTGTTGTTCCTCTTCCTTTCCCTAATTAAGGTAAATATATACACAATACACAGGCTACCAAAATCAAATACAGTAGGGAATAAAGCATAGGGGAAAAAAACAAAAAGAAAATAGAAATCACATAGTACATTAAAAACAACAACCGCAAACAATAATCTCTGCTTCCATGTCTTGAAGGTCATTTTGCTCAGAATCAGCTGATAGGGTTATATGTATGCATAACAAAGCCTCAAGAAAATAATAGTATCATGGACACTATATTATGAAAACAACATGTTATTGATGGTAACGGTGGAGTTAGGATTGGTGAATTTGCGGTTCTAATAAAGGAATTTCAAAAGAGAATTTATAGATAGCCTTTAGGGAACTTATTTATATGGTATAGATGAAGTTTTGGATATGATATCTCTATGGAAGTCCAAAGATATCTTTAAGTACTTTGTCCAAATTAAACAGAAATTGAAAACACTTTAAAGTTTTTAGTTTTAATCAGAGTCTTCTTTTAATTTGGGATGTAGGATTTTTAAATGTTGGAATAAATTAATTTTCATTTGTAGAAAAAGTGACAAAAAGGAGTGTACCTGAAGATACAGCATAAGTTTTCCCTTTTGATGAGTTACGAAGTTTAAGTTTGATTTCAGATAAAGTATTGTGAGAAATACCAATATACAAATCCAGTTACTGAGATTAATTAGATTAAATTAGTAGGAAAGGTCCTTTGTTTGCAGTAACAATTACAATATGCTATATTGAAAAGTGTGTGACCAACACATTTGTGTAGTTGTGTAGTTAGATATCATTAACGTGGTGTTATAGATTTTAATAAATTTCTTCAAGCACAAGCAAGAAGTGTGAGAGATGTTAGAGTTTTACACAGAGCAGAGAAAACACCAGATGCTCTTCAATAAATGCTCTCATTTTTCCATTATTTTTTGTGTATGCACTGGTATTGGAGTTTTAATTTAGGGTCTTGAGTTTTACTTAGCTTTTCCCTTAAGGCTGGTGCCGTATTACTTAAGCCATACCACCATTTCTAATATTTTTGCTATTTATTGGCAATATGAATATCACAGACATTGCTGCTTGAGAACCATTTGAATCTGGATCCTCAGATCTCAGCTTCCTATGTAGCTGGGATTACAGGTGTGAGGCACCAGTACTCTGAGAGATGCATTTATTTAGTCATGATATGTGGCAAATTACCACAAATTTATTTGTTTGACCATTAAATACCAGCAATAGTAGGACATAAGTTTGGTAGTTTGGGTGTAGTTTGTCTCTAGCAGCTGCTCAGTTTCTACCAGGGGGCCACCAGGCTATAGTCTCTCATGGAATGTGGGGATCTCTTCCAAGTTTAAGGGATGCCTGGTATGCTTTAGGTTCTGTGGTTGTGAGACTGTGATTTCTGGTTTCTTGTCTCCTAACATACAACCACTTTTGTCAGCTCCTAGACACCTCCATACTTTCTTGACAAACATATTCTCTTTACTGTTTGATTCATCCTGTTGTCGGCACTGACTTCTAGAAAGGCCTTATTTTGCATTCTCTACTTGGAAGTAACTCATACCCAAATCTTGTGGGAACTAATTACATTTGTAGAATCTCTAATTTTGTTGTCTTGCAGGGCATATTGTGGGGTTAGATCCTTCCCAGACTGGAAGACAAAAGATATCCCAAGGTTCTGAGTTGTTGTGTATCACCTGATACACATAAAAAGCTGTTTATTAGCTGGGCAGCCGTGGCTCATTCCTGTAATCCTAGCTACTCTGAAGGATGAGATCTGAGGCTGCCGGTTCAAAGCCAGCCCAGGCAGGAAAGGCTGAGAGACTATTATCTCCCATAACGTACTAAGAAAACTGGAAATGGCACTGTGGCTCAAGTGGTGAAGCACTCGCCTTGAGCTGAAGAGCTGATGGACAGCGCCCAGGCCCAGAGTTGCAGCACCACGGCTGAAAAAATAAGTAGAAAATGCTATTTACTATTCTAAGGGTCCTCAATTTCAGACACTGGTAATTGAGTTATTCCTTCATTTTTAGCAAATGAAGTGTGAAATTTAAGAAAAGGAAAGGTAGTTTCTTTGGTGGAGTGGAAAACAATTCAGCAGTTATAGGGAATGAAAGGCAGTTAGGAGTAAAACTGTGGATAGATTCAAGAACAGTGGCAGTGGCTTCAGAAATGGGACAGAAGTAAACATGACAGATATATTTTCAAAAGAGATCATGTGGCTTGGAATGTGGTTTAGTGGTAGAGTGTTTGCTCAGCATGCATGAAGCTCTCGGTTTAATTACTCAGTAACACATAAAAAGAAAAAGCCATAAGTGGCACTGTGGCTCAAGTCATAGGGTGCTAGCCTTGTGCAAAAAGAAGCTCAGTGACAGTGCCTAGGCCCTGAGTTCCTGCCCCAGGATTGCAAAAAATAAAAAGAGAGAATATATTAATAATGGATGAGGGAAGGATGCAGAGAACAAATTCATCACTGAATTTTTCCTCTATTTCAAAATCAAGACATCATTCAAGAGACAAAAATGGGTCATAAAGATGGTCCAGAAAGAACATATCTTATGAAGAAATACAAGATTTTTTTTTTACTGCAACTATCCTGTACAGATAATCCATTAGACATAATTGTGACTTTAAAAAGCACAAGGGCTCATTGTAATAGCTCAAGTGCTATCTGGAGATTTTGTATGGGTGCTGGTCCTTAACCTTGATAAGAGCCTAGGTGCTATTTCTATTTTTTCCTCAAGAATATTACTCTATTACTTAAGCCACAGCTCCTCTTCCGACATTTTTGGTGATTAAATGGACATAAGCGTGTCATAGACTTTTCGTGGCTCACCTTGCTTAACAGTGTTATCCCCAAATCTCAGCATTCTGAAGAACTAGGATTACAGTTGTGAGCCACTAGCATGCAGAGAAGCATTTCTTTTTTAGTGAAAAGAATTAGAATGCAAAATCATCAGGAAGATTCACCCTCAGTACAAAATAAATCACCAAGACCAGTACCCGAATACACACATACACACACACACACACACACACACACACACACACACACACACACACACACACAAGCACACACACAAATACACATAAGCTTCTTCTCAGGGGTCTGTATCTCTCTTCCCAAAAGAATAGTATATTCGAAGGGGTAAACTGGTGTCACAGGCTCTAATCCCAGATATTGAGAGTTAGAGGTATAGGAGGATGGGGTAATGTGGGTGGCTTGAGTGAAGTTAGCACAAGACTATATGAAAAGCCAAATGAAAAAGAAAAAAAAATGATTGGGGGAATGCAGGCTCAAATGGTAACGTATCCGCCTAGTAAGTGTAAGGCTCTCAGTTTAATCCTCAGTTCCATGAAAAAGACAAAAATTATAGCATCTCAGTCCATTTTGTCATGGTTTAACAAAATCCTTGAAGCTGTATATTTCATACGGAAAAAAGGTCGATTTCAATCAAAATTAATAGTAGATGCAATGTCTAAATAGCATGCTAGCACATGGGCTAAGGCCCCCTATGTGCATTATATCACAGAGGATCTTGGCATCATGGCATGTGCTAGAATGACGATGATGTTAGTCCCTTCAGAGTTGATGAGATGGCATTAATCTATTTATGACTGAAACCTCTCTTACAGGTTCCACCTCCTGACACTGCTACATTGAGAAGTTAAGCTTCAGTGTGAGCTTTGATGGTGACAGACCATCTACAGGCTTCTGACAGAGGCAGGTACAACCATTGGAAGCCGAAGTCATTCATACAACTAGGAACCTTGGATAACTGCTTCGATCTCTTTGATTCTGATATTTGCTGTATTTGGGGCCATCTCACAGATAGGATCCATCGAGTTCATGTCTGTTCCATGTACCAGCTTCAGTTATGCTCAGTGTGATATAAGCTGCTAAACAATAGGGAGGACAAGGACGGAGTTGGGCACAAAAATGGAGGTTTGGCATTCTTCATGGCACTTAAATAACATTAATAGATTTTATAGCTAAGTCATTAGAAAGTTCTATGTCATTATACAATACTTACATAGAGCCATGTAATACCTACTGTATGACATGGAAAGATACCTTGTAGAGCAGCCTGTTTACACATAATACAGACAATTCTATGAACACAAAGGATGGGGTAAAAAACAAGTTCTGGCCTACAAAATTGTCAACCTCAGAGTCAAAGCACACACCCTGAAAACGATATTGGAAGGAATAGGAGAAACCCTTGTTCTCTTAGGCACAGGCTGAAATTTTCTTAATAGAGACCCAGAAACAGAACAAATCAAAGAAAGGTTGCACAAATGGGGATTGCCTGAAAGTGCAGAGCTTGTGCATGGCATAGGACACAGCTAGCAAAATCAATAGAATCCCGTGGATTAGGAGAAAATCTTCACTAGCCATACAACAAACAAGGGTCCCATATCTAAAATATGCTTTGAACTCAAAAAATTAAATACCCCAACAACAAATCCTCAAATAAACACTGCCTGATAAGTAAGTGAGCTAAAGACTTAAAAAGAAAATTCTATGAAGAGGAAATAACAATGGCCAATAATCACATGAAGAAATGTTCAACTTCTCTAGCCATAAAAGAAATGCAGATCAAAACAACATTGAGATTCCACCTTTCCCCTGTTAGAATAGCTATAAATAAGAAATCTAATAATAGATACTGGAAGGGATGTGGCCAAAACGGAACTCTACTGCATTGTTGGTGGGAGTATAAATTTGTTCAACCACTTTCAAAAACAATATGGAGGTTCCTCAAAAGATTCCACATAGAGCTCCCCTATGACCCAGCCATCCCACTTTCGGTCATTTACCCAAATGATCACAAACTAGGCCATACTAAGGCTACCAGCCCAACTATGTTTATTGCAACATTATTTACCATAGCTAAGATATGGAACCAACCCAGATGCCTTTCAGTAGAGGAATGGATCAAGAAAATGTGATATATATATATGAATTCTATGCCTCTATTAAAAAAAATGACATCGCCCAATTTGTTAGGAAATGGAAAGTCTTGGGAAAAACTATATTAAGTGAAGTAAGGCATGCCCAATGAAACATAGGTCCCATGGTTTCCCTTATTTGCAATAACTAGTACATATCTAGGACAAGCAGAAAAGGTGAAAAGCTATGTACATATGACCAGATAAGATGAAGTTAAGCGAAATAAACCTCAAGATAGGGACGCAAGTAGTTTTTCCTTTCTTGCTAATGTTTCTAACCTATTTATAAGGTACCATGTGATTTTTGGTTGCTTTATATATTCCTTCCCCATGGTATGACCCCTGTTTTCACTATATTTTATTCTGGTAACCTGCATCTTGTATATATAATTCTCTAATTCAGGGAGTGTAAGGGAAAACACAAAATACTTAATTAAGGATACAGGTTGACCCATTGTAAAAATTTTATGTACAAGACGTACAAGACACTACCTTGAAAACGAACTTTACAACCTCGGGGTGGGTAGTTGTTTAGGTGGGAGGGAAGGAATGGTAGGGGAAAAACAAAGGAGGAGGCAACAATGCTTGACAGGACATGTACTCATTACCTTGCTCGTGTAACTGTAGCAGCTCTGTACAGATTTTTATAATAAAACAGGTAGAAAATTAATTTTATATATGGTTATGGGTCAGTACTAGGACTTGAATTTATGGGCCTTCCACTTACTTTCACACTTCAAACTGGGATCTATATCTGTGTTTAATTTTTTTTTCATCTTTTTGTAAAAGATAAATCTAGTAACACTGTCCCCTAATGTTTGTATGAAATAAGTTTTGGAAATTTTACAATAACTTAAGTGTTTTATTTTACATTAATCATTCTACTATCTTTCAGTTTCTAATGTTTCTTGGAAGTTAAACACAGGCTCTCTGTTGCATTTATTAGGAAATGTTTTGCCTGGCCCCAGTCTATAATCCTAGCACCTAAGGAGGCTCAGATGAGGAGAATGTTGGCTTGAAGCAAAAGCAGAGAATTCCATGAAACTCCATCTCCATAATTATGTATATTTATGCATATATTTATATACAACATATTTAATATGTAATATATTTGTGAAATATATACATATATACATGCTATATATCTGCAGAAGATTGGCACACTGAAACAATTGAAGGCACTGATTTAATTTCACTGTTGTCATTCTACTTTAATTATTTCATTGAATGTCCTGTCCAATATAGATTTGTGCTTATCAGGCAGGCTATACCCCATGTCACATATGAGTGCAAGAATAATAGGTTTTAGCTCATTACATAGTAGCTCATCAGGACAGAGGAAATATTCCTCAACTTGGTTGAGCCAATCTTTATTGTTTGTTCCATACTGTGATGCTCCCTTGAGTCTGCAGTTTACAGTTTCAAGATGATATTTTGTTCTTTTGAAGACAAGTGAATAGAGAAATGTATGTGACCTTCAAGACAATTACCTCTATCTGGCTAAACTTCATATATTCAAATGGGAAATGTGCCATCCCCATAGAATACAAACAAGGACACCCAAGCACCAGATGTCTACATTGCAGGCATTGTAATTTCCATGCAGGAATATTTTATAGGGACAAAATTAAGGTACCAATATGAACTTCAGCAACTACCCTTGGGAAGTCCTTATGCTCATGCTAAAGCCATTGACCTTCACATTGCCTTTGTCATCCAACACGATGTTATTGGGTTTAAGGTCTCATTGTTCATTTATATATTCGTTAAAGTAATGCATAGTACTCACAATCTGAACAATCTCCTGACTTCATTCTTGAATAGGTGGTATAATTTTCACATATATGTTAGGAGGTCTCTGGATGACCAGTTCCACTGCCAGGTATTGGTGCTCATCCTTTTCCCTCACCTGGTATGACCTCATCATGGGTCAGTGATGGAAAAACTTAATAATATCCATCTCATTTTTTAACTTTTTGTGGGTCCTAGGGCTTGTAGTCTGGGCGTAAGCATTGTGGCTTATCTCCTCAGCTTAAGGCTAGTGCTCTACCACTTGAGCGACAGCACCACTTCCAGCTTTTTCTGTTCTTGTGGTGCTAAGGAATTGAACCCAGGGCCTCCTGGTTGCGAGGCAAACATCTACCACTGAGCCACAGTCCTGACCTGTCCATCTCATTTTTGATCTGACAATTGTTGAACTCTCCCTTTAGGGTTATTTTCACTACCACCTTAGTGTCTATAAGGTGGTGCTAGGCCAACTTTACATATCCATACTACCATAGTCAATGATCTCCTCCTTCACACTGTATTGTTCAGGGAAAATCTCCTGTCGTAGCCAATGATTTCCTTCATACTGTCTTGTTCTGTGAAAATATCCCTTTCCTAAGAGCTTGAGCCTAATTCACTGTGTTCTCCCATCTTTTGCTAGGATGGCAAGAAGTAAATCTACCTAAACTTAGCTAAGCAAATAACAACCCCAGAGCAATAACCAAAAGGAAATACCCAAATCCAAACAAAACATAGCCCCCCCTCCAAATAAAAAAAAAGTACCACACACTCAAAATTGTCAACGTAGAACTGAGTCCAGCAGGTCACCAGGAACTCCCAGCACTTTAATGGGCTGCAGAGACCACTCACAATGGTTGCAATGGACCAATCACAGGTTGGCATGAACCCACTGGCTCTTTTAGTCTTGAGCCTGTAGGACTGTTGCCAAGGTTTCTACAGGTATGTGAGGGGCACAGAATGATGCCATTGCTACAGCCATGGCAGTGTTGCAGGAACTACAAGGGTATCAGCCAATGCCTTCTGTCCTCAGTGGCTGCCAGGTCCCAGTGTTTGCTCCCAAAGATTTTGTCCTTCAGTACTATCCATGTCCTCATGTATGCTCCTGTTAGAACGCAGGCCATGTGTAAGAGCCAAACATATACCAGTGGCTTCCATTCAACATATGTGCAGGTCTTGGAACTTGCTCCAACAATTTAAAAACAAAGTGAATTTCTATGTATTTCTAGGTGCAGAGGGTTCATGACAAAGGGTCCAATTGGAAACTTTCACTAAAGTGGATCCAGATTTTTTTAAACTTGACAATAAAGAGAAAATTCAAAGAAGTAGTTAAGGCATATGAAGTGTCTGTATTTGTTGAATTATAACCCCCAAAAACAACTGCTTAAAATAATACTAAAGTCTTTATTTGGTATGGACTTGATTTATTGTTGGAAACATACAATACATCATTTTTTGGTCTTAAAAAATTGTAATATCAGAGCAGGGCACTGGTGGCTCACGCCTGTAATCTTAGCTACTCCGGAGGCTGACACCTGAGGATCGCGGTTCAAAGCCAAAACATACAGAAAAGTCCGTGAGATTCTTTTCTCCAATAAACCACCAAAAAACCAGAAGTGGCACTGTGGATCAAGCCCTAGAGTGTTCGCCTTGAGCTGAAGAGCTGAGGGATAGCACCCAAGCATGGAGTTCAAGCCCCATGACCAACAAAAAAATAAATAAATAAGAAGTTATAATATCAGTATGCACTTTGGTGTTTTCTTAATGGAATCCAAGATTAACCGCATAGCTCTTGAGAAGAATTAAAACAATAACACACTCAAAAATAGCATGTGTTTGAAAGAATGCAGGTAGTATCAGCCTACTGCAAAGTCACTATTGCCAGGATGAATCCCCTATAGAAATACTTTTTTTTTTCCTTTTCAGTATTTACTAATAAAATACATCCTTGCATTAATGGCAATATATTACTACTTTAATATAAATTAAGCACGTTCTCTACTAAACTCAGTAAATTTTGACAACTATTTAACTATGTAATGCGGAGTCCCTTATGAAGTCACTAAGTTGGCACTTTTGTCATTTACCTTAAAATGCAACATAACTAAGACCAAGAAAGTTTTATAGTTAGGTGGGTCATGAAAGCAGCTGTTTTCTCACTTAAAAATTAAATCCAGTACGATACTTCATGGCATCCATAATCTGAAAAGCTGCTCTATCTTTTGGATTTTAAAGACCTCATCAATTTTCTGAGGATATTTAAGGTCTTTTTCTTTAAATCTAGAATGACTGATGTTAAAAGAATAGTGGAATTACTTCAGAATCATCTGATAGTGTCTGAGAAGTTGGCTCAGTTGTAGAGTGCTTGCCTTGCATGCCTGAGGCCCTGAGTTCGATTCCTCAGCACCACATAAGCAAAAACAAAAACGCCAGAAGTGGTGCTGTGGCTCAAGTGCTAGACTGCTAGCCTTGAGCTGAAGAGCTGAGGGACAGCACCCAGGCCCAGAGTTCAGGACCCATGACCGGGACCCCCCCCCAAAAATAAAAGAATCATCTAATATTGTAGCAAAATGCCCTATGCCATACAGCTCCATGAAACGGGTTATTAACACCTATAAGAGTGAGAGAAAAGTGAGCATCATCCTTTCCAAAGATAGTTTCTTAACAGATAGTTTACATCAGCATTCTTGAAATCCATAAGGCAGTGTGTTGATATGCTCAAAGTGAAGAACAAGGGTTGGAGTAAGGGACTTATGTAGTAGAACCCCTGCCTAGAATATTGGAGGTCATCAGTTTGAACTCTCCTACTGCCAAATCCATCAGTATTCCTTTAGAGAAAGAGTTATAGCTCTGTATTTCAATTTCATTGCGATGCTATAACAAAATTCATTAAGACCGTAAGAAAGCCCCCATTTGACCACAGGTGTGCATTGTAGGAAAAAAGATAGATCAATAAAAACAAATTCAAATAGTCTGAGACACTTACACAAGTTCTGGACATCATTTTCTCTTGGGCTGCTGTTGTGCAGGCCCAATATTTGATCTGAAGTGAATCTTGGAATTATAAAAGTTAAAACCCAAAGTCTAGTAACCTCTAAATGGTCTGTGTAACTCCTTAGTTCTCATACCTGACACTGTGATTTAGTGGGAAAGGCAGAGGGCTAATTCCCAGCTATTGCAGACTTCTTCTATAGTGAACAATGAGCTACCACCTTCAGTCATGTAGTTCCATCACAGACTTGGTTCAGGTCTTTGAACCTGAATGTAGAAGTTTGAATCTCCATTGTGTGAATTGGAAATTTGGCCTCTTAGTAAGATAGGTTTGGAGGACCTTGGGTGACTCTCTTTTTAATAGCTTCCCCTTTGTGCACATTTGGTTTAGATGCAGGGATACATAACTATCTAGTAGGAGTGGTCACCCTATGGTAGAGCAAGAGAGCCACAGGAGAGGTACAGAGATCAAACTCATGACATCTGCCATTTTATGCTGCTTGAATTGACATGTTCTGCATGAATTTTAGTAATTCAAGAATAAAAACTATGGGTTGGGAAGGTGGCTCAGTTGTAGAGCGCTTGCCTTGCATGCATGAGGCCCTGGGTTCGATTCATCAGCACCACATAAGCAGAAAAATGCCCGAAAGTGGCGCTGTGGCTCAAGTGGTAGAGCTCTAGCCTTGAGGTGAAGAGCTGAGAAACAGCGCCCAGGCCCGGAGTTAAGACCCACGACTGCCCCCCCCCAAAAATAATAAAAATTAACACTACATATAGATTTTTAATTGCCTCTTTGCTTCTGAAAAAAAGTAAAAGTAAAAATGAATTTAAATGGAAAGGAAGAGCAGGGAAAAGGAATGAAGCAATGATCATGGACAGCTCCTGAAGTCCAATCTGGAGGCTTTATTTACCAACAATGGAGAATAAAATGAAACTATGTAACAAGAAAGGACCATATATTTATGATATCACAATGGTTTTCTGATATCAACCCACATGCCACATTTGAAATAGAATGAAATAAGAGAATAGGTATTTAGAATGTGTCTATGACATCACAATGACAATAATGTCATAATGATATGAGGTCATTGTAAATTGGTGATGTTGCAAGGAGGTTATGGTGTCATAATGAATATGTGTTGTCACACTGGTGATGGGTTCACAAAGGGTTTGTGATGTTACAATGGCATATATGAATACAATTGTCATGTGTTCACAATGAGGATATGGGTACACATAGGGATTGTGATGTCACAAATGACATATGTGTTTTCAAAGATACTTAGGGGTCATGATAGCTTTATGATACACAATTGTGATGAGGTTACAATGCGTTTTTGATGTCATGATGCTTTTGTAATATCTTAAACACATGTCCAAATTCAATTGCTACTATTTCACAATGAGCACACAAGTTCACAGAAGGAGCTTGAAATCCTAATGGACATGAATTTTTTTTAATGTTTGAGGTCATATTAGGTTTGTGAACACACAATGGGACAGTGATATCACCATGGCAATGTCAACTCACTACATCGTGTCAAAATATTGTTTTGGTGTCACAATTAGTTGATGATGCCACATTGGTGATGATGTCACAAAAGATTGGTGATGTCACAATATGTTGGGCATTTCACAATGACATAATGGTTCTCAATTGTCTTTAACTTACAATGAGTATATAAGTTCAAAAGGGTCTGTGATTTCTCCAAAAATATGTGTTGCACAAATACATTGAAATCCTACAAGGTTTGTGATGTCAGAATTTGGCACAATGGTTATGACATCTGGCAGTGTGTGATATCACCATGGTCATGATGTCACTGGGAATTTGTTATATCACATGTCATATGTGAAATCTAATGTGGTCAACAACAGATTATGAGGACATAAAGGCCTAACGTATCAGAATTGCAGCATGTCACAAAAGTTATGATGACAGGATAGATTTGTGATGTCACAGTGGGTTAGTAATATCACAATGGCAATGTGATGTACAAAGGGATTGTGATGTCACAATGGCTATGAATTCAAGATTTGTTTATGATATCAACGTATGGGCCACATCTGAAAGAGAATGATGAGATCACAGAAAAGGCATTCATAATGTGTCTATGATGTCATAATAACAATGTGAAGTTATAATTCTATCATATCATTTTAGTTTTTTGATTTCACAATGAGCACACAGTGTCAAAATGACAATGTGATGTCACAATTATGATAATCTCACAAACTGTTTTTGATGTTAAAATGTCATGTCTGATTCTCAATTAATAGTTCACAGTGGGGATTTGGGTACACAAAGGGACTGTGATGTCACAAAGCTATGTATTTTTTTCAAAGGATATAAGAGGACATAATAGATTTGGGAGGTCACAATGTGATTCTGGTGTCAAAAGAGCAATGTGATGTCACAATGGGTTTGTGATGTCACAGTGGTGATGAGGTCACAATGGGTTAGTTATTTCACAAGTTTGTAATATCACAATTATTTGTTCAATTTCAATTGCTCCTAGTGCACCATGAAGACACTGTAATAACCATCAGTGCCCCTATAATCCACGGGAACATATAGTCATCATGGCCTCCTGGTCTGGACCACCAGAGAGGGGAGTGCATGCCGTTGGAGGGAGCAGGACATGCTGCTGAAGGAGATAGGATGTCAAGCCTCACATGGTGGGCTGCCAAGAAGTGATTGTGCATGGACATTTGGGAAGTGATGATTGAAAACTGTTTTGCAAGAAACATATTGCAGTGGGGGAAAGGTACAGCCTATATTTAGGCTGCATGTTCAGAGCAACAGAAGGGGAGAGAAAAAGGGGAAAGACCTGGAAGAAAAGAAGTGATGAGACTGCAGGAGGGTAAAGACCTGGGAGGAGAGGAAATTGAGGGAGAGCAGGAGGTGAAGGATGGCAGCTGACCATCTGGATAAGGCAGGGCAGGCCTATCAAGAGTAGAGCAGCCTGAAGAAAAGAAAGGAATGGTTGCAGGAAAAAATGAAAAGACCTGAAATATAGGACAGGTCTGAAAAGGAGGATGAAGAGAAAGTAAAAAGCCTTGTCTTTTGAAGTGTATAACTTTAGAGATCATTATTTTGTGGGTTGGTTGTTTGAAGACTAATTAACAAATGGCTGGGCTGCTCTTTGGATGTCTGAGGGTTCATGGTTGAGGCTGCAATTAGCTCTGGGCATGCAGCCCAGGTCAAGGTAGTCGCTTGTTACAAAATTTCTGAGGACAAGACAGATTTGTGATGTTACATTGCATTAATGATATCACATTATCAATATGAGGTCACAAAGGGATTGTAATGTCACAAGGGTGATGTGGGCACAATGGGTTTCTGAAATCAACCGATATGCCACTTTTGAGATAGAATGAAATCACAGAATAGGCAATCACATTGTCTCTATGACTTCACAATGAAAATGTGATGTCATGATGCTATGATGTCATTGTCATTTTGGGATGTCACAATGGGCCGATGGTATCATTACAACAATGTCATCTCATTCTGGAGATGATGTCACAAAGCATTTGTAATGATACAATGGCGTGTCTGATGTCAGTTGTCTTTTGTTCACAATGAGGATATGGTTACCCAAAGGACTGTGATGTCACAAACACCATGTGCTTTTTCAAAGGTGCTAAGAAGTCACAACCGGTTTGGGATGTCACAAGGTGATCTTAATATCCCTGTGGCAATCTGATTTCACAATGGGTTTGTGATGTCCCAGTGGTGATAAGATTACACTTGGCACAACTGTAATGAGTCTTAACAGGTTTGTGATGTCACAATGTGACTCAGTGGTCATGACATCTGGCAGTGTGATGTCACAGTGGTCATGATGTCACAGTGCATTTCTGGTATCACATGTCATACCTGAAGTATTATGAGTTAAAAAATTTATGAGCTCAGAGAGGCCAGAGATCACACTGGTAGCATGTCAAAACATTTATGAGGATAGGACAGTTTTGTGATATCACAGTGTGTTAGTGATATCATAATGGCAATATGGTGTCATCAAGGTATTGTGATATCATAATGGTTATGTTGTAACAATGTCTTTCTGATATCAACCCACCTGCCACATTTGAAATAGAATGAAATCACAGAATAGGCATTCCAATGTATCTGTGATATCACAATGACCATTTGATGTCATAATGCTATGATGTCATTGCTGTTTTATAATGTCATGATGGGCTGATGTTGTTATAATGACAATGTGAAGTTACAATGGTGATGATGTCACAAAGGTTTTGCGATGTTAAAATGGCATGTCTGATCTCAATTGTCATTAGCTCAATATGAGGATATGGGTACACAAAGGGCCGGTGAGGTCACAAAAGCCATACTTTCTTTCAAAACTTCTGAGGTCATAATAGGATTGGGATGTAACAATGTGATCATAGTGGACAATTGCAATGTAATATCACAATGAGTTTGTGATATCACCTCAGTGATGAGGTCACAATGGGTTATTGATGTCTCATCAAGTTTGTAATATAACAATGACATATACAATTTCAATTGCTTCTAATTCACTATGAGGATAATGTAATAACCAGTGGAGCCAGAATTATCTGTGGGAGCCGATAACCATAGTAAATTCTTGGCCTGGCCCACCAGAGAGTGTGGGGAATGCCACAAATGTGGAGGTGTCAAGCTTCACATAGTGAGCTGTCAAGAAGTGATTGAGCATTGGGCTTGGGAAGTGATGGTTAGACAGAAGACCCGTTGGAGTGAGGAGGGATAAAACCTATATATAGGTTGCATTTTCAGAGCACTGGAAGGGGAGATAAAAATGGGAGCTACCAGGATGGAAGTAAGTGGTGAGATAGCAGGAAGGGAATAACCCGAGAAGAGAGGAAGTTGAGGGAGAGCAGAAAGTTGGAAAGTGGTCACTGGGGCAGAGTAGGGCAGGCCTGTGGAGAGTGGAAAGGCCTGAAGAGAAGAAGGAAGTGGTGGAAGGGAAAAAGGGAAAGACTAGGAAGGAAGGACAGGTCTGTAGCGAAGGAGGGAAGAATGGAAAAGTAAAAAGCCTCGCCCATTGAGGTTTGGCACTTTGGAGATGATAGTTTTTTGGCTGTTGGTTTGCAGACCAATTAAGAAAGGGTCTGGCTGCCCATTGGAGGTCTGAGGTTTGGTGGTCAAGGCTGCTTTTGGACCTGGGTATCCAGTCCAGGATAAGGTAATCCCAGGCCCTTTCTAGTGTAAACTAGTTCATTTTATTAAATGTGACTCGATCGTTTTTCTCCTTGCCTTAGAGGTCATAAGTACACGAGTTCACAGAAAGAGCTTGAAGTCTCAAAGACCATGAATTTTCTAAGATGTGATGTGGCCATAATAGGTTTGTAAAAACACAGTGGGATAGTGATATCACAACGGCAATACACAATATCATGTCAAAATAATGCCACAATTAGTTGTTGATGCTATTCGCATGATGAGGTCATGAAAGACTGGACAATACTGACCAGGTTAATATTATAGTTACTAACTGCTTATTTTGCTTCTGTAATTTGCTTTTTGCTAAATAAGTAATTTCGTGTTGCTTGAACCTCAACTCACTGCAGATAAAAAGGGCTTGATGGAGCAATTCTCTGAACCACAGATGGTTCTGGTCTGTTACACAAACACAGGATATCAGCACAGATGGTGCCTAACAGCACAGATGCCTTATCAGAACAGTTGGAGCCTTAAAACCACAGGTGGTGCCTTATCAGCACAGTGGGTGTCTTATCATCACAGCTAGTGCCTTATCAGCACTGAGGGTGCCTTATCAGCATATCTGAAATGCCAGAAAGCCCCTTTTGGGCTCTGGAGATCACTATCTTAGTCATGAGCACCTGCAGGTTAGCAAGTAGCACTGGAGTTTACCTAGTATATCCCACCAATCAGTTTAAAGCACATCGGCTCTTAAACCACCCAATCCCCTGTCCCTTATACTTTCCTGCTCTGTAATACGCCAATCATATGCTAAAATAATGTTATGATTTTTCTGCCATGTGTGATGATTTGTTACAAAATGTTATTATGTGTGTTAAGTCTCTGCCCTACCTCAAGAAGTATATAAAAATTTTGTAACCCAAGCCTCGGGGCCTCTTAGCATCACCGGTTACCGAGTGCACAGAGAACCAAGCCTGGGCTTGCCAATAAATGACTCTTTGCTGATTGCATTGGTCGCAGTCTCTGGTGGTCTCTTCGGGGGATCCCGAGTCGCGGGGATCACTTCAGTCACAATAAGTTTGCGATGTCACAATGGGTTCATGATGTCAGAGTGGCATGGCAGATCTCAATTTTCATTAATTGGCAATGAATATATGAGTTCAAAAAGAGACTGTACTCTCTCCAAAGGCATGTGTTATCACAAACATGATGCCATTCTAACAGGTTTGTGATGTCACAATGTGACACAATGGTCATGACATCGGGCAGTATGATGTCACAGGGGATTTCTGACATAACGTGTCATACCAGAAATATGATATTGAAAACAGATTATGAGCTCAAAAAGGGCCTAATATGTGACAATGGCAGCATGTTACAAAACTTATAAGGACAGGATTGGTTTGTGATGGCACAGCAGGTTAATGATATCACAATGGTAATGTAATGTCACAAAGGATTGTGATATCACAATTATTATATGGTCAAAGTGGATTTCTGAAATAGAATGAATTCACAGATAGGCCTTCATGCTGTTATGTCTATGAAGTAACAATGACACTGTGATTTATAATGCTGTGATGCCATTGTTGTTTGGTGATGTCACAATGAGCTGATGGTGTCATAATGACAATTTGATGTCACTGCTGATTTATGATGTTACAATAGTTATGAGGTCACATTATGTTTCTTTTATAACACACATGTCAAATTTGAATTAGAATGAAAAAGCTGGGCACCGGTGGCTCACACCTGTAATCCTAGCTACTCAGGAGGCTGAGATCTGAGGATCACAGTTCAAACCCACCTCAGACAGGAAAGTCCATAAGACTCTTATCTCCAATAATAACTCGTAGAAAACCAGAAGTGGTGCTGTGGTTCAAGCGATAGAGTGCTCGGCTAGAGCTGAAAAGCAGGGACAGCACCCAAACCCAGAGTTCAAGCCCCACAACCAAAAAAAAAATTAGAAACAGGCATTCACAATCTGTCTATAACATCACAATGACAATGTGATCTCATAATGCTATCTTGTTGTAGTTTTGTGATGTCAAAAGTAGTTGATGTTGGCCTAATGAGAATGTTGTCACACTGGTGATGTCATAATGGTTTCTTGATGTTACAATGGCATGTCTGATATCAATTGTCAATTCATAATGAAGGTATAGTTACACAAAAGGACTGTGATGTCACAAAGGCCATATGTTTTTTCAAAGGTGCTAAGAGATCCTAATAGGTTTGGGATGTCACAATGTGATAGTGATGTCAAATGGCTATGAAAGCTCACAATAGGTTTGTGATGTCACATTGGTGGTGAAATCAAATAGTTTTGTGAAGTCACATCTCATAATCACATGTCCAATTTCAGTTGCTACTATTTCACAATGAGGAGATGAGTTCACAGAAGAAGACTGAAGTATAAAAGGCCAGGAATTTTCTAAAACTCTATGAAGACATAGCAGGTTTTTGAAAACACAATGGCACAGTGATATCACGATGGCAATGTGATGTTTCAATATGATGACTTGATAATGTTTTGATATCATAATTGGTGATGCCACACTGGTGATGAGCTTACAAGAGGTGTGTGATGTCACAATGGGTAGGTGATATCAAAATGACACATGTGATCTCAATTGTCAACTCACAATGAGTATATTAGCTCACAAAGGGACTGTGATGTCTCTAAAGGCATGTGTTGTCTCAAAAGTGATGTACTCTTAACAGGTGTGTGTTGTAAGAAAGTGACAAAATGCTCATAACATCTATCAGTGTGATGTCACCATGATCTAGATGTCACACTGGATTCGGGTATCACATTTCATACCTGGATTGAGTATGAAAGGATTGGAATTTCACAGTAGGTTAATGATATCACTATGGAAATGTGAGGTCGCAAAGGGATTGTGTTACCACAATGGCTATTAGATCACAATGTGTTTCTACTACAATAGGTTTGTGATGTCACAATTGGTTGGAAATGTCACAATGGTATGCCAGTTCTCAAATGTCATTAATTCACAATGAAGATATGAGTTCGCAAAGGGACTGTGTTGTCTCCAAAGTCATGTGTTGGCACAGATGTGATGAAGTCCTAACAGATTTATGAGTTCACAATGTGACACCATGGTCTTGCTGTCTATCAATGTGATGTCACAATGTTCATAATGTCAGAGTCAATTTCTGATATGATATGTCATACCTGAATTATTATGAGTTTGAAAACAGAATATAAGCTTGCTAAAGGCCTAAAATATCCTACTGTCAGCATATCACACAAGTTATGACTAAAAACATATTGTTTGGAGCTTAAGATTCTTTCTTTGAAATTGTATCCTCATTGTGAATTAGTAGAAATTGAAATTGGACCTGTCATTGTAATATTGAAAACTCATGTGACATCACAAACTCATTGTGACCTCATCACCACTGTGACATCACAAACCCATTGTGACATCCCGTTGTTGTTGTGCCTTCACAATCACATTGTGACATCATAAAGCAATTGTGAACTCTTAGCACCTTTACAAAACACACGACCTCTATGGCATTACAGACCCTTTGTGTACCCATATCCTCATAGTGAACTAATGAAAATTATGATCACACATAGCACTGTATCATCACAAGTACTTTGTGCAATAATTATGACTGTGAAATCACATCATCATGACACTATCATCTCAGTGTGACAACACCAAACCCCAATGACACCATACCAATTTTTTCTTCTGTGCATTTTTTATTGTAAGTATAGTGTACAGAGGGATTACAGTTACATGAATAAGGTAATGAGTACATATCCTATCAAACATTGCTGCCTTGACAACACATTGTCACTTTGATGTCATAGACCCATTGTGAATGCCTGTTCTTTGATTTATTTCTATTACAAATGTGCCATGTGGGTTGATATCAGGAAACCATTGTGAACTCATAACCTTTGTCACATCAAAATCTCTTTGTCACATCACATTGCCTTTGTTATATCACTAACCTACTGTGACATCAAATACCTCTCCTGTCCTCATAACTTTTGTGATATGCCATTGTGATATTTTAGGCCCTTTGTGAGTTGAAAATCTCTGTTTGATCTCATATTTCAGATATGATATCAGATATCTAAAATCCAGTGTAACATCATGATATCACACCACTGGACATCATAACCATGGTGTCACTTTGTGACATCTCAGTCCTGTTAGTTCTTTAACTCTTTGACTATATATACTTTGGTGACATCAGAATCCCTTCCCAAAATCATATACTTATGGTGAGTTAATGACAATTGAGATCAACCCACATGCCACATTTCAAATACTATGAAATCACAGATTAGGCATTCATAATATGACTATGATGTCACAGTGACATAAGAGAAAATGCTATAACGTCATTGTCATTTTGTGATGTCACCATTAGCTAAAGATATCATAACAACAGTGTGATTTCACACTGGTTAAGACATCACACAGGGTTCATAATGTTACAATGGTTATGATCACAATGTGTTTCTGATATCAACTGATATGCTATATTTGAAATAGAATGAAATCACAGGATATACATTCACAATGTGTCTATGACAGCAAAATGGCAATGCGATGTCATAATGCTATGATGTCACTATAGCTTGTCATAACTACAATCTGATGTCACACTGGTGATGATGTCACAAAGGGTTTGTGATGTCACAATGGCATGTCAGATCTTAATTGCCATTAGTTTACAGTGAGGTTTCTGTTGTCAAAAGTGTTAATGATATAAAAATGGGTAAGTGATGCCAAACTAGTTTGTAATATCACATCTTAATTCAAATTTCAATTGCTACAAGTTCACAATGATACAAGTTCAAAGAAGGAACTTGATGTCCCAAAGGCCATGAATGTTCTAAGATGTGATGAGGTCATAATAGGTTTGTAAAAACAATTGCAATATGATGTCAAATTATGATGTTGTAAGAATGTTGTTATGTCACAATTAGTTGGTGATGCCATAATAGTGATGATTTCAAAATAGTTTTGTGATGTCGCAGTAGTTTGTGATGTGACAATATCATTCCAGACCTCAATTGTCCCTAACTCACAGTGAGTATATAAGTTTAGAATGGGATTGTGAGGATTCCAGAGGCATTTGTTGGCACAAAAGTGATGAAGTCAGAACACATTTGTGATGTGACAATGTGACACAATGGTCATTACATCTAGCAGTGTGATGCCACAATACTCATGATGTCACAGTATATTTCTAATATTTCATGTCATATCTGAAACAATATGATGTCAAAAATAGTGAGCTCTCATGGGCCTAACATAACACAGTGGCAACATGTCACAAAACTTATGAGGACAGGACATGTTTGATTTGTCACAGTTGTTTAGAGATATCACAATGGCAATGTTATGTCACAAAGGGATTGTGATGTCACAATGGTTATGAAGTCAAAATTTGGTTTTGATATGAACCCACATGCCACATTTGAAATATAATGAGATCACATAATAGGCACTGATAATGTATATATGATGTCACAATGAAAATGTGATGTCATAGTGGTATGATGTCATTACAGAATTGTGATGTCACAATGAGATGATGTTGTTATAATGACAATGTGATGTCACACCGATGATTATATTGTAAATGCTTTGTGATATTGTAATGGCATATCTAATCTCAATTGACATTTCACAATGAGGATATGGATACACAAAGGGACTGTGGTGTCATAAAGGCCATGTGGTTTTTCAAAGGTGCTAAAGATGTCATAATGGGTTTGGGAGATCTCAAGGAGATTGTAAAGTCAAAACAGCAATGTGATATCACAATGGCTTTGTGATGTCACATTGGTGATGAGGTCACAATGGACAGGAGAGGTTTGTGATGTCACAACAGGTTAATGTTATCACAATGGCACTGTGATATCAGAAAGGGATTTTTCTTACAATGGTTTTGAGGTCACAATGGATTTCTGATACCCACCAATATTGCTTGCTTGAAATAGAATGAAATCACAGAATAGGCATTCACAATATGTGTACAATGTCACTATGACATATGATGTCATAATAGTATAATATTTATGTTTATTCATGTCAAAATGGCATGTCTAATTTTACTGGTCATTAGATTACCATGAGGATCCCAGAGGTTGCTATGTGCTGAGTCTTTCAAAAGGTGCATCGTGCTGAGTCCATTACATAGGGTTCTTTGTGCTATTTTTTTTTAAAGTGTGCTGTGTGCTGACATCCCAAAGGGTGCTATGATCTGAGTCCTTGAGAGGGAGTTATCCCTGACAATCAGACACACAGACACACACACAAACACAAACACAGAGGGTCACCATGCACTTGCTTGGTGTGTGGGGTGGATGGAGAAGAGTCTCTCCCAGCGGTTGGGCTGAGGGGAAATTTGATCCCCCCCAGGCAGCTGCTGGGGTTGGGGGTAAGCCCTGAGCTGAGCTGAGGCTGCTTTATCCATGGCCTGGTAACCTTAGGGCAGAGACAGGGCAGCACAAGGCCAGGGATAGAGGGCTTGGCCGAGGGAGTAGGGGGCGTGACCGCCGGGAGGACAGGGCATGGCAGAGGGGGCACATATCTGCTGTAGCCAGGGGCAGGCTGGAACACTTGTGCAGTGGGGGCGGGGCAACATGGCAGAGAATTGGGGGCAGAGAGAGAGAAGGGCAGACACATGCACCAGGCCAGGCGGCGTCAATGGCTGGCCTCTGCTGCTGTAGGAACATGGGTCTGGGCAAAAAGCACAGAGCACACAAAGCCAGCACAGCAGGCACATCCCTTGCACAGCCCCAGGGAGTCTCAGAAGCCACATAGACCCTGAGCCTGAGGTCCCTGTGTTGGGAGCTCAGCTGGGGCTGGGGGGCACTCAGCCCCACAACCTGCCTGCTACTGCCCCAGTCCCCTCTCCTGCCCTCCCTACAGCATCGCATTTCAAATATGTCACTGCTGGCTCAGACCCATGGTGCCTCTTGGAGTCATCTACAATGGTGCGCCCCAGGCTGGCTTGCGACCCTGACCAAGTCCCGGGCCCCATTCCTTTGCTCTGGGCCCGAGCATCCACCATGATGCTGCCATTGTTGTCCGCTGCACCCAGTACCACAGCCTACAGCTTCTCCCAGCAGCACATGTGGGTGGCCACCCCACGAGCTCAAACCTTGTGTCCTACCCGAACACCCCCCTCCTCACTGTGGAACCAGACCCACTACTCCAGCCTCCCCGCTTGCATCCCCACCGTGCCTCCTCAGTGCCAGGAAGGCCAGCCCTGGCTCTGCCAAAAATGTGCCCCAAGGGTGGGGGTTGGTGGACCCAGGGATTCCACCCCCATTCCTAGTGGTCAGTGTGCCAGGAAATGGGGAGATGCAGGTTTGGGTGAGAAAGGGGCACCACCGAGCCCCTGGCCTTGAGCAGTGGGAGACCCACAGCCCCACATCTGCACCCTTCCTCTCCCTGGTGGGAGCCTGGTGGTTTTAGTCAGAGGTGGGTTGCAGCAGCTCCACACCTGCCTTCTTGGGTCTTTTCCTTTTTTCTGGGGTGGGGGTGTTGAATGCAGAAGATAGGACCCCCTTGCTGTGTGAGTCCTTGACCTCTGTTCTCAGTCTCCCTTTCACGTGAGGAGGGACCCAGAAAAGCCCACTAGGGAGGTGAGGTCACTGGGGGTCAGATAGAAGGTGAATATCTGGGAGGAACACACTCTTCCATCACACATATACCCAGCATGACCCCTCCCACCCCAGCTGTCAACAGTAATCATAGGGTTATCACATTTCCCAGCTCTGCCAGCATCTGTTGGTGCTCCCAGTCCATCTGGTCTCCTTGTCCTCCCCAATAATCCACACAGTCACACAGAAGTACCTGAGCTGGAAGTAGGGAGTACTTCCATGTATGTAGCCTTTAAGACCCCATCCATTTCCTCAACACTGCCCCACTCCAGGTCAGACACCCCCTGGGGACCCCATGACCCCCTGCTTGTTTTCAATCCTGCCTCTGAGGACCACTTCTCTGAGGATTCCTTCACCACACATCCTGGCCTAGGGTTTTGGTGAAAGAGGAGTTAAGGCCGATTGTTCCCAAGGGGAAGGGTCTGGCCCTGGAGAAGGTGAGAGGTGAGGTGGTGCTGTGTCATTAGAGTGGTGCTCCCCTTGGGTGGGAGCCCTTGGTTCTGACAAGGGAATGGGGAATCGGAACCTGCATGCACCAGCTTGTACATTGTCCCCCATGAGGAAACAACAAACTTAGGAGAGGCACTACTCTGAGTCTGTGTGAGTGTGTGTGTGTGTGTGTGAGAGAGAGAGAGAGAGAGAGAAAGAGAGAGAGAGACCAAGAGAGAGAGACCATGAAAGAGAGAGAGACTAAAAGAGAGAGAGAGAGACCATGAAAGAGAGAGAGAGAGAGAGAGAGAGAGAGAGAGAGAGAGAGAGAGAGAGAGATCATCTTTCTCCTTGTACAGCTTGACTGTACTCAGGTGAGTGATCATTTGGCAAATTGCAGGTGCTGTATGGAAGAGTCTTCTGTCACTGTTCTGGATTTGTGTGTGTGTGTGTGTGTGTGTGTGTGTGTGTGTGTGTGTGTGTTAGGAGAGCAGGGAGATGAGATCAATGAAAATATATTTACATCATCATGTCTAAAAACAGCAAAAGCATTTTATTTCTCTCTCTGTGTGTATTTGTTTTTTTCTTTCTTTCATCAATACCAAGTATGAGCCCAGCCACAATCTTTGTTTTCTCCTTCACAGTTTCATGGCTCCTTTATGGAAAATTTCAGTAGATATTCCTTTCCTCCCCTTTCCACCTCTCTCTTCCCCCTTTCCTATAGCCCACAGTAGATGCTGGGCCTGCATGTGCCTCTCCTAGGAGACCTGTGTGAACCCTGGACTAGAGTGGACACCTGTCTTTCTTTCCCCAGCCAGAAGTTTGGTGAGGCGAGTGTGACCACAGCCACAATCTTCCAGCCAGACACTCTGCTCTCATGTGTATAGTTGGAGCTAACTCAAGGGTTGAGAATGTGTCTGCCAAGCATAATTAGGTAATGAGATGGGAGAGAAGGCAGGGCAGGGTCTTTGAAGCTATGAGGTTTTGGGGGCTTGCGTACAGTGTGACATGGCAGATGGTTCACCATGATGGAGGATGAGAGGGAAACCTTACCTAGGGCATTCATGATCTCTGTGGGCATCTGGGCACAGGGCTCCATGCCCCTATTGGTGGCGTGTATTCCCTCCCACGGCAGTGCACCAGTGGTCAATCCTCCCTGGAGTCCTGCAGACTCTAATCTGTGTCCTGCTTGAGCCATTTCCAGCTGGATAGTGGTAGGCAAGTCCATTCCCCCTGCTGGAGCCCACTCAGTATCAGGACATGTCAGTTAGCTAGGGCTCACTGAATGCCAGTTTCTGTAACCTGCTGTAGGCTGTAGGAAGGGAAAGGGGACCATTGACTTTGGAAACTTTTAAGTTTGATTGGGATAAATTAAATGCCACATTTTCCAGGGTTTTTGTTGTTGTTCTTGTTTAAGCTGGCAATTTCCACTAACGCCTGGGATTATGGGTCAAATTAGATGGACCATTTCAGCCACCAAACAATGACATTCAAAGCTGCACAGGCAGAGTTCACAAGCCATATTGTGTCCTGCTTTGAACGTTGTGCCTTGACTTCCTTTCTCCATCAGCTGCTGAATCTCTTCCTGCTCTCTTTAGGGTGACCACCACAGTGGAGGGCATTGTGGGGAGCAGAGATTGTGACCTCACCATCCCCAGCCTGCCAGCTGTGAATAGAGATAATACCCAGCACCTACACTGAACGCTGGGAGATTCAGAGGCCCCAGGCTGCCTCAAGGATCTTTTATCTGCAGCATGAAACTTGGGGGCCGGATGTGGTAGACCATCCTGGCTGGTCCCAGGGGGAGGAGAGGAGGCCCCTTGAGCTAGACGTTCAGCTCATGACAACCTCGTTCACACCTGAGTGGGGAATTGAGTACCACAGAACTGATCAGCCACTAGGCAGAGATCTTTGAGAAGATAGGCATCCCAGAAGGCCCAGAATCCAGTGAGTATATTGTGGCTCATATCCTCAGAGTCAAAACAGTTAAGTGCGATGTCACCAGGAGGGCATGAAGAGGGAGGAGGGAGAACTGTGGGAGAGCTATATGAGGCTTCGTCTCCCCTCCCCCACAGAGGATACTTACCTGAATCAGATGGGACTTTTCTGTAGTATTGTCATAGACAGATGCTCATTTATTTATCTAACAAACTATTATAGTGTGTGCCAGGGTCTGGGGGGGTCATAGACAATGAAGGTTCCAGGACTGGTTCCAGAGCACTGGGCTCTGAGCAGGGTTGCTTCTTTAATAATACTCACAACACAGGAACATTCCTGGGATAGATCAGCCCTTTTTATCTTCCCAAGAGAGAGGGACCTAGAGCCTCCCACCCCCCCCCCCAGTCACCGTCCCTTGACCAAGAAACCCTTTGGTTCCCATATCATGTGGTTGGATAACTAGACCTCACCTCACTGCCCAGTGGTTAGGCAGGACTGTGAGAGATCCTGAGTCTTTGATAATGTCAGAGGATCCTCAGTATGAGACTGTACTTGAACGTCCTAACTTGGTGCATTGCCAGTCTCATCTAAGACTGCCATGATGTAGGACATAGAATCTAGTGAATCAGATCAGGATGGGGTCTGTTCTTGGAGACTTGAGTATTATGTGTGAGCTTTGAGCTTCTGTGTGCCAACCTGCTTCCTTTTCTTGGGTGGGTCTATGCTAGACAAAGCTTGAAACTAGGGTGTGGTCTTGTATTTTATGCTATAAGATATCACTCTACCTTTTGAGCCACAGCTCCACTTCCAGATTTTTTTTTGGGTGTTTAATTGGAAATAAAGAGTTCTCATGGACTTTGCTGCCAAGGGCAGTATCCATCTGTGCAGTCCTCAGATCTTGGTTTTCCGAGGGGATAGGATTCAAAACCTTGGAAAAATATCTTTGGATACTCATGGCTGTTATTCCTAGGTACTCAAGAGCTGAGATCTGAGGATTAAAGTTCAAAGCCAGCCTGGACAGGAAAGACCCTGAGGCTCTTATCTCCAACAAACCAATAGAAAACCGGAGGTGGTGCTGTGGCTCAAGTAGTAGGGTGCTAGCATTGAGATGAAGAGCACAGGGACAGCACCCAGGCCCAGAGTTCAAGCCTCACAACTGAAAGAAAAGAGAGAAAGTAAAACATCTTTGCCTATAAAGATGTGGAGGTGTGTGTAGGGGTGCTGTGCTTGAGAGACTAGGTGCTGGCCTCATTGTACAGACATTTCTAAGAACTCCCCAAGTTTGTCCTAGTTTGAAACCACATTAGAATGGGCGGTGCCTTATGAAGAACTCAAGAAGAGGAGACCCGTGGCAGGCAGAGTGGGCTAATGGTTCAGGGGTGGGATTGATGTGTCTGTATTCTCTCCATTGAAGGATAGATTTGGATGCTGGATGTCAAAGACTGAAGTCAAGTGTTGCAAGAAGTATGTGGCCTGACGAATTGAGTTTCCTCTGGGTATATGAAGGTGGTTGAAGCCTGGTGCTGCTGGTGGCTGACAACTGTCGTCCTAGATACTCATAAAGTTGAGTTGTAAAGACCACGGTTCAAAGCCAGCTTTCGCAGGAATGTCTATGATAATTGATAGCCAATGAACCATCAGAAAACAGAAAGTGGTGCTGTGGCTCAAGTGGTAGAGTGCACATCTTCAGCTGAAGAGCTGAGTGAGAGCACCCTGGCCCAGAGTTCAAACCCCATGATCAACAATAAACAAAGAGGTAGCTGAGTTTTCCACATACCAATGTATACGGTAGGAAATTACATGCTGGGTTATGAGACATTACAGGTATGTGAGAGGCTAAATGTTGTGTCTACAGTTGGTGTGTGTATGATAGTGCCATCTTCTCATGGGTCGGATGTGATCCTAATGGACAGAGTTCATGGTTCTGTTCTCAGGAACTGCTGAGGCCTTGGAATGTCCATATGTGTGTGTGTGTGTGTGTGTGTGTGTGTGTGTGTGTGTGTGTGAGAGAGAGAGAGTAATTTTCCCTTGTCTTCCTCTGTCTCCTTCCTGGGTGCCTGTCTGCCTCTTCCTGACCTGAGATGGTGCCCCTCCTCCACGTCGACCTTGACTTTAGCCCCCTATCAGGGTCTACAATGAGTGCGAAATGGCCAGAGGCCTGTGTTCCAGCTTTGCTCTGGGGCACAAGTCTGGCTGTCCAAATATTTGGCCGGCCCCAGGGGATTCTGGGACAACAGTGCTAGCTGGTTTCCTCTGCCTCAGAAGGAGGGCTTCAGTCACAGGATGTCCTGTCCTTTTCCTCAGCTGGTCCTCTGCACATCCCTCTAAACAGGCTGGCAGTGGAGTAGGGAATGGGGGGTTGCTGGTGGTTCTGGCCAACTCGAGCGTGACAGCTGACTGAAGACCACCCAAGCAAGGGGATCCAGGACTACATGGAAGGTGAGGCCAAGATGGCTTGGAAGTATTTTTCAGTGTCTAGGAAATGTAAACAAACTTTATCACAGGAAAGTCTGTCTTCCAGCCCTGGCTGGGACTCTCTGGTCCTTCTAGACAATTCCAGATGCCCAGAATACAGAGGCACAGACTTTAGATTCCAGGGCCTGGGAACTGGGGGATGAGAGACTGGTATGGCCAATACCTCAAAGTTCTGGGGCATTAGCTTGACCTGGCTCTGTCCCCATTGAGTATGTTCACCCAGTGTTGGCCACACACCGGCCACTTGTGGCAGTGCTGTGGAAATGGCAGGAGTGGAAGTGAGATTTAGTATGACCAAAATCTGGATTTATCGGCTGTGGGGCTGGCAAAGGGTGTCTAAAAAAAATATTAGAGCTGGAGGTCAGGGCCTAGGCACTGTCCCTGAGCTTCCTTTGCTCCAAGCTAACATTCTACCACTTGAACCACAGCTCAACTTCCATCTTTTTTAGTAGTTTAGTGGAAATAAGTGTTTCATGGACTTTCCTGCCTGGGCTGGCTTCAAGCTGCCATCGTAAGATCTCAGCCTCGAGTAGCTAGGATTGCTGGTATGAGCCACTGGCACATACTAAGGATGTTAGAGTATGTGAGTGTGTGTATGTGTTTATGTGTTTACCGGGGACTTGAACTCAAAGCCTAGACGCTATCCTTTAGCTTGTTTGCTCAAGGTTGGTGTTCTACCACTTGAACTACAGAAGCACTGCTTCCCAGCTTTTTGGTGATTCATTGGAGATAAGAGTCTGCCCAGGCCAGCTTTGAATCCTGATTGATTTTCAAGTCTCAGCCTTGAGTAGTTAGGCTGCCAGGTATGAACCACTGGCGCCCAGCTGATAATGGCCTTTCTCCACATTGGACTGGGTACTCCTGAAAGGTTTTCCTTATTTTTTCTGTGCCAGTACCAGGGCTTGAACTCAGGGTCTGGTCTCTGATCTCTTAACTTTTTCCCTCAAGGCTGGCACTCTAACACTTGACCCACAGCTCCATTTCTGGTTTTTGGTAGTTCATTGGCATGAAGAGTCTCACTAACTTTCCTCCCCTGAGCTGAGTTTGACCCATGACCTCTCATCTCAGTCTCATTCATGGAGTAAGAAGCCACTTTTGAAACATTTTTTTTTCCTGAAAAAAAGCCCTGGGTCTCAGTATGATGTATAGTCCATATGCAAATATATCCTGTGTGATAGGATGTAATAAATGAAATGTTGTATGTGTAATAATACTAAATAAATAAGGATAATAAACGCTATACTCACTTTTCCAGTGCTGGCACTTCAATTCAGGCCCTGGGAACTGGTCTGAATTTCTTGTCTTCAAGGACAGTGAGCTTCCTCTTCACTCACAGTGCCACAGAGTTACCCAGACCCTGATTTCAAATACCAGGCCTGCCAGAAAAATGTTGCAAATTCCAAGCCAGGGCTTTTAATTTATTTTTAATTTATTTTTTTGGCCAAGCATGGGGCTTGAACTCAGGTCTTGGCATCTCTACCACAGCTGGCCCTGTATTATTAAGACCCAAGTTCAAATCTCGGGGTTGGCAAAAATAAAAATAAAAAGGAGAAGGTTAAAACGGAGAACTTCAGGAAGGTGGTTTTACATTTTTTCCCCTTGCATTGTGACCATCCTGGGTCTAAATAACAAGGCCGAAAAGTGCACATGACCTTTCATGCTGATGTTTGGCTGGCTATTAGGGAAGCCATAGCTGAAACTTCAAATTAGGCCTGGAGGTTGAGTCCCGGGACTGCCACTAAGGATTGGTGGGAGATTCTAAGAAATGCATTGCAATATGCATCCATACAAATGTTAGAAAAGTAAAAATTAAATTAGTACTTAGTGTATGAGTATAATATAAAATTATACACAACAATTACACTACATTGACTAATGTTCAATTAATACTTTATTATGTATTCAACCATGATACTTAAAAATGGAAGGAATAATTTGATTGTCAATAATTGGTAGTAATATATGTAATTTCATAATATACAGACATGTTTCTCTTGTTATATATATATATATATATATATATACATATATATATATATATGCCAATCTACACCTTTATGTGTTTATACACTTGTCACTAATGGGGCTCAATGGTATAGTGATGGCTAGTACATTCAAACCCTGGATTCGATTCCTCACTACCAGATGCACATAAAAATCAGGAAGTCGTGCTGTCGCTCAAGAAGTCGGGCACTAGCTTTGAGCATAAAACCTTAGGGACTGTGTCTAGACCCTTACTCAAGACCCAGGATAGGTACCAAAAAATATTGAATCTTGTGACAGCAACTCTGTATGGATAAGACTTCAAATACCTCATCACAGAGCAAGCCGGGAGTCTGGTGCTGACAGCTGCCATCTAACCTGACTTAGCCAGAGGTATATCACTGCAACCCAGCTCCACGGAACCAGATGCTGCTGGCTTGCTCACCCCTGTCATCCAAGATACTCAGGGGCTGAGATCTGACACTGATGGTTTTAAAACCCAGTCCTAGCAGAATATATGTGAAAGTCTGTGATGTGGGTCAAAGTGGTAGAGCTCTAGCCTCGAGCAAAAGATCTTAAGACAGTACCCCCAACATTTTAGTGCAATCCCTGTGGCTGACTACTCCCCTCCAAAAAACATTCCTCTGAATCATTAGATGTTAACTTTGTGCAGTTTGTGATGTGTTTCTGAAAGAATGGTGATACTGATGAAAGCACCATAATACTAATGACAGCTTGTGGGATATAACTATGTGATGAGTCCTTCCTAAGGTGCTGAGTACTTCACGGGGTGCTGTGTGCTGAGTCCTGTACAGAATGCTATGTGCTGAGTCCTTCACAGGGTGCAGTGTGCTGAGTCCTGCATTGGGTGCTGGGTGCTAAGACTTTCACAGGATGCCTTGTACTGAGTCCTGTAAAGAGTGATATTTGTTTTGTCCTTCAAAGGCTGCATTCTTTCATCTTATTCTTGTAGGAGCTCCACAACTGAGATGATTACGCAGACAAGAATATTGAGGTTCAGATATGTCCACATGGCAGGGACAAAATTATGTATTACTGAAGACGCATGAGTTGCCTACTGAAAACAATTGTTTGGTTTTTTTTCTCTGTCATGAACCTTGAACTCAGAGCCTAGCACTGACCCTTACTTCTTGGGCTCATGGCTAGCACTCCACCATGTGGAGCCAAGGACCCCCTTGCAGCAGTGTGCCAGGGCCTAGGGTTCTATAGCCGAGGTCTGCCATCCTGCCTTCTCAGGAAGCTGAGATCTGAGGATCTGGGTTCCAAAATATCCCAGACAAAATGTCCCATGACTATTATCTCCAATTCACCACTAAGAAACCTGAAATGGAAGCTGGGTGCTTGTGGCTCATGCAGGTCATCCTAGCTACTCAGGAAGATGAGATCTGAAGACCATGGTTCAAAACTAGTGTGGGCAGGAAAGTCCTTGAAACACTTAGCTCCAATGAACCACCAGGAAACCAGAAGTGGTTGTGTGGCTCAAGTGGTAGACCATAAGATTTGAGCTGAATTGCTCAGGGACATCAGCCAGGCCTAGACTTCAACTCCTACAACCGACAACAACAAAAAAGAAAGAAACTAACAAACCTGAAGTAGAGAGCTGAGAATATGCCTTAGTGGTAGAGTGCTTTCCATATACAAAACCCTGGGCTTGATTTCTCAGTACCACATCACTAGGAAAAAGCCCGAAGTGCTTTTGTGGTTCAAGTAGTAGAGGGCAATCCTTGTACAAGAGAAACTAGGTACAGTACTCATGTCCTCAGTTCAAGCTCCAGTACTCGTGTATGCGCGCGCTCGCGCGCACACACACACACACACACACACACACACACACACACGCACACACACACACACAGAGAAAGCAGAAGTGAAGGTTTGACACAAAATGGGAAAGCATTAGACTTCTGCTCTGAGCTCATGGTCATCACGCAGGCCCTAGCCACCCAGGGCCCAAATAGGAGAGGTCAAAGGTTTCAAAACCTGACGAGCTTCACCAGCCCTAGATGAAAGGAAACTTTGTGATATCCAACATGTGCTTGGATTTCCCAAGCTTCTGGAAACCTATGAGAGCTTTCATAGGCCCATTATCGCTGTGATTGAAACATTTGATTAGGTTCAGTGCCCTAGTTGTCTCCCAGAAGGACTCCTGAATAATATTGAGCATTTAACACCGGAATATAGTCTCATAAAGGCAGGATAAGAGCACAGAACATGGCTTGCCATGGTAGGTGGCACAAATGAAGGCTTCCTGTCAAAACATTGCACAGGGAAGAGAGAGAGCTTGGGGTAAGAGAGGCCTTTTTCTCCTGACCTTCAGAGCTCGCCCACACTCCTCCTCACTAATTGGCCCAGATGGAGTTATCTGTTACAGAGCTGTACAGGAGTGAGGCCTTTTGCCTGCCTATCCAGACAATGAGAGAGACTTCTTCCAGCAGGCCTAGCATGCAGAGAAACCCTCTGGCTACCCTGGGATCAGTGAGGGGAGCCCTGGAACATGCAATGTCATAAAAGCAGTCTCTGTGTTATAAACTCATTGTATTGAATACATATTTCCTAGCTTGGTACAATTCCCAGTCATGAGGCCTTTTGCAGTTTGCCAGGCTACCAGCATTTCCCTCACACAACCACAGATCAGGAAGATATCACTTTCCCACTTCTCAGGCAGCCAGAGACCCCAGATTCAAGAGGGCAGAGACAGGTTCTAACTCAGCTGCTGGGAGACAGAAGAAAAAGTGCCCTGACTCTTCTTGGACTGGGGATTTGCATTAATGTTGTGGAGAATGAAGGATGGAGAATGGACTGGCAGAGGTAAAAGAAGGGCCTTCAAATCTGACAGATGGAAACTCAAAAACCCATTCTCTAAGACAAGAGAGCAGGGTTTTTCTACTCTGTTCTTCCCCTCTCTCTCTCACTAAACTGGCTCTCTATTGGTAACTTAAAGATAGCCTGAGGCTCCCTTCACCTGAGGGAAGAAGGTTATTAGTCATTGTTTGAAGAGGCTGAGAAAAGCCTGACCCTGGTGTAACTCTAACAAATTTCTCAGTTTTCCCCCCATCGCTGACTGTGCCTGGAATGAATGAAGTGGTTTTGCAGCTCACTTCCCTGTTGAGTGTGTACATTTTGCCTCCTAATCCTGCAGGCCTTTGTGTCTTCACCCAACCTGGCTTTTGCAACTGTTTTCTGCCTTCAAATACAGTGTTATACTGGATTCCTTCCTGCCAACAGTGGTAGGGCTTGGATCCTGAGAACCTCATTTGAACCCAGGGTGGGTCAATGATCTTTCTTTCCTTCTTCTATAGCTTGAGAACTCTAAGAACATTTAGAGTGCAAGTAACTTCTCATCACCAAGGGAAACACAGGAAGCTCTTGATCATCTGATCTTTTAGAAGTAGAAGCCAGTGTGTCGTAGACTTTCCTGCTCTGGTTGCCTTCACACTGTGATCCTGAGACCTCAGCCTCCTGAGCTAGGGTGATGGGTGTGAGCTACTGGTGCTATGCTAGGTTCAGAACTGTAATGACATTGACAATACAAGTCACTGCTTATCACAAAGGGCTTGGGGAGCATATTAAGCCTTTGAACATTGGATCTTTCAGATCCCTTTAGCACACAGGTTGTAATGGTAGAGTCTGAGAGGCTGGGCATATGGATGTGCTACACTTGATCCTTAAGCTCTGACTCCAATTCTGGTGTACATCAGGGTTCTTTTCTAAAGAATGTTCTCATAATTATAAAATAGGAAAAGTACTTTGATTAACCCTTCCTTTTTTCCAGTTGTTTGACTTGTATCAAGCCTGGGCATTGTCCCTGTGTAATTCAACTCAAGGCTAACACTCTACCACTTGAGCCACAGCGCCACTTTTTTTGTTGGTTCATTCGAGATAAGAGTAACAGGCTTTCCTTGCCTAGGCTGTCTTTGAATCTCAGCCTCCTGAGAAGCTAAGATTTCAGTTGTGAGCCACAGGCATCTGGCAGTCTCTTTCTTGTATACTCATTTTTCTTGGTAGCATTGTTTGTTTATAAATGAAATCGTTTATTTCCACATTTTGATGGACAAAGATGTAGTTTTCAACTTAGTGTGATTAGTTAAAAAACTTTCTCATATAGATGCTTTTCAATAACCAATGTTTTCCAATGATTTATTGAGTATGTTCTTCAATACAGCTGTAAGCTCATTACACAATTTACATAATACCACTTACATATCTGCAGTTACCTTAAAAGGACATAGGCCTTAGAGCCAAGAGGTAAAATTTATTTTTATTTCTGCATGAAACTATTTGTGACTTTCTACCAACAAAGTAATGGCATCCTTTTCAAAATCTATTGACCATAAAACTAAAAATTTATTTTTGATAAATCTGTTACATTCTTCTATGTGTCTGTTCTTATAGCAGAGCTATGTTGTCTTCACTACTAAACATGGTAATAAGATTCAAATCTAGTATGAGGGCTCAAGCTATACGATTTTAAAAAATTTTTCTGGCTGACCTGTATTCCTTGAATTTACATATGAGTTTATTGAGTAGGTGGAACAATTTTCTACAGAGATATCTAGATGTTTGATAGTCACTCATATTTTGCACCTTGTGAAAACAAAAGACCCCAGATATATATATAGAAAAAAACTGTCTTTAATTAATGCTTGAAACAGCTAAATTTAATTTAGGAATGAGTTAAAATTTAGGAACACTATAGCATAATAGAGCTGAGTGATAACGACTTGAGCTGTACAACAGAGGAGAATGAGAAGAGATAGAATAGAATGATGGACCACATAGTAGCTGTATGTCATTGGTATTGTGTTTCAAAAATCAGAGAGACTTCAGAGAAGAGAAGGAGGAAAATAATCAAAGTTTCCTGAACCATTTCTTTTTAATCCACCTAATACTGTGCACTGAGAGACAGAGAAGATGGGAAAAAATAAAATAGAAAATAAAGCATTTTATAGACTGTTACAATGTAAAGAGATTGTAATAGTAATATGATAATTAATTTCCAAAGAAATAAGAGAAAGAATAGGTAAACACTCAAGGCAAAAAGAATGAAGAGAGAAAAGAAGCAAAGTAAAACCTTTATCAATAGCAAACACAAACTGAATTTTACTCTTTCCTTATTTGTAAGGTAAGGTGGAAAATGTAAAGACTCTTCACTTTTCTTTTTTCTTGCTCTAGAAGTCAACAAATATATTCTCCATTATTTCTGGTAGATTACATCCATTTACAAATGAGAAATGTAAGACTAACAGTCAATGTAGTGAGTAAATAATACTAGAATATATGTCTGAGCTCTTCACTCTGTGTGCTTAGAAAGAGAGTAATTTGGTTATGGAGAGGACCAATATGAAAAGAATACAGGGAAAAAGCATACTTTGGAAATGGTTGTTTTAGGACTAGGTGACAGTGATGAGTAAATGAAACAGGCTGGTGTCAGGGGCATTAAAAAGAGTACATCGAAATCATATTAGTGACAGAAACTCAGAAAATCTTGATCATTCATCATATCTAATGGGAGGGAGTAGAAGGGTAAGAAGAAATCTAAAGTGCTTCCATAGGTCTGGCTGGCAACTGTGTTAGTGATATTCTTAGAGATAAGGACCACAGGTGGAAATGATGGATTTGGAAGTGGAGAGGCAGTGGAAATATTCTAAATAACAATAAAATAATAAAAATTGCTATAGTGGATAGAATATGGATCACATTTTATCATATATGATTTTCAAAAAACATACTAAGAATGAAAATTTAAAAGTAATAAAACACTATTTACATTAAAACTAGACAGGATAGTTCAGTGCTAAAACATTGGCCTAGCATATGTGAAACAATGGTGTGATCTCCCAAATACTACAAAGTACACACAAAGCACACACACACCAAAACCACATAAACACACACACACACACACACACACACACACACACACACTACATACACACATTTGGAATATTGATATTATCATATTAAACAGAGGAAATTATCACAAATAATAAAAGTAAGTTAATATATGAAATCATAATATTGCTCTTACTATGTAAAAGTTTAGTAGAAATAAAAGAGTCACAATATACTTGGATTCTTAGAGACTAAATTGAAAATTAAGAAATAGAAGACATGAGAACCTTTGCAAACAAGTTTTAAATAATAAACATTTTGAAACATATTTCCTTATTTTGACAAAAGATTGATGTTACTGGTGTTGTAACTCAAGATTTAGAATATAATAACCAGGTGCTCTATATCTCGCTATGGATGGCTATATGTCTAATCATTTCACTCTAGATATTTTTATAATAAGCTCTCAGTTTCTCAGGCTCTCCTGAATTACAAACCCTATTTGCAGTTCCTACCATAGCTAGAAAATGGAAGCCATAAATCACCATGCCCAGCTCAAACTTTTTTTAAATTCAAGTACAAATATTTACAAAAAAGTGACCAGGTAATGAAGCCTTTCTTAATAAAGTATGTGCTTCTTGAAAATACAGTAAGTATTTATTACCTGAAAAATATGTTTAGAAGTATAAGAAAATAAATTTATTTAAATTCACCAACCATAAAAAAATAAGAAAATAATTTTTAAATATTCACATGATAAATATTTTAAAAGCAAAATGTATGTGTCTGAATAATTTACATGTATAAAAATCATGCAAAATTAAATTAACTAATCCAACACTCTGAAAAAAGAATTACCCTAGGGAATCAAAAGAAAATATGTAAGTTCAAAATTTGAAACTTAGAAAATAAAATGAACTGTACACTTTAGTTGACTTAAGTAACTGTAAACCCTCTGTATATCAATTTTATAATAAAAAATGCATGAACAAAGAAAGCAAAAGTACCTATTGATCCATAGCAACAGCAAAAGCATCAGTAGTTGTTTGAGTGTACAAACAAAATCGATGGAGGGAGCATCTAGATTTCTAGGTGTGTTCTCCATCATGCTTGACACCCAGGACTCTCCCATGAAAGGAAAACTGGTGGCACACTTGGCTTCTTACTCCAAGATTAAATTTTTGGCAGTGCTAGGATCTGAACTCAGGGCCTAGCAGGCCCAATACATGAATGATAGTTCTAAAGTTTATATTATATTAATATAATAATATAGACATCATCAATATTTTCACAATATACTTGCCATTATTTTGAAAAACACATTATTTTAGTAATGTCTCATAGTAAAACAGAATACAATTCAATTCTATGGAAACTCCTAACTTAAAACTGAATAATTGTTAAGAGGACAGAATATATGTGTTCTTCAAAATTCCTTTGACTACTAAATACTCATGTTCAAATTCTGAACATGCCATCCCAGATTCATTTAAAAGAGTATCTGTTTGCATTTTATTTAATTCTGCAATAAATGCGGTTTCCAAGGTGATGTTACATATTTAAAAGTCAACAGGAAAAAGACCCACATTCTGGTAAGGATAAACCTATGAACTATCTATAATAATTAATTCCAGAAGAGTAAACATTTGTTCATCAGAGTAAGCTATTGTTTCTATGACAATCATTCCCAAGTTTTTATGCCGTAAATTTATCCTAACCCAAAAGTTTCCAACATGTATGATGCACAATAAAATTCTCTAAATTCACCTCATGACTAGCTTAACATTATTGTGAAAAAATAGTACACTTCTGCTGTGATGCCCTCCCAATTGTGCAAAGAACACTACACTAAACTTTGCTGCATCATTTTCCCATAGTAATATTATTGAGATAAGAACACTTGCAAAGATAATTTATTTTTATTTTTATTTTATATTTATTTTATTATATATGATTGTTATTTTATCTATCATTGATATTCAGGAAATTTGAATATCTGAATATTAAGATCTGAAGATTAGGTTCAAAGCCCACCCTGGCAGGAAGGTTTCTTAGATTCTTATCTCCAATAAACTGCTAAGGAAAAGCCAGACACAAGTGGCACTGAAGTTCAAGTAGTAGAGCAGTAGCTTTGAGCAAAAACAAGCTCAGGGACAGTGCCCAGACCCAGAAGTCAAGCCCCAGGACAAACTAAATAGCAAAACAAAATAAAAACAAACCTCAAGCCTAGCTTTTTTTCTCATTGTATACAGAGTTACATAATTAAGGAAATTTCTTCCAGTGTTATGTGTTGGTAGAAGAAAAAAGATGTCACACAGTTACTCCCTTCATACCATGTTACACCAAAGTCTCAAAAAATTACTCTTTTTCTAAATTTATAAATTAATAGCATCCATTTGTTGGAAACTCTGTCTAGATTATTTACATTATTATGTCATACATGAACTGTTGGAATTAGCTATTAACTAAGTTCTAATTATACCTCACTTGAAAGAATATTCTAGTTAAATAGAATGCCAGAATTGTCTGTGAATTTCTAAATTACATCTTCAACTTGAAAACAATTTTGTAGTATCTGTTAGAATATGAAATTATAAACAAAATATTTATTTTAAATCTAATTTCTAATTTAGCCAGGTATACAAAGTCCTACATTAGATGAACTTTGCCATTTCTCCAGGCTTAAACTTTTGTAATCTTTCATCATTTCTTTGGAATCCAACAGAATGATGCTTACTTTTTCAAATTTTTGATTGGGAATCATGAGCTGTTTTGCATCTAGGAATGTTCTCTAATGAAGAGATCATTTAAAACACAACTGAGGATTATATATGAGTTGCATTTCAATAGGAAACTTGACTTCTCAAAACATAATGACAAAATTAGCCCAAAGTTCCAACTGTGTAGCCCTTTCTTGTTTGGTATGTTTCATTGAGACAAAACTACACTATCTGGTCCAGGGTAGGTATCGCTATGTAATTTCACTCTCTAACCTCCTGTCTTAGTCTGAGTGCTAGAATTCCAGGCTTGTATCACATTGCCCTGCCATAATTTGTTTGTTTATTTACTCGAGTAACAGACTAGCAATTCTGAACTTCTCCGATGATCTTATCCACTAGACTGACTGCTCAGAATGTTTATGTACAATTTTCAAAGACGTTCTAACATTTGACACAGGATATGAACATTTTCAGATGCACCTGCAGGGGTTTCAGATTCATTCCTCCATGGATCCAATCCTTTTTTTTTTTTTTTTTTTTAATTTAATTTTATTTTATTTGAGAACATACTGTACAGAGGGGTTACAATTACATGGGCAGGATAATGCATACATTTCTTACCAAGCATTGCAGCCTCCTCCTTTGTTTACCCTTCACCTCTCTTCCCAGCCTCCCCCATCCCCCCCACCCAATCATACCCCCCCTCCTCCCCCCACCGACATTGTAAAGCTGGTTTTGACATGACATTTTGTACTTCTCATTGTTGCAACAGGTCCACCTGAATCCTTTTTTTTTTTTTTTTTTTTTTTTTTTTAAAGTTTGATCATTTATTGAAGGGCCAGTTCCCCTTTCTTTTTTTTTTTTTTTTCTTTATTTTCCCCCCTCCCTCCCACCCAATCATACCCCCCCTCCCCCCCCCCCCCACCGACATTGTAAAGCTGGTTTTGACATGACATTTTGTACTTCTCATTGTTGCAACAGGTCCACCTGAATCCTTAAACGACTTGTTTGTCCCCGTCTCCTCCACATGTTATACTGACATCAAATATAGTGAAAGCAGGGGTTACACTGTGGGGGAGGGACACACAAAGCAACAAAGAAATAATCTTATAAATGCATTAGAAACACATGCATGAAAGAAACAAAAACATTAAAATACATATTTGAGGTTTTGTTTTCCTAACATCACATTATCTGACTTTTTCCGCTTGACTCATACCTATACTAGATATTGCAAATAAGGGAAACCATGGGACCTATGTTTCTTTGGGCCTGGCTTACTTCACTTAATATAATAATGATTACTTGACTTTCTTACTATCTCTGAACCTTACTTATGTAATATTCTCAAGCTTTTTTGGGAACTTTCTAATATTAAAAATTATTACTTTTTCTAGTCTTACTCAGGATATATTTTCTATTTTTTCTAACTTTTGTACACATTCTGAGAATTGTTTCATATGTGTGTTTGCACCTATAAGTTCCTCTGTGTATATGTGCATACTTGTATGTATGTATGAAAAAAAATATCAAGCTCTTATTCAGCAATCTTGGTCATAACTAGTATTCCATCACTTGAGCCATTCTTCCAATGCAGCTTTTGGCTGGTTAAGTATAGCTAGTGTCCCAAAGATTGTTCTGCTGAGGCTAGGTGCAAAGTGAAATTCCCAGACTCCTTTACATTCTTAGGTTTTATCTTTCCAGGAGTATCAACTTTTAAACTAGAAGCATTTTTGTGAGTGTATAGTCTAAGCTGTAGGAAAGTTTCTGAGGCACTTATGTCCAATTTACCACCAGAAAACTGGGAGTGGCACTGTGGCTCAAGTGGTAGACTGCTAGCTTTGAGCTGAGTAGTAGAGGGACAGTGCCAGGTCCAGAGTTCAAGCCCACAAACATAAAAATAAAGAAAAGAAAGAAAAAAGAAATGTGATCTTAGCCACCAGTTATTGCTACTATAATTCCTGCTCTCTCAACATGGCATTTTTTCCAGTTAAGTCCATGCTATTAAATCTGACTTGCTTTGGAACTAGAATTATTCTTCCATTCTACTTTTTACAAATCTGCATGACTAGCTGCCATGATTTAGAGCTAGTAGAAGAAACAGTGGCCTCATCCTTCATGTTCCACTTAGTAGTAATGTTTTCTCTATATCACTCCATCAATCTACATACTGGCCTTGGCTTTATTGTTTCAAAGTTGTCTTATTTGCAGTCTTCTATACTCTATTGAACCATTATACTTAAGCACAGAACTTCTTTTTCTCCTATAATTCGTATTGTTTCTTCAACTGTTAACTTACATACACTTGGGAAATAATACACAACACAAACAAAAAAATATTTCTGAGAACCTTCTTCCCATTTATAATTGGTCTTAATTTACAGGGCACGTAGAAAATTTGAACTTAATGTAATCCAGGATAAAAGTTTTACATGGTTTTTTATTTCTTTTTTATATAGTTTTTTTTATTATGAAAATACTGTACAGAGGGGTTACAATTACATGGGCAAGATAATGAGTACATTTCTTATCAAGCATTGTAGCCTCCTCCTTTGTTTCCCCTTCCCATCCCTTCCCATCCTCCCCTCACCACCCCCCCCCCAGTGCTTTCCCCCCAACCAAAGTTGTAAAGTTCGTTTTCGACATAACATCTTGTACATCTCATTGATTCAATGGGTCCACTTGTATCCCTATTTAAACGAATTGTTTTCCCCTTTCCCCTCCACAAATTATACTGACATGTAATACAGTAAAAGCAACTCCTCCTCCTGTTTTTTTATTGTAAAACTTCTGTATACAGGGGTTAGTTACATAAGTAAGTTAATGAGCACATAATCTATTAAGCATTGTGACCTCCTCTTTTGGTTTTCCCCATCATCCCTTTCCTCCTCGCTGCCCCAAATTCCTTCTCCCCTTCCCACGTTGTAAAATTCGTTTTCTACATATTGTCTTGTACAACTCATTGTTACAATGGGTCATGCTTGGGTCATGCTTGTGTCATGCTGTATCCTTGTTTCAGCATTTTGTTATTTCCCTTCCCCTCCCCACATTAGAAAAAAGTATATGCAAGTCATTAACATCATATACAGTAAAAACAGGATTTATACCATGGAGGAAGAAAATAGAAGAGAAACAAAAAAAAACATATAGTACATGTTAGATACATTAAAAACAATAGCAAGGAAAAAAAACAACTTGTGTCCTATCTTGGGGTCCATTTCAGTTAACATCTTATAGGGCTACATGTACATGGATAATGTTTTATAAGGCATGCAAATTCCATATTTTCTCATTACTAAGTTGTCTCTGAAACACGTGGTACCTCATGAACAAAGATGTACTTATGCTATTTCAATGAAGCCACAAAATGTTCACTCTACCTGGAGCAGCACCATAGATTGTTACTTGAAGCAAGTGGAAGGAACTGTTACTGCAAGTGGAAACTGATTCCAAGACAAGAATTGAACAGAGAAATGACAAAGTTCAAGTTAATTTGTGCTGTCGTTTTTACTGTACAAGAACAGAATCCAAGGCTTTAAGGAAACTCTGTCCCTGAATTTTTTCGAGTGTGTTTTTTACTCATATAAAAATTGTCTGTAAACTTCTAGTTTAGAGTATTACAAAAGGAAACAATACGCCATTTGATGGCCAGTATAGAAAAAAGGAAATAACATTGTTTTAAAAGTGTTCTACTACAAAGAAACAAAGAAATGGAGATTTTAAAATGCCTTATACATGGATATTTCACTCTTGACATGATTCTCTTGTTGAAGGAGTCAGTTATCCACAACTTTAATCTGGTCCTGAGTTCCCCATAGCAATAAGGATTCCAAAGAGCAGTATCCAGTGAGTCTGATCAGCAAAAGGAGCCTCTTTTCAAACCAGTGCTTTAAGGATGGCCCCAAAGAAATATGTGTTTTTTTTTTTGTTTGCTTGTTTGTTTAGTTTGTGCTGGTTCTGGGGCTTGAACTCAGAGGCTAGACTCTGAGTTTTGTTTAAATGGACTCTGAGTCTTGTTTAAATGGAACTTTCTTAAGATGGCATTACATTTCATTCCATTAATATGTATTATAATTTAGGCCAGGTGGTAGAAAAGGAAGTGTAAAACAATACTAAGTCCAGTAAGGCTGACGTTAATATCACATCACTAAAGAGGTAGTATTAAGACCTGTAGGACTCATAGGGCTCTTGCATGTGACATTATTATGTAAAACACTATTGGCCATTATCTCCGATATCCATAACATTCTGTTTCCATTTTCCAGGTCAAGAGCCAAATATCTAAGCCTTTTTATAGATTTGGTGTGTTTCCTAGGAAGGAAAAAAGAAGGAGGTTGTGGAAAGTGATGGTGGAAAAATATGCATATTGGCTCCCTGTCCACATGTTTTGCATTTTTAAAAAGTGCTATTGATGAACTCCCACTTCCATCTAATTGACTATATTGTCTGCACAAGATGCAGATAAATGAAGACATTTATTCTGGTGGATAGTCACATATATTAACAAAAACCATTTCTGGAAAAAAATGATTCTAGGTAAGAAAGTATAAATTATTGTATATAAAATGGTTTCTTTTCTTTGCAGAACAAAAGGTAGTATTGAATGATTACTCCAGCTTTCTTTGAGATTTTATGCTGTCTCAGTATCAAAATGTTTTCTAATTCCAGTAATATCCAAGCATAAAAGACATGATTTGAAGATCTCAGTAGTTTTAGAAACAAAGGTACATAATAGTTTCCTTCCTGCAGAGACATGTGATGATTGCAAGTATGATTGATTTTATTATAGTTCTCTTCTTTTCCCTCTTTGTCCCAAGTTTTGCATATCTTGACATATTACTCTTTCCTGCATCAGCTTCCAATAGGTGAGATTTACCTCTACTCTGCAATGTCAAGATGGGTCATGTGACTTACTTCAGCTTACAAAAATGAAACACAAATGTTCAAAAGCTATTTCTAGGGGAAGATTTCTATCCCATTGTCTGTGTCTAAGAGTTAACTTCTTTTCCCTTAGCTATAAAAATAGAATATATAGAGAGGGAATCTTCTTTCAACTTATATACTGGGAGAATATAGCTTGTGAAATTGTGGCAAAACTCAAAAATAGTAAGTATTAAGCTAATATTAGAATATGATAATAAAATACTAGTTTCTTACCATTCTTGTATACCTTTATGATAGTTGACTATAGCATACCAGAATTTAACAAATACTAAACATGTACTAAACAAATAGAGAACAGTTTCTGTTTGATGTTATTACATTTTTTTAATAAATAAGCATTCTTTACTTGATCACTTGTGGGGCTAACTTTTTCTATAAATGTGTTTAATCACTCTAGAGCACCGTATCTAATATCCACAATCATTATCCAGACCTTGTGATTGAGATAAGGAAGAACAAAATATCTAGATTTCTCCTTCTCTTTTCCTCTTCTACTTTTTCTACTGTGAATTCTCATCCTTTCACCAAATTCTCCTATTTATAAAGGAAGAATGACACATTGTGGATATCAAGCAAAAGGCTTCAAAGCCAGAATTTCATTCTTTCAGAAATATATGAAGTATATCAGAGTGGCAAGAGGAAGAATAAAAACATGATTTTATTTTCCCTTTATGGCTTCCATCATAGAATCTGAACATGACTCTAAAATATCTAATAAACCATTTGCCTTGACTAATTTTTTAACGTATAGTTTTTTAAATAAATGATATTTTTTTAAATGTTTAAAAATAATTTTAAAATAAATAGTAATTTGTTGTTTGCTTTTGGGAGGCATTAAATAAGACTACATTAACACTGTGTGAGTTGAGAGGCTAAATTTTATCAGAATCTAAACATAATGAAAAATAGATGATTTTAAGATAAATAGCTTTTAGATACATTTTTAATGTGACATATCCACAGAGACATCTTTATTCTTCTTTTCCTCTCCACTCCAATTCAATTTCAATAAGCAGTTCATGTAATTCAAATGGCTGTGTTTCTTTCAGAAATAGATTAGACCGAAAAAAGTTAGAAAAAGAGAACCAGTATTGTGTGGTGCATTCTTTAAAAATAGCAGTCAAATAAATATTTACCATAATTCCAAAATAATAATAATCAAATGGTCTTGAAAAGTCAAGATTGTAAGCAGAATGTATAAAAAGTGATAGTGCCAGAACTGCTTCAGGAGCTGCTCTCTGGCATTTAGTATTTCTAGTACTTGACAATATTTTAAACAGGATTAATTGCTTTCAGGGACTAAATTTTTTCTAGTTATATTTCATTGAAAAAACATGTTGTTCAAAATTAATGAAAGGTAAACAGCTTATAGTAGAAAGAATACTACACTCATTTTAAAACCAAAACCTTCCCAATATATCTGTTTTCCCCACATACCTAATCCATCAAATGTAGATTTTCTTTATACATACATACAAACAAATATATATATATATATATATATATATATATATATATGTAAAATAATCACCTTTCATTACCCAAGGAACACAAATTTGAATAATTATCAGATGGGGAAAGTAACACAAATTGGTACTTAAAAGTCCCAGCTGTAGTTGAAAAGGGAAATGATTAGGTAAGTACCATCAGAAAGATGTAAAGATAGAAGATAAAGGAAAAGACGACAACCCAGATTCTGAATTTCTGAAAAGCAGAACAGGAAGTAAATGCCCTTTCCACTAAATCATTTGAAAAATATTTTAACTCTGTAGTTGGCTCAAATTTAATCTAGTGAGACTTCTTTTGGATTTCTGTCCTTTAGAACTGTAAAATGATAAATACGGATTATTCAAGCCAATTAACTTGTAGAAATTTTTTACAGCAGATTTGGTTTAGTAAACTAATTTAACTACAACCTTTTCCTGATGCAATTACAGGGACACCACATTACTACATTTCCTAGTTTCTGAGAATAAGAAAATTTTGCTACTGGCTTTGTGCACATGTGTGATATGTACATACCACTAAGGGCCTTACATAAAGGAAGACTCGAAATTCTAAATAATATTTAAATAAGAAGCTCCCTATCTTTATTTTCACATTTAGGGAACACTAAGTCCCAAAGCTATGTACAACGCTAGGGTAAGATTATGGAAATCGAATCTGTCTCCTTATATTATAAAGATAATTTATATCATTTTGAGTTACATTTTCTAAAGCAATAAAAATTAAAGTAAAATAGAAACAGAAACTCAATTTTCTATCCTTTCTAACTTTCCAACAGAAATTAGAGAATCCAGTAAAGATATAGTCATCCCAGGATGGTGTATGATATTATAGGAGCACTAGATGTTGAAAAAGAAGATAACAAAAATGGGTCCCCTGGAACAATTTAAAACAAAATCTACACCTACAAATTGTGGTATAGCTAGAAAATAGTTTCCACTCTGCTAAGTATTTGATATTTTGTTTGTTTACCCAACAACAATCCTCTCGTAGGAAATGACCCTTTATTAGTACTCAAGGGTTTGCAGTTTATAACCCAGAAAAAATAGTGCTTCAAAATGTAAACAAGCATGATACTAAGAGTAACCCAGGTTACTTCCATCACTATAGCTGATAAATAAGAATGATCTTGGGGAATAGTCAATCTTGAACTTTTTCATACTTTTTCTCTTCTCCAACCTGAGAAGTCCTAGTCAAGATAAGTAAAACATTAATACAAGATTTTCATATTTTTTATTGTTCATACCAAAGCAAATACATTTTCCTCTTTGCAAGCCTGACTTTGTAAGTGTAAGATGCTCACAATTGTTTTATAGCCAAAAGTTTACTGCTTTGGCTTAGGTGTTTTCCTGCCTTTGGGTGTTGCTAGCTATTATTTTGGCAACTACATAGAAAAACAAGATAAATCCATTATACTTATATTGAATTCTTCAAAGTCAAGGTGTCTTCAAATAAAGTTTTCTGTTCCCTTCTTCACTGCTAACTAAGGTTTAATTATTGCTCTTTTAATTTTTTTAATTATTGCTATTTAAATGCAACAAAAACTTGATACATTAAGGTATATTCTTGTTCGAACCGGTGAAAACAGGAGTGACTGTGATTGCTTTTTTAATTGCTTTGAAGTATTTTCCTTAGGTATTTTCATTATTGCCTTTGTTCCAGTCTTTTAATCAGGAAACACAGGGTTACCCAAAAAGATTTTCCTAAGATATAAGATGTTAGGAAGAAAAAAATAGATGTATCATTAAAGATTATCATCTATTAAGAGACTGATAAGCTCAGAAGACATTTGCTATTAATATGTCTTCAATGTTTTGGTTCTTAAATTAAGTGAAATATATGTAAAATGTTACAGTTGTTCCAAACAATGATTATGACTTATAATTTTCTGCTCCAATGAGATGAAAACTCTGACAAGGTTGGAGGGCATATCAATTTTAGGGTAGAAGGGTTAACGTTAGAAAGCCAAGGAAGATTCCTAAAACAGAGTGGCAGGAAAATTGCAGAGGACAAGCTCTCGCATAGAAAGCAGTTTTAGTCTTCCGGTGGTCAGTCCTAGGCTAGAGAAATACATCAAGTGTGGCATCTCAGTACAGAGAGTTTGGCCAGAGAGGGAAAATCCAGGCAAGGAGACAGATCTGAGCACTTGCCTGCAGCCATGGTTGAAGCGGTAGCGGCGGCAGAGGCGGCCATAGCTGCCATACCTGCAACACAGAGACTCCGGGACAAAGGCGCCAGACATAGCAGGCCGACGCATTCTACTCAACACCAGCAAGAACTGACATGGAGCAGATATCTTCATCCTGCAGATCGCAGACCAGAGATGACCCAGGAACCAACACTCCGGCAGCATGAGTAGAAGCCTGACATCTTCACTCCTTGTCAGGGAAGAGAGGAGGGAAGGCCACCCATCCACCCCCATCTACCAGAGATCTCCATTTTTTGATATTGACAAATGCCCGGCTGAGCTGCTATCTCCAACTCAGGCTTTGGAAGATAACAAAAGGGTCATTTAGTATGTCACAGGAATCTGCCCAGACCTGTCAGACTCAACTCAACAAGGCTCAACAGGGAAAACTCACCCAGTAAAGGCAGAGCAAAATACGCCCCCAGGAGTGGTTTTCTTCACTGGGTAAACTGAGCCAGAGACTGCCAGTCCCTACAGCAGCCTAGACAATCAACTGAAATTCAGTAAACATAAACCCTGAGAATGGCTCCAGGCTGGCTTTTGTGAGTGTCTCAGAAGCTAGCCCCTCAGGGAAAAGCTACTGTTTGTTGAAAGGCCTCAACTCAACCCAGAACCTAGCCTCATCAGAGCATCTCCAAACTAGAGGAAACAGCCAACTCCCTCTTTTGTGATCCTCAAAACAGATCTCCCTCCCACTGAAGTAGGAGGATCAAAAAAATCCTAGGTAAAGCAGAACATTATTCTGCTTGCACAAACAAACTGACTTAAGTAACCAATCAAGCCACAGGAAAACCAAGCACCACAAGAAGATCAGACTCTCCACCACGAGACTGTTTATGGACACAAGGGAGACAGAGAATCTTCCCATTCCCCCCCCCAAAATAAAAATCAAAGAACTTTCTTTTCTTTGTACCTTATTTTTAATTTTTTTATATTTAACTTTTAATTCTTTTTTTAAATGTTTGTTTTCTATTATTTTTTCTTTTCTTCCTCATATAATTTTTATTTTAGGTATATATCTATGTGTGCTTTTTTTATTATCTCTACTAACCATTTGATCTTTTTTTTTCTTTCTTTTTTTTCTCATTCTTTTCACTTCTTCTCTTTTGTCCTTTTCTGCATAACTTAATTGCTGTTCTGCTCATCCTCAGATATACCCGTCGTCGATTATTAGATCTTATCCCCCAACGTGTACACACTTAAACCAGAAATTTATTATTCAATTCAAAACCTCTTAGACTTCAATTCCTTAATAACAGTATTACCTACTTATACCCACATAACATTTTAAACATTTTTATTTTTCTAGTGTTTCATGTCTCCTTTCTATCCCTCCCCTCCTCTCATCCAATGCCCATTCTTCTCTGGATATTACATCTTCAAACTTGCAGTTTTTAAGGGTTTCAGTATTTAATTTTTAATTTTTGTTTTTCCTTTTTTTCTTGTCTTTTTTATTTTTCTTCTTTCTTCTTCTTATTCTTTTTTACTTTTTCTTTTTTCTATTTTCTCTCTCTGCTATCATTCTGTCCAATATATTTCCCTCTTTGAGATTAGTACTTGGTTAATTCCACTCTCCCTCACCTTCCCACATTCCTCTAAGCCTATTTTACCCCACATTCTTCCTAAACATAATAATTTCTGTTTGCCAAATTCTCCTTTCCTGTTCTTAGGCCATTAAGACATGGTTGTGTGATGTTGAATAGATTGTATCTCTTGAACTAGATTGTATCTGCAGATTTTTGATTGTGCAATTATGGGCTTTGGTTGATGCTAACCTTAAAATAGTGTTCCACCACAAAACTGGTGTTATTCTCATCCTAAATGGGCAGAACAAGCCAGAAAAACACAAGAAAAATGGCAAGCCTGGGGATCTCAACTCCCACTAATGACAATCAGGGGACAAAAATAATAATGAATAATGCAGAGGAGAGTTCCCCAAAAGCTCTACAAACGCTATAGATAGATAGTGTAAATGAAAAAAGTGAAAAGCTGCACAGGTCTCAGTGTGAGCATGATAGGGAGAGAGAGGAGGCAAACCAAAGATCAATACAGGAGTCTCATGAATGTGAAGAAGCTATTCAGATTGATACGGGAATATCATGAGCAGATTGAGAACACTCAAAGAGAAAGAAAGGAATTGCATGAGCAGGTTGAGATCAGTCAAAAAGGTAGGAATTGCATGAACTGGCTGAGAAAAGACAAAGAGAACATAGGAATGGTGTGAGCAGGCAGAGAACACTCAAAAAGAACTATATAAATTGCATGAACGTGAGGAAGCAAATCAAAGTGAAATACTTGAACTGAGAATAGACAAAGATCAATGGAGGCCTTCATGGAATCCATAACCAGATAGTGGAAAGAAATCAGGGAGACTACAAAGGGAATGCTGAATGGAGCACAACAGAAGGAATGGCAGTACAAGGAAACCATAACCAATCAACTAGGTGATTTGAGAATAAACACAGAACACCAAATTAAGGAAATAAGGAAGTTCTTACAAGATCTAGAACAAAGTACCAACAAAGAATTTGAAGCCACCAAAGCCGACCAATTAGAATGAAAATAAGTTTAAAAAAAAAGTAGAAAGTCTTGACAGTAGGTTGGACCATGCAGAAGATCGAATCTCGAGGACTGAAGACAGCCTAGATATAATAGAGAACGAACATACAACCATCCAAGACAAATCCAAGAAATGTGAAAAATCTATTCAACACTTGAAAGACACCATCGGATGGCCTAATCTGATGATAATGGGTGTAGAGGAGAACCTAGAGGCAGAAGTTAATGATCTAGGCAATTTGTTTAACAGGATCCTACCAGAGAACTTCCCAAACATACAAAAAGATAGGCCTATTCAGATACAAGAAGCTTTTAGAACCCCAAATAGACCAGAACACAACAGGACATCACAATGTCACATTATAATCTGCATAGGATCAATTCAGACCAAGGAAAAGATCCTGAAAGCTGTCAAGGAGAAAAGATCAATCACCTATAAAGGGAAACCAATTAGAATCACCTAAGATTTCTCAGCAGAGACAATTAAAGCAAGAAATGCCTGGAATGATGTATGCCATGCCCTAAAGACAAACAAGTATCAACCAAGAATACTGTACCCAGCTAAACCCTCCTTCAAAACCAAAGGTCAAATAAAAACCTTCCATAGCAAAGAAAAATTGAAACAATATATCTCTACCAAAACAGCCCTAAAAAGATACTTAAAGATGTCCTACACATAGAAAACCAACAAGACCACAACAAAGGCCAAGAAAGTGCACCCAAACTGAGAATCCAAGAACGATAGGAAGAACTCAGTTTCCGAGCCCCCAAAAAGGTGGATAAAATGGCAGGAATACCCAAATATCTCTCCATCCTATCTCTTAACTTTAAAGGGCTTAAATATCCAATTAAAATACATGGACTCTCAATTTGGATTAAAAACCAAGATCATTCATTCTGCTGCCTTCAGGAGTCACAACTTTCCCATAAAAACAAACACATTTTGAAAGTAAAAGGCTGGAACAAAATCTACCAAGAAAATGGCCCCCATAAACAGGCAAGATTTGCAATAATAATATCAGATGAAATGGACTTCAAATTAAAATTAGTTAGAAAAGATAAAGAAGGTAGCTACATACTTATTAAGGGATCTCTCCTTCAGGAGGATATTGCAATTGTAAATCTCTATTCACCAAGCAACGGAGCACACAAATTTTTCCAAGGAACACTATTTTCTCTCAAATCTCATATAAATCCACAGATATTAATTGTTGGGGATTTTAACACACCACTATCCACTTGGCAAAAACTCAATAGAGAAACCACAGACCTAGACAACTGTATAGATCAACTAGATTTAACACACATTTACCAAATATTTTACCCAGCAACATCATAATATACGTATTTCTCAGCAGCACATGGAACATATTCCAAAATAGACTACATTTTAGGTCACAAAGCAAACTTGTCCAAATTCAGAAACATTGAAGTTGTACCTTGCATTCTCTCAGACCACAATGGAATTATATTATTACTCAACAGCAAAAGCTACCAAAGAAAGTCCAGTAACACATGGAGGCTGAACAGCACACTTTTAAACCACCAGTTGGTCATGGAAGAGATTAGAAACGAAATTCAAGTGTTCATGATATTCAACAAAGATGATCACACAAACTACCAGCTCCTCTGGGACACAGCAAAGGCAATACTCTGAGGCAAGTTTATAGCTCTGAGTTCCTCTATCAACAAATTAGAGAGATCTAACAATTTAATGAGACAGCTGAGCCTCCTTGAAAAAGAGCAGCAAGATAAACCACAATCCAGTAGACAGAAAGAAATAATTAAAATTGAATGAATTAGAATAGAAAAACCATAAAAAGAATGAACAAAACAAAGAGTTTGTTCTTCGAAAAAATTAACAAAATTCAGAGAACCTTAGCAATTCTTATCAGAAAAAGAAGAGGGCACACCCAAATAAATAAACTCAGAGAAGAGAATGCAAACATCACCACAGAAACAACCAAGATTCAGAACATTATAAGGGAATACTTCTCAAAACTTTATGCTAATAAGTTTGAGAACCTGGAAGAAATGGACCTCTTCCTAGCAAATATCAACATGCAGAAACTAAATCTAGATGAGTTAAACCATCTTAACAGGCCCATATCAAGCAATGAAATAGAAAGAGCAATAAGTAACCTCCCATCTAAGAAAATCCCAGGACCAGATTGTTTTAGAGCATAATTGTACAAGGCTTTCAAAGCAGAACTTACACCAATACTCCTTTAACTCTTCAATGAAATTGAAAGAGAAAATTCACTACCAAATTCATTCTATGAAGCTATAATTACCTTCATCCCAAAACCAGGCAGGGACTCATCAAATAAAGGGAACTATAGAACAATATCTTTGATAAATATTGATGCAAAACTTCTCAACAGAATTTTGCCCTATCGACTTCACCAATTCAATCAAAAAATCATACACCACCATCAAACAGGATTCATTTCAGGGATGCAAAGCTGGTTCAATATATGCAAATCAATTAACATAATTCATCACATCAAAAAGAGCAAGGATAAGAACCACATGGTTATATCAATCGATGCAGAAAAAGCATTTGACAAGATCCAACACGCCTTTATGATGAATGTTCTGGAAAAATTAGGAATCCATTGGAACCATCCTCAATACAATAAAGGTTGTATATGTCAAACCTACAGCCAATATTATATTCAATGGTGAAAAACTAAAGCAATTTCCTCTAAACTCAGGAAGGAGATAAGGATATCCAATCTCCCCACTGCTCTTAAATGTAGTTTTAGAATGCTTAGCTACAGCAGTAAGACAAGATGTAAACATAAAGGCGATGAAAATAGGGAAAGAAGAAGTAAAACTCTCCCTCTTTGCAGATGACTTGATCTTGAACTTAAAGAATCCCACAGACTTCACTCCCAAATTACTCAAGGTGATTCAAAACTTTGGCAAAGTAGCAGGGGATAAAATTAACCATCAAAAATAAATAGCTTTTCTGTATGCCAACAATGAGAAAAGTATAGCTGAAATCAGGAAAGCAACTCCATTCAGAATAGTCTCACAAAAAAATAAAATACCTAGGAATTAACCAAAAAGTGAAGGACCTCTAAGATGAAAACTTTAAAAACATGAAAAATGAAACCAAAACAGAACTAAGAAAGTGGCAATAACTCCCATGCTACTGGATTGGAAAGATCAAAATCCTGAAAATGGCAATACTTCCCAAGGCTATCTACAAATTCAATGTGATATACCTATCAATAGTCCAAACTCATCCTTCAAGGAAATAGGAATGGTAGTACAAAAATTCATATGGAATAGTAAAAGACCCCGAATAGCAAAAATGGTCCTTAACTGAAAGAACAGTGTTGGAGAAATATCAATAGCAAATTTCAAACTCTACTAGAAAGCCATAGCAATCAAAACAGCTTGGTACTGGCAAAAGAAGAGATCCCAGGACCAATGGAAAAGAATTGAAAACCCAGAAATGAATCTAAAGACCTATAGCCATCTAATCTTCGGTAAGGCAGCTAAAAAATAGAATGGAAGAAGACAGCCTCTTCAGTAAATGCTGCTGGCAAAATTAGTTAACTACTTGTGGAAAACTAAAGCTAGATCCTTATATATCATCCTGCACCAGAATCAACTCCAAATGGATCAAAGACCTCGGATTCAAAGCAGACACTCTGAAAACATTACAGGATGGAATAGAAGAAATCCTAGGTCTCCTTGGCACAGGCGGAAATTTCCTTAATAGAGACCCAGAAACACAACAAATCAAAGAAGGTTGTACAAATGGGATTGCATGTAATTGCAGAGCTTCTGCATGGCAAAGAACATAGCTAACAAGATCGATAGAAAGGCCACGGATTGGGAGAAGATCTTCAGTAGCCATGCAACAGACAAAGGTCTCATATCTAAAATATATCTGGAACATAAAAAATTTAAATTTCCCCCAAAAAAAATCTTCCATGAAACAACTGCCCAATAAATAAGTAAGCTAAAGACATAATGAGAAACTTCTCTGAAGAAGAAAGAAGGATGGCCAATAGACACATATAGAAATGCTCAACCTCCCTAGCCATAAAAGAAATGCAAATCAAAACAATATTGAGATACCACCTCACCCCTGTTAGAATGGCTATAATCAAGAACTCTCATAACAATAGATGCTGGAGGGGTTGTGGACAGAAGTGAACCTTACTTCATTGTTGGTGGGAGTGTAAATTTGCTCGACCACTTTTGAAAGCTTTATGACGGTTCCTCCAAACACTCCACATAGAGCTCCCCTACGACCCAGCAATCCCACTTTTGGGCATTTACCCAAATGATCCCAAACAAGACCGCATTTTAGTTAACAGTATCACTATGTTTATTGCAGTATTATTTACCATAGCTAGGATATGGAACCAACCCAGATGCCCCTCAGTAGATGAATGGATCAAGAAAATGTGGTATATATACACAGTGGAATTCTATGCCTCCATCAGAAAGAATGACATTGCTCCATTTGTTAGGAAATGGAAAGACTTGAAAAAAGTTATACTAGGTGAAGTAAACAAGGCCCAAAGAAACATAGGTCCCATGGTTTCCCTCATTGCAATAACTAGTATATGTCTGAGTCAAGCAGAAAAGGTCAGATAAGTTGATGTTAGGGAAATGAACCCTAAGATATGTATTCAAATGTTTTTTTTTTCATGCAATTGTTTCTAACACATTTATAAGATTTTATTTTGTTGCTTTGTATGCCCCTCCCTCACGGTATAACCCCTGCTTTCACTGTATTTGATGTCGATATAATTTGTGGAGGGGAAGGGAAAAAACAAATCGTTTAAATAGGGTTACAGGTGGACCCATTGCAACAAGGAGATGTACAAGTCGTTATGTCGAAAAGAACTTTACAACTTTGGTGTGGGGGGGATGTGGGGAGGAGGATTGGGTGGGAAGAACAGGTGGAGGATGGGAAGGGATGGGTAGGGGAAACAAAGGAGGAGACTACAATGCTTGCTAAGAAATATTCTCATTATCTTGCCCATGTTATTGAAACTGTTCTGTGCAGTATTTTCACAATAAAAATAAATTAATAAATAAAAATAAAATAAAAGAAATTTAAAAAGATTCCTAAAACAGCATTGCCTATCATGTAACAGTTAATTATATTAGTATAGAAATATACAAATATGAATTGAGTGAGAAATATGTGATTTACAAATTGATTCAATCACAACTAAATCCAGAAAATACTTCTCTATATTTATATAAACTAGTATACCTAGCGAGGATTTAAAATTTTTTGGAATATATACTTTAACATTTAAGTCAAAATATTTGTTTATTTTTAATTTTTGTCCTTCGTAGGGCTTGAAATCTAGGCCTGGACATTCTCCCTCAGCTCTTCATCTCAAGACTAGTGCTCTACCACTTGAGCCACTGCCAGTTTTCTGGTGGCTCAGTGGAGATAAGGGTCTCACGGACTTTCCTGCTTAGGCTTGTTTTGAAGATAATTCTCAGTCCTCAGCCTCCTTAGTAGCTAGGGCTACAAGCATGAGTCACTGGCTCCTACCTACATAATTATTTATAAATTATTGAGTAGCAATCACATTCATATATATGTTGTGTAATGATAAAATACATCATATCCATTTTTTTCTGCATGTAACATTCCTTTTAGTGAGAATGCTCAAAAACATATCTTCTGGCTGTAATGATATATCTGTCCTTAACTGTAATCACTTTCCTTCTTGTGGTATACAATTAATATATTTACTTTTAGTCATGGAAGTCTGCTAATTAAAGTTATATAAAACATGAATTGTAAAGTGAAAGTAATTCACGGTTCCATTAATTGCTTAAGAAAACAGTTATGCCTTTTGTTTTCAATTAAATTTCTGTGGGAATATGTAATATTCATTGATTTAACTGTTAAAAGTGATAAGTTATATTATATCAAGTTGATTCAAACTTTTATTTAAAAATTGCACCCTTAACACAAATATACTTCTACTTTCCTATATCACATAATTAAAATAATAGTAAAGCAAAGATTGGTGTTAGCCATTCATGTGAACAATCCTACAACTCAGGAGGCTGAGACCTGATAATTTTAGTTCAATGTCTGTCCAAACAGACAAAAATGTGAAAAATTATCTCCAATTATCAAGCAAGAAGCAGAAGGTGAGGATGCGGCTCAAGGATAGAGTGTCATCCACCATGAGTAAAAATTACAAGAGAGACCATTAAACATTGAGTTCAAGCCCTAAAAATGGCATATACACACAAGGCAACAACAAAAAGTACTATGAACATCAATAATGAAGACAAAATGGTAGAAAAGATCATGAGAAATATGTAAACATCTGGAAGACAGAAATCATTTGATAGTTTTGATTCGTGAGAGGGAAAAGTCGCAATCACATTTGTACAATCACATTGTAGTCATTTGTATAAAACCTGGCTATTGGGTAACATGTGAAAGAGTAGATTGGATTACCTGACATAGGAGACATTGCCTGTGACTATGCAACATCCCACTCTGCAAAAATCTAAAATCGTGCTGGTTAACTGAGATAAAAACCTCATGTTAGAGACTGTTTGGTCCACATAGACTAGGGTCCTTATTTTGAGGCTTCAGACCAGTGATTTTGTTTATAACCACTCCTGTTTTACCTTCCCTGGTGCAGCTATACCTTACTTAGCTGGCACCAAGCCAAGGCTTTGAACTAGACACCCAGCCTTAATCCCTCCCTTTCTCCAGCTACAACACATTTCACATACTATCTCTGTCTTAGCATTAGTTGTTTTCTTACTAATCCCTACCAGAAAACCCTTATAGTCATGTAAACCCACTATAAATAACCTAGTTAGAAAAGGGAGGAAGGGTTTAGCATTGGCTGAGGCTCTCGTCTGTAAGTTTGCTACCTAAGAAATCTGTGTTACACTATCTCTTTTTTTCATGGCTTTTGAGTCTGACAAATGTTTTCCAGACTTACTTTGGAAGTTTTAACCTGTGGCAAGGAGCCCTCATGTTTCCCCTAACTGTAAGATTCCTAAGGCATCTGGACTTACATTGAGGTCTTTGATCCATTTGGAATCAATTCTGGTGCAGGGGGATATATAAGGATCTAATTTCAGTTTTCTGTTTACAGCCAATACTACCAGCACAATTTTTGAAGGTTGTTTTTTCTTCCATCCTGTGTTTCTGGCTCCATTATCAAATATTATGTGCCTATAGGAGTGGATTCATTTCTGGGTCTTCAATTCTGTTATATTGATGTAATTCTGTGCTTCCACTGGAAAGAATGGCATTACTCCATGCCTGGAGAAATGGAAAGACTGGGGAAAAATGGTATTAAGTGAAATAAGCTAGATCCAATTAAATATATGCTGCATAGTTTTCCTCATTTCTAATAAGAAGATATGTCCATAAATCTACAAATTAATCCAATAGATTGTAAAAGACAAATAATTACACTTGGATATGATTAACAGCACTCTAAGCATTCACATGGCAAGGACAAGGAAAGCTATTCTTAGGATAGGATCACAATGGCTCAATAGCTATATGTATCTGACCAGATAAATGCTGCTTATTGCAATGAACTCTAAGAATCAATCATATATATGAAATACATATATCTGTATATAATTTTTAAAGATGTCATAAAAATAACTACCTTATCTATAAACTCAAAAGTAAAATTCTAAGTTTAGAAGATAAAATTGAGGAAAGTTTTCAACACATAAACTAAAATACATAGGGGAAAATGTGGGAGAGAAAAGATAAGATGGAAAGTAGAATAGCTAACTATTGAAGAATTCATAGACAATTTACAAAACTGTACAAGAGAGCTGGGGTACAGCTCAGTTGTAGAACTAGACTAATATATAAAATGCCATGGATTCAATCTCCAAGAAGGTCTAATAATAAGTTAATAAATAATGGTAATACAATAATTACTTGAAATAAATGCTTTTATATTACAGAGGCCTGAATACTAAAACAGTAAAAAAAAATACTTTCAATTCGTGTATCCAATGACATAAAACTTTTTTGTTTTCTTCTTTTTTTCTTTGGCAATATGGTGCTTGAAGTTACTAAGGCTCTAACCATTTTAGATTATTTTTCAGGCCAAGCCTCCCTTGAGCAATGATCTCTTACCTATGGCTTCCACAAACAAAATATCAGGAAAATTACACTATATCTACCTTTCTTTGTTTTTGTAGTTACTCACGAATGTTTTTGTCAAAATTTCCCCTGATATCAGTCTTCCAAATCTTCTAATTAGCAAGGTATGCTTCATCTCAAGCTTGAACTCAAACTAGTTTTCAATGCAAACATTCAATATTGCCTTCTGTTTTCTAGATATCATTAAATTCTATTGAGGTTAGTATGGATCTTTAAGATGTAAGAACACAGATAAACCACTTGAAAACTTTTTCCAACTTATTTAAATATTACTAGTATTCATCACAACTAGGACAATATTTAACAAGTACCTTATGCAAACTTTAGTTACTTTAATTACTTTGTGCCCATATTAATTCCAATATAATTTTATCAACTCCATATGAATATACAATATTTACAGGTACATTACTTTACCAAAAATAAGTCTGTATCATGTTTCCCTTTTATAATTAAACCCACTACTTCTCTTTTTCCCATCCCAAACCTGTTTCATCCTGCCAACCAACACATTTTTTCTCTAACTTCTACATCATGCAATAATTAAGTTTTTAAAATTGCCTTCAAATCTATGGTAGATTATTCCCAGTTATTGTATGTCTTAATATGGTATTGTGCTCACTCTAATTGCCTTTTAGTTCTGTTATTAGAGAATGTAGCACAATTCGTTTCCCATTCACCTGAAGAAAGCCTGAATTGATTTCCATTTCTTAGACTAGAGGAAATAATGCTTCTATAATCCTCTGTGTTTTGGCCTTTGGGTGAATGTTACATTTTATTTCTATGACACAAAGCCTAAAGAGCTCAATTCCTGTACTATTCTGTGGGTGGTTGCATATTTCTATTCTAGGGACCTGTCAAAATATTTTCAGAAGTGGCTTTCCCATTTGACATTCCTGCGAACATCCAGTTTCTGTGTTTCTTGATGCCATTTATAATGGTCATTATTGTATTATGTGAAGTAATTCTCCTACATGTTTTATGATGTCATTTTAGTTTCAATATGCATTTACTTGAGAACTGATGATGATTTTCTTGTGCATATGTTTCACAAGATGTATTTTGCTTGTTTCTAATTTATGTTCTTTTTAACATTAGGTTTTTAAGAGTTATATGTAGAGTCTAGATTTGAGGCATTCTTCAGGTATAGGAGTTGCAAATATTTTATCCTTGACTATGGGTACCCTTCATCATCATCATCATCATCATCATCATCATCATAGTATTACTATTATTACTTTTGTACATGTATGTATCGTCTTGGGGCTTGAACTCAGCGTCCCTGAGATTTGTTACAATTTGTTAATAATTTACCATTTCAGTCATGCCTCACTTCTGACATTTTTTGCTGATCAATCAGAGATAAGATTCTCAGGAACTTTATTTTGTGGGCTGGCTTCAAACTGCAATACTCAAATCACAGCCTCCCAAGTAGCTAGGATGAGATACATCAACCACCTGCTCCCAACTTCTATTCACTATTTGTATATGAGCTTTCACAGACTAAATTGTTTTACACTTTTATTGAGTTGAACTATAACATTTTCCTTTCTTACAATTTTAATGCCAAATTGTAGAATATTTCATCTCCAAAATTGCCAAGAAATCTTCCTTTGCTTTACATTTAAAAAACTCTTTGTTTTATATACCAGGTTTTAATCCTGTTTGAAGTTAATAAATAAATAAATCCTGCTTGAATAAATTGTTATGTTTAACTAAATGTTCACTTTTTAATTCTCCCAAATACTGTCTAATCTATCCCCCTTATTAAAGAGAATGTCATTCCACAAATGTTTGGTTTTACCCCTTATTAATATTCCTTGATAATATTTATGTGGATCTAATCTGGTGCCCTACAGACCTATTAAGCTGTGTATTATTTCCTCTACAAATATAACAAATTTACACTAACAGCTTTAATATTAGAAAGAGCAATATATTCCAGTTTATTATTCCTTTTCAATGACTCAGAGTGCTGGTCAGTTGTTTTTAGAAATTGTCATAAACTTAAATAAAACTGTGAAGCTGAGCGCTGTTGGCTCATACTTGTAATTCTAGATTTCTAGGAGGCTGAGATCTGAGGATTTCAGTTCAGAGCCAGCTGGAATGGGAATGTCCATAAGACTCTCATGTATAAATAATCACCAGAAAAACAGAAGTGGCACAGTTGCTCAATGAGTAGATTATTCACTTTGAACTGAAGAACAGAGGGACAGCGCCTAGGACCAGATTTCAAGCCTCATGAATGAACAAAAAAAAGGGGAGGAGACAATTTATATCTTTGCTGAATTGTATCTTCCAACCCACAAAAAAGGTAAGTCTCAATTTATTTAAATTTTTGCTTTTATATTCAGCATTTTATAATTTTCAATTTAATACATTTTGACGATGTGTGAAGATAGCACAAAGAAATTCACAAAAAACAGTTGAAAAATAAAGGGCAATGGGAATGGAGAAAGACAGAAACGGGTTAATCAACCCCTTCATTAATATGTGAGAGTGTAAAATATTTCAATAAGATTTTTTGCACAATTAATATACACCAATTAATAAATATCTTCCAAAGACTTTGGTATTCAAGTATGACATAAAGGAAAAATTCAGATTCTGTGGTGAAATGAAAGAAAGAGAGTTGAGAAAGTACATACTTTTAGTGATTGTCTAAATAAACTAAGAAATTCGGTCAACAGTTTGAAGGCTCATGGCTCATTGAACTAGAAGGCTGCTGTTATCTAAGATAATACTAAAATGTTAGACTTGAGCCCATCTTTAAGACTGCTTAATACTATTGCTTTTTGAGTCAGTATACTTTTTATTGTTGGTGGTGGTGGTAGTCGTGGGCCTGAAGTCTCCCTCAGCTCATCAGCTCAAGGCTAAATCTCTACCACTTAAGCCATAGTGCCACTTCTCATTTTCTGGTGGTTTATTGGAGATAAGAGTCTCATGGACATTTACTGCACAGGCTGGCTTTGAACCACCATCCTTAGTTCTCAGCCTCCTGAGTAGTTAGGATTACAGGCATGAGCCACCCGCGCCCGTCTTCTCTGTGCAACATTGTAACAATAAAATAAAATCAATAAAGGACGTTTGATAAATAAAGCAAAATGATAACTTACAGACAAATGAAAATAATAATATACAAATATGTTTATATACATGTATGTACACATCTTTATATTCTTAAATATGTATACATATATATAGGTATTTGTATATATACAGACATAGTGTGTACATATACATTTATTTAAAGAGACGAATCAGAAATATATTAAGAGCATATTAATGCCAATGAAAAACTTTAACCATCCTGAATAATTGATCAAAAATCCAAATACATATCTCTATAGTAATATAACAACAACCAAGGAATATATGGATGTATCATAACATACCACGACATTGCATACATATAGAGATTAGTGGAAATAGAAACAATAAGATATCCTTGCACAACCATTATGTAGAAATTGGAATCCTTATACATTGGTGCTTGGCATTTAAAATGATCTTTTCAGTTTGTTAAACATACTGGAAAACTTTAAGATATTACACGTAGAGTTGCCTCTATGATATAGCATTTTCAATCATAATTTTATATACAAAATATATTTTAACATATGTCCAATGAGACACATGTACAAGAATATACATAGCAAAAACTTTTACAATAACATATAATAAAATATTTAAATGCCCATTGAGGATATAATACCATTATATACATGCATACAAAACAATATGCTCTATCTATGAGAAAAATTTAGATGGACTTACTTTGGAAATAGTAACATTACATGGGAGAAATAGATAAAATAGACTGCATTTTCTAATTATATGAGCTTTTTAAAATTGGCACATCTGTAGAGGTTGAATATGAAATAATATCTGCTAAAGGGAGGGTAGGTTGAAATAATGACAGGAAGTGTTTACTAATAAATATTGGAGTATTTTGAGAGGATAGTGATGATAAAATGTTCTAGAACTGAAAGTGATGTTCTTACTCCAAATCTTTAACATTCTAAGAATCATTGTACTTTATCGAAGGATCACATATTGCATTTGCATTATCCTTAAGAAAAATTTTAGAATAGTAGTCGGTGAATCTGTGTAAAAATTTACAATTTAAAATCACAGAATTATATAATGCATAACTTTAGTGCGTTGATGAATATGATTATCAATAAAATATGATCTGTGATATATTCTCTTAGTGACCATACATGACAATGCGAGTCAGTGAATATTCTACAAAATTATGTAAATTGAGGGATGAGATAGGATTGAGAAGGATGAGTGATAATGATGATCAATATGGGTTGTATTGACCATGGAATTTGTCTTAATGATAAACTGCTTGCCTTGAATGTGTGAAGCCCAGTGTTTGATTCCTCAGTTCTACATAAACAAAAAAAAACTGGAATTGGCACTATGACACAAATCAGAGTACTAGCGTGAGGAAAAGAAGCTTAAGAACATTGACAAGGCCCTGAGTTCAAGCCCCGGGACTAGCCAAAAAAAAGTTCCTTTGTATTAAGCCGGGCACTAGTGTCTCACGCCTGTAATTCTAGGTAATCAGGAGGCTGAGGATTGAGGTTTGATTACGGCCCAGGCAGGAAAGACTGTGAGATTATTATCACCAATTAAATCTCAGAAACATCTGAAAGTGCTGCTGTGTCTCAAGTGATAGATTTTTAGCATTCATCCAAAGGAGTTCAGGGACAACTCCCAGCCCAGCGTTCAAACCTCCGAAGACAAAAAAGTAAACAAACAAACAAAAAAACACCTCACTAAACACTATTCATAAACTGCTTTGTTAAACAGCAATAACTCCCATAAGACTACTTAAAGTTAATTAAAAATGTGATAAAATACAAGTCATTTTGGGAACTAGAAATAGTATACAGGGGACAAAGTAAATTTTACATCATGCAGTTTGAGTTGAAATTTTTTCTATAGTCTTCTAACATCATTTATAAAATTGACAATACTGCCAATTATAGGTCAATTTCCTTGAGGAACAGATTGAATTCTGCTGTTTTTTCATAGCAAACTGTAGATGTGATTTTTTTGCCACTTATTGAAGTATATCTGATATTTTAAAGTAGATTTTTCCTAATATAATATTAATTTAATCAATCATTTCATTAGGGAGATGTTGGTCAAATTTTTTTTCTAGTAAATCTTATCACTTATAATAAATGAGAGCATGCTGTGATAGTCTCCTATTAACATGACAAAATACTTTATAAAATTCACTTAAAAGGGGGAAAGATTAATCTTGGCTTCTGATTTTATACATTTCAGTTTATGTTTCTTAATTTTTTTGGGTTGGTGGTGGCACAGTACCCCATGTCAGGAACACGTGATGGAGTATGAGTATTCATGGAATCCAGGAATTAAAGAAGAAGTGACATAGAAGTGGGAGAGGGAGAAACTAATGTATGGAAAGAGGGAGAGGGAGAAGGAAAAGGAGACAGAGAAGAAAAAGAAGGAAGAGGAGGAAAGGACTTGACCTTAACATACATTTTGACTACAAGTTCTCGGTGACCAAATCTCTACAACTATGCTGACTTGAAAGGGTTCACCTCTTTATGGCAACATAGTGAAAGCTAATTATTAATCTCAATCCTTTAAGATTTCAGATTTAATTTCTAGAGTGGTGGGTAGATATTCCTATACATTGTGATAACTTCTGTTCCTAAATATTTACTTGAATTAATCAGAGAAGCTATTTGGCATGGAGGTGTTTTGGTTATAAAATTGCTGGAGCGATATTTTGAGTGCAAATACGTTTAACAGATAAGGAAGCTTCAAGATATTTCATTTTATGACCTACAAAAGTGACTACATCATCTAACTCATAATGACTTGAATTTTTCATAATTTTATGACATTTTCATTCAAGATTTTGTCATCTAATGAAGTTCTTTCTAGTTGAAGGAAAAATAAATACTATTACAATCATTAATTTCTTAATTATTTTATAGAGTAGGTATAATATGAATTTCCCAACATTCAAAAATAATTTATATTCAAGTCTATAGGATAAACGGATAAGTCATGGAATATCTTGCTTTATCTCATATTGAGATTGATTCAATATCTAAAAATCACTGTTAACATAAAATACACGAAATTCAGTGTTTCGCTGAAATGTCTTGGTAATCAAACCTCAGAAACATATGAGCAGTAACTAAGATTTTTATATATTCAAAAAAGTATGGATCTATATTTTATTTCAAAAAGATTAAGTTTAAAAGAAGAGAAAATCATGTGACCACAGTTGATAATCCTTAATGAAAAATTGCTTAATTCACCCTGACAGAGCCTATTGCTTTTAGTTTACATGAGAAATTTGTTTAATGATCCCTTTGTTGCTTTTGAATTTATAGTACTTCAATTTGGGCAAAGATTCTGTCATTTAAATCTTCGAGTATATATTTTTTCATAAAAATGAAAACTTTTTTTCACACTGCAGGTTCAGGTTTAATAACTAAATAAATATCTAAATGTTAATTTCTTAAATTGAGCCTCTAGAATTCAAAGAATAAGAAATTTATTTTATTGTTAAATGTATTATATGTGTGCTGAATATGAATATCTCAAGCTTGTAATCCTCACTACTCAGGAAGCTGGGGTTCAAAGTCAGACTTGGCAACAAAGAAAATATCTTATAAATATGTTAGAAACAATCACAAGAAAGAAAAAAAAACATTTGAATACTTATCTTGAGGTTCATTTCACCTAACATCAACATATCTGACCTTTTCTGCTTGTTTCAGACATGTCCCACCCCCACGGTATATCCCCTGCTTTCACTGTATTTGATGATGGTATAATTTGTGGAGGGGAAGATCAAAAATAAACCGTTTAAATAGGGATACAGGTCGACCCATTGCAACAATGAGATGTAAAAGTCGTTATGTCAAAAAACAAACTTTACAAACTTTAGCCCCTGGGGGATGGGGGGCGGTGTGAAACGGGATGGGTTGGAAGAGGAAACAAAGGAGAAGGCAACAATGCTTGATAAGAAACGTACTCATTACCTTGCCCATGTAATTGTAACCCCTGTGTACAGTATTTTCACAATAAAAATAATTATTTAATTAAAAATAATTTTTTAAAAGCCAGCCTTGGGAAGAAAGTTTGGGAGACGCATCTCAATTAATCATAAACACTCATCACAACACACACACAAAGCCAGAAGTGGAGTTGTGACACAAATATTAGAGCAATATCCTTGAGGGGGGAAAAAAACAACTAAGGGATAGGTCTTGGTTTTTTTTGTCGGTTGTGGGGCCTAAAATCTGGTCCTGGGTGCTGTCCGCCAGCTTTTCATCTCAAGGCTAGCACTACCATGTGAGCCACTTCCGAATTTTTCTGCTTATGTGGTGCTGAGGAATCGTACCCAGGCCCTCATGTGTGGAAGGCATGCATTCTAGCACTGAGCCACCTTCCCAGCCCAGGGATAGGTCTTGAGTTCAAATCACAAGAATAACACACACACACTCACACACACAATATTATGTCTAAATTCTTATTTTAGTTTCAAGAAATAAACAATATCATGAACAGTAATATTTTTTACATATCCTGCAACTTTGGTGAGTTGCTTTTAGTAAAATTTTTCTTAGATTAAACATAGGTTATTAAAATTAAAATTGATCAAGTATATTTATAATTACTCATAACATCTTGTTGTACAAGAGTTGGTATTTTTTCTGTAGCCATAAGAAATATTCTGAGGGGCAGCTGGGAAGGTGGCTCAGTGGTAGAGTGCTTGCCTTGCATGCCTGAGGCCCTGGGTTCAATTCCTCAGCACCACATAAGAAAAAAAACAAGCCGGAAGTGGCGCTGTGGCTCAAGTGGTAGAGCGCTAGCCTTGAGCTGAATTGCTGAGGGACAGCGCCCAGGCCCAGGGTTCAGGCCCCACGACCGGACCTCCCCCCCAAAAAAAGAAATATTCTGAGTAAAAAAAGAAAGGAAGAATAGAAGAAAATGAAAGAAAGAAAAAGAGAAAGAAACAAGAGAAAGAAAGAAAAGAGAGAAAGAGAGATAGGTATGGATGGAGGGAATGAGGAAGGAAAGAAGAAAGAAGGAAGGAAGGAAAAAAGGAAGGAATGAAGGAACAAAGGAAGGAAGGGAGGAAGGAAGGGACAAAAACAATTTAATCTATAAAATCTGCTATTTAGCCCAAAATAAACTTCATGTAATTAACCCTAGTAAATGCAAGTTTGCAATTTTCCTTTCTCTGCCTGTTCCACATGCATGAATGAAACAAACAAAAGAAGGATCAGAAATAACCAGGTGAATCTGTTTGCATCTATAGTAAATATGTATACAAATCTTTTTCTCATTTTTAACATCATCAAATAACTATTTGCAAACAATTTACATTTAGTTATAAATATTCAAAAATTTGAGGTAACCAAAGGATGTCAATATATTATAGAATATGAGTACTATTAATAAGAGTGCTATTAATATTTATAAATTTATTATTATTGATATTCATTTAATATTACAGTCTTCATGTTATATTAATTATAAAATTTTTATTTTGTATTTTATCAGAGAAATTAGCATCCTCTGATTTTTTCGTCTGTGAGAGTCTACTAGCAGACCGTAATTAAAATCAAAGGAGATCTGTATTTGTTGGCTCAAACGAATATTTCTGAAAGCAATTAACTCATCAGAGATTGTTCAAATACTTCATAAGGGCCTTCGAAAGGCTGTACAATGTTTACATGGTTACCTGTGATGTGATTCAAGAGCCACTAAACAATCTTACTTCACTTTGCCATCAGTATAATTATTCATTCACATAATTCACGTGTTATAAGCTTGTCCTTAAGTTATTATCTTCTATGAAATAATATCCAAATGATATATCACACTGAGTTAAAGAAAAAGTTTCAAAGTGTATTGGATGATGTAACTCCTTCCAGATACACATGTTGAAATTCTATTCCCCTGTCTGGTGGCACACACTTAAATTCCTAGTGGTATTGGAGTATTGAACCCAAAACACTATACTTGTGAAATAGCATCTCCATTACTGCCATACCTGCAGATTGTAGATGGATTGCTTATTTTGAGGTAGTATCACTATGCCTGGGCCTGATTGGACTGCAGTCCTACTAAAACAAGCATAAAACACTGCACCCAGCAAATGGTTAGTTTCTGAAACTTCTTTTTTTGTCTAGGCTTCCCTGGAACTGGAATTCTCTAATTGTTGATGCCCAAGTAGATAACATTACAGGTTTGAGCCACTTTATTCACTAAGCTATACAATTTCAAAATGTCTTGATATTGCCTATATTTGTGCTTAACATATATAGTTAGCCTTAATTTTCTCCCTCTTAAGTTTAGTACTCTTGAGCTGAAAACATTGGCTTTCTTGATATACATGGCTTTGTTTTGGATGGAATCACATCACAATAAAAAAATCTCCCAAAAGTTTATTTCAAAAATCATGGAAAAGAAGGCTTCAGGTTGGAAAAAAATTGATCCTTAAGTTCTAAATGCAATACATTTATAGTGTTAGTCAATGCTTTCCTAATTATGAGAAGGAAGGTAGAAATGTGAAAGATGTTAGATATAATTTGATAACCTTCTAGTTCTCCATAGAAATTCTGTAGTTGCCACTTCATGTTATCTTCCTTCCTTAAAGCTTGCTTTAAAACCCTCTGGGTGGATATTGGCTGAACTGATTGGTAATCTTCTCCAGGAAATGAAGCTGATTTTAGAAGGCTGATGGTGTAGTAAATAAAGGAATGATGAGAATGAGCACAGATATTGTCACAAAATGAGCAGACCTCCATTATATAATTTGCAAATATCTTTAGTAAGTCTTAATTTTTATGCTGTAGTAGGAGCATCTATACAATGCTGAGAATTAGAATTCTACACAATATACAATGAGAATTGGAATTCTACAAAATATGAAACATTGTTAGGTAAGGGTTGTTCAAGGATGTAATCTTAGCTAGGTAAGAGATTGAGATCTGAAGATTACAGTGTGAAGACAGCCTGGAGTAGGAACGATCATTCGATACTTAATTCCAATTAGCCACCAAGGGAAATGGATTTCTAGGTCAAATGGTATGTAGAGCACTGGCCTTCAACATAAAAGCACCATCCAGGCCCTGAGTTTAAGCCCTGGGATCAACAGAAACAAAAACACAAAATACAACATAGAGTTAGATATTTTATAATGAAGCATACTCTAATGTACTCTTCAGTGTTAGAAAGACTAAACTTCTGTGTTAGCTTTATAACCTACCACAATAAGTGTTATTGTTCATTTATTAAGCAGGAAGGCTTACTCAGATTTAGAACTTTGAAGGTTTCAGTGTATGTTCAGTTGGTTTTATTGATTTTGGGGCCTGTGACAAGACAATGTCAAGGTGGGGAGTATGTCAGAGAGAAATGTTTCGACCTAGAATGATTAGAAGATAAAAGAAGAAAGTAGATGAGAATCTAGTTCTCATGTGTTTCACTCTAAAAAATTTAATCTCCAGAAGAACTATTCAGGTATTCTCCACAGTCTGGGAGGAAATAGAAAGTCATTTTTCTTTAACACGTAGGTCTTTCTGGGGCATTCTAAAAGCAAATGGCCATAACTTCACCATTGATAATGACTTGTCCAGGGGTTGAAGCAACTAGATATTTCTATAAATTCTAATCAGATCTCAGTAGACTAAATATTTTATGGAATTCCTATTAAAATATTTTCTTGCAGTCTTCATACAACATATGTGTTTATCTGTGTGTTTGTATGTGTGTATGAATAAACGAATACAACAATGTAGAGGATAAAAGTATTAGTATGGCCTTTTGTTTTTCTTCTCAAACCATGAAAGCCTGCCACAATCCCAATCAAATCCCATCCAAGATTAAAACATCAATGCTGTCCCAAAAGTTTTTCATGCAAACCCTAGTACATCCACCTCATTTAAGATGGCCATGGTATATGAGCATTTAAAGTCTTATAATTATATTGTCATCAAGGAAACAATGTACAATATTTCTTTTAAAAATACCTAGATTTTAGAACACTTATCCAGAAAATTAAAGGAAATAATTATGGTATTAATTTAAATATTTAGTCACGTAAATGGGTATTCTATATCCACAGAGGCCTATTAAACCACATGATTGAAAACCTCATCTATTACCAACTTCCATGAAGACAGTTCTTGCTGAAAATAAACGAGATGTGGTAAACAAATAAAAATGTATGCCACTAACAAATGCTGCTGTTCTAAAGCATGGAAGTGACAGAGCAATTAATGCCTGTGAACAGCAGGTTCTAAATAGTGGAATGTGATTACACCCTAAGTAGAAAAATCCACAGATATTTCAGATTTTGCTTCGTTGTTCACATTTATGAGATATATTTTGGAAAGCACAATGAATGAAAGCACGTTGTTTGTAAAACTTTGCTGGCTGATAGAAACTTATTGAAATGTATCAAATGAGAAGACTGACAATATGGTGGATAAGATGTGGTATGCAGCTTTAAATACAGACTGAAGCAAACCAAAGAATTGGAATTATTTTTTTCCTTAACAAATACTTTCTGGGTATATTGGGCTATACAGTATAATGATGAAATAATCATGTCTGTGGAAAAGTAAGGAAAAAACACTGTCACCTTTTGAATTTCTTTTTAAAGTGAATCTTAAATGAGAAAGATGAAGAAAATTTAAATGCGTTAATAAAATATTATCAAGTATTAGTTTAATTTTTGATTAAAAGTTAAAACAAACTGAGAGACTATTAGTCCTGGAACATGTTTTCTTTTGTTCTTGTTTTTTTGGGGGGGTATATATATTTTTTTCAGAAAGGCATCCTTGTCTTAACCATTTCCCATAAAATTTATGCTGTCATAGGATCAGAGGTTTTTTTTGGCTAAATTAAGATAATAGCAGGCTCATTTTATGCCAACACAATATATAAACACCAATGACATTTTTCACTGAACAACCACTCATAAAAAAATCATAAAATAATAAAGTGAAAATCCATGTCAATATTTTTGTCAGTCATGGGGCTTAAATTCTGGGCCTGGGAATTGTCCATCAGTTCTTCAGCTCAATGCTACCACTGTACCACTTGGGCCACAGTGCCATTTCTTGTTTTTAGGTGGTTTATTGGAGATAAGAATCTCACAGACTTTTCTGCTCAGGCTGGCTTTGAACCACGATCCTCAGATCTCAGAATCCTGAGTAGCTAGGATTACAGTCACCAAAGCTCAAATCCAAGTCAATTTTTTAAAAAGCAAGCTTATTGAAACTTCTGGCTTTTTCCAATAAACAATCTTATTTTTTCAGTATTAGTTTATAACTATGAGTTACTTTTAGATGTAACTGTGAATTTTTTAATAGAATCAAATATAATTCTTACCATTACTCTGTATTTCACAAAAATCCACTGTAATGGATTTTCACCAAAGTCAATTATTACATACTATCTCACACACTACTGTTATTACATTCTGTATTGCATATAGTGTGAAGTGAAAATAATTTCGACAATTTCATATAAATTTTAGGTGCTATTTTAACATTACAAATTCACATCTGTGGTTTTAACTAAGGAAAAAATTTAGAGTTAAAAATAAAATATGAATGGGAAGGGATGGGAAGGGGAAACAAAGGAGGAGGCTACAATGCTTGATAAGAAATGTACTCATAATCTTGCCCATGTAATTGCAACCTCTCTGTAGAGTATTTTCACAATAAAAAAAAGAAATGCAAAAAAAACAAATATGAATGTTTAGTGTGTCCCAATTAAACCAAAAATTCTGAGTTCATCCACATGAAATTATTTTCTTTCCACTAAACAATTTGAAGTATTACCATTGAAAATAGTTAGGCAAGAGGAGGCAAAATTCAAGTCACGTCAAACAACGTCTGTTATTTTGCTAATCCCTCCACTAAGAAGATCTCCCTATTCCCAGTTGTCACAAAAATTGAAGTATCTCTTAGAATTCTATTTGGAAAACTTCTATATCATTGATTCTTTTTGTATTTTCTATTATATGAAACAAAATATAGACACAAAACAATTGAAATAAAATACACATATATGTTGAAGTCATCACAGCTGGAAAACAACCAACAAATTGGAACTTCACCAGGAACAAAAAGATATTGTGCCCACTTTATTTTTTTAAGTACAAAACCTTCAAATACATGTTAATTTGAGTAGAACTATAAAGATAACTGTCTCTCAGAAATAAGGTTGTGCTAATTTGTAATTAAATTCATCTGGATGAACCTAATATAGCAAGTCCCTTGAATGAATCAAATTGTTTAAAACAAATGTAACTGTATGTGAAGCAAGATATGTACATATTTAAAAGAATAATTGCTACAGTATCAAATCACAAAAATCATGACATACTTAAAAATTTCAGAAATGCAATTAGAGCAGTGTACATGAAGTACATAATTTAAAACTACTCCAAATTACAGTGCTTTTAGAAGACTGAATATGTGTTATCTAAAGGAAAAATCAGCACATTATATAAATGAAATTAAAAATCTCATGAAAAGAGAGAATTGAAAATAATATTTTAATAAATGGTGGTCAAAATCTAGTACTGACAAAATTGCATACCTATTTAGTTAGATTCAAAAAAGACCCAAGATACAGGATTCAAATAAAAATTTGAGACCTGTAAGTTGCTAAATTGATATATCTGTCCAGTTTGTGGAGTGTGATTTCAAGATCACATTTTGGTAGGTTTCATACCAAGTAAGTAGATGTTTCTAATCAAAAATCATAAGGAATAAAACAACAACTCTGTTTCATAATCATTCAGTCTTAGTACTTCAGACATTGTATTAATTGGAAAAAAATAATTGAAAGTATGATGGGTCAGTAGTTAGCCTTTAGTCACTACATTTTCCCCAAAAACTTCAGATGTACTCTTTTGATATTAATTACAAATATATTTATCAACATACAGATATAATATGAGCTTATATATGTAAATATATGTATATATTATAAATATGTCAATTATTTAGTTATATTTTACATGTGCATCATAAATATTGATTTATATATAAACGTAATTTATCTCAACATATATACATATCTACATATATACATTTTTCCTTTTTTTGGTCAGTCCTGGGGCTTGAAATCTGGGCTTGGGTGCTGTCCCTGTACTCTTCAGCTCAATGTAAGAACTCTACTGCTGGAGACATAGCGCCACTTCCAGTTTTCTGGTGGTTTACTGGAGAGAAATATTTCATGGAATTTCCTGTCTGGGCAGGCATTAAACTATGATCCTCAGATCTCAGCCTCCTGAGTAGCTAAGGTTATAGGCATGAGCCATGGGCGCACGGTTAAATTTATATATCTGAGATTTGTTAGTGGAACAAAGGGTACAGAAACTATTATTCTTATCAGGAAAGGACTTCACACTGACAGGTATCATTACAAGAAGAAATACGATAAATATTCACAGTGGCACAAAAATCCCTTAGATGCCTTGCAAGACAGCATGTTTTTCCATTCACTGCATGTGGTTTGAGCAGATTGCAACCCAAGTGAATGTAGAAGATATTGGACCCTAACAAAACTGACAATTGCATAAACCCAGTCCTCTATGACAGATTTAACAAGGCCTATCTTGGAGATTCTTGTTAGGGACATGATAAAAAATTTATAGTTTAGTTGTGATTACAGAACAGTTTTACACCTGTCACTAAGCCATTACCTTTATTTAACACAGTCCCTTTTTCTCTAACTTATATTTTCTTGGCTCAGGAAACTGTTTTTTGCTTGTGAAAACCTGGCTGTTTACAATATAGAAATGGGTTTTTCATCCTTTTGAAATTACTGTCTGTATAGTGTTCTATGAGATGAGCTTCCTATGATATTCCATATCATAGGAATAAATTACTCTGATTCAAACTTGGACAACAGCTAGCTTGTTCTCTCTCCTAGGAAACCATCTGTATAGACTTTTTACATGTAAACAGACCCTCATTTACTTACAAAAGTCTGTCAGTGAGTCAAACCTAACTCACCCAAGTGAGGTGAATTCCTCTCTCATGCTTCTTTTACATTAAAAATGGTAAGAACTGTTCAACAATGCATATACTTTTTAATGTGAAGTGTGACTCCTATTTTCCATAATGTGAATCAAGGAGAGGAATCAGTTTAAGATGTGAAAGAGCCTTTCTAAGAATTTTGGACCTTGAAAATTGTCCTGGGTATTCATTTTTGGAAAAATATTCCTTTTCAAAGACAAAGGACTCCTTTTTTTTATATTGTGCAGGTACTGGGATTTGAACTCCTGGCCTTGAGCTCTACCTGGGCTTTAATTCTCTATGTTTAATCTATAGACCTGAGCCACACTTTCACTTCTTCCTTTTACCAAGAGTGGAGAAAAGAATCTCCTAGGTTTATCTACTTGGAATAGCTTCGAATTGCAATTATCAAATTTGAAACGGTTCCAAGTATTCCGTCTAAGGCATATTCAACAACTAGTGAAACTTGTGTTGGCTATAATTATGTATCTTTCTCTATGTGTGCACATTTACATCTGTATATGTATGTGTGTATTTGTGTGTATGCTAACGTGCAAGTGAACCTACATAAAGGCATATACACACATATATGCATATATAAATGAATATACAAATACAAATATATGTGCATATATATGTATATCAGATGTTCAGTGATTTAATCTATAGTTCCTAGCACATAGTCATTCTCACAAAATGTACATGATAAATTGCTCTGCAGATCTGTGATCTATTATGGATATCCTTTGTACTCACTTCCCCCATTAGTTTTTGACCATCCCTGTGAACAACTTCGGTCTACTTTCCATAGGACAGCTTTTTTTTCATTACAGGTAGTTACTAACTGATAATAAAAGAAAAAAGGTTGCTTGTAAAAGAAAAAAATTCTTGATTATAGCCATTCTACCTGGGGTGAGGTGATATCTCAATGTTGCTTTGATTTGCATTACTTTTATGGCTAGAGAGGTTGAGCATTTATCCATGTGACTATTGGCCATCCTTCTTTCATCTTCAGAGAAGTTTCTCTGTAAGTTTTTAGCCCACTTATTTATTGGGTAGTTGTTTCTTTGAAGATTTGTTGTTGGGGGATTTAATTTGTTGATATCCAGGTAGACTTTAGATATGAGACCCTTGTCTGTTGTATGGTTAGTGAAGATTTTCTTCCAATCCGAGGACATTCTATTGATCTTGCTAGCTATGTCCTTTGCCATGCAGAAGCTCTGCAATTTCATGCAATCCCATTTGCCCATTTTCTTTGATTTGTTGTGTTTCTGGGACTCTATTAAGGAAATTTTGGCTTGTGCCAAGGAGACCTAGGGTTTCTCCTTTTCCATCCTGTAATGTTTTCAGAGTGTCTGATTTGACTCCAAGGTATTTGATCAATTTGGAGTTGATTCTGGTGCAGAGTGATATATAAGGATCTAACTATTTTTCTGCAAGTAATTAACCAATTTTTCCAGCACCATCTACTGAAGAGGCTGTTAGATGTTGGAGGAGATGTGGACAGAAGGGAACCTTACTGCATTGTTGGTGGGAGAGTAACCTTGTTCAACCATGTTGAAAAGCAGTATGGAGGTTCCTCAAAAGACTCTACATAGATCTCCCCTATGACCCAGCAATCCCACTTTTGGGCGTTTCACCAAATGATCACAAATAAGACCACACTAAAGCTACCAGCTCAACTATATTTATTGCAGCATTATTTACCATAGCTAAGACATGAAACCAACCCAGATGCTCCTCAGTAGATAAATAGATCAAGAGAATGTGGTATATACACACAATGGAATTCTATGCCTCCATCAGAAAAAAATGACATTGCCCCATTTGTTAGGAAATGGAAAGGCTAGGAAAAAATTCTATTAAGTGAAGTAAGCCAAGCCCAAAGAAACATAGGTTTCATGGTTAACCTTATTTGCAACAACTAGTATATGTCTGAGTCAAGCAGAAAAGGTCAGATGGGTTGATGTTAGGGACATGAACCCTAAGATATGTATTCAAATGTTTTTAATGCGATTTTTTCTAACATATTTAAAGATTATTTCTTTGTTGCTTTGTATGTCCCTCCCCCACGGTATAACCCCTGCTTTCACTGTATTTGATGTTGGTATAATTTGTAGGGGGGGGTGGGAAATAACAATTCGTTTAAATAAGGATACGGGTGGACCCATTGCAACACTAATATGTACAAGTGCTTATGTCGAAAAACGAACTTTACTACTTTGGTTGGCGGGAGTATTTGATATGGGGGACAAGGAGGATTGGAAGTTCTGGGAAGGAGAAACAAAGGAGGACGCTACAATGTTTGATAAGAAATGTACTCATTATCTTGTCCATGTAATTACAACCCCTCTGTACAGTATTTTCACAATAAAAAAGAAAAAATAATAAAAAGAACAAAATTTTTAAAAATATATAAAATAATCTTGTAGAAGATTAAAAAAATAAAAGAAAAATAATTTTAGGTCACAGGTTAAAGTATCTTATCCCATTCCAATGATTCCTATGAGATAAAATTTATAGTAGAAGTAAAAGTGAAAAGGAACTCCTAGATATGTTATTTTACCATTTAGAATGGCAAAGAATAATATCATGTCACTGTCATAACTCTTAAAGATTGCAAGGTTAACCGATGGTTGCTTTCATGTTCCCACAAAACCAGTAGATCCTGAAGCATAATAGTAGCCCAGCAGAAATTCTAAGTAGCAGACATGGGGCATGGAAGAGAAAGAGAGGAAATGAGACAGAGTGAAAGAAAGAGAGAAATATCATAATATTGAAAGTGAATAATAGATAAACAGGAGCTGCATGAGAATATTCATACTGCTATCTTTAGACTCTAATGTGTACATTTGCAGGTATTTGATATTTGTAATCCATCAACATGAAATATAAAGTTATGTTGATAAAAATAAAAGTGACTCAGAAGAAATTATAAATGCAAAAACGATCTTCACAGCAGCAAACTCTCAGAGATATTTCATGACTTTGAAAAGGATAAAGTGGCTGAAGTTACTATAAATTTAGAAGTACAACAATTCACAAAAATAGAAAAAGATATTTATATATTTCCTTATATAACCCAAAGCAAAAGGAAAATGTTGTTTAGATGATTTTTTTAAAAACACAGTCTCTCAAGTGCTAAGAAGTTGGCTCAGTGGTAGAGTGCTTGCCTTTCATGCATGAGGCCCTGGGTTTGATTCCTCAGCACCACATAAGTAGAAAATGATGGAAATGGTGCTGTGCCTCAAGTGTTAGCGCTAGCCTTGCCTGAGGAACAGCACTCAGGCCCCAGAGTTCAAGCCCCATGACCAACAAAGTCAAAATAAAACAAAACAAAACAAAACACAGTCTCTCACATTTGTGGCCTCAACTCTGTAATACTGTTGCTTCAACCTAGGGCTAAGATTTTAGTTGTGGACATGTATCAACTCTCCTGATTCAGACTCTACTTGATCATTTTTTAATAAATATTTTGTTCTTAATTTTCCTAGTTGTAAATTCACATGCACCTATAAAAAAATGTTTTGACCACCCCAGTAACCTTCTCAAAGTACCTCCTAATGATGACTAACAAAAAGTTGTATTATATAACAACAAGTAAAACAATGCTACAAAGAAAACCAATAATTAAATAATGATTAATAAAATAAAAAACAAAACAATTACCAGTGTTTTTAGTATTTGAAGTGCACTACATATTAGATTTTACTATTTTCTCATATTCCTGTACATTTTAAACCGCCTAAGATTATGATGTTCAACAAGATTTTTATAGGCTATGAATAGTCTTCAAAGTTACACACTAAGGTTATTATTTATGGCTCACCTCAATATTTGTTTATGGCTTATATCATCTCTTGTTCCTCGCTAAAATATAAAGTAAGGAATCCCTAAATTTTAACAAGAACTGTGTAGTTAGCAAGTCTTAACCCTTCATTCTGCTTCTTTACACAAAGACTTTGCAACTTCTCATTAACAAAATTTCTATAAATTCTGAAATGTACATACTTAGCACTATATGTCTGCTAACATAAATCTTAAATACATTATAGAAAATTTGATACCTGCCAAACAGTCCTAATTTTGGCATATTTAAGCAAATTCCTAAAATTAAATAGATATAAAACACTAAAATTTTTAACAACCCTTAACACTTGCTGTTGTGTTCATTATGACATGTGCCTTGTATAGAACAATTGAATTATTTCCCCTACACATCTCTTGAACCACAAATATCTGGAATTATTTTGTTTTTGACATGTCCATCTTGACATTATTCTTAAATGTGTGCTTATGTAAGAAGTACATGGTTCTAAAATTTCAAAATTCTTCTAAACTTACTTTTTGTTGAATTGCCTAGTTTAAGAAAATCAATTACACTTTATATATAAAAAATATTCTGTGCTCAATTCAGCATCACATAAACTAACATTGTAATGATACTGAGAAGATTAGCATGGCCCCTGTGCAAGGATGACAGGCAAATTCCTGAAGCATTCCATAGTTTTACAATAGATGCTGGAGGGGATGTGGACAGAAGCGAACCTTACTGCATTCTTGGTGGGAGTGTAAACTTTTTCAACCATTTTGGAAATTAGTATGGAGGTTCCTCAAATGACTCCACATAGATCTCCCCTATGATCCACAAATCCCACTTTGGGGCATTTACCCAAATGATCACAAACAAGACCATACTAAAACTATCAGCACAACTACTACAATTATTGCAGCATTATTTAAGATAACTAAGATATGGAACCAACCCCGATGCTCCTCAGCAGAAGAATGGATCAAGAGGATGTGGTTTATATAAACAATGGAATTCTATGCCTCCATCAGAAAGAATGGCATCACCCAATTTGTTAGAAATTGGAAAGATATGGAAAAAATATTAAGTGAAGTAAGCCAAATCCAAAAGAACACAGGTCCCATGGTTTTCTTAATTTTCAATAACTAATATATGTATAGTATAAGCAGAAAAGGTCAAAAGGTATGTCCATATGACCAGATAACATAATGTTCCGGGAAATGAAACCCAAGATAGGGATACAAGAATTTTTCTCCTTTTTGCTATTGTTTCTAATGTACTTATAATGTGCAATGTGATTTTTTGTGTCTTTTTATAGGTTCCTCCCCATGCTATAACAAATGTTTTCACTGTATTTGAAGTTGGTGCGCCTATATCTTGTATATATGCTCTTCTAATTTGGGGAGAGGAAGGAAAAAATCAAAATGCCTAAATAGGGATACAGGTTGACCCATTGTAACAATGAGATGCACAAGACACTATGCTGAAAAATGAATGTTACAATTTAGGCAGGGGAAGGGGGGAGGGCAGTGTACTTGTGGAGGTGCGAAGGAAGGAATGGTAGGGGAAAAATAAAGGAGGAGGTAACAATGCTTGTTAGGAATTGTTCTCATTACCTGGCTCATGTAAATATGACCCCTGTGTACAGTATTTTTACAATAAAAAGTATAAAACTTTTCTAAGAGGGAGGAGTTTATTTCCTTTCTTTTGCTTATATAATATTGTTAACAAAGAAATTAATGCAAAAAACTGATATGAAGATATTTAGAATGGATGTATGTGTGTATGTGTGTGTGTGCATGCGCGCGCAAGTAGCATGCGTGTACAGGAAATTGCATTTCTGTTGGCATGCTCAGAATTTGAAATCGCAGCTTCAAGGTCTTGCTAGGCCTTTCCTCTCTAGATTGGTGAGCTACTATATAAGCTACATCTTCATTCTTGGCCCTATGCTAGTTCAATAAATTTTTGAAAAATTATCTCATGAATTTATTTTGCCTTGATTGGGTTCCAACTGTTATCCACAGATCTCGGGCTCCTGAGTAGATGTCTGGAGGAGTTAGGATTACAGGTGCGACCATCCAGCACAAGGTTTTCAGAATAATTTCAAAAGTAGAAGAAAATTTACTTCACAGGGTCCTGTTTTATCATCTCCTACTTTGAAAGCATTTTGGGTGATTGTATATGAATTTTTTAGGTTTTTGATTCTTAAAAGTCAGTTAATGATAATATTTAAAAGTTTTAGTACTTTTTAAAAAGGAAACTGGAAGTTTCCTCAATTTATAAGCTCAACTCTACATGATAACCCAATCTCACCAACACAGTCTGTGTTGAAGACAAAATGTAACAGAAAACAATCACCATGGACATTAATTGCTATGCTATTATTTCTTGGACAATATGAATATTGAATTGAGAGTGTAAGAGAATGGAGAGATTTTACCTACCTTTTGTGTACTGCTAAAAGGCTTTTGGAAACTTTGCCTCATTTCCTTTCTCTCTGTATGTCTTTGGGTCATCTACTTAAGGCATTTAATTACAATTTTTCCCAACACTAAAATGGTAATAACATTAGCATTATAACAAATATTATCTTAAGAATTAAGGGAAATAAAACTTGTGAAGTACTTAACCTAAACTTCTGTGAAGGAGCTTTGAGTTTAGCCAGCATTTTTTTTAAATACTAAATAGAATGCAATAAGCATTACAAAAACCATTACATGTAGTGAGAAACCAGAAGTAATGTTATCTATTGACCATGTTCTGCTTCCAAGGAAACCAGGGTGATAACTTCTTATTCTGTAAATCAAACTGGTTATCTTATATCTTACGTCTTGGTAGTGTAAAAGTATCAGGGAAAGAATAATGAATGAATGTTGTAGACTGAGGTGAAGTCCATATGAAAATGTGAAAAACTGATAAAACGTAAAACTACCTTCGCGATATGTTGTGGTTTACATTTTAAGGAAGACCTAGAAGAATGAATTCTCTTTTTGATATCCTAGCATAGTTCCTTAGAAGTAGGAACTCTTTCTTCCTTCTTGTAGAGGCATCATCAGATGAGAGGAACTGTATTTTTTTGTTTGCTTCCTTCCATTTATTCTTCAGTTTGAAATCTGAACTACTTGAGACTGAAAGAGAGCAAGGGAAATTAGACACATAGACTTTGGAAAGACCAATTAACATAAAATAAATAAAAAGCATATAGCCTTGTTAAAGGACTAAATAAATTGAATTATATGGTTTCAAGCATTAACAGAAAATGATTTAAGCAATATCATTTTATTGAAAATTGAAAAATGTTAGGAGTGGCTTAATATTTTTCTATCTACTACCTTGAATTAATTATTGATTTTGTATAGAGAGATTAAAGATGAGATTAACAAGAAACTTGATTAAAATTGGACAAAAGTTCTGAAAAGACATCTTTTCCATAAAGCCCTGAAAATCGCCAGTGGGCTAACAAAGTTGTGTTTAATACAACTTCTATGCTGGCTTAATGGTTTGTGAACTGAAATCATTAGAGAAATGTAATTCAAAATTACTATGATAAGGAGTTCCGGGAAGATGGCGGAGGAGAAGCTGGAGGCTAAACAAGCTCTCGCAGAGAAAAGAGTTTTATTTTATTTTTTTAAAATTTAATTTTTTTTTGTGAACATACTGTACAGAGGTGTTACAATTACATGGGCAGGATAATGCGTACATTTCTTATCAAGCATTGCAGCCTCCTCCTTTGTTTACCCTTCACATCCCTTCCCAATCTCCCCCCTACCCCCCCACCCATTCCTCCCCCCTCCCCCCCACACCAACGTTGTAAAGCTCATTTTCTACATGACAACTTGTACTTCTCATTGTTGCAAGAGGTCCACCTGTATCCTTAAACGACTTGTTTTTCCCCATCTCCTCCACAAGTTATACTGACATAAAATATAGTGAAAGCAGGGGTTATACTGCGGGGGAGGGACATACAAAGCAACAAAGAGATAATCTTATAAATGCATTAGAAACAAATGCATGAAATAAAAAAGCATTAAAATACATATCTAAGGGTTCATTTTCCTAACGTCACATTATCTGACCTTTTCCGCTTGACTCATACATATACTACATATTGCAAATAAGGGAAACCATGGGACCTATGATTCATTGGGCCTGGCTTACTTCACTTAATATAATTTTTTCCAAGTTTTTCCATTTCCTAACAAATGGGGCAATGTCATTCTATCTGATGGAGGCCTAGAATTCCATTGTGTATATACCACATTTTCTTGATCCATTCATCTACTGAGGAGCATCTGGGTTGGTTCCATATCTTAGCTATGGTAAATAATGCTGGAATAAACATAGTTGTGCTGTTAGCTTTAGTGTGGTCTTGTTTGTAAACATTTGGGTAAATGCCCAAAAGTGGAATTGCTGGGTCATAGGGGAGGTCTATGTGAAGTCTTTTCACGAACCTCCATACTGATTTCCAAAGTAGTTGAACAAGTTTACACTCCCACCAACAATGCATTAAGGTTCCCTTCTGTCCACATCCCCTCTTGCATCTGTTGTTGTTAGAGTTCTTGATTATAGCCATTCTAACTGGGATGAGGTGGTATCTCAATGTTGTTTTGATTTGCATTTCTTTTATGTCTAGGGAGATTGAGCATTTTTCTTCCTGTGTCAATTGGCCATCCTTCTTTCTTCTTCAGAGAAGTTTTTCTTCAAGTCTTTAGCCCACTTATTTATTGGGCAGTTGTTTCTTTGAGGATTTGTTGTTGGGGGATTTAATTTTTTGAGTTCCAAGTATATTTTAGATATGAGACCCTTGTCTGTTGTATGGCTAGTGAAGATCTTCTCCCAATCCGTACGCTTTCTGTTGATCTTGCTAGCTATGTCCTTTGCCATGCAGAAGTTCTGCAACTTCATGCAATCCCATTTGTCCAACCTTTATTTCTGGGAAGATGGCGGAGGAGAAGCTGGAATCTAAACAAGCTCTCGCATAGAAAGCAGTTTTAGAGTTCCAGTGAACAGTCCTAAGCCAGAGAATCACACCAAGTGTGCCATCACAGGACAGAGAGTCAGGCCAGAGAGAGAAAGGAGTTTTAGAGCTCTAGCGAACAGACTTAAGCCAGAGAATCACACCAAGTGTACCATCATAGTGCAGAGAGTTAGGCCAGAGAGGGAAAATCCAGGCAAGGAGACAGATCTGAGCACTTGCTAGCAGCCGCCACTGCGGGCTACAGTGGTGGTGGAGGTGGCAATAGCCGCCATACCTGCAACACAGAGAGTCCAGGACAAAGGAGCCAGACATGGCACGCGAGTGTATTCTACTGAACACCAACAAGAACCGACAAGGAGCAGACATCTTCATCCTGCAGTTCATAGACCAGAGATGATCTAGGAACAAAAATGCAGTGTGAGTAGAAGTCTAACTTCCTCACTCCCCCAGAGATGATCTAGGAACAAAAATGCAGTGTGAGTAGAAGCCTAACTTCCTCACTCCTTCTCAGGGAGCAGAGGAGGGAAGTCCACCCCTCCCCGCCATTACAGGAGATCTCCATGTTTGATACTGACAAAGCTTGGCTGACCTGCTAGCTCAAACACAGGCCTTGGAAGAAAACTAGAGTCATATAGCAGGTCACAAGATCCTAAAGTGACATGCCAAACTCAGCTCCATCCAGGGAAAAGTCACCCAGCTCGGGCCGCCAGCCCCAGGAGTGGGTTTCTTCACTGGGTAATCAGAGCCAGAGGCTGCCCCTCTCTTTAGCAGCATGGACAATCCATTGAAATTCAGTAAACATAAACCCTGAGAGTGGCTCCAGGCTGGGCTCTGTGAGTCTTTCACAAAGTCTCCTCAGGGAAAAGCTACTGTTTGCTAAAATGCCTCAACTCTACCCAGAACCTAGCCTCATCAGAGCATCTACAAACATGAGGAAAAAGCCATCTCCCTCTTTTGTGATACTCAAAGCAGATCTCCCTCCCATTGAAGTAGCCAGGGGAGAGGATCACAAAATCCTTTGTACAGCATAGCATTTTTCTGCCTGTTCAAACAAACTGCTTAAGAAACCAACTAAGCCACAGGAAAATCAAATACCACAAGCAGACCAGAGACTCCAACAAGAGGCTGGTTATGGACACAAGGGATATAAAAGATCTTCCCACCACTCCCAAAAAAATCAAAGAACTTGTTTTTTTCTCTGTTTCTTCTTCTTCTTCTTTTTTTTTTTTTTTTTTTGGTACCTTTCATAAAAATATTTTTCTTCTAAAACTTTTTTTTTAATTTTTAATTTTTACCATTTTGAAAAAAAAATTCTATACTAGTAACTTTTTTCTCTTCCTCTTATAATTTTTATTTTAGGAGTATATGTGTGTGTGCATTTTTCTTTCTTTTTTGTTCTTTCTTTTCAAAAAATATTTTTGTTTTTTGTTTAGCTCTACTGAATGTCTGATTTTTTTTCTTTTTTGCTCATTTTTTTCACCTTTTCTGCTCTTTTGCTCTTCTTTGTGTGACTTAATTGTTGTTCTGCACATCCTCAGATATACCCATAGTCGATTATTAGACTTTATCCCCCATTGTGTACACATTTAATCCACAAATTTATTACTCAATTCAAAGCCTCTTAGACTTAAATTCCTAGCAGTATTACCTCTTTATACCTATATAATATTTTAAGTATTTTTATTTTTAAGGTTTTCATGTCTCCTTTATATCCCTCCCGTTCTCTCATTATACCCACATTCTTCTCTGAATATTTCATTTTCAATCTACATATTTTTAATCATTACACTTTTTATTTTTTTAATTTTTGCTTTTCTATTTTTTCTTGTCTCTTTTTTCTCTTTCTCTTTCTTCTTTTTTTCTCTCTCTACTTTTATCCTATCCTACCTCTTTCCCACTTTGCGATTAGGACTTAGTTAAGTAAACTCTCCCTGGTCCTTCCCATATTTCTCTTTTCCTATTTTTACCCACATGTCTCCCTAAAACTAATAATTTCTGGTTTTCCAAATTCTACTTTGCGGTTTGTAGCCCATTATTATATAGTTGTTTGATGTTGAATAGGTATATCTGTTGAACTAGACTGTATCTGCAGACTTTTGATTGTGGATCTACAGACTTTGGTTGATGCTTGCCTTAAGATAGTGTTCTAGCACAAAACTGGTGTTACTTTCATCCCAAATGGGCAGAGTAAGCCGAAAAAACACAAGAAAAATGGCAAGTCCGGGTAGCTCAAATCCCACTCATGACAATCATGAGACAGGACAGATAATGAATAATCCAGAGAAGAGTTCACAAATAGCTCTACAAACACTACTGGCAAACATGGTAAATGAAAAGATGGAAAACATACAAAAGGACTCTGTATGAGAGTGATAGAGAGAGAGAGGAGGCAAACGAAAGGTCAATACTGGAAAAGATTGAAAACATACAAAGGAATCTATATGAGCAAGATAAGGAGAGGGAGGAGGAAAACCAAAGGTTAATACCGGAATATCATGAGCGTGAGGAAGCTACTCTAAAACTGATACAGGAATTGCATGAGCAGCATGAGGACACTCAAAGAGAAGGACAGAAATAGCGTGAGCAGGCTGAGAACACACAAAGAGAACTTCACGAATGGCATGAAAGTGAGGAAGCTAAGCAAAGAGTAATAAAGGAATTGAGAGAGCAGGATGAGAATACACAAAGATCACTAAAGGCATTCATGGAATCCATTAAGGAAGAGCTGAAGGATTTCAGGGAGACCAAGGAAACCATAAACAATCACCAAAGTGATTTGAGAATAAACACTGAACACCAAATTAAGGAAGTAAAGAAGTCCATACAAGATCTAAAACAAAGCTTCAACGAAGAATTTGAAGCCATCAAAGCTGACCAATTAGAAGGAAAAGAAATGAAAAACCAAGTAGAAAGCCTTGAGAGCAGGTTAGACCATGCAGAAGATCGAATCTCAGGGAATGAAGACAGCCTAGATATTATAGAGAAAGAACATACAACCATCCAAGACAAGGCCAAGAAATATGATAGATCTATCCAACACTTGGAAGACACCATCAGAAGGCCTAATCTAAGGATAATGGGTGTAGAGGAGCACCTAGAAACAGAAGTTAATGGTCTAGGAAATTTGTTTAACAGGATCCTAGCAGAGAATATCCCAAACATACAAAAAGATATGCCTATTCAGATACAAGAAGCTTTTAGAACCCCAAATAGACCGGACCAGAATCTGACATCCCACCATCACATTATAATCCACATAGGATCAACTCAGACCAAGGAAAAGATCCTTAAAGCTGTCAGGGAGAAAAGGTTAATCACCTATAAAGGGAAACCAATTAGAATCACCTCAGATTTCTCAGCAGAGACAATCAAAGTAAAAAGAGCCTGGAATGATGTATGCCATGCCCTAAAAACAAACAACTATCAACCAAGAATACTGTACCCAGCTAAACTCTCCTTCATAACTGAAGGCCAAATAAAAACCTTCCATAGAAAAGAAAAATTGAAACAATACATCTCCACCAAACCAGCCCTACAAAAGATTCTTAAAGATGTCCTACACATAGAAAACCAACAAGACCAAAATAAAGGCCAAGAAACTGCACCCAAAATGAGAAACAAAGAAGGATAGGAAGAACCCAGTTTTAGCTGCCCCCAAGAAGGTGGATAACATGGCAGGAACTCCCAAATACCTCTCAGTCCTTTCTCTTAACTTTAAAGGACTGAACTCTCCAATTAAGCGACATAGACTGTCTAGTTGGATAAAAAAAAAACAAGACTCTTCTATCTGCTGCCTTCAGGAGTCACATCTTGCCTGTAAAAACAATGTTAAAGGTTGGAACAAAATCTACCAAGCAAAAGGCCCCCATAAACAGGCGGGAGTTGGAATCCTAATATCAGATTAAATAGACTTTAAATTAAAATTCGTAAGAAGAGATAAAGAAGGTCGCTACATACTAATTAAGGGATCTCTCTTTCAGGAGGATATTACAATTCTGAATATCTGCTCGACAAACAATTGAGCACCCAAATTTATCAAAGAAACACTACTTTCCCTCAAATCCCATATAGATCCAAAGACATTAATTTTTGAGTATTTTAACACACCACTCACCCCACTAGATAGATCAACTCAGCAAAAACTCAAGAGAGAGACAGCAGATCTAAGCAGCTGCATAGATCAACTACACTTAACAGACATCTACCGAACATTTCACACAGCAGCATCAGAATACATGTTTTTCTCAGCAGCACATGGAACGTATTCTAAAATAGACCACATTTTAGGCCACAAAGCAAAATTGATTAATTCAGAAACATTGAAGTTATACCTTGCATTCTCTCTCACCACAAGGGAATAAAATTAGAACTCAATGCCAAAAGCCACCAAAGAAATTCCGGTATCACATGGAGGCTGAACAACACACTGCTGAATCATGAGTGGGTCATGGAAGAGATTAGAAAGGAAATTCATGCTATTCAACAAAAATGAACACACAAACTACCAGCTCCTCTGGGACACAGCAAAGGCAGTACTCAGAGGCAAGTTTATAGCTCTGAGCTCCTACATCAACAAATTGGAGAGATCTGAAACAAACAATTTAATGACACATCTAAACCTCCTTGAAAAAGAGCAGCAAGATAAACCCCAATCCAGTAGGCAGAAAGAAATAATTAAAATTAAATCAGAATTAAATGAATTAGAATCCAAAAAAACTATAGAAAGAATCAACAAAACAAAGAGTTGGTTCTTCGAAAAACTTAACAAAATTGACAGACCCTTAGCAAATCTTATCAGAATAAGAAGAGAACACACCCAAATTAATAAACTCAGAGATGAGAATGGAAACATCACCACAGAAACAACCAAGATTCAGAACATTATAAGGGAATACTTCTCAAAACTTTATGCTAATAAGTTTGAGAACTTGACAGAAATGGACCTTTTCCTAGCAAATATTGACATGCCAAAACTAAACCAAGACGAGTTAAACCATCTTAACAGGCCCATATCAAGCATTGAAATAGAAACAGCAATAAGAGACCTCCCAGCTAAGAAAAGTCCAGGACCAGATGCTTTTACAGCGGAATTTTACAAGGCCTTCAAAGCAGAGCTCACACCAATACTCCTCCAACTCGTCAATGAAATTGAAAGAGAAAGCTCACTACCGAACACATTCTATGAATCCATCATAACCCTCATCCCAAAACCAGGCAGGGACTCATCAAAGAAAGAGAACTATAGACCCATTTCTTTGATGATCATTGATGCACATGGTTATCTCAATAGATGCAGAAAAAGCATTCGACAAGATCCAACACCCCTTCATGATGAAAGTTTTGGAAAAATTAGGCATCCATGGATCATTCCTCAATACAATAGAGGCTATATATGACAAACCTACAGCCAGCATTATACTTAATGGTGAAAAAATAAAACCATTTCCTCTTAACTCAGGAACAAGACATGGATGTCCATTCTCTCCACTTCTCCTCAATCTAGTATTAGAATGCCTAGCTACAGCAATAAGACAAGATGCAGACATAAAGGGGATCCAAATAGGGAAAGAAGAAATAAAACTCTCCCTCTCTGCAGATGACATGATCTTGTATTTAAAGAATCCCATAGACTCCACTCCCAAATTACTCAACCTGATTCAAAACTTTGGCAAAATAGCAGGTTATAAAATTAACCCCCCAAAATCAATGGCTTTTCTGTATGCCAACAATGAGAAAAGTGTGGCTGAAATTAGGAAAGCAACTCGATTTGTAATAACCCCACAAAAAATAAAATACCTAGGAATTAACTTAACCAAAGAAGTGAAGGACCTCTATGATGAAAACTTTAAAATCTTGAAAAAGGAAATCAACACAGAACTTAAAAAATGGCAAAACCTCCCATGCTCCTGGATTGGAAAGATTAACATCGTGAAAATGGCAATACTTCCCAAGGCTATCTACAAATTCAACGCAATACCTATCAAAATTCTAACCTCATTCTTCAAGGAAATAGAAGAGGCAATCCAAAAATTCATATGGAACAACAAAAGACCCTGAATAGCAAAAACGTTCCTCAACGGAAAGAACACTGCTGGAGGAATATCAATACCAAATTTCAAACTCTACTATAAAGCCATAGTAATCAAAACAGCCTGGTATTGGCATAAGAACAGACCTCATTACCAATGGAATAGAATTGAAAACCCAGAAATGAACCCACAGATCTATAGCCATCTAATTTTTGATAAGGGAGCTAAAACAATAGAATGGAAGAAAGACAGCCTTTTCAGTAAATGGTGTTGGCAAAATTGGTTAACTAGATGTACAAAACTAAAGCTAGATCCTTATATATCAAACTGCACAAGAATCAACTCCAAATTGATCAAAGACCTCGAAGTCAAAGCAGACACTCTGAAAACATTACAGGATGGAATAGGAGAAACCCTAGGTCTCTTTGGCTCAGGCCGAAATTTTCTGAATAGAGACCCGGAAACACAACAAATCAAAGAAAGATTGGACAAATGGGATTGCATAAAGTTGCAGAGCTTCTTCATGGCAGAGGACATAGCTAGCAAGATCAATAGAAAGCCCACGGATTGGGAGAAGATCTTTACTAGCCATACAACGGACAAGGGTCTCATATCTAAAATATACTAGGAACTCAGAAAATTAAATCCCCCAACAACAAATCCTCAAAGAAACAACTGCCCAATAAATAAGTGGGCTAAAGACTTAAAGAGAAACTTCTCTGAAGAAGAAAGAAGGATGGCCAATAGACACACGAAGAAATGCTCAACATCCCTAGCCATAAAAGAAATGCAAATCAAAGCAACTTTGAGATACCACCTCACTCCAGTTAGAATGGCAAAAATCAAGAACTCTAACAACAACAGATGCTGGAGGGGATGTGGACAGAAGGGAACCTTACTTCATTGTTGGTGGGAATGTAAACTTGTTCAACCACTTTGGAAAGTAGTATGGAGGTTCCTCAAAAGACTCCACATAGAGCTCCCCTATGGCCCATTAATCCCACTTTGGGGCATTTACTCAAATGTTTACAAACAAGACCACACTAAAGCTACCAGCACAACTATGTTTATTGCAGCATTATTTACCCTAGCTAAGATGTGGAACCAACCCAGATGCCCTTCAGTAGATGAATGGATCAAGATAATGTGATATATATACACAATGGAATTCTATGCCTCCATGAGAAAGAATGACATTGCCCCATTTGTTAGGAAATGGAAAGGCTTGGAAAAATTATATTAAGGTAATTAAGCCAAGCCCAAAGAAACACAGGTCCCATGGTTTCCCTTATTTGCAATATCTAGTATATGTCTGAGTCAAGCAGAAAAGGTCAGATAAGGTTATGTTAGGAAAATGAACCCTAAGATATGTATTCAAATGTGTTTTTTTCTGTCATGCATTTGGTTCTAACACATTTATAAGATTATTTCTTTGTTGCTTTGTATGTCTCTCCCCAACAGTATAAACCCTGCTTTCACTGTATTGGATGTCGGTATAATTTGTGGAGGGGAAGGGGAAAAACAAGTCGTTTCAATAAGGATACAGGTGGATCCGTTGCAACAATGAGATGTACAAATTGTCATGTCAAAAACGAACTTTACAACTTTGGGCGGGTTGTATTGGGGGGTGGGGTGAGGCTGGGAAGGGATTGGAAGGGGAAACAAAGGAGGAGGCTACAATGCTTGATAAGAAATATACTCATTATCTTTCCCATGTAATTGTAACTCCTCTGTACAGTATTTTCACAATAAAAAATAAAAATTTAAAAAACAAAAACAAGACAGAAGACCAAATTCCAGAAATGCGTATTTTCTTAGAGGTCATCTTAATCAATTATCAATGGAAATCTTTGAATTCTTAAATATTTGACCACATGTGGGAGATGGTTGAAGAGAAAGAAAATGTCACCACTCTGTTAGGAGTTCCAATATCACAATATTTATTAATCAAACACAAATTTGTAAGAAAAAGGGAAAACAATTATTCCAACTGAGGGATTCGTTTGTTTTGCTGTAACAGTTCTTGATTTAGGTGCTAGCAATTACCATTCAATTGATCCAGTCCCACAGCTGAGTTGATATTGACTGCAGTATTCCCACATGAAGGAAAAGAAGAAATTTACAAAAGTCTGATGAATTGAGTTGAAAGTGTTGTAATAGGGATATCTGAGATTTAGACACAGATGAAGAGGTGGATTTTCTTTTCTAAAAATCTCCCATTTTTAGTCTGGTGCCAGTGGCTCACAGCTGTAATCCTAGCTGCTGAGGAAGCTGAGATCTGAGGATGGTGGTTCAAATCCAGCCTGGGCAGGAACATCCCTGAGACTCTTATCTCATTTAACCACCAGAAAACCAGAAGTGGCACTGTTGCTCGAGAGGTAGAGCACTCAACTTGAGTTGAATAGCTGAGGGACAGTGCCCAAGCCCAGGTTTCAAGCCACTCGACCACAACTACAAAAATCCTCCCTTTCTTGGACTGCCTACATTTTATCCTAACATTCAACAAATAAGCCATTTTATCACCCACTACCTTTAAGTCCTAACCTAGATACTGAAAATAAAATGATTTGGTATCTTTTGTCAAAAGATTCATATTTGAGGAAACAAATACCATTAGTAGTAACTTTTTTTCCAGTCCTTGAACTCTGGGCCTGGGCCCTGAACATGGGTATGCTGGTAGCTTTCATGCGAGCTTGTTGTTATTTTTTGGATTAATGCCGTTGAGGGAATTACTGGATCTTAAGGGAGATCTACATTTAGTCTTTTCGGGAAATTCCGTACTGCATTCCAGAGTGGTTGAACAAGTTTAATTTCCACCAACAGTGTAATAGAGTTCCCAATTGGCTACATCCATGCCAGCATTTGCTATTGTTAGTTTTCTTGATAATGGCCATTCTAACTGGGATGAGGTAGAATCTGTCTTGTTTACTTGTAGAATTGTGGGCACCTTCTAGCTATCATAAATGAATGAATCCATGAAACCTATATTGTTCTGAGCCTGCATTCCTTTCTCTTTTCTTTTAGTATAATTTTTTCAAGCCTTTCAGTTTCCTTAATACTGGTGAAAAGTCATCCTTTCTCACAGGGAATGGAATTCCAGTGTGTGTGTGTGTGTGTGTGTGTGTGTGTGTGTGTATGTGTGTGTGTATGATGACTATAGGCCCATGAGTTTATTTGTAAGCCTTCTGTTTTATGTGTAATTTTGTAATTCCATATTAAATTTTGGTTACTTTCTCTACTGCATTGAAGTATATTTTTGGGATTTTCATGTGTATTGCATTGGCAATTATTTGGGGACAATATTGCATTTTTCTCCATGTTAACTCTTCCAACCTGGAGCATTGAAAGACTTTCCATTTCCTTGAATCTCCTTCAATTTCCCTTTTTATATTTTTAAAGTTTTCACAGTAGAGGCCCTTCACATTTTTAGGTAAATTAATTAATTCCTTGTTTTGTTGTTATTGTTGTTGTTTTGTTTAGATTTTATTTTATTTTGAGACTAATACATATGAGGTTGTTTTTTGGATTTCAGCATGGATCTTCCCATTGTTGGTAACACAGAAATAATACTGATTCTTGTGGTTTTGATACCCTGCTACATTACTGAAAGTTAGCATCACCTTTACTAACTTGAGGGAGGAAGCTATAGGGTCCTTTAAATACAGGATCATTACATATGAGAAAAGGGATAGTTTTACTTCCCCTATTTGGATCTCCTTTATGTTTTTCTCTTGCCTATTGTTCTTGCTAGAAAGTCCACAACCATTTTAAAGAGTAGTAGAGAGAGTGGACATCCTTGTCTCATTCCTGATTTTAATGTCTTCATGCTTCCACCATTTGGTAAATGCTAATTATCTCTGTCACATGCATACTGAGGAATGTTCCATGTATTCCTAGTTTCTCAGACCTTTTAATCATAAAGGGCTATTGGAGGTTCTTAAAAGCTATTTCTACATCCATGTAGACAATTATGTATTTCTTGTCCTTGCTTCTGCTGATGGTTTGTATTATGTTTATTGACAAGAATATTGAATCCAATTTTATCCTAGGATGAATCCTATTTGATCGTACCATATGATTTTTTTTTGTTAATTGCTGAAATTGTTTGGTGAGAATTTTATTAAAAAGCATCAATGCTTACCAAAGAGTTGGGTTAATAGTTCTCTTTCTTTGGTGATTCCCTATGTGATTTGGGAAAGAGTCTAATTCTAGCTTCAAAGAATGTGTTTGATAATTCCATTTTCCATTCTATTCCATTGAAGAGATAGGTCTGAGTATTGTAAGTTCTTTTCAGGCCTTAATTTCATGGTAAATTAATTCAGTCCTAGATTTTTCTGGAATGGATAGTGGTTTATTGCATTTCATTTTCAATACTTCTTAGGTGTAACTACTTGGTTCAGATTGTGTATAGGAAAGCATCAATTTCTCCAGGATTCTCCAGGCGATTGGCATAAGGTTTTCAAAGTACTCTCTTATAACATTCTCAATTTTGCTTATATCTGTTGTGTTGTCTTATTTTTACCTCTAATTTTCTCTCTTTGGGTGAGTTCTCTTATTGTTTTTGGTGGGATTTTATATTATGAAGGTGATATATAGAGAGATGGGTTACATTTACATAAGTAATGAGTATATTTTTAACAGTGCTATCCCTCCCTCAGTTTTTCCTGCTTCCCCCAACCCTGCCATTCCCCTCCCCCAAAGTAGTGAAGTTCATTTCTAACATAGTGTCTACTGTATATCACTGGTGCTTTGGTTGATCTTTGTCCCACCATTTCTGTGATTTCCCTTCCCTTCCCCAAATCAGATTAACATGTATAAGACAAAGTGTTGAGAAAACAAAAACAGTTACTACAGAGAATAAACCAAAGGGTGAAAACTAAATAGAAATAAGTAAAAAGAGTTCACTATACAATCATCTTTTATCCATTTTTTGGAGCTCCTTTCGATAAGCATCATTTTTATATGGTGATATTCATATTGCTATTGAGCTATTGTAAATAGCCTAGACATATTCTAGTTTTTCCAAATGAGTGAAAACCTGTAGCCTATGATTCTTTGGGTCTGGCTTGTTTGACTTATTATGTTTTCCATGTAGTTCCATTTCCTTACAAATGGGGCAATGTCATTCATTCTGATGAATAGTGTTTTGTTGTGAATATATACGACATTTTCTTGATCCATCATTGCTGGGTCATGGGGAGCTCTATTGAGGAACCTCTATATTTCTTTACAGAATATTTGAACAAATTTACATTTCCACCAGTAGTGTAATAATGTTCCTTTTTTGCCACATCCCCACAAGCCCAGTATGTTATTATTAGTTTTCTTCATAATGGTCATTCTAACTGGGGTGAAGTGAATTCTCAATGTTGCTTTGATTTGCATTTCTTTTATGGCTAGATGTTGCATATTTCTTCATGTGTCTACTGGCCATGCATATTTCTTCTTCAGAGAAGTCTCTCTTTAAATCTTTAGCCCACTTATTAAGAGGGATGTTGGTTCTTTGAGAATTTGTTTTTTTGGGGGGGTTAACTTTTGGGGCTCTAAATATATTTGAGATATGAGGCCATTGTGTGTTGTAGAGAAAGTAAAGATCTCACAATCTGCTGGCTTTTTATCTATATACCTATATAAGTTCTCTTCTTAGTCAGATTTGGAAAGGGTCTCTCAAGTCTGTTAATTTATTTAAAAAACCAACCCTGATTTTTTGATTCTTTCCATGTTTTATTTTGTCTTTATTTAGTTATTTCTGATTTTTTTATTTGTTTCTGTGTACTGCTTTGTGTCTGAGTCTGTTCCTGTTTTCAAGGACCTTGAGGTGCATAATTAAAATATTCAATTGAGATTTCCCCAGTTGCTTGATGGACATCCTCAGAGCTATATATTTTCCTTGAAATACTGCAAATACCAGAGGAGCTGGTAATTTGTGTGTTCATTTTTGTTAAATTCCAGAAACTTTCAGATTTCTTTTTTTTTGGGGGGGGGGCGGTTGTGGGGCCTGAACTCTGAGCCTGGGTGCTGTCCCTCAGCTCTTCAGCTCAAGGCTAGCACTCTACCACTTGAGCCACAGTGGCACTCCCGGCTTTTTTTCTTTGTGCTTATGTGGTGCTGAGGAATCGAACTCAGGGCCTCATGCATGCAAGGCAAGCACTCTACCACTAAGCCACCTTCTCAGCCCCTCAGATTTCTTTTCTAATACCTTCAGTGTCCCATTGTTCATTCAGCAACATGTTGTTCAGTCTTCATGGGTTTGACAATTTTTTATTTGCTTTAGCCATTTAATTCTAAGTTTGTTCTCTTATGATCTGACAAGATATGGGAATTCAATTAATTTTTCTTTGGACAGAATATCTGTGTGACATAGGATATGTTCTATTTTGGAAAATTTTCCATGAGCTGCTGTGAAGAATGTATATTCTGTTGCTGAATGTATATTCTATACATGTCTGTTAGGACTAGGTGGTCAATGTAGTTATTTAGGTCTGCAGTTTCTTGGTTGAGTTTTTCCTTGGATGACAATGATTTGTTGAGATGTGTTTTTAGGTTAAGTAGTATTTGGTTGATGAAGTGGTATGCTCCAGGATTCAGGGTTTTGATATTTAGACTCTACATATCCTACTAATGTAGAGCTGCCATTATCAGTATGTAATGTCTCTTCTAACTAATTTTAATTTGAATTCTATTTTATCTTATGTTAGTAATTCTACTTCAGCCTGTTTAGGGTATCCTCTGCTAGAATTCTGTAATAAGTTTCCTATCCATTTTGTTTCCTGCTCTTCTCCTTGATACCTATCTTCCCCATGTTTTATCTTCTAACTGAATCTTGAAGTTCCTGCAAGATCGTTTCTTATTTCTTTGATTGGTTCTAAATGATTATCTCTTCTTTCCTATTAGACCTATTCAGTCTTTGATGCTTGAGATTATCTTCTATGTAATCTATTCTCTGTGGAGAGATTCTTCATAGTTTTTTATTTATCTGTCTTCAAAACGGTCACTTTATAAGGCTTTTATCTTTATTAAGGTTTTGTTTTTGGGCTTGTGTGGACTTTCTTTACATCTTTTCTTTGAATAGGGGGGTTGGGAGTTGGTCTTTTAACTGTGTCTTCTCTCATAAGTTTTAACTAGACATCTATTTTTTCCTAGGACTCCCTTGCCTTCTCAGAATTTACTTATCTTTCTCTTTGTAGTCTCCCTGAATTATTTTGCTAATATTTGGTTGGTCTCATCTTGTTCACAAATTTCCTTGTAGAGGTTTTGTATCTTTTTGGTAATCACATTTTTCAGCACTATTTGTAATGTATTTTGAGAACTACTTTCTATGTCCTTGATTGCCTGTTGTAATGCCTGCTTATTTACTGTGTGAATTACACTACCTTGATATCACTTTTTTTTTGTATTTTTCTGATTTGAAGGATGTCTTGGCTTTCATTTAGAGCATCTATGATCTTAATATTTGACTCTCTATGTTCTTGGTTGATTTGCCAGGTGTTGGTATAGACTTCTCTTATGATTTTCTGGAATTAGGTTTTTGTCTAGCCCATTAAGTGTAGGAGGAGAGATCAGTTGTGGTGAGATGCTGTCATGTTAATACTTGTGGTTCCAATGACAGTTTGAGCTGTCCAGTGGTAAGGTGAAGTGTGTCTGTGTTTGGATGTGGCTGTATCTGTCCCTGATTTTTTTCTCATGTGGCCCTTTTATTTCCCCCTGCAGCTCTGCTTTTGAACATGTTCCCCCACCACAGTCACAGCAGTCACCTGACTAGCTGGGTAACTTTTCATAGATTTGTGTTTTTTTGTGATGATAATATAAAATCTTTTTATGTATTGTGGATCTATATATAATTATAGCTGACTTGCTTTGACCTTTTAGAAGTGGAGTACCTACTAGGACTCTAAATCTCTGTTTCATTAGATAGAGCTAGGGTAATTTTCTGTTGTTTCTCTGCCATTATTTTTCCACTTCCTCAGGTTCATTTTTTATTGTGGAGTTTTTCACCTAATTTTGGGTATGCAATGGTTGTACCAGGTTATTTTCTTTTCTTCTGTTTGTGTTACTTTGAAATAGTGATTTCAGCCTTGTATGAAGAAACAGTAATAATATGAATTGTAAGTTATTACATCGAATGAAAGGGAGCAGACATTTTAACCTATTTGCTATAAATGCATTAATATTAAGCAAAGCTAATAAAAATGATTACTTCTTTACTTTTCAGAGGATGAGTATAGTACTCTTGGATATCTTGTAGGAAAAGAAATTAGACTCATTACAACTGATGCCTTACATTGAAATTACAGGCTAAACTTTCTCCTTCAGCAGGCAAATTTTCATTTCTTTCATAATAGTATTATAATATCATAATACCTGAATGTTGATTTGTTTTCGTCTGCTATTTTCAATTCCATTCTTCATCCATTAGGAATCCAGGTCTTTGAATGACCAGTTCTTTAAAATACCTATATTGCTTATATTATTTTTTGAATCTCAGTAAAATAAATATGAGTTTATGTCTGAGTCTCATCTTTACCTACATTCATGTGAAATGTATGCAGTCTCAAGCAAGGAAACTGACTATTTTACTTTTTTCTGTTATTTAATCTAATCAATAAATCTTTTCTCTTCAGCAATATGTTCTCACCTTTTAGTGTTGATTTTTTCTTTTTTCTTTTTTCTTTTTTTTCTGTTTGTTCTCACCTTTTTTTTTTAAATTTAATGTAATTTTATTTGTGAACATACTGTACAGAGGAGTTACAGTTACATGGGCAGGATAATGCGTACATTTCTTACCAAGCATTGCAGCCTCCTCCTTTGTTTATCCTTGTTCTCACCTTTTATATTGCTCCAGTGAACATGATGTATTTCCAGTACTTTTATAGAAATACATTTAAAGTTTTGAACATGGAGACAAGCCCCCTCCATTATTTCTTTAAACTAAACCCTTTGAGACTCTTTTAGATATAAAAATTAAAAAGTTCAATGCTCAGGTTTATACATGAATACTCTAATGGTTCAGTCAATTAGACACAACAACTACAATACCACAATAAGTCTTAAAGGCACCAAAATATTAGTGTTCATGAATTAGAAAATGACTAGTCAAAACAAAGTTTATATTATATTTGAAAGCTAAAAAATGAAAATTACACTCAGATTTACTGTCAATATCCTATTTCCAAGAATACATTTTTCAGCAATCCGGGAAACAAAAAAATAAGGGTTTGTCACAGAATGAAAGATGTAAAAACAGACTGTATTTGCTTAAGATGATAAGTATATGCAAATCATTTTATTTTTTTCAAAGATACTATAAAATTTCATAAGAGGATTTGTGATCAGAAGTGATAGGTAAGCAAAGTAACTGGAAATCTGTATATGGAAATTTTGCTTTCAATAGAGGATGACAAGTTTCACTAAATGAACCTATAGAAGATGATTTTGTATCTGCAACACACATCCAGTATTCTACACTGTAGACATATTCTCATTCTCTTCCCTCAGTTCCTGTTCAATATTCTTCTACTTTCATGTTGGAGATTCATTGTTCCAAGTTCTCTTTGTCAAAAATATTTTTATATATCCTTTAAATGTAAAGGAGTGTTTGGCTTGGGACCCTATTTACTCTCGGTATTTGTTTACCTTTAATGTTTGCCATTTATCATCCCAGGCTCTCCTTTTGACCATATCAGCTAAGAAATCTGTAATTATTCTGACTATGTATCTTTTTTATATAATCAGTCTTTTCTGATGAGAGCTTTAAGCATCCTTTCCTTGATCTCTAATGATCCTCTAATGGATTATAATGTGGTGGTGAGTTGTTCTGTTCTGGTATTCTCCGTTTGGTGTTCTAAAGGCTTCTCTTCTCTGAATGACCTTATCTCTTTGGATGTTTGACATTTTCTCTGCTAGAATTCTGTAATATGTTTCCCATCCACTTTGTTTCCTGCTCTTCTCCTTCTTGATACCTGTTTCCCCAAGTTTGATCTTCTAACTGTCTTGAACTTCCAGCAAGATAGTTTCTTATTTCTTGGTTTGGTTCTAAATGATTATCTCCTCTTTCCTATTAGACCTATTCTGTCTTTGAGACCTGAGATTATCTTCTATGTCATCTATTCGCTGTGGAGACTTTCTACTTTCTTTTTGATTTCCCTGTTTTCTCATTGCTCATATTTTAGGGCTTCTCTCTTTATTAAAACTTTGTTTTATGTTTTGTATGGACTTTCTTTACATCTTTTTATGGGTAAGAGTGTTAGGGGATTTATTTTAGCTGTGTCTTCTTTCATATCTTTTAAATAGGCATCGTTTTTTCCCTTATACTCCTTTGACTTCTCAGAAATTTTTATCTTTCTGTTTGTAGACTCCATGAATTATTTTGCTAATCTTTGGTTGATCTCATCTTGTTCACAAATTTCCTTGTAGATGTTTTGTATCTTTTCGTTAATCACATTTTTTAGCAGTATTTGAAATATAATTTGGAAAGTATCTTCTAGGTCCTTGATTGCCTGTTGTAAGGCCTGCTTATTTAGTGTGTGAATTATATTATATTGACATCCATTTTTTAAATTTCTGATTGGTTCTGTCCACTTGAAGGATGTCTTGGCTTTCATTTGGGAGATCTATGATCTTAAAAGGTGACTATCTATGTTCTTGTTGATTTGCCAGGTTTTGGTTTGGTCTTCTATTTTCCTTTGTTTTTCTGGAATTAGGTTTTTGTAGACAGCAGTTGTGGTGAGATGTTGTCATGTTAATAAATACTTGTGGTTCTTGCTGGGAAGGTGGTTCAGTGGTAGAGCGCTTGCCTTGCATGCCTGAGGCCCTGGGTTTGATTCCTCAGCACCACATAAACAAAAAGAAAAAAGCTGGAAGTGGTAGAGCTCTAGCCTTGAGCTGAAGAGCTGAGGGACAGCACCCAGGCCCAGATTTCATGCCCCTCGACCAGACCCAAAAAAAAATACTTGTGGTTCCAATGACAGTTTGAACTGTCCAGTGGTAAGGTGAATTATGTCTGTGTTTGGATGTGGCTGTCACTGTTCCTGCTTTTTTCCCATGTGGCCCTTTTATTTCCACACTGCATCTCTGCTTTTGAACATGTTGCCTAACACAGTCACAGCAGTCACATGAATGGCTGGGTAATGTTCATAAATAGCTGTTTTCTTGTGAAGACAGTATAAAAAACTTCTTTTGAATTGTATATCTATATATAATTATAACTGGCTTGGTTTGATCCACTAGAAGAAGACTTTGTATAGGACTCTAAATCTCTGTTTCATTAGATAGAGCTAGGGTAATTTTCTGTTGTTATTCTGCCATTGTTTTTCCACTTCCTCAGGTTCATTTTTTATTGTGGAGTTTTTCACCTAATTTAGGGTATGTGATGGTTGTACCAGGTTATTTTCTTTTTTCTGCTTGTGTTACTATAAAATAGTGATTTCAGGCTTGTATGAAGAGACAGTAATAATATGAAATGTATGTTATTACATCGAATGAAACGGAGCAGACATTTTAACCTATTTGCTACAATTAAATTAATATTAAGCAAAGCTAATGAAAATAATTACTTCTTTACTCTTCAGAGGATGAATATAGTACTCTTGGATATCTTGTAGGAAAAGACTTTAAACTCATTACAACTGATGCCTTACATTGAAATTACAGGCTAAACTTTCTCCTTCAGCCGGCAAAAGCTTCATTTCTTTCATTTCTTTATTATAATATCATAATACCTGCATGTTGATTTGTTTTCCTCTGCTATTTTCAATTCTATTCTTCATCCATTAGGTATGTAGGGCTTTGAATCACCAATTTCTTAAAATACCTATGTAGCTTATATTGTGATTTAACTCTCAGTAATATAAATATGAATTTATCTCTGAGCCTCATCTTGAGCTATATCAATATGAAATTTATGCAGTCTCAAGCAAGAAATGTGACTATTTTACTCTTTTCTATATTTTAATAAATAAATCTTTTCTCTTTTGGAATATGTTCGCATCTTTTATATTTCTCCAGTGAACATCATTACTTTTATAAAAATAAATATAGAGTTTAGACATGAAGACAACCCCCCCTCCATTATCAGTTTAAAGTAAATCTTTGGGGACTCTTTTATATATAAAATTTTAAAAGTTCAATGCTCAGGTTTATACATGAATAATCTAATGCTTCAGTCAATTAGGCAAAAGAACTACCGTACCACATTAACTCTCAATTCACTTAAAGCCACCAAAATAGTGTGCATGAACATCACTCATTTTTCGAAAGTGACTTGTCAAAACATAATTTATATTATATTGGAAAGATAAAAAATCAAAATTACACCCAGATTTGCTGTCAGTAAAAAAAAGAAATGTATTAAATGTTAATTAAAGATGAACTTATTTCAGGTTCTAGGAAAACAGGAAAAGCTGGGATAATAGAAGTACAATGTATTTCATAATATCAGAATAACTGTTCCAAGTCACCACCATAAAGCAGATCACATCCCTGGGGGCAAACTTTTGGAAGGAAGGTTCCCCTTCCTTCCTTCTCTTTTGATAAATCAAACCATAATATTTCTACAGTTGTGACCAGCCTGGAACACATTTTCCCAAGAATATTCTGTAGTGTAAAGAGAACCAACTATCAAAACAAAGGTGAAAATTCTTTTCTACTACAGAATGACTTATCTGGCTTATATTTTTTGTTATTTTCATTACTTCAAACACATGGATTATTTATATTGGGATTAGACAAGTGTCCAAGTATTAATGGAATAAACATTCAGTTTACTTTCATATATCCAATATAATACAATTAACCCCTTATGGAAAATTAACTCCAACTGTAGAAACAATGTCAGGAATATAAAATAAGCCTCAATACATATAATCTGGCACATATAAACCAGCATCTACTCAGAAATTCAGTCACTCTATAAATATTTATTTGGTACAAAATAATAAATATTTAATTAATGAATATGACTTTTGTCATCTGAAATACTCCTCGTGACAATAATTGTGTATAATTGTATAGATGTCACCTAGACAGGAATTTAACATGCATTTAGAAATCAATTTTCCACAATTTAAGCTAGATGAGAGGAGTAATATCCTCGTGTATTGTGTGGTGTGAATTTTACCACAGTGCTGAACCCTTCCACCTAATACCAAGAGTCATGTGCAATAATTTATTTCATGTTAAGATGAGTGCTAAGTGTAGAATACAATTTGAATTATTACATTAATTCACAGAAATGAAACAATAATGATATGTTATTTGTTTAGATTCTAATGTTATTCAATTTTACAATTCATGAAATATATTATTAAAATTAGTTTCACTTTCTTCTTTTCTATAGCTGGCTATTTAAACATTACATATTACATATTAAACATTCAATATTAAGAAATAAAAAATGAGTAACTTATTATTAAAATGATATATTATTAAATTGTGATTTAAATTATAGTGCTAACAAATTGTGTTGAAAACAACATTTAATAGAATTATGGGTAATATTTTTTAAACTCAGCTGCTTGTTATTTGTTTCCTAATTGTGTCATTTGTTATTACTGTCCCAAGTCATCTCTTCACCTCGGTTAGTTTTCTATTTCATCTCTATCGGTTTGCTGATTGTGCATTTTGTTTTCCCTTTTTAATGGCTGACATGAGGCTGAAAATCTGTATGCTAGGTTATTACTTCTTATGTAAAAGTAAAATTACTGATCTCCACAGCTGTTGCCCCCACTCATATCTCCTGTATTGCTGCTCACATATATTTTATTTTATTTTTTACTTAAATTCTATTGTCAAGATAAAGTACAGGGGGGTTAGTTACATAAGTAAGGTAATGAATTCATTTCTTTTATAACTTGTTACCCCTTCTCCAATTTTTCTCCCTCCATCCCAGTGCCCTCCCCCCAAGATTATTTCCAACATTTTGTTTTATGAGTATCACAGTTGTTTAGGTTACCCATTTGTCCTTTGTCTCACCATTTTGTTTTTTCTATTTCCTTTCCCAAGTTCAGATCAACATAATTACAATACCCAGGGCATCAAAATCCAATACAGTGACTTCAGGCGATAAACCATAGGTGGGGAAAACACAAATAAAACAAAAATAAAAACAAATCCCATAGTACATTAAGAACAGCAACAAAGAACATGTCTTGGAGTTTATTTCACTAGGAATCACCTTATAGTGTCATATGTACATAGCTTTGAGCTAATCTGCTAATCTACTATGGTTATCCTTGATGTACACAATAATGCTCCCCTATTACCCAGTAATCTCACTTCTGGGCATTTAACAACGTGACCACAAACAAGGCTACACTAAAGCTACCAGCACAATTATGTTTATCACAGTAGTATTTACCCTAGCTAAGATATGGAGTCAACTCAGATGCCCCTCAGTAGCTGAATGGATCAAGAAAATGACACACACACACACACACACACAACAGAGAGATATACATACATGCAATACTATGCTTCCAGGGCTGGGGAAGTGGCTCAGTGGTAGAGCACTTGCCTTGAATTCCTGTGTCCCTGGATTCAATTCCTCTGCACCACATAAGCAAAAAGAAAAAAAGCCGGAAGTGGCGCTGTGGCTCAAGTGGTAGAGTGCTAACCTTGAGCTGAAGAGCTGAGGGAAAGTGCCCAGGCCCAGAGTTCATGCCCCACGACTGGACACACACACACACACACACACACACACACACACACACACACACACACATACTATGTTTCCATCAGAAAGAAAGGTACCATCTCATTTTTGAGGAAATGGAAGATCTTGGAAATAAATCATATTAAGTGAAGTAAGCCAGACTTAAAGAAACATAGATCCCATGGTTTCTTTTATTTGTAATAATTAGTTTACATCAAGGATAATCTCATGTAGTTTAATTTGACATTTTGTTCTATGTTGAGCATGCAACATTATTGCTATATTGTTTGTTATTATTTCTACAAATAAGCAGGAATATTTAAAGAATTACGTTCATCTTATCCATTACTGAAGGAAGAACAAATAAAAGAGCAACCCCTACTCGGAAAAACAACTCGTACTAATTTAGCTTCATTCCTATGTAAGGCCGGTGTTGTCCCCTGTATCCTCATGTTGTACATTACAACTCTATACCGGTTCAACCTGTATATCTACTATCTTCTACATTGTGACCTAAATGCCACAGTAATTCCACGTTATTTTACTTTTTAAAAAATTTCTCTCTTAATGTTTGAGGTTGGTTTGTGTGTGTGTGTGTGTGTGTGTGTGTGTGTTTACAAAGATCAGAGTACATTATTTTTCTTCATTTAGAATACATCTTTCAGGTCATTGTAAGTTGTGGCTAATGGCATAAGTATCTTGCTATTCTAAGAATGAAACAGAGAAAGATATTTGTGCATGTATCACGGTTGCTTTAATAGTCTGTAGTTGAACACTGATCTTCGATTTATATATTGGCTGTTGTTGTGAATGATGTGAATAACAATGAACTACAGATATATTTGAGTTACCCAGAGAGAAATAATCACATGATTGGTGGGGCAGATGATATTTTAACTTTGGAGTTCTATAGAAAACTGCATATTACTTTCTGCAAGGAGAACACTAATCTGTATTTTGAAGAAGAGTGTAGAAAATTTCCTTTTCTCCACACTCTCACCAACATTATTACCTTTGTTAAAAGGTAATAAAGTGCCGGTTTTTGCTATGTGCAGTACCCCAGACTGGCCTTAGACTTATCCAACCTCCTAAATGCTTGGAATTAAAATCTTTTGCCACCACACCTGATTCCTTTGATCTTTTTGATAAAAGTTATAGTAGTTATGAAGTAGTATCATAGTAATTTTGAATTACATTTCTCTAATGACTTCTGCTCACAAAACATTAAGCCAGCATAGGAGTTGTATTAAACAACTTTGTAAACTTACTGGCGATTTTTCAGGGCTTTAAGAAGAATATGTCTATTCAGAACTTTTGTCCATTTTTAATCTAGTTTCTTGTTAATCTCATCTTTAATTTCTCTATACAAAATCAATAATTAATTCAAAGTAGTAGAAAGGAAAAATATTAAGCAACTCCTATCATTTTCAATTATCAATAGCATGATATTTCTTTATCATTTTCTGTTGACGCTTGAGACTATATAACTCAATTTAGTCAGGCTTTTTACAAGGCTGTATGTGTTTTATTTATTTTACATTGATTGTTCTTTCCAAAGCTTGTGTGTCTAATTTCCCTTGGTTTCTTTCAGTCTCAATTAGTTCAGGTGTCAAATGAAGAATAAATGGAAGGAAGCAAACAAAAAAATAATATAGTTCATCTCATCTGATGATACCTCTACAAGAATGAAGAAAGAGTTGATCTAAGGACCTATGATAGGACATCAAAAAGAGAACTCATTTTTCTAGGTCTTTCTTACCTTTGTGATGTAATTTAAATAATGTAAAACACAATTTACTACTAAGATACTTTTATGTTTTATCAGTTTTGCACATTTTCATATGGACTTCACCTCAGTCTACAACATTCCTTCATCATCCTGTCCCTGATATTTTTAAACACACAAGACATAAGATAACCAGTTTGATTTACAGCATGAGAAGTTATCCTCCTGGCTTCCTTGGAAGCCGAGCATGGTCAATAGATAACATTACTTCTGATTGCTCACTACATGTAATGGTTTCTGTAATACTTATCGCATTCTTTTTAGTATTTTAAAAACTTCTGGCTAAACTCAAACTCATTCATAGACGTTTGTGTTAAGTATTTCACAAGTTTTATTTCCCTTAATTCTTAAGATAACATTTTCTATAAAGCTAATGTTATTACCATTTTAGTGTTTGGAAAAATTGTAATTAAAGGCAGTAAGTGCATGGCTCAAACACACATTTTGAGCAAAGAAATGAGTCAAAGTTTCCAAAAGTCTTTCAGCAATACACAAAAGGTAGGTAAAATCTCTCCATTCTCTTACACTCTCAATTCAATATTCATATTTCCAAGAAATAATAGCATAGCAATTATTGCCCATGGTGATAGTTTTCTGTTACATTTGGTCTTCAACACAGATTGTGTTGGTGACATTGGGTTATCACGCACAGAGCTGAGATTATAAGAGAAAAATTTCTTCAGTCCCATAGTTCCTGTTTCCTTTTTAAAAAGTACTAAAACTTTTAAATATTTTCACTTACTATGTTAAGAATCCAAAAAAACGAAAAAAATTTGCTTATAATCACTCCAAAATGCTTTAAAAATAAATGATAAAACAGGCCCCCGTGAAGTAAACTTTCTTCTACTTTTAAAATTATTCTAAAAGACTTGCGTTGGTTGGTCACATCTGTAATCCTAACTATTCGCCATATCAACACTGAAGCTAGAGATCTGTGGATAACAGTTGGAAACCAATGAGGGAAAAATAAATTCATAGGATTATTTTTCAAAAATTTCAATGAATTAGCAACGGGCCAGGAATGGAGATGTAGCTCATATAGTAGCTCACCAATCTAGAGAGGAAAGGCCTAGCAAGACTTTGAAGCCCTGATTTCAAACTCTGAGCACACCAACATACATGCAATTGGATGAGAACACACGCTCTTGCACACACACACACACATTCAAATTACCTTCATATTAGTGTTTTGCATTAATTTCTTTGTTAACAATATTATATGAGTAAAATAAAGGAAATAAACTCTTCCATCTCAGAACATGTTATATGTTTTCTATTGTAAAATTCTGTACACAGGGGTCACATTTACATGAGCAAGGTAATGAGTACATTTCTTAACCTGCATTGTTACCTCCTCCTTTATGTTCCCCTACCATCCCTTCCCTCCCACCTCTACAAGCACACTCCCCTCCCTAAGTACACTTCCCCTGCCTAAATTGTAAAGTTCATTTTTCACCATAGTGTCTTGTGCATCTCATTGTTATAATGGGTCTACCTGTATCCCTATTTAAGCATCTTGTTTTTTTCCTTTTCCTCCCCAAATTAGATGAACGTATATACAAGATGTGGGTGCACCAACTTCAAATACAGTGTAAACGGGTTATAGCATGGGGTAGGAACATATAAAGAAACAAAAAAAACACATCACCTGTTATAAGTACGTTAGAATCAATGACAAGCAAGAGAAAAACTCACGTGTGTTCCTATCTTGGGTTTCATTTGCCTAATCTGGTCATATGTGCAAAGCTTTTAACCTTTTCTGCTTATCTCAGACATAAAATAGTTATTAAAAATTAAGGAAAACATAGGGCCTATGTTTCTTTGGATCTGGCTTACTTCACTTAATATTTTTTTCCAAGTCTTTCCATTTTCTAACAAATTGGGCGATGCCATTCTTTCTGATGGAGGCATAGAATTCCATTGGTATAAATACCACATTTTCTTGATCCATTCATCTACTGAGGGGCATCTGGGTTGGTTTCAGATCTTAGTGATGGTAAATAATGCTGCAGTAAACATAGTTGTGCTAATAGCTTTAGTGTGGTCTTGTTTGTGATCATCTGGGTAAATGCACAAAAGTGGGATTCCTGGGTCATAGGGGAGCTCTATGTGGAATCTTTTGAGGAACCTCCATAGTACTTTCCAAAGGGTTGAATAAGTTTACACTCCCACCAAGAATGCAGTACAGTTCTCTTGTGGCTACATCCCCTCCAGCATCTGTTGTTGTAAAAGTATGGAATGGTTCAGGAATTTGCCTGTCATCCTTTCTCAGGGGCCATTCTAATCTTCTCTGTATTGTTCCAATGTTAGAGTACTTGATGCTGAATTGAGCATAGAACATTTTTTATATATAAAGTGTAATTGATTTTCTTAAACTAGACAATTCAACAAAAAGTAAGCTCAAAAGAATTGCCATGAAATTTTAGAACCATGTACTTCTTACATAAGCACACATTTAAGAATAAAGACTGACATATCAAAAACAAAATAATTCCAGATATTTGTTTTTCAAGAGATGTGTAAGAGGAGGAATTCAATTATTTTATACAAGGCACCTGTCATAATGAACACTGAAGCAAGTGTTAAGGTTTTTTTAAAGTTTTAATGTTTTAAACATTTAATTTTGGGAATTTGCTTATATATGCCAAAACTAGGACTGTTTGGCAGGACATAATTTTTTTTTGGGGGGGGGGAGTCTGGGAGTGGGGCCTGAACTATGGGACTGGGCGCTGTCCCTCAGCTCTTCAGCTCAAAGCTACTGGTCTACCACTTGAACCAACGTGCCAGTTCCAACTTTTTTCTTTTTGCTTATGTGGTGCTGAGGAATCGAACCCAGGGCTTCATGCATGCAAGGCAAGCACTCTACCACTGAGCCACCTACCCAGCCCCAGGTCATAAAACTTTTTGATAAAGTATTTAAGATTTATGGTAGCAGACATATGCTACTAAGTATGTACATTTCAGAGTTTATAGAAATTTTACTAATGAGAAGTTGCAAAGTCTTTGTGTAAAGGAGCAGAATAAAGAGTTAAGACTTTTAACTACATAGTTTCTATTAAAAATATAGGGCTTCCTTATTTTATATGTTAGTGAGGAACAAATGATGATATAAGCCATATACAAATGATGAGATGAGCCATAAATAGTAATCTTAATGGGTAACTTTAAAGACTGCTCATAGCCTATAAAACTCTTGTTGAACATCATAATCTTAGGCAGTTTTAAATGTACAGAAATATGAGAAAATAGTAAAATCTAATACATAGTACCCTTCAAATACTGAAAACACTGGTAATTGTTTTGTTTTTCATTTTATTAATCATTAATATTTAATTATTGGTTTTTCTTATTTGTAGCATTGTTTTCCTTGTTGTAATATAATACAACTTTTTGTAAGTCATCATTATGAAGTACTTGGAGTAGGTTACTGGGATGGCCAAACCATTTTTTATAGGTGCATGTGAATTTACGAAGAGGAAAATTAAGAACAAAATATTTATTTAAAAAGTTATCCAGTAGAGTCTGAATCAGGAATGTTGATAAATGTCCACACCTAAAATCTTACCCAGAGGCTGAAGTAGTGATTTTAAAGAATTGAGGCCACAAAAGTCAGAGACTGTGTTTAGTTTTGTTTCATATTTTGATTTTGCTGGTAATGGGACTTGAACTCTGTTTCCTAGGTGCTGTCCCTCAGCTCAAAGCTAGTGCTACCACTTGAGCCACAACACCACTTCCATCTTTTTCTGCTTATGTGGTGCTGAGAAATCAAATCTAGGGCCTCATGCATGCAAGGCAAGCACTCTAACACTGAGCCACCTTCCAAGCACCTGACAGAATGTTTTTTAAAAAATCAATTATCCAACATTTGCTTTCTGCTTTGGGTTATGTTATTAAATATATGAATACCTTTTTATATGATTGTGAATTGTCATACTTCTGAATTTATAATAACTTCAACCACTTTATCCTTTTCAAAGTCATGAAATAACTCAGAGTTTGCTTCCATGAAGATTGTTTTTGCATTTAAAATTTCTCCTGAGACATTTTTATTTTTAACAAAATAACTTTATATTTCATTTTGATGGGTTATCATACATCAAATACCTTCAAATGTATATGTAGAGTCTAAAGACAGCAGTATGAATATTCTCATACTGCTCTTGTTTATCTGTTATGCACTTTCAGTATTGTGATATTTCTCTTTCCCTTTCACTCTCCCATTTCCTCTCTTTCTCTTTCATGCTCCATGTCTGCTGCTCTTCTATGGTGAAAACTTTAAAAACTTGAAAAAGGAAATCAAAACAGAACTTAGAAAATGGGAAAAACTCCCATGCTCCTGGATTGGAAAGATTAACATCTTGAAAATGGCAATATTTCCCAAGGCTATCTACAAATTTAATGCGATACCTATCAAAATTCCAACCTCATTCTTCAAGGAAATAGAAGAGGCAATCCAAAAATTCATATGGAACAATAAAAGACCCCGAATAACAAAAACGCTCCTCAATGGAAAGAACACTGCTGGAGGAATATCAATACCAAATTTCAACCTCTACTATAAAGCCATAGTAATCAAAATAGCTTGGTACTGGCACAAGAACAGACTTCAGGACCAATGGCATAGAATTGAAAACCCAGAAATGAAACTAAAGACCTATAGTCATCTAATCTTTGATAAGGGAGCTAAAAAAATAGAAGGGAAGAAAGACAGCCTCTTCAGTAAATGGTGCTGGCAAAATTGCTTAACTACTTGTAGAAAACTAGAGCTAGATCCTTATATATCACCCTGCACCAGAATCAACTCCAAATGGATCCAAGACCTCGGAGTCAAAGCAGACACTCTGAAAACATTACAGGATGGAATAGGAGAAACCCTAGGTCTCCTTGGCTCAGGCCGAAATTTTCTGAATAGAGACCCGGAAACACAACAAATCAATGAAAGGTTGGACAAATGGGATTGCATGAAGTTGCAGAGCTTCTTCATGGCAAAGGACATAGCTAGCAAGATCAATAGAAAGCCCACGGATTGGGAGAAGATCTTCACTAGCCATACAACGGACAAGGGTCTCATATCTAAAATATACTTGGAACTCAAAAAATTAAATCCCCCAACAATAAATTCTCAAAGAAACAGCTGCCCAATAAATAAGTAGGCTAATGACTTAAAGAGAAACTTCTCTGAAGAAGAAAGAAAGATGGCCAATAGACACATGAAAAAATGCTCAACCTCCCTAACCATAAAAAAAATGCAAATCAAAACAACATTGTGATATCACCTCACCCTAGTATGTCCCTCCCCTACAGTATAACCCCTGCTTTCACTATATTTGATGTCGGTATAATTTGTGGAGGGGAAGTGGAAAAACAAGTCGTTTAAATAAGGATACAGGTGGACCTGTTGCAACAATGAGAAGTACAAGTTGTCATGTCAAAATCAACTTTACAACTTGGGGGGGGAGGGGTGGGAGGAAAGATGGGAAGGGATAGGAAGGGTAAACAAAGGAGGAGGCTACAATGCTTGATAAGAAATGTACTCAACGTCTTGCCCATGTAATTATAAACCCTCTGTACAGTATTTTCACAATAAAAAAAAAAAGAATTTCTGCTGGTCTACTATTATCCTTCAGAATCCACTGGTTTTGTGGGAACATGATAGCGACCATCAGTTACCCTTGCATTCTTTAAGAGTTATAACAGTGATGTGATGTTATTCATTTCTATTCTAAATGGCAAAACAACAGATCTAGGAATTCCTTTTCACTTTTACTACTGTTATAAATTTTATCTCATAGGAATCATTGAAACGGATAGGATACTTTTAACCTCTGACCTAAAAGTTCGTATTCTTTTTTTCTTTTACAAACGACCTTTTTCTTTTATTATAAGTAAATACATGCAATGAAAACAATGCTTTCCTGTGGAAAGTAGACCGAATATATTCAGGGATGAAAAACAAGGTAATGGGGGAAGTGATTACAAAGGATGCCCATCATAGAGCATGGAACCTCAGAGCAGTTTATCATGTACACTTTGTGAGAATGACAATGTGCTGGGAACTATAGATTAAATCATTGAACAACTGATATAAATATATACACATATATTTATATATGTATATTTATTTTTAAATGCATATATGTGTTATATGCCCTTATATATGTATACATGCATGTTACTATACACAAAGATACATACATACACACATGTACACATGCACACATGGAGGCTAGTGCTCTGCCACTGGAGCCACAGCACCACTTCCAGCTTTTTCTGTTTATGTGGTGCTGAAGAATTGAAGCCAGGCCTCATGCATGCAAAGCAAGAACTCTACCACTGAGCCATCTTCCTAGCATCTCCTCTTATCTCTTCAAATGGGTAGGTTTTGACACATTCGACTTTCAAAATGCAGTACAAGTGATAGCAAGTCAATCGGAAATCTCAGTAAGTAAACATCATATGGCGTCTCCTTGCTCCCCAGGGAATGCTAGTTCTTGTAGACACTCTCAAAAACCAAAGTAGCTGGAAAATACCCTGGTACAGAATAAAGTTATAAGGCTTTAAATGGCATTCTTCCTTGAGTTCTTTTCCAACAGCCAGCATCAATTCTTAAGCAGATGAGTGAGTCCTCAGAAGATTGGAGCTCAGGTCAACATTTAACAAATTCATGTGAAAAGTCCTATGTGAGAAATGCTGACTGAGGTCTTGCTGATTTCATGGTCAAGAAAATAAGACAAAAAGAAAAGTATTTTAATGTATTAAAATTTGAGAATAATTTGTAACCTGTCAATAAATGTGTAGAACAAAATTATACCAAAATGACAAAAAATGATGTGCATGTGAATTACGTGCTCTTGGACTTGGCGAGTGATCTTAGGTGTGTCTACACAAGTAGAATCAGCACAAATCAATCAGCATTTCTTCATTTAAGATACAAGGAAAAGATACAGGTTGACCCATTGCAACAATGAGATGTACAAGACACTCTATCGGGGGAGGGGGTTGGAGGGAAGAGTTGGGAGGCGTGAAGGGAAGGGATGGTAGGGGAAAAACCAAGGAGGGGGTAAAAATGCTCAATAAGAAATGTACTCATTACCTTACATATGTAACTGTAAACACTCTGCACAGGACATTTACAATAAAAATATGTATTAAAAACATACAAGGAAAACTTCTGTACTTATCGGAAGTTGTATTTGTCACTCAATATCAGTAAGGTATCAGTTTTATGATCATAGGCATATTAAAATTCTGGATGCTCAAATTCTCTACATAAGCACAGTCTATTATTTTTTTTTTTTTTTTTTTTTTGTCGGCCGTGGGGCTTGAACTCTGGGCCTGGGCGCTGTCCCTCAGCTCTTCAGCTCAAGGCGAGCGCTCTACCACTTGAGCTACAGCGCCACTTCCGGTTTTCTGGTGGTTTATTGGAGATAGGAGTCTCACGGTCTCTCCTGCCCGTGCTGGCTTTGAACCGCGATCCTCAGATCTCAGCCTCCAAACACAGTCTATTATTTACATTAGAATCTGCCCACATCCTAGTGCAGTGTAATTGCAATGAAAATTTTTACTACATTCTATATTTGTAATAAAAATAAAATCATATGCACTATCAACTGATGCAAATTTTTTCAGATAATTTTTTAGTGTGAAAATACTGTAAACAGAGGATACAATTACATGGGCAAGGAAATGAGTATATTTCTTACCAAGCATTTTTGCCACCTCCTTTGTTTCCCCTTCCCATCCCTTCCCTTCTCACCACCCCGGTCCCTCTCCTCTTTAATCCCCCCCCCCCAGCCAAAGTTGTAAAGTTCGTTTTTCCATATAAAGTCTTGTACATCTCATTGTTGCAACACGTCCACCTGTATCCATATATAAACAATTTGTTATTCCCTTTCGCCTCCACAAATTATATTAACATAAATTACAGTGAAAGCAGGGGTTATACCTTGGGGAAGGGACATAAAATGCAAGAAACAAATCATCTTATAAATATGTTAGAAACAATAATAAGAAAAAAAAACCATTTGTATCCTTACCTTAGGGTTCATTTCATCAAACATCTACTTATCTGAAAGTTTCTGCTGTCTCAGACATATACTAGGGATTGCAAGTAAGGGAAACCATGAGAACTATGTTTCTTTGGGTCTGTCTTGCTTTACTTAATATATTTTTTCCAATTCTTCCCATTTCCTAACAAATAGAGCAATGTCATTCTTTCTGATGGAGGCATAGAATTCCATTGTGTATATATACCACATTTTCTTGATCCATTCATCTACTGAGGGGCATCTGTGTTGGTTCCATATCTTAGCCATGGTAAATAATGCTGCAATAAACATGGTTGTACTGGTAGCTTTAGTAAGGTCTTATTTGTGATCATTTGGGTAAAAGCCCAAAAGTGGGATTGCTGGGTCATTGGACAGCTCTATGTGGCGTCTTTGAGGAACATCCATACTAATTTCGAAAGTGGTTGAACAAGTTTACACTCCTACCAACAATGCAGTAAGGTTCCCTTCTGTCCACATCCCCTCCAGCATCTTTTGCAATTATATTTCTTGATTTAGCCATTGAAACTGGGGTGAGGTGATATCACAATGTTGTTTTAATTTGTATTTCTCTTATGGCTAGGGAGGTTGAGCATTTCCTCATGTATCTATTGCCCTTCCTTCTTTCCTCTTCAGTGGGCCTTTAGCCCACTTATTTATTGCCTAGTTGTTTCATTGAAAATTTGTTGTTGGGGAATTTAATTTTTTGAGTTCCAGGTATATTTTAGATATGAGATCCTTGATCTTGCTAGCTATGTGTTAGCCATGCAGAAGTTCTGCAATTCCATGCAATCCCATTTTTCCAACCTTTATTTGATTTGTTGTGTTTCCAGGTCTCTATTAAGAAAATATTGACCTGTGAAAAGGAGACCTAGGGTTTCTCTAATTCCATCCTTTAAAGATTTCAGAGTATCTGCTTTGACTCCGAGGTATCTGATCAATTTGGAGATGATTCTGGTGCAGGGTGATATATAAAGATCCATCTTTAGTTTTCTACAAATGATTAACCAATTTTTCCAGCACTATTTACTGAAGAGGGTGTCTTTCTTCCATTATAGTTTTTAGCTCCCTTATTGAAGATTACATTGCTATAGGTCTGTGGGTTCATTTCTGGGTTTTCAATTCTATTCTAGGTATATTTTAGATATGAGACCCTTGTCCATTGTATGGCTAGTGAAGATCTCCCAATGCATGGTCTTTCTGTTGATCTTGTTAGCTATACCCTTTGCCATGAAGAAGCTCAGCAATTTCATGCAATCCCATTTGTCCAACCTCTCTTTGATTTGTTGTGTTTCTAGGTTTCTATTAAGAAATTTTAGGCCTGTACCAAGGAGACCTATGATTTCTCCTATTCCATCCTGTAATTTTTTCAAGCTGTCTGCTTTGACTCTGAGGTCTTTGATCCATTTGGAGTTGATTCTGGTACAGGGTGTTATATAAGGATCGAGCTTTAGTTTTCTACAAGTAGTTAACCAGATTTGCCAGCACCATTTACTGAAGAGGCTGTCTTTCCTCTATTCTAATTTTTTAACTCCCTTATCAAAGATTAGATGGCTTATATGTCTGTAGGTTCCTTTCTGGGTTTTCAGCTCTATTCCATTGGTGCTGAGGTCTGTTCTTGTGCACGTACCAAGCTGTTTTGATTACTATGGATTTATAGTAGAGTTTGAAATTTGGTATTGATATTCCTCCAGCACTGTTCTTTCTGTTAAGGATTGTTTTTGCTATTTGGGGCCTCTAATAGTTCCATGTAAATTTTTGGATTGCCTCTTCTTTTTCCTTGAAGAATGCCGTGGGAATATTGAAAGGCATCACATTGAATTAGTAGATAGCCTTGGGGATTATTGCCATTATCAAGATGTAAATCCTTCCAATCCAGGAACATGAGAGGTTTTCCACTTTCTAATTTCTGTTTGATTTCCTTTTTCACGTTTTTAAATTTTTCTTTTTTCCAAGTTTTTAAAATTTTTCATTATAGAGGTCCTTCTCTTCTTTGGTTAAGTTAATTCCTAGGTATTATTGATTGTGGAACTATTACAAATGGAGTTGCTTTCCTGATTTCAGACACACTTTTCTCATTGCTGCCATACAGAAAAGCCATTGATTTTTGAGGGTTAATTTTATACCCCATTACTTTGCCAAAATTTAGAATCAGCTTGAGTCATTTGGGTGTGGAGTCCGTGGGATTCATTAAACACCAGCTAATGTCATCTGCAAAGAGGGAGAGTTTTATTTAATCTTTCCCTGTTTGGATCCCTTTATTGCCTCTTTTCTTATTGCTGTAGCTAGTCATTCTATTACTAAATTGAAGTGGAGAGAGTGGACATCCTTGTCTTGTTCCTGAGTTAAGATGAAATGGCTTTAGTTTTTCACCATTAAGTAAAATTCTGGCTGTTTGTCATATACAGCCTTTATTGTATTGAGGAATGTTCCCTGGATTCCTAATTTTTCCAGAACCCTCATCACAAAGGAGTGTTGGATCTTGTCAAATGCTTTTTTCTGCATCTATTGAGATAATCATGTGGTTCTTATCCTTTCTCCTGTTGATGTGATGAATTATCTTAATTGATTTGTGTATATTGAACCAGTTTTGCAGCCCTGAAATGAATCTTGTTTGATGGTGGTGTATGAGTTTTTGGATGAATTGTTGAAATTGATTGGCCAGAATTTTGTTGAGAAGTTTTGCATTAATGTTCATCAAAGAAATGGGTCTATAGTTCTCTTTCTTTGATGAGTCCCTGCCTGGTATTGGGATGAGGGTTATGATGGCTTCATAGAATGAGTTCAGTAGTGAACTTTCTATTTCAATTCCATTGAAGAGTTGGAAAAGTATTGGTGTGAGCTCTGCCATGAAGGCCTTATAGAATTCAGCTGTAAAGCTGCTTTTCTGAGATGGGAGGTCTCTTATTACTGTTTCTATTTCAGTGTTTGATATGAGCCAGTTAAGATGGTTTAACTCACCTTGTTTTGTTTCAGCATTTCGATATTGGCTTGGAAAACGTCTATTTCTGCCAGGTGCTCTAACTTATTAGCATAGTATTTTGAGAAGTATTCTCTTATAATGTTCTGAATCTTGGTTGTTACTGTGGTGATGTTTCCATTCTCATACCTGAGTTTATTTATTTGAGTGTGTTCTCTTCTTTTTCTCATAAGATTTGCTAAGGATCTGTCAATTTTTTTAATTTTTCAAAGTATCAACTCTTTGGTTTTTGGTTCTTACAATTTTTATTTTTGGATTCTAATTCGTTTAATTCTGGTGTAATTTTAATGATTTCTTTCCATCTACTGTATTGTAGCTAGGCGCCAGTGCCTCATGATTGTAACTCTAGCTACTAAAGTGGCTGAGAGCTGAGAATCATGGTTCAAAACTAGCCTAGGCAGGAAAGTCCATGAGACTCTTACCTCAAATGAGACAAAAGAAAACTGTTAGTTGCTCAAGTGGTAGAGCACTAATCTTGAGCTGAAGTGCTGAGGGGCAGTGTCCACGTCCAGATTTCAAGTCCCACGACTGACAACAATTAAAAATAAACATTTACAAATAAACAATATTTTGACATAAATGTTAAATATATATTCTAAAAATTTTTAAATCCTCACTGGATATATTAGTTTATATAAATATATAGAAGTTTTTTCTGGTTTTAGTTGTTTTTGAGTCAATTGTGTAAATCAAAAATTTCTCATTCAATTCATATGTGTAGTTTTATAAACTTATAGGCCATAAGTATAAAATTAGCAGATATGTGATAGGCAGTGCTGTTTTAGGTATCTACCTTGGCATTCTAAAATTAAGACTTCTCCCCCAAAATCGATATGCCCTCTAACCTTGTCAGAGGTTTCATCTTATTGGAGCAGAAAAGTATCATCGTTTGGAACAACTGTAACATTTTACATGTATTCCACTTAGTTTAACAACCAAAACATTCAAGTCATCTGAACCATGCAAGTAATAACAAATGTCTTCTGACCTTTTTATTCTCTTAAGAGATGAAAATCTTTAATTATACATTTATTTTTTTCTGCCTAAGATCCTATATCTTAGGAAGATCTTTTTGTGTAACCCTGTATTCCTGATAAGAAAACCAGAACAAAGGCAATAATGAAAATAGCCAATGAAAATACTTGAAAGCAGTATTGCCATTTTCACTATATTAAGTCTGCCTATCCAAGAGCAGGGGAGGTCTTTCCATTTCCTAGTATCTTGTGTAATTTCTTTCTTTAACTTTTTATGGTTTTATTTATTTATTTTATTGTGAAAATACTGTAAAGAGGGTTTATAATTACATGGGCAACATAATGAGTACATTTCTTATCAATCATTGTAGACTCCTCCTTTGTTTCCCCTTCCCATCTCTTCCCATGCTCCTCCCGCCCCCCAACCCAATCCTCCTTCCCCACAACAAAGTTGTAAAGTTCGTATTCGACATAATGACTTGTATATCTCATTGTTACAATAGATCCACCTGTATCCCTATTTAAATAATTTGTTTTTTTCCCTTCCCCTCCACAAATTATATCAACATCAAATACAGTGAAAGCAGGGGTTACACCATGGGGCAGGAACATACAAAGCTACAAAGAACTAATCTTATAAATGTGTTAGAAACAATCACCTGAAAGAAAAAAGACATTTGAATGGTTATCTTAGGGTTCATTTCTCTAACATCAACTTATCTGACCTTTCTGCTTGACTCAGAATATACTAGTTTTAGCAAATAAGGGAAATCATGAGACCTAAGTTTCTTTGGGCCTGGGTTACTTCACTTAATATAATTTTTCCAAGTCTTTCCATTTCCTAACAAATGGGGCAATGCCATTCTTTCTGATGGAGGCACAGAATTCCATTGTGTATATATACCAAATTTTTATAGTTTTCATTAAATAGTTCTTTTACATCGTTGGTTAGGTTAATTCTTAAATATTTTATTTTGGGGGAGGTTATTGTGAATGGGGTTGCTCCCTTTCTGCTTGTACATTGTCAGTGTACAGGAAGGCAACTGATTTTATGGGTTGATTTTGTATCCTGCTACTTTGCTGAAGTGATTTATGATTTCTAAGAGTTTGGGAAAGGAGTTTTTGTGATCGTGAAGGTATAGTATTTTGTCATCTGTAAAAAGGGATAGTTTAACTTCTTCTTTTCCTATGCGGATCCCTTTAATGTCTTTTTCTTACCTTATTTACCTGGGTAAGGGTTCCAGGACTATTTTGAAGAGGAGTGGAGACAGTGGGCATCCTTGCCTTGTTCCTGATTTTAAGAGAATTGGTTTTAGCATTTCCCCATTAAGTATAATATTGGCTATTGGTCTGTCATAAATGGCTTTTATTGTTTTAAGAAATGTTCCTTCTATTCTTATTTTCTCCAGAGCTTTTACCATGAATGAATGTTGAATTTTATCAAAGGCCTTTTCTGTATCTGTGGAGATAATCATGTGGTTCTTGACCTTGGCTCTGTTGATGTGTAGGATTACATTTATTGACTTATGTATGTTAAACCATCCCTGCATCTCTGAGATGAAACCTATCTGATCATAGTGTATGATTTTTTTTTTATGTTTCTGGATTCTGTTAGCTAGAATCCTGTTAAGGATCTTTGCATCTGTGTTCATCAAGGAAATTGTCCTGTAATTCTCTTTTTTGGTTGGGTCTTTGCCTGGTTTGAGGATGAGTGTGATATTGGCTTCGTAGAATGAGTTTGAGATAGCTCCCTCTTTCTCTGTTTCTCTGAAGAGCTTGAGGATTATGGCCATTAGTTCTTCTTTAAAGGTCTTATAGAATTCTGCTGTGAATCCATCTGGTCTTATGCTTTCTTTGTTGGAAGACTTCTGATTGTTTCTGTATCTTGTTGTAGGATATTGGCTTATTTAATGATTTACTTCTTCTTTGCTCAGTTTGGGCAACTTGTATTTCTCTAAAAATGCATCCATTTCTGCCAGGTTTTCTTACTTTAGAGAGTATAACTTTTGAAAGTAGTCCGTTAAGATTGTTTTAGATATTTTGTGTATGTATTGTGAATTTTCCTATGGCATCCCTAATCCTGTTAATATGGGTTTCCTCTCTTCTTTTTAATTAATCTTGCCAACGGTCCATCAATTTTATTTATTTTTTCAAAGAACCAGTTTTTTCTTTGGGTAATTCTGGCTATGGTTCTACAATTTTCTAATTCATTAATCTCCACTCTTAGTTTGGTTATCTGGCTCCTTCTAGTAAATTTAGGTTGCATTTTTTTTCATGTTTTTCTAGCTATTTTAATTGCAACATGAGATAATTTACTTGGTCTGTCTCTATTTTCTTGAAGTGGGCACTGAGGGCAATAAATTTTCCCCTCAGGACTGCTTTTGATGTGTCCTACAAGTTTCTTTGTGCGGTGTTTTCATTTTAATTAAGTTGTAGGAAATTATTTCTTCTTTGATCTCTAATGTTACCTAGCCACTGCTTAGAAGTGTGCTGTTCAATTTCCATGTATTAGAATAATTTCTGCTGTATGCTTTGTTATTGAGAACTAGCTTGATTCCACTGTGGTCAGATCGGATAGAGGGGATTAAGTCGATCCCCTTGTATTTGCTTAAGTTCCTTGCATGAACTATGATATGGTCTATTTTGGAGAAAGTTCCATGAGCTACTAAGAAGAATGTGTACTCTGTTGTTTTAGGGTGAAATACTCGGTAGATGTCAGTTAATTCCGTTGAAGTATGGCCTCACTTAATTCAGTAGCTTCTTTTCCAATCCTCTGTTTGGTAGACCTGTCCTTTGGCGAGAGTGGGGTGTTAAAGTCTACTAGTATTATCATATTGGGATCTATTTTATTCTGTAAGTTTGAGAGTATTTGCTTAACATATCTGGGTGCACCAATGTTTGGGGAATATAAGTTGGTAATATAAGAGGAAACTGTCCTCCTCTTGGGTTGTTCCCTGTATTAATATGTAGTGTCCAGCCTTGTCTTTTTGTATTGATTATAATGAAAAGTTTATCTTCTGAGATATCAGGCTTGCTATACTTGCTTTCTTACTGGGGGCATTTGATTGGTAGATCCTTTTCCAACTCTTTACTCTGAGTTTGTATGTTTGGCTGAGAGGTGTGTCTCCTGAAGGCAACAGATGGATGGGTCAAGTTTTCTAATCCAATCCGCAGTTCTTTTTCTTTTGATTGGCAAATTAAGCCCGTTAATATTAAGAGATAGTATAGAGAGATGCATTTTGATCCCTGTCATTCCCAATTTCCCTCAGTTTTTCTTCTCTCCTTTCCTCCTGTGCTTGCTCAGTTAGATTTCTATTAATGACTGTCTGGGTACATGTCCCTGTTCCTGGTTGCTTTCTTCAGGTTGTGTTCCCACTCTTAGAATTCTTTGTAATGCTGGCTTAATGTTTATGTATTCATTAAATTTTTATTTGCTATTAAAAATTTTCAGCTCTCCATCGAATGTGAATGCTAGCTTTTCCGAGTATATCAGTCTGGGTTGACAGTTATTGGCTCTCAGGGCTCGTATGGTACTTTCCCAGGCCTTTCTTGCATTCAGTGTTTGTGTAGAGAGATCTGCAGTGATTCTAATTTTTTCCCGTTTATTATAGCTCCTTCTTCATTTTTGCTGCATGCAAGATGGTTTCCTTATTATTCAGGTCTATCATTCTTACTATAATGTGTCTAGAAGTGTTTCTCCTGGTGTCTTGCTTGTTAGGTGTTCTATATGCTTCTGTTATGTAGGTAAGATGTTCTTTTTTGAGATGGGGAAAATTTCACTGATTATCTTGTTGAATAGGTGTTGCATTCCCTTGCTTTGATATTCCTCACCTTCGTCCACTCCAATTATACAAAGGTTAAATTTCTTGGCACTATCTGCTTGCTCTTGAATTTCCCGTGGGCATAATTTAAGTAATGTTTCCATATCTGTCATTGTTTGGTCCAGTTGGTGTATTCTGTCTTCTGTATCTGACACTCTACATTCCATTTCGTTCACTCTGTTAACTGTGGCTTCCATTGTGGTTTGCAAGGATGAAATGGACTCATTTATGGATTTGGTGTTGGTTCTCAAAGTACTGATCTCACCTCTTAGTAAGGTATATATTGCCTCTATTTTGGCATTTTTCTCACTTCTGAGTGAGGTATGTACTTCCTCTACTTTTGTGTGTACCTCATGTTTGAGATCCTGTATCTCTTTCGATAGTTTGTACCCATGTTCTTTAATTTCTCACTTTATTTTTTGAGTCATTGTCTCCAGCATCCCTTGGATGTAGCTTTTGTCTTTCATTCCTGCTTTGCTCCCACTGGGGCTCTCCCCTGTGTGGCTGCTGGCTATTGGGGATACCTTGCTATCCTGGCTATTAATAAATCTTGTAATTTTTCTCTGTGATTTTCCCCTGTGGGTCCAGGATTATTGGAGACTAATCTGAAATTTTGTTTTGGTCAATATGTGTCTGACTTTGCTTGGTTGTTGTTTCTGTGTTGGTAGAGAGAGTTTGTACCTGATTTCGGTTCTGTTGGGGGCCGACCTCCAGCTGCTGGTCTGACCCACTTAGGGTTCTCAGCTCTTTGCTGTAGATCACTGGCAGCTCTCGTCATTGGAAGGGTTGAGTGGCCTAGACTGCTCCTGTTTGCTCCTATGGGTGCTCTTGGCAAGATTGGATGTGCTGGATGAACTCTCTCAGACGCTGGAGTCTGCTATGGGCTCCTGATGGTTTTTTTGTGGAGGAAAGCCTGGTTTTTGGCTTGAAATCTGGGCTTGGGCACTGTCCCTCAGATCTTAAGCTCAAGGATGGCATCCTACCATTTGAACCACAGCACCACTTCTGACCCTTTGTGCTTATGTGGTGCTGAGGAATCAGATCCAAGACTTCATGCACCCAACACAAGCACTCTACTGCTGAGCCACCTTACCAGCCTGAGCTCCTGCCTATTATCAGGTCCTGGTGGCCTGTGTTGTCTAATAACCTAGAATATATGGGTCGGGTTCTGGTAGGGTTTGGGCTTCTCTTGTCCTGAGCCCCCCTGGTCTTTTGCTCTCACAGGCGTGCTTCCCAGTGGGTGCAGTTCCTTGTTTTCTCCCCTCTGCTGAGGCTTATGCTCAGCTTCTGACTTCAGTTGGGAAAGGTTGGTTGTGTTGCTCAGGCACTGGATCCCCAGGCCTGGTCCCGGCCCAAGGCCTGGGGAACGCGGGTTGGAGATGTGCTGCTGTGTATTCCACCTAGGTTACACAGCCTGGGGTACACAGTTCAAATTTCTTCCACTGTTGGGTATCTTGACCCAGGGGCACTGTTCCTGGCTTGGGTGTTTAAGCTTCCTTCCAGGGGTGCTCTTGCTGTAGCCTGGTCAGCTGAGTGTGCTACACGGTTTGGTGGAGCTCTCGAACAGTTCCCAGTTTTAGTGGGTCCTGTGGTACAGGTGTTGGGTTAGGAGATCTGGCTCATGGTCTGGGGATTCCCACCAGCCCTGGTCTCTCTTGAGGGATACAGAGTCCCCTGCGGGGTACTCACCCTGGACTAGTTGTTTCTGTGTGATGTAGGTCGTTGGTTGCCTTTCCAATCAGAGTTCAGTTGAGGTGTATGTGGGCTGGGCTGGGCGGTGGTAGCTCTGTGTGATTCTCTTCTGTCTCTGCCTAATTTGATGCTGTTTGGGTCTGCACCATGAGATGGGCCTTTAACCTCTGCCCGAGGGGTGGGGGAGGGGCCTCCGTGCAGGTTCTGAGCACTGGGGTTTGTCTGCATTTGCACTCTCCGGATCAGCACCAGTTCCTTGCATGTCTTCTGCTCTGGTGTTTGGTGGGAGTCCCATGTAGTTCTGGGGTTCCTGCCATGGGGTTGAGGGGCTTTGGTGGGATGGAGCCTCTCTGCTCAGATGGAGAGTGAGGGGTGGGATCTTTGTTCAAGCTCCCGGCTAGGAGGTTTCTCCGTTCACCACAATCAGTGGGTCTGACACTAGTACCTCAGGCTGCTTCTGCGCAGGTTATCGGCAGACAAACTCCTGTATCTCTGGGACTTGGACAGCCCCTGCTGGGTGGTCTGGCCATGGCTTGGTGTGCTGCTGCGCGGCCAGTAAAGGTTGAGGGAGGAGTCTTCCTGCTCCTCTGTTCTGAAATTCTTCTTTTTCTCTCTTCCTTTTTTGTTATTTTCCACCTTCTGTTTTCTCTGGGTGTTCATCTTTTTGTTGTTGTCAGTCTCTTGGGGAGATTAAGCATTGGAACTTGAACTCTCTTTTGGGTTGGGGAGAGCTGTGACGTTTCCGTACTGCCCTGTCACCATCTTGGTACCCCTTCTCATCTATTTTTTTATTGTGAAAATACTGTACAGAGGGATTACAATTACATGGGCAAGATAATGAGTACATTTCTTATCAAGCATTGTAGCTCCTCCTTTTTTTCTCCTTCCCATCCCTTCCCATCTTCCTCCCGGAAAGTATGATATTCTTGATTTGAAGCCTTTTGCTTGATATCCACAACGTGTCATTCTTCCTTTATTAATAGGAGAATTTGGAGAAAGGATTAGAATTCACACTACAAAAAGGAGAAGAAGAAAAGAGAAGGAGAAATCTAGATATTTTGTTCTTCCTCACCTCAATCACAAGGTCTGGATAATGATTATGGATATTAGATACAATGATCTAAAATGATTAAACCCATCTATAGAAAATAGATAACCCCATAAATGATCACATGGAGAATGTTTATTTATAAAAAAATTGTAATAATGCCCAACAGGAAATCTTATCTATTTGTTTAGTTCTTGTTTGGTATTTATTAAATTCTAGTATGCTATAGTCAACTATCATAAAGGTATAAAATATAAGAAACTAACATCTTAATATCATATTCTAACATTAGCTTAATTCTGCTTTTGTTATATGGTGAGGCTGTATTTGAGTTTTGCCTCAATTTCACATGATATATTCTTCCAGTATATAAGTTGAAAGAAGACTCATTTTGAAACTATGCTATTTTTATAGCTAAGGGAAAACAATTCAGCTATTAGACACAGACAATGAGACAGAAATCTTCCCCTAGAAATAGCCTTTCACTACTTCTGGTTCATTTTTGTAAGCTGATGTAAGTCACATGACCCAGCTTTACATTGCAAAGTACAGGTAAATCTCACCAACAGGACGCTGATGCAGGACATAGAGTAATATGACCATATATACAACACTTGAGATAAAGAGGGGGAAAAAAAGAGAACTATAATACAATCAATCATACTCGCTATCACAAGTCTCTACAAGAAGGAAGCTATTATGTACCTTTATTTCTAAAACTACTGAGATCTTCAAATCATGTCTTTTATGCTTGGATGTTACAGGAATTAGAGAACATTTTGATACTGAGACAGCATAAAATTTCCAAGAAAGCTGGAGTAAGCATTTCAATACTACCGTTTATTCTCCAAGAAAAGAAACCATTTCATAGACAATACTTTATACTTTCTTACGTAGTATCTTTTTTTCCAGAAATGGATTTTGTTAATATATGTTACTATCCACCAGAATAAATGTTTCATTTCTCTGCATCTTGTGCAGACAGTATAGTCAATTACATGTAAGAGGGAGTTCATCAATAGCACTTTTTAAAAATGCAAAAAATGTGGACAGAGAGCCAATATACATATTTTTCCACCATCACCTTCCACATCTTCCTTCTTCTTTCCTAGGAAACACACTCTATCAATTAAAAAGGCTTAGATATTTGCCTCTTTATCTTGAAAGTGGAAGCAGAATGTTATGGATGTCGGAGATGATGACCAATAGTGTTTTACATAATAATGTCACATGCATTAGCCCTATGCGTCCTGCTGGCCTTAACACTGTACTTACTTAGTGATGTGATAGGAATGTCAGCCTTACTGGACTTAGTATTGTTTTCCACTTCTTTTTCTACCACCTGGCCTAAATTATAATACATAGTAACGAAATGAAAAAGTAATGCCATCTTAATCAAGTCTAATTGCGACAATGAGATGTATAAAAGGTTATGTTGAAAAACAAACTTTACAACTTTGGCGGGGGTGGGAGGGGGAGAATCGATGGCAGGGATGGTAAGGGGAAGAGGGGGGCAACAATGATTGCTATGAAATGTACTCATTACCTTGCTCATAAAATTGTAACCCCTCTGTACGGTATTTTCACAATAAAAAAACTTATTAATATAAAAACGAAAAGAATTTTTTAGGGCTCTGGGAATGTGGCTTAATGGAACAGTTATTGCTTAGCATGCATCAAACCCTAGGTTTGATTCCTCAGTACCACATAAATAGAAAAAGAAACACTGAAAGTGGAGCTGTGCCTCAAGTGGTAAAGTGCTAGCCTGGAGCCAAAACAAACAAACAAACAAAAAAAAAAAACCAGTTCCCTGTCACTGAGTTCAAGTCCCAAGATTGGCAAAAAGTCATTTAGCTAGTAAATGCAAAATAAATAACCCATACTTGGAATATACAATTGATCATTCCAACTGATGCCTAACAATAGTCCGTAATTTATTTTACCTATATTAGATTACTATTATTTAACAAAAGGGCTGGGAAGGTGGCTCAGTGGTATAGATTGCCTTGCACTCATGAGGCCCTGTGTTCGATTCCTCAGCACCACATAAGCAAAAAGAAAAAAGCCAGAAGTGACGCTGTGGCTCAAGTGGTAGAGCGCTAGACTTGAGCTGAAGAGCTGATGGACAGCGCCCAAGCCCAGAGTTCAGGCTCCGCGTCCAGACACCCCCCCACCAAAAAAACAAAAAAAAAACCCAAAAAACAAAAAACAATGTTCTGTTAATAGGTCATGGCAATTTAATGCCAAGAATGGAGATTAATCCTGGAAATTCAAAGATTCCAGGTTTTGAGCCGTCATTTCTAATCACAATGAGAAGGGTAGTCTATGTGAGATTTGGAAATCTTTTTGGTAAGTTATAGCATCAAAAAGGAATAGACTAATTAATAGTTTTGACAAAAGAGAAGGAATAACTTCACATGGAAGGAATAAATGATAATAACTAAGTTATACCACAATCTGTTCTAGGGAACCATTTTTGGTTATTGAAGAACTAGTTATCAACTAGGCTTATTCCTCATTGTCTTTAGCATTCTAATTCCTTAGGCTAGTTCTTAATCTCTGTGTGATAAATGGTATATCCTTCTATGCTGTTCTTTCATTCCTGAACTCCTTTGCTTTCTAAAATCTTCAGTCATTTCTGATACTAAGTCCACATACGCAGACAACAGAGGACGCTAATGTAAGAGTCCCATAACACGAGTCATTAATGTAACAACATGGAAAAAGAGGATATTTTTATTGCTACCTCAATTTTTCTGAAAAGCTGCAATGTCATCATTGATTCAAATTTCCATTGTTTGTCTACATAGTGTGATTAAGTGCACATAAATGCAAATATAAGCCGGATGCTGGTCACTCATGCCTATAATCCTACCTACTCAAGAAGTTGAGACTAGAGGATTGTGGTTCAAAGCCAGACTGGCCAGGAAAATCCATGAGACTCTTATCTTTAATTAACCACCAGAAATCCAGAAGTGGTGCTATACCTAAAGTGGCAGAGCACTCAACTTGAGTGGAAGAGCTGAGGGACAGGGCCCAGCATCAGAGTTAAAGCCCCATGACCAACAAAAAACTGCAAATATGACTTCAAGTTTCCCCAAAAGGAACAACGAAGTCAATTGTAATCTTCCCAAACAGAAAAAATAATTCCCAAATGATTCAGTGCACCTACTTTTGCTGAGTTATTTAAGTTATAGCTTCTTTGCTTAACATATTCTCTTCTTTTAAAAATTGTCAAATATCAACTTTATTATAAACTTCATCTAATAATTCTTCTTTCAAAAGAGAAGTGCATACAGTTGATGTCACTTGGCTTTCTTACTATCTCAGTTCAAAGTCAACCCAGGCAGGACAGCCTATGAAACTCTTATCTGTAATTAAGCACTAAAACAGGCAGAATTTGAGTTTTAGCTCAAGCAGTAGAGTAGTAGTTTAGGGGGCAGGTGGGCAGGAAAGACAACTGTACAGGGACAGGGTCCACCTTCTGGTTCAAGCCCCAGAACCAGCACAAAGTAAACAAACAAACAAGAAAATGAAAAACCCACATATTTCTTAAGGACCATCCTTAAAGCACTGGTTTGAGAAGAGGCTCCTTTTGCTGATTATACTCACTGGATCCTGCTTTTTGGAATCCTTATTGCTGTGGAGGACCCAGGACCAGAATAAAGAAATGGATAACTGACTTCTACAATAGGAGAATCATCTCAGGAGAGAAATATCCATGCATAAGACACTTTAAAACTTCCATGTCTTTGTTTCTTTGCAGTAGAACACTTTTAAAACAAAGTTATTTCCTTTTATTCTATGCTGGCCTTGAAATGGCATATTGTTTCCTTTTGTAATACTCCCAACTGGAAGCTTACAGACAAGTTTTATATGAGTAAAGGACACACTCGAAAAGGTAAGGGACAGAGTTTCCTTCAGGCCTTGGATTCTTTTCTTGTACCATAAAAAGGACAGCACAAATTAACTTGAACTTTTTCATTTCTCTTTGTTCAATTCCTCTCTTGGTATCAGTTTCCACTTCCAGTAACAGTTCCTTCCACTTACCTCCAGAACAATCTATAATGCTGCTCCAAGTAAAATTAATATTTTCTGGTTTCATTGAAATAGCACAAGTACATCTTTGGACATGAGGTAACTTGTGTTTCAGAAATAACTTTTTAAAGAGAAAATATGGAATTTAAATGGCTTATAAAACATTACCCATGTACACATGGCCATATAAGATGATGTTAAGTGAAATGTACCCCAAGATAGTGACACAACTTGATTTTTCTCTCTTGCTATTGTTTTTAATGTATTTAACATGTAGTATGTATTTTTTTTGTTTCTCTTCTATGTTCTTCCTCCATGATATAACCCCTGTTTTCACTATATTTGTTGTCGGCAACCTATATCTTGCATATACATTTTATTAATGTGGGGAAGGGAAGAGAAATAACAAAATGCTGAAACAAGGATACAGTATGACCCATTGTAACAATGAGTGGTACAAGGCACTATGTCGAAAATGAACTTTACTACTTGAAGAGGGGAGAAGGGAGTTGGGGTGGTAGGGAGGAAAGGGATGGCAGGAGAAAAACAAAAGAGGAGGTAACAGTGCTTGATAGATTATGTACTCATTTACTTATTTATGTAACTGTAACCACTATTTACACCATTTTTACAACAACAAAAAAATACATGAAAAAAACTTCCTGGAGTAGTTTAAGTTCAAATTTCCTAATTGCACTGTAATTAAGACCAATTTTAAGTGGGAAGAAGGTTCTCAGAAACATTTCTTTGTGAGTGTGTGTGTTGTGCATTATTTCCCAAGTGTACATAAGTTAACAGTAGGAGAAACAATAGGAATAATACAAGAAAAAGAAGTTTTGTGCTTAAGTTTAATAGTTCAATACACTACAGAAGACTCTACAAATAAGACAACATTGAAACAATAAATTCAAAGCCAGTAAGTAGATCTATGGGAGTGATATAGAGAAATCATTACTACTAAGTGGAACATGAAGGATGAGGCCACTCTTGTTTTCTACTAGATCTAAATCATGGTAGCTAATCATGAAAATTTGTAATAACGTAGTATGGAAGAATAATTCTGTTCCCAAAGCAAGTCAGATATAAAAGCATGGACTTAACTGGAAAAAAAGGCCATGTTGAGAGAGCAGGAATTATACTAGCAATGAACTGGTGGCTAAGATCACATTTATTTTTCTTTCTTTCTTTTTTTGATGGTTGTGGGTCTTAAACCCAAGGCTAGAGTTCTACCACTTGAGCCACAGTGTCAATTCCAGTTTTCTGGTGGTTAATTTGAGATAAGTGACTCAGAAAACGTTCCTACTGGTGCTGGATTTGAACTGAAATACTCAGATCTCAACCTCCTGAGTAGCTAGGATTATAGGCATGAGCCACCAGTACCCGGCTCAAGATCACATTTCTAGCAGTGTACACTCAGGATATATAATGTGTATGTTCATCTACCTTTGTATGAATTCTTGAGTTAAAAATCTGGGCTACAGGTTAGACTTTACATTCACGAAAGTGTTTCTAGTTTAAAACATGATACTCCTGGAAAAAATAAAAACTAAGAATGTAAAAGAGTATGGGAATTTAAGTTTGAATCCAGCCTGGGCAGAACAGTCTTTGCAACACTACCTGTAATTAACCAGCCAAAAGTTACACTAGAAGAATGGCTCAAGTGATGTAATACTAGTCATGAGCAAGATTGCTGAATAAGAGCTTGAGGATTTTGCATACATACATACAAACATTCACATACACACAGAAGCACTTACATGTGCAAAGACACATATGAAACAACTCTCAGAATGTGTAGAAAAGTTAGAAAATAATAGAAAATATGTCCTGAGTAAGACTATAATCAAGTCATAATTTTCAATATTAGAAACTCCTCAAGTGAACTTTCCCCCCAAAAGCTTGAGAATATTACATAGGTAGGGACCAGACACAGTAAGAGAGGCAAGTAATCATCATGGAGGATCCATGGAGGAATGAATCAGAGACCCCTGCAGGTGCATCTGAAAATGTTCATACCCTGTGTCAAATGTTAGAACATCTTTGAAAATTGTACAGAAACACTTTGAGCAGTCAGTCTAGTGGATAAGACCATCGGAGAAGTTCAGAATTACTAGTATGCTTCTAGGTTAAATAAACCAACAAACTATGGTAGGACAATGTGATACAATCCTGAAATTCTAGCATTCAGATTAAGACAGGAGATTAGAGAGTGGATTACATAGTGATGCCTTCCCGTAACTAGTTAGTATAATTTTGCTTAATAAAACAAACCAAAAAACAAGACAGGAATTCACAGTTGGAAGTTAGGGCTAATTTGTCATTATGTTTTGAGAAGTCAAGTTTCCTATTGAAATGCAACTCATATATCATCCTCAGTCATGTTTTAAATGCTCTCTTCATTACAGAACATTCCTAGATGCAAAATACCTCATGATTCCAAACCAAAAATTTTAAAAAGTAAGCATCATTCTGTTGGTTTCCACAGAAATGATGAAGGATTACAAAAGCTTAATCCTGGAGAAATAGCAAAATTTTCTAATGTAGGACTTTTTAAACCTGGCTAAATGAGAATTTAGATTTAAAATAAACATGTTTTGTTTGTAATTTTATATTCTACAGGATACTACAAAATTCTTTTTAAGTAGAAGTTTTAATTTACAAATTTACAAATTATTCTGGCATTCTATTTGTCTAGAATATTCTTTCAAGCGAGTTAAAGGACTTAGTTAATAGATAATTCCAACAGTTCATGTATAACATGATAATGCTAGAAACAGTTGCCAACAAATGGATGATATTAATGTATAAATTTAGAAAAAGAGCAATGTTTTGAGGTTTTGGTGTAACATGGTATGAAGAGAGTTATTGTGCGAGATCCTTTTTCTTCTATCTATACATAACACAGGAAGACATTTCCTTAATTACGTACCTCTGCATACAATGAGAAAAATGCTAGGTTTGGGGTTTGTTTTCATTTTGTTTTTTTTTGTTTTGTTTGTCCTAGGGCTTAACCGCTGGGCCTGGGCACTGTCCCTGAGCCTGTTTTTGGTCAAGGCTACTGATCTACCACTCGAAACTCAGTAACACTTGTGTCTGGCTTTTCCTGAGCAGTTTATTGGAGATAAGAATCTAAGGAACCTTCCTGCCTGGGTGGGTTTTGAACCATAATATTCAGATCTTAGCCTCCTGAATATCTATGATAGATAAAAAGATGAGTAGAAATAATATTTGCAAGTTTTCTGATCTCAAGAATACCACTTGAGGTAAAACGATGCAGCAAAGTTTAGTGTAGTGTTTTTTCAGCAATCGAAAGGGCATTTCATTATCAGAAGTGTAGAATTTTTTCACTATAATGATAAGCTAGTCATGCTGTGAATTTAGGGAATTTTAAGGTGCACCTTACAATTTGGAAAGTGTTGGGCTAGAATGACTTCACTGCATAAAATGTTGGGATTGATTGTCATATAAATAATAGCTTACTCTGATGAACAAATGTTTACTCTAGAGGAATTAATAATTATAGATACTTCATAGTTTTATCTTCTACCAGAATGTGGCTAGTTTTTCTGTTGACTTTTAACTATGTAACGCTCCATTGGAAACTGCATTTTTTGCGGAATTAAATAAAATGCATACAGGCACTGTTTTAAATATCTCTGGTATGGCATGTTCAGAATTTGAAAATGAGTCGTTAGTAGTCATAGGAATTTTGAAGATCACATATATTCTGTCCTATCAACAAATATTTAGTTTTAAAAGTTAGGAGTTTCCAGAGAATTGAACTATTTTCTATGTAGTATGAGACAATACTAAAATAATGTTTTTTTCAAAATAATGACAAGTATATTTTGAAAATTTTGTATAGTTTGATAACATTCAAGTTGATGACCCTCTGATAAAGAGAGGGACAATTAATTCAAATTAGAAGCCAAATATGGTTCATTTTTTTAAAAAGGTAATACACATAGAATAATATTTACTATGCCAATACAGTGAAATTATATTTTATGTAGCTTGTTTTTAAATTTAATTTTATTGTCCATTTAATATATAAAAGGGGTTGCAGTAATTGAAAGGTAGAGAATACATAACATGTCGAACTTTTTACCCCCTCCCTCTCATTTTAATCACAATTTTCATTCACAATACCCCTCATAAGTAGTAATGTAAATTTCCAAAATGTTGTCTTCTGAGTATTGCTATTGCATTGGTTTGCCTTTGTCTTTTGTGTCGCCATTTTGTTGTTCCTCTTCCTTTGCAACATTAAGATAAATATGTATACAATACACAGGACACTGAAATTAAATACAGCAGGGGATAAACCATAGGGGAACACTAGGAGTTCATTTTGCTCATCATCCACTTATATGGTCACATATACATAGGTATTGAGCCATTCTGCTCATCTGCTAAGACTACCCTAGACATTTCCTACTCATTACACATGAGGGAAACCTTGGGATCTTTTTCTTTATATCTTGCTTATTTTACTTAGTAGGATTTTTCCAAGTCTTTCCATTTCCTTATGAATTAGAAGCATAGAATTCCACAGTGTGTGTCTGTATGTGTGTGTATGTGTGTGTGTGTGTGTGTGTGTGTGCATACCACATTTTAGTGATTCATTCTTCTGAGTGGTATATTGGTTTAAAACATGATTGCATGTAAGTATCAGTTAGGGTCATTCAAAAATTACAGATGCCACCTCCACAGGTATACTAAAATAATGATTTCTAAGTAACATAGTCTTTTATGTTGGTACAAGTGTTGAGATATCTGGATGAGTCTAATGTATGTTTTGCACTGAATTAGGCAGGAAGATATCATATAGGATAAAAATGGTAGTGACAAAATATTCCCTTGAGATAGGTTAAGGAGGCTGCCAGAAGTATGAAGAAATTCAGATAATTTATGAGAATTTAGAAATGCAAGCTCAAGTTTGTCTCTTTAAATAAAAATTATGTAAGTAGACGGGCAAAAGAAGGGGAAGAGAAGAAATAACAGACAGAAGATCATTGAACCAAGTTAGAGTATAAAAAGATATAATCTATAACTTCCAAGTTAAAAAAGAGAACAATATAATAAGTACCTCTTAATTTAGGAACATGCATAATATTTACTTGGCTTTTCTCTAATTTAATGCTCCAAAATAAATGTAGGTTTTATAAGAAAATTTAGGTGATTTCCATTACTTCAACCTGAACACTAACTGTGATTAGCCTTCTTTTTCTCACTTTGCACTTGGAAAAATAGTCCCTAAATTGATGATGTTGTGGCTGATTAGAGTCAGAGTTAGGGGCTTCTCTTGTACAATTATCCCAGAATAGTTTAAAACAGTTTTTTCCCCAAGATATCCAACTAAATTCTCTGAATCAATACTTTGAACACATCCTCACATCTGAGCACATAATTTGAAATTATACTTCAGCATTTCCTTGGCACATTCTACTTTGTGCCTTTCGCTTTTTTGCACATTCCTTTTGAGTTCATGGTTGCTCTATTTCCATTTCATCTTTACAAATTGCTGAGAACATTGTTCAACTACTACTTCTTCTTTGCACATGACAGTCTATGTATGAAGGTACTTTGTCTATGTTAAGCAATAGGGTAGTACTCACTCTCTGAGGAGAAAAGTTCCACAGTATAACACTATGCCCACATTAGAGGGTGTAGAATTTAAATTTAAATCATTTTGAGACAAACAGTGATATTAAAAGTGTAAGGCTCCTTAGGGACATTTGCTTGGAGCTCATTAGTTTTCCTAGGAGAAATAAAAATATCCAGAAAATTTGGAGCTAATTGGTAAGTAACCAATTAACACTAGTTCCTAGATGTTGTGTTAATACAAGTCAAAATTGTATTATTGTTACATCAGAATCTTTCCCTACTTGCCAATGTGTATGAAAAAATGAAAGAAAGGCAGTAACACAAAATGTCTGATATTTTTAGGCTTTTAATCCTACTGGTGAGGGTAATGTCTGAACTCTTCCATTCAATAAAAGCTTGAAGTTTATAAGAGCACTTCCTATATATAAGAATTTGTGGCAGGTTGATTGACAGGGTTATTACAGCATGGAGATATCCCTAACAAAAATTAGATTTAAAGAGAATATATGTCAGTTATGATTTGTCAATGGTTAATGAGGCATTTTCTATTCTAAAGAAGAATCAATTCGAGGAGTCTTCAGTCACATCAGTAAAGATGTATGTTCAACCTAATACTTGGTGTTACTTGTCCTACATTTATAATGATTAGGCTGATAAGATATCCAAACATATCTAAAGATATTTCAATAAAGTTCCAAACTGATGTGGATACATGTGTCACTCATTGGAACTGAAGGATAAATTAGGCTTGTCTATGCTGTAGTTCAATCTTTAATCACCTGGCTAAAATAATCTTCAAAAATATTCACAGAATACTTCTAAGTAAAGTTCATGAGAGTTATATCTGTATAATTCTTCTAAGTTCAGGATAAAAGCATTTGTTCCCAGCATTTAAAATCAACAGGATCTGTTGAATTCATGGATCCAGAATTTCATGGCTTCACATTCATATCTCAAAATTTTATCAATATGAATTTCAACCACTAAGCCAACTTCTCAGCCTTTTTTCTTATAAATAAAATTATTAATTTCCACATTTTGATGGACTAAGCTATAGTTTTCAACCAAGTGTGATTAGTTCAATAACATTCTCATATCGATAGTATTCAATAACCAAAGTTTCCAATGATATATTAAGAGTATTTCTTCAGTACAGCTGTAAACACATGAACCAATTTACATAATTCTACTTACATATCTATAGTTACCTTAAAAGGACACAGACCGTAGAACCAGTAGTTAAAATTTATTTTTATTTTTATTTCTGCATGAAACTATTTGTAAATTCATACCAACAAACTGAATTTGACTCCTTATTTATAAGCTAAGGTGGAAGATCCTATACAATTCTCTTTGAACATTTGAAAACTTGCTTGCTATAATGATTGCAGTATTATACAAATTGATTTGCTATGTGGAGTATATCAATTTCTCCACAAATGCATTACTATATTTTGTGTAATCTATTTATATTATGGTCATACTAGTGAGTTTTCTTTTGATTTGTTCTTAGATACTAAAGAGGAACTTATTTCATATGCTTCTCCTATTGACTATTAATTTGCATATGTTCTTTAAAGAAATAACCTATTCGGGAAAAAATTATTTAGAATTAGTAAATATAAAAATACTTAGACTAAAAATCATTATAGCATTAACAGTGTAGCATTAACAAATACGTGCCCTCTATCTGTTGGATATTTTTTCACTTCTATTATATTGTCCTTTGAATTATGAAAAGTTTTCAGTTGATATTATCCAGTTTATTCTTGCTTTTCTTTACCCACTAATGCTCTCCTTATCATTTTTTACAAACCTTTACTGATCCAATGTCATGAATTTTTACACTTATGTTTTATAGGTTTTTACATCTCACATTTAGTTACATAATCTTTTTTTTATCTTTGTATAAGGATTGAGGTAATAGTCTAAGATCTTATTTTACATCTAGGGAGGCAATAGTGCCAGTACACCCATTTAAGATTCTGTTTTTATTTCATAAAGTCATGGAATCCTTTTCAAAATCTATTGACCATACAACTGAGAATATTTTTATTGTGAAAATACCTACAGAGTGGTTACAATTACATAATAGTATTAACCAAAGCATGCTATTTGCAGAGGAGTATTTAAAAGGAGTAATTTCTTATAAAATTGAACTTTTAATCCAACAAAATGAATACCAGGAAACTATCACTTGGAAGATGTGAGTGGCAGTAAAAGGGAAGGAATAAAGAGAGTTATGGAGGAAGAGAGTGAAGGCATAATATTCAATGCAGATAGTGTGTAAGTAGAAAAAATGAAAGTGAGGTGAGGTTTAGAAAGTTATGGAAAGTTATGTAAAGATCCAGTGTACTTATAAACTGATTTGTGAAATGGAAATTCTTTTGAGAAACTATTTAATAAAAATTTAATTAAAAACAATGGAGACATCTAATCTTAAACTGCGTTCTCTTAAACCATGAGTCAATATAATAGTTTCCTCCTCAGAAATATTCTTTGCAGGTATTTTCCTCATAATAACAGAAAAGTGACCAGTGCAATGAATAGCAATACATCACATTGTATATTCTAAATAGACACAATATAAAAATCACAGTAAAAATGTTAGAATTGATCACATGATAAAATAACAGGTAGAAAGTATCAAATGCTGACTGATTGTTTTTCCAAGTACTTTACCTATGGTATCTAATTTAATCCTCACAATAATCCCATAAAGTGGAACTACTTCTATTTTTAATTCTCAGATGATGATATGGAAGTCTTCAGAGTTGGAATTACATTGCACACATGGTAAGAGTTAGCCTGTGGCCCATCTCCCACTGTATCAAATTACCTCATTTTATTTTATGACTAATATACCAGCACTTAGTCTACTAATTCTAGGAAATTTTCCCAGAATTATTGTGTATACTCTAATAATATTTCACTTTATCTTTGTTAGAAAATAGGTAGCTTTAATATGAAAGCTCCAAGTTCATAATTAATTTATACCTCCCTGGTGAAAGGAACTGCTAAAGTATAACATTCTTGATTTCTAGCTCAAAATAGTAGAAATCATATTCTATCCCATGACTCAACACTGCACTGTTTGGGGACCCCATCTCTGTTTAACACAGTCTTACTGAAAGAATGACCTGCCTAATTCCGGATGGAAACAGACTGCATGTCTTATGGACCAATCATTTCCACATTGTAGCTCACGTAAGTTGTTTACTATGAGAAGTATTTTGATTGCTTTTTATAACCAAAATTTTGAGAGAAATGTACTACTTTAAAATACTATTAAAGCAAGAATGATATAAAAATAACCTTTGACCCCAGATAAATATTTTACCTTTCATATACCAAAAATGCAGTGTGACCTACCATTAATATTAGGAACGAGAGGTTAAAAATCATAGACACCAAGACCTAAGTATGAATTAAAGACTCTCCAACTTGTGATTACAATTGGTTTAAAAAGTCATCAATACTACTGCATTTAAAAAACATTCTTATGATACTGAAGATTCAATTATAAATTATTTACATGTGAAAATAACTCATTTTCTTTGGAGTAGGACACAAAACACAAGATTATTCCTAATCATTTTATTATTTTTTATTTTTTCCTAATCATTTTAAAACCTTTATTTATACTACAAATTCACTCCTATAACTAAAGATTCTAAAAGTAACTGAAGTAAAGAGACACAACGGAAATAATTTAACTGCATCATCTTCATTCAAAAAACTGTGTTAATAGAAAACAAAGTTATATTAATAATTAATTAGCTTAACAAATTCACTTACATTCTTTTATTCTATTTCATTTAGTTTTATAAAAACTTGATTTTCATAAAACGATGCATATAAAAGCCTATATACCCACTTACATTTTCAGACCTTAACAATATTTATTTCAGAAATGTCTTTAGCTCTATAGTCAATGAGCTGAAATAATACTAAAATATTCAAAGGCTTTTCAGAAATTGCAAGACTCACTCTGCGATGTTATTTATATTGGAAAAGATATTGAAAAAGCCTTATTTGTTAAGTTCCTGTAGTTACTCCCACAAAAGAACCATTGGTGAAGATCCCTTTGCATGTTCAAAACAACTTCTAATACATTCACACTCTGGAGACGAAATATGCTTTTTTTGTTTGTTTGTTTTTGAAAGTAATATCTAACAAGCATATCCACAATACTTATTTGCAGTTATTATAATGAGATATTCAAACGTAAAATTATTGGGTTGATTATCTCTTAGTGAGAATAGATATGATCTTACAAAGACAGTTATTTTCAACAGAAAGCAAGAAAGAGTTTATCCACCTTGTGTTTCATGGAATAACCAGAGAGTAATACCTGTTTGGTCAAGTCGGGCAAACTCACTCCATGAGCATATCTTAAAATTATAACCAATTTAAGAGATCAAATACATATTTTGTACTGACAGTCATCTTACAGCAATAACTTAGCACCTAATTATGTCTGTATCTCCTCACCTAACATATAAAAGAGCTGTAAGCAGTCTCTTTTATCTATCTTAATGTTGTAAATGCTTTGATTCTGATGATGTTATTATTTGACAAATAAAATGTACAGAAAGGTTGTCCAACTGAAATGACATGACAGAACAGTGATAAATAAAAACATTGCAACACAGTTAGCTCTTTTCAACCTCACCCTGTCGATATGGGCAAGCAACATTGCAACAGCACATGCACACATATACACATACACACATGTGCACACATGTACACACACATATACATGCATGCTAAAATCAGGGTTTATTGTACAAAAACGTTCAAATTAAATATTAGTGATTAGTACAAATGATTATTTGCCTTACTACGAAATAATGCACAATCTAGTCACCATGCCTATAAACATGTGACCACTTAATTTATTTTTAATTAATTAATTAACTAATTCATTCATTCATTTGTTTGGTGCTAATAATAGGGCTTGAACTCAGGGCCTGGCTCTGTCCCAGAATTTGTTATCTTTTTGTTTTAGTTTTCTCAAGGCTAGCATTTTACTGCTTGTACCACAGCTCCATTTCTAGCTTTTGTTGTTTTCTTTCAAATCAGAATCTAATGGACTATTTTTGTTGTTTGGTTTGGTTTCAAACCACAATCCTCAGACTTCATCTTTCTGATTAGCTAGGATTAATGACATGAGCCACCAGTGTGGCTTCTACTTCTTCCTCTATACTTATCTAATGCGCATAATTAGATAGTAATTTAAAACTGAGAGTATAGTAACAAGTTGTACAGTGATGAAATTGTCCTGTCAAAACTTCAAGTTAGTAATTTAAATTTCTTCTTAAGACCATACACAAAAAAATACCATGATATAGTATAAGAGAACTCACAATTGGACGTATGAGCTTCAAGAGCTTTTTAATAGATTCATTATTTATTATTACCCAACATTAGGAAAAAAATGTACAATGCAGTAGTAAAATAGAGTCCTTTGCATGACTACTTAAATTCCTGTTTTTTTAAAGACACTTGTTTTCATCTACAAAAGTAGGCGTGTCTATTGGCTTCATGTGGTTTCTATGATTGAAAGTGCTTAAAGAGAAGTCAAGATGTATTAGTAGTCCTTTGCTATCATTAAATCTCACTTTGATAATAAAATTTAAAAAATAATCTGCATAAAATATAATTTCACTGTATTGGTATAGTAAATATTATTCTCTTTGTAGTAACTTTTTAAAAATCAATAGTATTTGGCATCTAATTTGAATTAATTACCCCTTCTTTATTAGAGGTTCATCAACTTGAATGTTATCCAACTAGACAATATTTTACAATATATTGCCAATATTTTAAAAAAAGAATAAATTTATTACTTTCTCATACTAAAACCGAAAATAGTTTAATTCTATGGAAACCCATAACTTTTAAAAGTAAATAAGTTTTTAAGAGGACAGAATATATGTGTTATCCAAAATTCTCATCACTAATAACTATACTCATTTTTAACTTCTCAACATTATATACTTGAGAGATTCAAAACAGTACTTGTTTGCATGTTATGAAATTCTGCAATAGATGCAGTTTCCAATGGGGTGTTATAGATTGAGAAATCAGCAGAAAAATTGTCACATTCTGGTAGAGGATAAAACTATGAAGCATCTGGAGGGGATGTGGACAGAAAGGAACCTTACTTCATTGTTGGTGGGAATGTAAACTTGTTCAACCACTTTGGAAAGCAGTATGGAGGTTCCTCAAAAGACTTCACATAGAACTCCCATATGACCCAGCAATCCCACTTTTGGGCATTTACCCTAATGTTTACAAACAAGACCACACTAAAGCTACCAGCACAACTATGTTTATTGCAGCATTATTTACCATAGCTAAGATATGGAACCAACCCAGATGCCCCTCAGTAGATGAATGGATCAAGAAAATGTGGTATATATACACAATGGAATTCTATGCCTCCATCAGAAAGAATGACATTTCCCCATTTGTTAGGAAATGGAAAGGCTTGGAAAAAATTATATTAAGTGAAGTAAGCCAGGTCCAAAGAAACATAGGTCCCATGGTTTCCCTTATTTGCAATACCTAGTATATATATGAGTCAAGCAGAAAAGGTCAGATAATGTGATGTTAGGAAAACGAACCCTTAAATATGTATTTTAATGTTTTTTTTCTTTCATGCATGTGTTTCTAACGCATTTATAAGATTATTTCTTTGTTGCTTTGTATGTCCCTCCCCCACAGTGTAACCCCTGCTTTCACTATATTTGATGTCAGTTTAACTTGTGGACGAGATGGGAAAAAACAAGTCGTTTAAGGATTCAGGTGGACCTGTTGCAACAATGAGAAGTACAAAATGTCATGTCAAAAAAGAGCTTTACAATGTCTGTGTGGGGGGGGAGGGGGGAAGGATTGGGTGCGGGGGAGGGGGGAGGCTGGGAAGGGAGGTGAAGGGTAAACAAAGGAGGAGGCTGCAATGCTTGGTAAGAAATGTATGCATTATCCTGCCCATGTAATTGTAACCCCTCTGTACAGTATGTTCTCAAATAAAATAAAATTAAATTAAAAAAAAAAAAAAGAGAGGCAAGGGGTGACAGTGTCCAAAAAAACCAAAAAAACAAAAAAACTATGCAGCATCTGTGATAATTACTTCTTCAAGCATAGCCAATTGTTCATCAGAGTAAACTATTATTTCTATGACCATCAATCCCAAGATTTATGCCATAAAATCACCCTAGACCAACAGTTTCCAACTTGTAAGGTGCACCTTAAAATTCCTTAATTCACATCACGAATAGCTTACTCTATATGATAAAATAGTACACCATTGCTAATGATGCGCTCCTTGTTCTGGAAAGAACACCACAAAAAACCGCATGAATTTTTCCCCAACTGCTATTCTTGAGATCAGAATACTTGCAAATATTATTTATATTTATACTTTAACTATCTTAGATATACAGGATGCTAATATCGGAAGATTACAGTTCAAAGCCCACCCAGGAAGGTATCTTAGAATCTTATCTCCAATAAACTTTTCAGCAACAGCCAGACACAAATGCCACTGAGGTTGAAGTGTAGGGGAGCCTTGAGTATAAACAGGCTCAGAGACAGTGTCCAGGCCTACGGTTCAAACTCTAGGAAAAAACAATAAAAGCAAAGAAAACAAACTCCAAACCTAGCTTTTCTCTCAATGTATACAGAGGCATGTAATTAAGGAAATCGCTTCCTGTGTTACATATAGATAGAAGAAAGAAGATGTCATACAATTACTCTCTTCATACCATTTTATACCAAACCCTCAAAAAATTGCTGTTTATCTAAATTTATAAATTTTTAGAAATTTATAAATTTGTTGGCAATTCCGTCTTGATTATTCACATTATCATGGTATACATGAACTTTTGGAATTATCTATTAAGTTCTACTTATAACTCTTTTAAAAGAATATTCAAGGGAAATAGAATGCCAAAATCATTTGTGAATTTGTCAATTAAACCCACTACTTAAAAAGAATTTTGTAGTATCCTATAGAAAATGGAATTACAAAGAAAACCAAAGTATTTATTTTAAATCTAAATTCTAATTTAGCAAGGTCTACAAAATTCTACATTAGACGAACTTTGCTATTTCTCCAGGCTTAAGCTTTTGTAATCCTTCATCATTTCTTTGGAATCCAACAGAATGATGCTTACTTACTTTTTCAAATTTTTTGATAAGAATCATGAGCCATTTTGCATCTATGAATGTTCTGTAATGAAGAGAACATTTAAAACACAACTGAGGATAATATATGAGTTGCATTTCAATAGGAAACTTGACTTCTCAAAACTAGTGACAAAATTAGCCCAAAATTCCATCTGTGTATTCCTTTCTTGTAGTTTGGTTTGTTTTATCAAAACAAAATTATACTACCTGGTCCGGGGAAGGTATCGCTATGTAATTCCACTCTCTAACCTCCTGTCTTAGTCTGAGTGCTAGAATTTCAGGCTTGTATCACATTGTCCTGCCATAGTTTGTTGGTTTATTTAATCTAGAAACACAGTAGCAATTCTGAACTTCTCCGATGATCTTCTCCACTAAACTGACTGCTCAGATTGTTTATGTACTATTTTCAAAGATGTTCTAAAATTTGACACAGGATATGAACATTTTCAGATGCACGTGCAGGGGTCTCTTATTCATTCCTCCATGGATCCGATCCCATTAATAATGATTACTTGACTCTCTTACTATCTCTCTGGTCCCTACCTATGTAATATTCTCAACTTTTTTTAAGAAAGTTCACTTGAGAGTTTTCTAATATTAAATATTATGACTTGATTCTATTCTTACTCAGGACATATTTTCTATTGTTTTCTAACGTTTCTACATATTCTGAGAGTTGTTTCATTTGTGTATTTGTGTGCACATATAAGTGCCTCTATGTGTATGTATGTGTTTTTATGTGTGTATGCAAAGGCCTCAAGCTCTTATTCAGCAAACTTGCTCATGACAGGTATTCCAGCTTTTGGCTGGTTAATTATAGGTAGTGTCTCAAAGCCTGTTCTGCCCAAGCTGGATGCAAACTGAACTTCCCAGACTCCTTTACATTCTTAGGTTTTATTTTTCCAGGAGTATCAACTTTTAAACTACAAACATTTTTGTGAGTGTAAAGTCTAACCTGTAGCCCAGATTTTTAACTCAAGCATTCGTATAAAAATGGATGAACATACACATTACATATCCTGAGTGAACACTGTTAGTAAGCCGAGTGGTTGTGAGATTTGAGAATTGGGGTTCAAAGCCAGCCCGGGTAGGAAAGTCCTGGAGACTCTTTTCTCCAACAACTAACAGAATACTGGAATTAGCATTGTGGCTCAAGTGGTAGAGCACTAGAATTGAGCTGAGTAGCAGAGGGACAGCATCCAGTCTGAGTTCAAGTGCCAAAACAACAAAAAAGAACGTAAGAAAAGGAAAGAAAAAGAAATGTGGTCTTAGCCACCAGGTTCATTGATAGTATAATACCTGTTCTCTCAAGATGGACTATTTTTTCCATTTAAGTCCATGCTCTATATCACTCCCATACATCTCCATATTGGACTTGGCTTTATTGTTTCAATGTTGTCTTATTTGTAAAGTCTTCTATATTGTATTGAAACCTTATACTTAAATACAGAACTTCTCTATCTCCTATTATGACAATTGTTTCTCTTCCTGTTAACTCATGTACACTTGGGAAGTAGTGCACAGCAGATACACTCACAAAAAAATGATCTGAGAACCTTCTTCCCATTTAACATGCACCTTAATTTACAGAGCACTTAAGAAGTTTGAATTCAATGTACTCATGGATAATGTATTTATAAGCAATTTAAATTTCATATTTTCTCTTTCCTAAGTTGTCTTTGAAACACGTGTTACCTCATGTACAAAGGTGTCCTTATGCTATTTCAATGAAACCAGAAAACATTCATTTTATCTGGAGCAGCACCATAGATTGTTACTGGAAGTAAGTGGAAGTAACTATTACTGGATGTGAAAACTGAAACCAGGAGAGGAATTGAACATAGAGGAATGACAAAGTTCAAGTTAACTTTTGCTTTCCTTCTTACCGTACAAGAAAATAATCTAAGGCTTGAAGGAAACTCTGTCCCTGACTTTTTTGAGTGTATTCTTTACTCCTGTAAAACTTGTCTGTAAACTTCTAGTTGAGAGTATTACAAAAGAAAACAACGTGCCATTTCAAGGCCAGCATAGAACAAAAGGAAATAACTTTGTTTTAACAGTGTTCTACTGCAAAGAAACAAAGACATGGAGATTTTTAAGTGTCTATTGCATCTCTCCTGAGATGATTTTCCTATTGCAGAAGTCTGTTATCCATTTCTTTGTTCTGGTCCTGAGTTTTCCATAGCAATAAGGATTCCAAAAAAAGAGGAGTATGAGTATGATCAGCAAAAGCAGCCTCTTCTCAGACAAGTACTCCTTTTAGGAGGGTCCCAAGAAATTCCTGGAGTTTGATTTGTTTGCTTGTTTGTTTAGTTTGTGCTGGTTCTGGGGCTTGAACTCAGAGGCTGGACCCTGTCCCTGTACAGTTTTCTTTCCTGCCCACCTGCTAAAATCTAAATACTCTACTGCTTGAGCCAAAACTCCACTTCTGTTTTTTTGGTGTTTAATTACACATAAGAGTTTGACAGACTCTCCTGCCTGAGTTTGCTTTGAACTAAGATAGTAATAAATCCCAATGCCATCAATTGTATGGAATTCTCTTTTGAACCAAGAAATATTAGATGAAATTTATCATAAAACTAATATTTGACAATTTTTAAAAGAAGAGAATATGTCCAGCAAAGAAGCCATAACTTAACCCAGGAAAAGTAGGTGCACTGAATCATTTTGGAATTATTTTCTCTGCTTTCGAAGATTACTAGTGACTTCATCACTCCTTTTTGGAAATGAAGTCATATTTACACTTTTTTGTTGGTTGTGGGGCTTGAACTATGATCCTGGGCACTGTCCCTCAGCGCTTCAGCTCAAGTTGAGTACTCTACCACTTTAGCTATGGCACCACTTCTGGGTTTCTGGTGGCTAATTGAAGATAAGGGAGTCATGGACTTTCCTGACCAGGCTGGCTTTGAACCACAATCCTCTGGTCTCAACCTCCTGAGTAGCTATGATTACAGGCATGAGCCACCAATACTTGGCTCATATTTGCATTTAGTGCAGTTAATGACACGAAGTAGACAAAGAATGGAAATCTATATCAATTGGTGTGACATTGAAGCTTTTCAGAATAATTTAGTTAGTAATATGTCCTCCTTTTCCATTTTGTTACATTAATGACTCATGAGCTATGGGACCCTTACATTAGCATCCTTTTCTATCTGTGTAGGTGTATTTAGTATCAGGAAATGTTCATAGAGAAATAGAGAAAGACAGATTTTTAGAAAGCAACGAAGATCAGGTATGAAAGAACCGCATAGAAGGCGACACATTTCTCACACAGAGATTAAGAACTAGCTTAAGAGATTTAGAATACTAAAGGCAATGAGGAATAATCATAGTTGATAACTAGTTCTTCAATAACCAAAAATAGTTCCCTAGAACGGTTTCTGATATACCTAACTTACAGGACAAAATAGCAAGCCCACCTTTTTAAAACATAGGATCTCTCTTTACCTACAGTTGTGTTATGCATCTTGCATTCAGTATAGTTATTCTTTTTATTTTGTATCTTATTCATGGATATATTGTGTATTTTATTGAATATGGTGATTGCTATAAATGTGCTGACATGAATGACAACTTATTCCCATGGGTATAGAGTTGCCTATGTAGAATTCTCCATCCTCGCTGATACCCAGGACTTTCACAAGACAGGAAAACAGGTGGATTGATTGGTGGATTGAAGGTGAATCTTTTGACAGTTCTGGGATTGGAACTCAAGGCCTAGCAGGCCCAATTGGTAAGTGAATCATGGGGAACACACCAGCCTGTAAGACACTAAGGAGCTAGGCCATTCCCAGGACCTGAGACAGAGCCCTGGTTGGGGCCAATATAGTCATAAATTCATCATTTAAACAGATGATCTATGTTTATATACATGGGTGGGCAGCATCTTGTGTTCTGTGTAGTCATTCTCTTTATTTTGTGTCTTATTCATTGATGTGTTGTGTATTTTCTTGAGTATAGGATAACAGATATAACTATCTATAACAACCTATTCCCATGAGCATAGAGTTGCCTATGCATTCTCCATCCTAGCTGAGAGCCAGGACTTGTATAGCACAGGAAAACAGGTGCAACAACTGGCTTCTCACATCCAGGTGAACTTTTGGCAGTGCTGGGATTCAAACTTTGGGCCTAGGAGGCCCAACTGCCCAATGAGTACATATGAGCACACCAGCCTGTTAGCCACTAACGAGCTGGATCATTCCCAGGAACAGAGATTGAGCCCCAGGGAGATCAAAATAGTCCTGAATGCATCATTTAAACATAGGATGTACATTCACATCTGTGTGTGGACTGCATTGTGCATTTAGTGTAGTTATTCTGTTTTGTATGGTATTCATGAAAGTTTTATATATTTTCTTGAGTATATGATGACAGGTATAACTGGGCTGACATGGATAACAATCTATTCCCATGGCCACAGGGTGGCCCATGCATTCTCCATCCTAGCTGACACCCAGGACTTGCACTGGAAAACAGATGCAACGATTGGCTTCTGACATCAGGATGAATTTTTTGGCAGGGCTGGGATCTGAACTCGGGACCTACCAGGCCCCATTGACATATAGGTCCATGTGAGCACACCAGCCTGTGAGCCACTAAGGAGCAAGACCTTTCCCAGTACCTGAGATGGAGCCCCCAAGTGTGGCGCCAGGGGTGGGCACACAGCAGTCATCCATTCATAAGTTGAAGGTAGTATGCAAATAAGTACATATTTGTATAGATTAGGAGAGATGGTAACCTGTGATAAAATCCAATCTCCAATGTGTTTACTGATTCTTGGATCTTTCCAGATGCCTCCGTTTCATGCTGTGATGATTATTGCCACACTTAATCAACACTTCTTTACAAATAAGCGATACCACATGAGTCTTGCCTATCATTTCCTACTTATATCATGCACGAACTACTCATTCAAAGATGAGATCAATGCCATTGTATGACTTTTCCTGGTCCAGAAACCAGTATCTCAGGATTTCCAGCCATTGCCTTCTCATAGAGGGGCTGAATTCAAGCCTCAGGCATGGAAAACATACTCCTTATATACATTTTAAAGATAGGATTTATACTTCCATACAGATGTTCAGTACATAGTATGCTTGGTGTGGTTGTTCATTTTATTTCATGTTTTATTTTTATTTACTAATTATTTTATTGATTCTGATGACACCTATACCATTTACTACATTGTTTACCTCCTGTCACATAGCATCTACATTTGTAGATGTGTTCTCCATCATGCCTCACACCCAGGACTCTCCCAGAAAAGGAAAACATGTGTCACACTAGGCTTCTTAATCCAACATTAAATTTTTTGGCAGTGATGGGATCTGAACTCAGGGTCTAGCAGGCCCAATTCATGAATGGGTGAGTAGGAGCACAACAACCTCTAGCCAATGAAGCTGTCAGGTTGCTCCCAGGCGCCGAGATCAAGCCCCAAGTTTGGCCAAAACAGCAATACATGGATAGGCAAATGGTGGTATAGAAATAAATATATATATTGGTAAAGAATGCCAGTGCCGTCTATCTATGATTGAATGGCATCTGCTACGTTCCTTCCAACTCTTAGGTATTTGTTATATCGACATTGAAATAACATTATTCTTTTCATGCTCAATAAACTATTAATTAAGATCAATCAGCATCCTAGGATTATTGCATCCAATTTTAGAGTAGACAAACGCATGAACTACTCATTCAATTGATATTCTTATGCATAGGAACAAGTCTTTTGTGATCTCCTGCAATTGGTAGGTGTAAGGATCAGGATTTGAACCCAGGGCCTATGTTGACATTTTGGCTTATGGCTTCCCTGACAGCCTGCCAGCCATCAGCAATGGCAGGTCAGGTCCACTTTGCAACCGTGTCATTCAGATCCAGATGGTCACCGTAAAAAGAAAAAATAATTGTAAAAGCCTCCAGCCCTCTGCAGTTCACCACTTTTTGTGCTGTCTCACTTTTTTTCTTCCTGCAAGCCCTCTGGGCCTACGGTCCCAGGATTCGCTATGGGTCTGAGGCTGAACTCCAGCCTAGGGAGATCGAAGCTGAGGCAGAGTTGCCATGACCTGAGATCAAGCCCTGTGGTTGGCAAAATTAATTAATTAATTAACTAAATAAAAAAATAAAGCTCCTTGGATTGGAATTTCTACCAGTTTTCTTTCCTAGACTGGGATTTGAACTCAGTGTCTTGCTAAATCTATACCAATATGAGGGAAGGTGCAGAGTTGCCACTTCTTGATTTCAAACCCCATGCCAAGCCAGAAATAAATAATTAAGTCACTGACCTTGACAGGGAAAGTTGTCGTGGAGATGGGAAGGAAGGGGGGAAAAAAAAGGAGGAGGCAACAATGCTCAGGAAATATACTCATTACTGTGCTCATGTAACTGTGACCCCTCTGTACAATATTTTTACAATAAAAAATGTACAAGAAATAATATATTGCTCAGATAAGCACTGTGGGGGTAAGGGAAGGATGTCTGAATAGCTGTAAAAAATTCTACACTGATGTTTTTTATAATGGTCAGTATGGAACTGAATAAACATAACAATTTCCAAAACAAATATTAAATCACTGACTTGGAACTGGGGCCAGTATTTTCCCATTGATGGAATTTGAGCTCACCGTTCGGGCAACTCTTTTACCATTTGTGAACGTGAAGCTCACTGTCCTTAAGGAAAATAAATTCAAGTTAGAGTTCCCAGAGCCTGCAATGGAAAAATATGTATATACATGTGTAATATATGATATATATGTACGTCTGTAAATTTATTTCATATTATTATTATTATTGATTTTGTATTCAGTTTATTTTTATTTTATTCATTTTGTTTTTTATTGTATTTATTATTATACACATAATATTTATTATGTTTTGTACATCTATTATATAATTATACACAATAATTTAGGACATTGACTCATTTTTCATTAATACTTTATTAAGTGCAGAAACATGATACATAATTAAATAGAGGCATTTGTCACAGACATCACATGTTTAGAGTCTGTCCACAGTATGTGCTTTGTCTTATTTACCTTTGGACAACTTCCTATAGGGATTTCTTTAGATGATTTATACACAGAAACCTTTTCTTGAGGATAAGCAAGTTGAGGAATAAAATTGTGAGGTTGGGGCTAGGAATGTAGCTTACTGGTAGAGATCATGCTCAGCATGCATGAATGCCAGGATTTGAAACCTCAGTGCCACATACTCAGAAAAAGCCAGAAGATGTGGAGAGGCTCAAGTGGTAGAGCACTAGGCTTGAGAAAAAGGAACTCAGAGACAGTACCAAGGCCCTAAGTTTAAGCCCCAGGTCTGTCAAAAACAATAGGCCAGATGCAGATGCCAGTGGGTCACACCAGGAAACCTAGCTTCTCAGGAGGCTGAGATCTGAAGACCACAGTTTGAAGACAGCCTAGGAGAGGAAAGCCTGTTAGAGTCTTACCTCCAATGAACCATCAAAAGACCACATGTGGCATTGTGGCTCAAGTGGTAAAGTGTTTGCCTTGAAGTGAAGGGCTCAGGGACAATGCCCAGGCTTCGGTTTGAGACACACAACTGTTAAAAGAGTGAAGGCTAATCAAAGTACTTTTCCTATATGCTAATTATGAGAACATTTTCTGGAAAATGAACGCTGGTGTACCCCAGAGTTGGAATCAGAGCTCAAAGTTCAAGTGTATCAGATTCATATGCCCAGCCTCTCAGACTCTAACATTATAACTTTGTGTCCTACAGGGTTCTGAAAGGTCCACTGTTGAAAGGCTTAATATGCTCCCCAAGCCCTTTATGATAAGTAGTTGACTTGTATTGTCAATGTCATTACAGTTATGAACCTAGCAGAGAACCAATAGCTCATGCCCATCACCCCTGCTAAGGAGGCTGAGGTGTCAGTATCACAGGGTGAAGCCAGCCAGGGCAGGAAAGTCTATGACACTCTGACTTCCACTTCTGAAAGGTCAGATGTTCAAGAGCTTCCTGTGTTTCTCTTGGTGATGAGATGTTACTTGCACTCTAAATGTTCATAGAGTTCTCAAGCTTTAGAAGAAGGAAAGAAATATTATTGACACATCCTGGGTTCAAATGAAGTTCTCAGGATCCAAGCCCTAGCCCTGTTAGCAGGAAGAACTCCAGTGTAACCCTGTATTTGAAGGAAAGAAAACAGTTTCAAAAGCCAGGCTAGGGGCAGAGACCTAGACCTGCAGGAGTAGGAGGCAGAACGTACACTCTCATCAGGGAAGTGAGCTGCAAAACCACTTCTTTCATTCTAGGCACAGCCAGCAATGGAGGGAAACCTGAAACATTTATTAGGGTTACACCATGGTCAGGCTTTTCTCAGCCTCTTCAAACATTGATTAATTAACCTTCCTCCCTCAGGGGAAGGGAGCCTCAAGCTATCTTTAGGTTACCAATAGAGAGCCAGTTAAGTGGGGGAGAGAGGAGTAACAGAGTAGAAAAACCCTTCTGTGGTCTTAGGGAGTGGGGTTTTGACTCTCCATCTGTCAGGTTTGAAGACCCTTCTTCTATCTCGACCAGTCCATTCTCCTTCCTTCATTCTCCACATCATTATTGCAAATCCCCAGTCCAAGGAGAAGCAGAGCCATTTCTGTTCTGTTTCCAAGCACCTGAGTTAGGACCTGGCTATGCCTTCTATACTCTGGAGCTCTTTGCTGCCTGAGAGTTGAGACAGACAGTCTTCCTGTTCTGTGGTTGTGTGAAGGCGATGGTGGTGTCCTTGCACAATGCAGAAGACCTCATGACTGGGAAGTGTTCCCTTCTTTCCTTCTGATACCCAAGACTTGACTCATCTATCATGTTTCTATCATCTATCTGTCTACCTACCTACCCCTACCTACCTACATACCTACTTACCTAGCTATATCTTTGCCAGTTGTTGGGTTGAACTCATACCCTGGGCACTGTCTCTAGCACTCTGCTACTTGAGCCACAGCACCAAATCTGGCTTTGTCTGTGTATGTGCTCCTCAAGAATCGAACCCCGGGCTTCCTGAATGCTAGGCAAGCACTCTGTCACTAATCCACATTCCCTGCCCCTTCATCTTCCTCTTAAAGGTAGTTTTTACATAAGTAATGCTACCATTTTATTTTCCCAAGTTTAAGTTTCTGAACACCGGTTACTTCTCCAAACCCTCATTTTCTCTTCCCTGCCTGATTTGTGACTGTTTCTGCTTTGGCCTCATAATGAAATATAAATGAAGGCTGCTGAGAGCTTAAGTGTGCATCATTTAGGGACACAGGCCTGGAAACCTGGAAGAGAAAAGTGATGGGCCTGAAATGAAGAGAATGATGCAGTATGCCCAACTAGCAAATCTGAAAAATAAACCTGTAAATAAAAGCAGAAGCATTGCATAGGTCTGTTTGCACTTGGGGAGATAATATACATAAACACATAACTAGGTGTTGGGTCTTCGTCCGTCTTTGGACGGACAGGGTCCGAGGAGAGGTAAGTACGAAGTGTGGCTGGTCGCCCGTTCCCCACCCTTCCTTAGCCCAGGAGATGATCAGATGCAGCAGGGAGTCAAACCAAGCAGGAACTCGTTTATTAACAGGGAGCATCCCCTTTTTAAAGCAAAAGACTGCATGGGAGGAGAGGAAATGGGATCAACCAATCACTGAAAGGCCACACCTTAACATGCACCTAAGCTTCCATGAGTTGTTTACACACTGAACCTGAACAATTCCGGCTCTGCCCACTCAACTTCCTCTCAGGGCCATGTTTGCTACCCCCCACATATTCACCCTTTTTGTTTTAATGACAGATCTACCTCCCAGTTAGTTATCTTTTTCCCCTCCTCTGTAAAGGTTATTTTAACAGGATTATATTTGGCCATGCAGGGGGCTGGAGGCAAGGCTGGGGAGAAGGAGGGCCCTTATGCATAAGAGCCTCTCCCAGTTACCTCTCATCCCCACCTAGCACAATAATAAACATTAGCCCCACCACAGCTAGAAATGTCCCAAGCAGTAAAATTTCAAACAAACCGTGTAGAAATAGCAAAGCAATCCTGGGCACCTGATGTCTTTCAAGTAAGCCAGTTCCTTGTACGTGCCTTCAAGAGAGCACAGCGGTCAAGATGACCTTTAAGCTTTACTGTCAGCTCCCAACACCCCGTCTTTGTCTAAAGAAGAGAACCCGCCTGTCTTAGGTTGGATAGATCGCCTTGTCTGTCTTACCCGTCATCGGGAACTTCTTCAGAGCAAAGCTGAAGGCCCTGTCTTAGGTTGGTCAGACTGGCACCCCCTCTTACCCGTCTCTGGCTGCGGTTCCTCTCGGGGAAATTTATTTACTTGGAGCTTGATCTTATGTAACTGGCTGGCTCATAAGAGTTTTGCATTGCACGTATAATGCAAGGAAGGCATAGAAAAAGCATCAGCAAAAGCATTCCCAGGTCAAGCAATGTCAGCCCTTTAACTTTAGGGATGGGATAGCAGTCTTTGCCACTTTAGAGTCCAGAGGTGGGGCTTGTTCTAGAGCAGGTTTTAGACATATTTACAGGACACATAACAAAAGGTAGTTGCACAAGCAATTAGTAAAAGAACAATTAGAGCAGGTAACATTAAAATAGATAGCTCCTAAAAAATATGTTTTAAACAGTCCATACGTAATGACATAGGGTGGTGATCAAAACGAAGGTCAGGCCACCAGGTCGAAAGGGCAGTGTCTCTTGTGGTGCTATTGATGATTTCCGTATGGCCAGTGCTGATCACTGCCCAGGTCACCCCTTGAGGTTGATGTGGATTCCGTAGCCATTGCAGGGACTGGGAGGGTCAGGACAGCCATCAGCTTGATTATCACCAACTGCAATTGTTAAAGAACACAAGAGCTTCTCAAGGGCTGGTTGCCCTTGGGGATGGTTAGTTTATCCTTGGGCATCCTCCTGTATAGAGGAAATGGGTAAAAACTTCCTGGCAGGAATCTAAATGGGAGCTGTCTCCCCTATGGGAAAAAAGCATCCAAATCCCCTGCCCATAGTAACTTGGGGGTCAGGTCCTCTCCATTGTTGTGTCAGGGGGTCCTTTCACCTGACTTTCACTTGGGGCTTAGGGTTTAGTTGTCCCCAGTGCTTCTGAAATCTGGATTCAGTTGCCCCTTTTGACAAATTTAAAATGTTAATGGTAAATAAAGCTATCTGTAACTGTATATGGAGGCTAACTCCCTTTTTTTGTTTTAATAATTGCTCCTTAAGACATTGATGATATCTTTCTATAATTTCTTGGCCTTGGGGATTATAGGGAATTCCTGTAGTATGATTAATATGCCATCTGTCAAAAAACTCTGACATTGCTTTACTAACAAAACAGGGTCCATTATCGGTTTTAACTTGTGCTGGTAGACCCAAGGTGGCAAAGCAATGAAGAAAATGTGCTTGTGAATGTTTAGTCCTTTCTCCTGTATGTGCTGTGGCCCAGCATGCTCCGGAGTAGTTATCTATAGAGACAAAAATATATTTAAACTTACCAAATGCTAGGAAATGAGTAATATCTGTTTTCCAGAGGACATTAGGTTTAAGGCCTCTGGGATTTACCCCTGGTGGTTGTAAAGGGGGTTCTTTTAAGAAGGGCTGGCATGTTTTACAGGTTTGTACCACCCTTTTGAGGTCCTTTACAGGAATCTGAGGAAATCTATGCTGAAGACCTCTCCAATAAATGTGGGTTAATTCATGCAAACAGGTAGCCTCTTGTAATGTTAATGCTTGCGGGCCAGTAGCTAACTGGTCCACACACTTATTGTCTAGGGAAAAAAATCTAGGAAGTTTTTAATGCCCTCTCAAATGTTGAATATGAATAGGGTCTCCCCGCCCTTCTAATAGGCCCTTAGGGGTAACCATAAGAGGGGAAATAGGGTTTTCATCCAGCTTGATATGTGCCTGGGGAATATGAGGGAGCACGTTAATCATATATAGGCTATCCGAATACAAATTAAAGGGTTTTTCAATGTCCTGAAAGACCATAATTACGGCCAGCATTTCTTTATATTGTGCTGACCCTTGACAAGGTTGAAATCTTTGTTGGCTTGGGGTCTTTTGTTGCTCCTCAAAGGCTGCATACGCAGAGCCTGCTTTACTTCCATCAGTGAAAACATGGAGGGCATCAGGAATAGGTGTAGAAGAAAATAGAGATGGCATTTTGAAGGAAAGTCGCCATAACATGACAGTCCATTTGGATTGCCCATAATGGCATTCAATTTGGCCTAGAAACCCCTCCAAGGAGAGAGCAAGACGAGCGTTGGCTGAGAGAGCCACTTAACATCTGCCATCCGAAAAGGAAAAACAATGGAGTGAGGGTCAAGGCCATAAAACCTTTAGGCTTGGGTCCTTCCCTTGACAATAACATCCGTGAGTTGGTCTGCTTGAGAGTAGGCCCGAGGCATGCCACCCAGCGGAGTGTGAACCCACTCTAATGGCTCCCCATTTTGAGTTAAAACTGCAGAAATTAACTTGACACCTGCAAACAACCAAAGAGAAATGATCTCACAAATAGAATACCTCTTTAGAGAAACTTCATCCAGGGCTTTTTGGAACTGCAAAAATATTGCCCTATGGCTGTCTGTAATTGTAATAACTTCTTGTGATGTCCTGTCTTTTAGCAGGGCAAATAAGGGCACAAGACTATCTTTAGGGACAGAAACTCATGGCAACAGCCAATTGATTTCCCCTAAAAGACTCTGAATTTGGGTTAAGGTTAGAGAGGCTGGAATATCCAGCAAAGGCTTAAAGGGGCTGGCCTGATTCAAGGTAAGGTGGGTCCCGAGCACCTTAAAAGGGGCTACTTTTTGAATTTTATTAAGAGCTATGGTAAAACCCCCTTTTTTTTAATATGCCGAGAACCTGGGCCAGAAGGCCCTCCAGGCAGCTTGGGTCTTGGTGCCCCAGAATTATATCATCCATGTAGACATAGGCAAGGGTGGTATCTGAACCCAGCACAGGCCCTAAAAGTGTGGCCAGGTATTGTTGGCAAAAGGACGGGCTATTGGCCATTCCCTGTGGCAGCACCATCCATTCAAACCTCCGATCAGGCTGGGAAAAATTAAGAGAAGGTATACAGAAAGCAAACTTCTCGCAGTCATCTAGATGCAGGGCGATAGAAAAAAAAAACAAAACAGTCTTTAATATCAATCACAACCAAGGTATATTCTGAAGGTATAGCAGGAGTCCAGGGCATGCCTCTTAGGGGCATTCCTACTAGCTCCATCCTTTCATTTACCTTACATAGGAGCATACTCCAGGTCCCAGAGGTTTTTTGAATAACGAATACCGGTGTGTTCCAAGGACTTATAGAAGGGCGAATATGCCCAAGGTTTAACTGTTCCTCCACCAGAAGGTGGAGGGCTACAAGTTTAGGTTTGGTCAATGGCAACTGCTCTACCCAGATTGGGCTTCCCGGCTTCCACCTAATGGGAGGTACTTGGGGGGCAGTGGCCTTTAGTATTGGGGGTGCACCTGAGCGGGTCCCTTTTGTTCTTCTCTGTGATTATGAAAGTTAAAAAAATCCCTTTCCTTAACTCCCTCTGGATCCTGATTACGCCTTTGTGCTTCTTCCCCATCCAGGATATCATCATAGCATGCTCGATGGTCTGTAGTGACCACAGCATACATTTGTCTTAGCATGTCTTGCCCTAGTAAATTGGCAGTGAGGTTCTTTGCCACTAAAGGGCGTATCTTTCCCTGTTCTCCATCTGGGCTAGTCCATGTCATAAGGGTAGCCATTTCTTTGGATGGGGAGTTACCCCCTACCCCCAATATCGGGGGCCCAGGTGCAAGCTTCCAGTCCAAGGGTACTTCCTCCTCCCTGAGTATGGTTTGGTCTGCCCCGGTGTCAATTAAGCAGTGAAACCTCTTTCAGCCTATGAGGATACTCATTTTAGGGCGGAGTCCTCCCACCAGGGGGACTGTCCAATGGCCCTGGGCCGTCCTGCCACGAGGCTGCCTGGGCCTCACAGCAGAGGAGGTTCCTCCTTGAGTTAATGGGGCTGGAGGATGCCCCTCTCTTAGTTTAAAGGTTTCCCATCTAAATCAAACTTGGATCGGCAATCCTTTTTCCAATGATATCCCTTCCTGCACCTGGGGCAGGGTGTAGGGGGCATTTTGGCCCCCCAGGGCCAGTTGGCAGGGGATTGTCATGTAGAGTCCCTCTTAAAGTGCCCCTCCTGCCCGCATTTAAAACAAGTCCCTCTCCCCATTGGTCTTGGAGTTCCTCAGCCCTGGGCTGCCAGCGCCTCAGTAATAGCCTCAGTCAATGTAGATGTCTGAGACTGTAAAGCTAAAGCTAGTGATTGGGACTGGAGCTGTTGTGTTCCCACATCCTGTGAGGCCACCACCCATCTGCTCAGGGAACTCTCTCTCAGTCCCGCGCAGGCCATGTGGTGGTCTGCATTCATCCCTTCCCAGAGCAGCAGCTTTACAAACTGATCTCAGAGGTTCCCTGCCGGCAGCTTGCGGTGAACACTCTGTTGGACTCGGTCTATGAAATCAGGTAGAGGCTCACCCAGTTTTTGTCTCACTCCTGCCATGGGGGACTCAGTAGGCCCATCATCTAGTTTGTACCACGCAGCAAGTCCTGCCTGCCTTACCTGGTCACAGTACGGGCCAGGTATTGTGGCTTGTTGGATGCCAGTGGAATAGGCTTCTCCCGTCCCTGCTAACATGGTATAAGTAATAGGTATTGCGGGTTGAGCCTGCCGGTTACTCTCTGCTCGCACTCTGCATTCCTCCTTAAAGAAGGCACACCATTTAATAAACTGAGCACTAGTAATAACAGCTTTGGCCACATCCATCCAGTCCTTAGGGACACACTGATGATAGGCAATGTCCTGTAATAGGGTCTGGGCCCAGGGAGAGTTTGGGCCATCCTCCGCCATCGCCTGGCGGAGCTCTTTAAGATCCTTAGCTTCCCATGGATACCATTCCAAGGGCCTGTTAGCCGCTGGTGCCAACGTGACCAGATACGCTTGGGGAAGCAGATCATGTGGCCTAGAGTCTGAGCTCTTGGGTGGCCCTTCCTTTCCAGAGGAGGTCTCCGAGTAGGTTACTTCCCCAGCCCTTGGCCCCTCCAGTTGGTAGGGGTCTGGGACTTGGAAGTCCCTCATGCAGGTCTCATAGGACACCGTACCTCCCTTCCAATCAGGGGAATGGAGAGGGGGCCTAGGACTGTCCGGGGCACCTGAGTAGCTGCCTCTGCCCCTGCATGCACAGATAGTGCGTTCCCGGTTGAGTTTGACCTTTTCCTTTTCCTTTTCACTTTCCAAGTCTTCCTGTACTCTTTCTAGGCCTAATTTTGCCTCCTCCTCCTATCTTCTTCTGTGATATAACATTACCCATATTTAGGGTTTCACTTACCCCAAAGACCGCTTAGCCTCGGCCGGTATCTTTTCCTTTCGTGCCCCACGTTGGGACCAGATGTTGGGTCTTCGTCTGTCTTTGGACGGATGGGGTCCGAGGAGAGGTAAGTGTGAAGTGCGGCCGCTTGCCCGTTCCCCAGCCTTCCTTAGCCCAGGAGATAATCAGACGCAGCGGGGAGTCAAACCAAGCAGGAACTCATTTATTAACAGGGAGCATCCCCTTTTTAAAGCAAAAGACTGCATGGGAGGAGAGGAAATGGGATCAACCAATCACTGAAAGGCCACACCTTAATATGCACTTAAGCTTCCATGAGTTGTTTACACACTGGACCTGAACAAATCCGGCTCTGCCCACTCAACTTCCTCTCAGGGCCATCTTTGCTACCCCTCACAACTAAGTTGGACATTGATACATAAACCTGGCATTCACTTTTTGAATATTTTTGTGGCCATTCCAGGGCTTAACCTCAGAGCCCGATGTATTCCTGAGCTATTTTGCTCAAGGGTGAGGCTCTACCATCACCACAGCTCCACTTACAGCCATCTGGTCATTAATTGGACAAGAGCAACTCCCAGGCTTTCATGCCTGGTGTGGCTTGGATCTCCTGCTCAGCTTTCTCTCTCAAAGCTGGAGCTCTACCCTCTGGGCCACTGCTCCTCTTCTGGTTCTCTGGTGGTTTATTGGAGATAAGAGTCTCACAGACTTTCCTGCTCGGCTGGCTTTGAATGGCGATCTCCTGCGAAGGGTTCAAGTGGCATTCCTCAGGTTTTCCCCGAGGAGCCGCTCCACACAAACCCTTAGTCTAAATCTCTACAGGTACTAGAGAAAAATGGAAACATGAAGATGCTACTAGTGTTCTAGATACTTAATGTTGGAGACACAAAACACTCATAACTATTAGATCAGTTTATAGGCAAAAGGAGAAATGCAGACAGTATGAGGATCGTTCCAGATTTTGGTCCTCTCATCCTGAGACAGTAAATTAACTGCAGCTCAATGCTAAGTGACAGAAATGGCATGTCCTGTGGATATTTGCTCCCAAATCATCTGACACTCATTTCTCACTTTTGGCTTCAAACCCGTGACCAATCCCAGGGTAAGATGAGGAGAGAAAATCCTTCTCAAAAAAGCAGCTATAACAAACATTGGGTAGTTTACTTATAAATTCAAACCATTGGAATGACCCTGTTAAGAAGTCATATTGTCCAGATTAACAAATGAAGAAGAAGAAAAAAAAATGAAGAAGAAAAGAAAGAAGGTGTCAGTGGATGCTGACTGTAATCCCTTGCTCCTCAGGAGGCTGAGATGTAGAGAATCTGAGTTTGAATCCAGTCAGTGTAGGAAAGTCCATGACACTGTTATTTCTAAGAGAAATGAGGCTGTGTATCAAGATTAATGTACTACCTTTCAGCAAAAGGAGCTCAGGGACGTCTAGGCTCATAGTTCAACCTCAGGTCCTGCCCACTCAAAAAGAGCTTGTATCTCCATGTCCTTGTGTATATATGGATGTATTGCTATAGGTGAAGCTCCCAAGTAGCTCTGATGAGTGGCAACAAGCTAGGAAATTTGTATTCAATACAATGATTTCATAACAGAGAGTGTTTTGATTGCAGTGCATGTTCTGGGGCTCCTCTCACTGTTCCCAGTGTAATCTAAGGGTTTCTCTGCATCCCAGGACTGCTGGAAGAAGTCTCTCTCACTGTCTGGTCAGTCAGACAAAAGGCCTCAGTACAGTACAGCTGGGTAACAAACAACTCCATCCAGGCCAGTTAGTGAGGATGAGTGTGAATGAGCTCTGAAGGTCAGGAGAAAAAGGCTTGATTTTACACCAAACTAACTCTTTCCCCATTGCTCTGTTTTAAGAGGAAGGCTTCATTTGTGCGACTCCCATGGCAGACCAAGTTCTGGGCACTTATCCTGCCTTTGTGAGACTATATTCCGGTGTTCAGATACAGTGCTCAATATTATTCAGGAGTCCTTCTGGCAGACAACTAGGGAACTCAACCTAATGAAATGTTTCAATGCCTGCAATGATGGGATTATGATGCCTCTCCTAGGTTTCTGCCAGCTTGGGAAATCCAAGCACATATCTGATATCACAAAACTTCCTGTCATCTAGGGCTGGTGAAGCTCATCAGGTTTTGGAAACTTTGACCTTTCCTATTTAGGCTCTGGATGGCTAGGTTTTGGGGTTGAACACAGGGTCTGGGTACTGACCAGGAGCTCAGTGCAGAAGCATAGTGCTTTATTATTTTGTGCAACAACTTCTGAAGTGTGTGTGTGTGTGCGTGCACACACACACACACATGCATGTGCACACACACATGCATGAGTCCTGGAGCTTGAACTCAGGACCTGAGCACTGTTCCTAGTTTCTCTTGTGGAGGGATAGCTCTCTCCTACTTGGGCCACAGAGCCACTTCAGGCTTTTTTCTAGTGATGTGGTCCTGAGAAATCAAGCCCAGGGTTTCATAGATGCACAGCACTCTACCTTTAAGGCACATTCCCAGCCCTCTACATCAGATTTGTTAGCTCATTTCTGTCTTTTTTTATTGTTGTTGTCGGTTGTAGGAGTTGAAGTCTGGGCCTGGGTGCTGTCCCTGAGCTCTTCAGCTCAAGTCTTGTGCTCACCACTTGAGCCACAGTGCCACTTCAGGTTTTCTGGTGGTCTATTAGAGCTAAGTGTCTCAAGGACTTCCCTGCCCAGGGTACCTTTGAACCCTGATTCTCAGATCTCATCCTCCTGAGTAGCCAGGATGACCAGCATGAGCCACAAGCACCAAACTTCTGAAACCTCAGGTTCTTGGTGGTTTATTGGAGATAATAGTCTCATGGGACCTTTTGTGTCTGGTATAGTTTGGAACCCAGATCCTCAGATCTCAGCATCCTGAAAAGTCAGGATGACAGACCTCAACTACCAACCCCTTGGTCATGGCCTCAGCTGCAAGGGCGTCCATGGCTCCACATGATTGAGTGCTAGCCATGAGCCCAAGAGGTAAGGTCAGAGCCTAGGCCTCGTGTTCAAGGTTGATGACTGAGAAAAAACAAAACAAAACAATTGTCTACAGGAGACAACTCACTAGTTTTCAGTAATACATAATTTCATCCCTGCTATGGGGACCTATCTGAGCTTCAATATTCTTTTTGTTGTTGTTGTTTAATTTTTATTTTTTGTGAACATACTGTACAGAGGGGTTACAATTACATAGGCAGGATAATGCATATATTTCTTACCAAGCATTGCAGCCTCCTCCTTTGTTTACCCTTCACCTCCCTTCCCAGCCTCCCCCCTCCCCCCCACCCAATCATACCCCCCCAGCGACATTGTAAAGCTGGTTTTGACATGACATTTTGTACTTCTCATTGTTGCAACAGGTCCACCTGTATCCTTAAACGACTTGTTTTCCCCATCTCCTCCACAAATTATACCGACATCAAATATAGTGAAAGCAGGGGTTATACTGTGGGGGAAGGAAAAACAAAGCAACAAAGAGATAATCTTATAAGTGCATTAGAAACAAATGCATGAAATAAAAAAGCATTAAAATACATATCTAAGGGTTCATTTTCCTAACATCACATTATCTGACCTTTTCTGCTTGATTCATACATATACTAGATATTGCAAATAAGGGAAACCATGGGAACTATGTTTCTTTGGGCTTGGCTTACTTCACTTAATATAATTTTTTCCAAGCCTTTCCATTTCCTAACAAATGGGGAAATGTCATTCTTTCTGATGGAAGCATAGAATTCCATTGTGTATATATACCGCATTTTCTTGATCCTTTCATCTACTGAGGGGCATTTGAGTTGGTTCCATATCTTAGCTATGGTAAATAATGCTGCCATAAACATAGTTGTGCTGGTAGCTTTAGTGTGGTCTTGTTTGTAAACTTTTGTGTAAATGCCCAAAAGGCCTCAATATTCTTGTCTGCATAATCATCTCAGTTGTGGAGCTCTTACAAGGACAAGATATAAGAATGCAATCGGTAAGTACACAGCACATGGCACTCTTTACATGACTCAGCACAGAGCATCCTGTGAAAGACTCAGCACCCAGCACCCAGTACAGGACTCAGCACACTGCATCCTGTGAAGGACTCAGCACATAGCAACCTGTGCAGTAATCAGAATGGAGCACCCTATGGAAGACTCAGCACATAGCTTTATTCCACAAGCTGTCATTAGAATTAGGGTGCTTTAATCAGTATCATCATTCTTTGAAGTAAATTTTACAAACCATTAAAGTTCACATCTAATGGTTTAGTGGGGTTTGTTTTTGGGGAGGAGGGGTTGGCCATGGGGCTTGAACTCAAAGCATGGGGATATTGTTCTAATAACATTTGCTTAAGGCTAGAGCTCTACCATTGGAGCCACATTTCAAAGAGTCTAACAAACTTCCTGCCAGGACTGGGTTTTAAAGCCCCTGAGAAGCTAGGATGCCCGGTGTAAGCCAGGATGACATGAATAACTCGTGGAGCTGGGTTGCAGTAGTTTACATCTGGCTAAGTCTGGTTAGGTGTCGGCTATCAGCATCAGACTCCTAGCTTGTCTGTAATGAGGTATTTGAAGCTCAGTACTTCTATAATTGCGGTTAGAACATCCTCCCTTTTTTTGGCAGCATTCATGGGGCTTGAGTAAGAGCTTAGACACTGTCCCTAAGTGTTTGTGTTCAAGGCTAACACTCAATTGATTGAAAGACAGCAGAATTTCCGGGTTTTCTATTTATGTGGCACTAAGATGAAACCCAGGGTTTCATGCTTACTAGGTGATCACTCAACCACCAATCCACAGGAGTGAATGAGGTAAAAATAGAGAGAGATTGCTGTATATAAATATTATATACACAAAAAGAGATGTCTGCATATTATTAAAATATAGATAATATTACTACCAACTATAGTTATTAAATTATGTCTCCATTTATTGATGTGTCCCAGTTAACTATTAATAAAGCATTAATAATTACTCAATATCCTGTTATTGTTTATCATATATGTACATATATCCATACATATAATTATATATTTCATAGAATGAGACCAATGTGTATATATTATTAAATTATGCATCATGTGTTACTACCAATTATTAGGTATTTAATTATGTCTCCACGTACTTTTTATTCTCTTAATGCTTAATAAAATATTAATTAAACTTAAAGAACATCCTATACTTATTGCATCTAATTTTACCCTAGAATGCTTCAAAACTAATTCAATCTGTTTATCATTGATTGTAGTGACAATTCTTCCACCTATTACATTTCTTACCTTTATAAAATCCTATTACATAGCATATAGATTTGCACTTGAATTATATATCCTACCTGACACTGAGGACTTTCACAGAAAAGGAAAACATGTGTCACGCTTGGCTTCTCACTCCACGATTACATTTTTGGCAGTGTTAGGATCTAAACTCAGGGCCTAGAAGGCTCAATTCATGAATGGGTGACAGCCAGCAAAGCAGCCTCTAGCCAATTCAGCTGCCACGCAGTGCACAGGCCCTGAGGTTGAGCCCGCCCCATATGTTGACTTCAAATTGCACTTAGTGTAGTTATTCATTTTATTTTTTGTTTTATTCATTTACCATTTATTTTATTGACTGCTATTACACATGGAATATTTACTACATTTATTACATAGGATATAGATTTGCCTATGTATGAAACTTCATACCTGACACCCAGGACATTCACAGAAAAGGAAAACACGTGTCACCATGGGCTTCTTACTGCACGATTCAATTTTTGTGAGTGCTGGCATCTGAACTCACATCTTACAAGGCCCAATTCATGAGTGGGTGAGTGTCAGCATGCCAGCCTGGGGCATATGGAGTTGACAAGCATTTCCCACACCTGAGAACGAGCCATAGGGGTTGATAAAACAAGAACAGATTGACATGTAGATGGTAGTACACAAATAAATACAGATCTTTATAGAGTGCCAGAGATATCTATACATTATGCAGTTATATAGGCTACATTCCTACCAATTCTTGGGTATTTATTCTGCCTCCTCCATGTAATTAACATTATTGTTTTCATCCTTAATGAATTATTAATTAAATCAACCACTGTCCAAACTATTGTGTCCATGTAATTAATAATATTTGTTTAATGTGTCCAAAAATATTCATTAAAATCCATCGGCCTCCTAAAATCAATCTCTAATTTTATAGTAGAATCACTCAGGAACAACTAATTCAACCTTGATATTCATATACTTCTATCCTTATTCCTATGAATAGGAACGAGACACTTAGCATCTCCCTCCATTGGTAGGGGTCAGGACTGTGCTTTGAACACAGGGCCTAGGTTGCCGTTTTGGCCTGTGGCTTCCCTGGAAGCCATCAGCCTTCACCATTGCCAGGTTACCAACAGTTTTCAGTCGTGTCATTCAGACCAAGGATGGTCACCTTGAAAAGAAAAGAAATGTAAAGCCGACATCCATCTGCAGGTAGCCAGATTTTTATCTGTGTCTTTTTATTTATTTTTATTCCAGTCAGTCTTTGGGTCCAAGGAACCCAGGTTCAGCTGTGGACTCAGTGGCTGCACCACAGCCTAGCATGATCAAAACTGAAGCAGAGTTGCAATGACCTGAGCTCAAGCCCTGTTCTTGACAAAATAAAAATAAATTCATACATACATACATACATACAAAATGTTTAAAAACCAATGAGGCTCCTTGGCTTGGAATTCACGCCATTTTTTCTACCAGGCCTGGGATTTGAACTCAGGGTCTGGGTAAAACTGCAGCACTGTGGGGGAAGGGGAAGCTCACCGTGCTGGAAGACAAGAAAATCAGGCTTTTTCCCAGGGGCTGAATTCAAGCTCTAGCACTCGAAAAAATAATATTCGTATACATTTTAAATACATGATTTATATTTATATACACATGATTACTGCATATTGCAGTTACTATAGTTATTCATTTTATTTTGTGTTTCATTTATTGATTATATAGAGAGTATGATTACATGTATAACATTTTTTACATTCTATTACATAGGATATAGATTTGCCTACGTATTATACATCAATTCTGAGACCCAGGACTTTCACTGATAAGGAAAACAAGTGGGACAATTGGCTTCTTCCACCAGGATTAAGATTTTGGCAGTTCTGTGATTTGAACTCCAGGCCTAGAAGGCCCCCTTCATGAATAGGTCAATGTTAGCAAACCAATCTGATGCAAATTAAGTTGTCTGGCAAATGTGGGGGACTTGTGTTTGAGGACTTGAGATCAAGCCATAGGTGTGGCCAATATATAAACATATGACTATGCATCTATGAATAAATTTATAGAGACTGATAGACGTTCATGTAGATTCTACTATATAACTCTATATAAAGAGTGATGTCTATATCTTATTTTTATATATTCTATTACTACCAATTATTTGGTCTAAAATTATGCGTCTATTAATTAATCACGGTACGAGACTTAATAAAGTATTCATCAATGACCTATATTTATTGCATACAATCTTATACTAGAATGACTAGCTAATTAGTAATTCAGTTGGTACATGTCAAACATTCTATTAGTGTTCCTATAGATAGGAACAAGTTCTCTAGAATCTTCAGCCGTGTGTAGGTGGCAGTCGCAGCATCGAACTCAGGGCCTAGGTGTCCTGGTTGAGCTCAGGCTTCACTGATAGCCCGAGAGCCTTCGGCCATGAAAGGTCACGTACAATTTTTAAGCCTAGTCATTGAGACCCAGTATGGTCACAGTACAAAGCAAACAAATGTAAAACAGTTGTGTAAAACTTCCAGGTTTTTCCTCCACCATCTTGGTTGGTTTGTTTTTTTTTGCCAGAGCTGGGAGTTGAAATTGTGTACTAGGATAGCTGGATCATCTGTGGGTGTAAAAGCTGCACCCCAGCCTAGGGTAATCAAGGCTGAAACAAAGTTGTGATGACCCGAGTTCAAGCCCCGTGCCTGCCCCCCAAAAAAGTTAAGATACTGGCTAGGAATTTGGGCCATTTTTTCTGCCATACCTGGTATTTGAACTCGAATTGGGTAACTCTATTGTGCTCTGGGTGAAGTGGAAGTTAACCTCCTGGAAGAAAAAAATTCAGGAGCATTTCCCAGGGTGTGAATTCTAGGCCCAGAACTGGCAAAAATAATATTTATATACATGTATAATGTATATAATATATGTATTTGCATAGATATTACATATTGTACCTAGGACACAATATTTCCACAGAGAGGAAAACAGGTCAACATTGGTTTCTTTCCTCATGTATTGCCTTCAGCAATGCTGGGATTTGAACTCAGGGCCTGGAATGCCCAATTCACCAAGGGGTCAGTGTAAGCAGAGCAGCCTCAAACAAATTCATTGCCAAGCAGTTCCCAGGACCTGAGTTCTAGCCCCAGGAATGGCCAATACATAAATACATGTATAAATTGTTGCAAATATATATATATATATATCTAGAGAGAGAGAGAGAGAGAGAGAGAGAGATGTATATCCACTGTATATTTAAATATATAAATGCATTTATAGAATGTGAGATGTCTATACATTATTAAATTACATCTAATATATTCCTGATAATTATTAGGTATTAAATTATGCCTCCATTTAATGATGTATCATGGATTAAGGCATAATAAAGTGCTTCCTTGTGCAAAAGGAGCTCAAGGACAATGTCTAGACTCATCGTTCAAACCTCAGGGCCTGCACCAAAAAAAAAAAAAAAAAGAGCCAGTAACCTCATGTGTCTGTGTATGTATGTATATATTTCTATCAGTGAACATCCAGAGTCGTTATGAAAAAGGCACCCTGATAAGAAATTTGCTTTGAATAGAATGATGTCATAGCACAGAGCATGCTTTTAAGACAGTGCATGTTCCTGGTTTAAAAAAAATTAAGACCTTGGCTTGGAATTTGCACCATTTTTCTGGCAGCTTGGGATTTGAACTCAGGGTCTGGGTAATTCTGTGGAACTGTGGGGGAGGTGAAACACTGTCTTTGAAGACAAGTTTCCAGGGCCTGAATTCAAGCCCCAGAACTGGAAAAATTAATATTCATACATGAGATCTATTTACTTACCTGGGTTTAATCCATATGATATTTATTACCATTATTCATTTATTATTTATTTTATTTAGTATTTTACATATATAATATTTATTTCATTCATCATGTCTTATCACATGGATTTATTTGCATATGGATTCTACATCATACTGAGACCCAGGACTTTCACCAAGAAGGAAAAAAAATGGGTCAAAATTGGCTTCTGACTCCACATATAAACTTTTGAATATGCTGGGATTTGAACTCACAGCCCACAATGCCCAATTCATGAATGGTTCAGTTGTGGAACAAAAGCCTTTGGCAAACTGAGCAGCCAGCCAGTGCTGAGGACCTACAATCTGGCAATAGTAGTGGCAGATAGATAGATAGATAGATAGATAGATAGATAGATAGATAGATAGATAGATAGATAGATAGATAGATAGACAGACAGACAGACAGACAGACAGACAGACAGACAGACAGACAGACAGACAGACAGACAGATAGATAGATAGATAGATAGATAGATAGATAGATAGATAGATAGATAGATAGATAGATGTGTAGTTTGCTATTTATGAGAGAGAGAGACAGTGTGAGGATATTAAATTATATATATTATGAATTATTAGTTATTAAATTAGGTCTCCATTTAATGAAGTATCATGGTTTAATACTTATTGAAGCATTGGTGTAAAAAGAGTCAGTATTCCTTAATTAGGAGAATCATACCATGGTGCTAGAATGAAAGACATAATCCAATACTTTTTGTGTGGCATTCTATAAGAGAATCATGAACTAACTGCAAATTTAATTGTTACTTTTATAACATTCCATTAAGCATTCCCATGGATAGGAATGATTTTCTCATGATCTCCCTCCATTTGTAGGTGGGAGTCCTGGCATTTGAACTCCAGGCCTTGCAAATGCAAACCGTTAGAATGACACTGTGAAGATTTCAGTTTGCCATATTGAAAAAAGAACAAGAAGAAAAGAAAGCCAGGTGTCAGTGGATCCTGCCTGTAATCTTAGCTCTTCAGGAGGTTGATAGGTAGAGAATGCCAGTTTGAGTTCAGCCAGGACAGGAAAGTCCACCACACTCTTATTTCTGAGGGATCACAGGAATACAAAATTCCCATGAGTGGGGCTATTGCTCAAGGGCAGAGTGCTACCCTTGAGGTATCTCCCTAGGTTTCTGGAAGCTTGCTAAATCTAAGCACATGTGTAATATCACAATGCTTCCTGCCATCTAGGGCTGGTGAAGTTCATCAGGTTTTGAACTTTTGACCTCTCCTAGTTGGGCCCTGGGTGGCTAGGTTTTGGGGTTGAACACAGGACCTGGCTGCTGACCATGAGCTCAGAGTACAAGCTCAGTGTTGTACCATTTGCTGTTACAGCTTCATTTCTGGTATCTGTTTTGTGTGTGTGTGTGTGTGTGTGTGTGTGTGTGTGTGTGTGTGTGTGTGTGTGTGTGTGTTTATGTGTATGTGTGTGTGTACATGTATTTGTGTTTATACACTTGCCCTGTAGCTTGAATCCAGGACCTGAGCACTGTACCTGAGATTTTCCTATACAAGGATAGTCCTCTACCACTTAAGCCACACAGCCACTTCAGGCTTTTTTCTAGTGATGTGTTACTAAGGAATCAAACCCAGGGATTCATACATGCAAAGTATTCTACCCCTAAGACACATTCCCAGCACTCCACTTCAGGTTTCTTTCTTTCTTTTCTTGGAAGTTGGAAGAATTGAAGTCTAGTCTTGGGCGCTGTCCTTGAGCTCTTCAGCTAAAGCCAATCGCTCTACCACTTGAGCCACAGCACACTTTGAGTTTTTTAGTGGGCCACTGAACAGAAGCATCTCAAGGAATTTCCTGCCCAGGCTGGCTTTGGACTGTGATCCTCAGCTCTCAGCATCCTGAGTACTTAGGATGAAAGGTGTGAGTCAGCAGTACCCAGCTTATACTTCTATTTTCTAAGTGGTGAATAGGAGATAAAAGTCTCATGAGACCATTTGTGTCTGGGATGGTTTTAAAGCCATATCGTCAGATCTCAGCTTCTTGAGTAGACATGACAGACCTCAGCTACTACACCACTATACCATAACAAGCAAGTGCATGGATTCAGCGGCAATGTTGGCTAACCACCTGAACCATCCTTAAACATGGACCAAGGAGTCTAACCCATGCGCTCAAGTCAGGGGTTTGCGCCAAAGGCGCCATGGCACAATGAAAGTGAAGGCCGGCAGGGTCACTTGGGTGCAGGGTGGGCAGTCACCTGTAAGGATTTCCCTGCTGCGTGTTGCACTCTCCCCCATGCCCTTGTCTCCTGCCTTCTCCTCCCCTCCCTCCCCCCACCGGCCAAGGTGGGATCCTAAGCACTCTGCACCTCAGAGAACAGACCAACCAGGAGTGCTCTGGGAGCACCTCAAGAAGGCAGAGCAAGGTGTGGCTTTTCACACTGACCTCCCTTTCCGTGGAGAGAGCCAACCCCTGTGCTGATAACAAGTCATGGGAAGAGAGGGGCAAGATCAGGGCACCCCCCTACTCCAGCATGTACAAGTCCCCGACCTCATGGCAAGGGCGGGGAGAGACCAGCCAGACCCGGTTGCTGCACCCCTGCCTCCTGCACACGACAGGCATGGTGGGACGGTGAGGGCAGGGGCCCGCGGGCAGAACGAGAAGAGTGGTCCCATTAGCAGTGAATGTCCGTCCCTCACCTGGCACAGCCTATGCCTGGGCCTGAAGGAGATCGCAACATCTCCACATTAATCACACCAAGGGTATGGAGAAGACAACCACATGGCACTTGGGAGGCAGTGGCCCAGGAACGCAGCTTCTGAGAGGGCCAGCCTGGGATAAACGTAGCCAGGACAGACACTGTTCATGAGTAATGAACGAAGCAAAATAAATTAAAAAATAAAAATAAAAAAGTGAAACCAAGATGGAATTTGCACGAACAAAGCAGTCTGAACCTGAGAAAACTGCCGATAAACTGGGAATCCGGGATAGGTCCCAAGCAGACAGGGGCGGCAAAGTCGGCCAGCCTGCCCTCATGACCTCTGTCACACATGGCGCCTCTCCCCTCCCCCACCCCAACATTTCCAGAAAAGCGCAAGTGAGAGCTTGTCCCACTGTCTGCCTACCCGTTCTTTTTTTTTTTTTTTGGTTGTTTGTTTGTTTTGTTTTCTTTTTCCCCTGATGGAAATGAGAAAACACTGCCAAAGATGGGTCAGGTCCAGGAAGAGACAAGCTGGGAGGAACCCCGCTCACTTGTGAAATTCATGAGCCAGGAGCTCAAACACAGCTAGTCCAGAGGAGGCTGCATGCCTCACCTGCCTGCACAACACACTGTCCCCACTCCACCCCTCACAGGGAAAGGGGAGGGGGAAGGCCAGAGAGAGGTTTCTTCTAACACAGAGATGTTAGGTACGTCACATACACAGGTCTGGAAAACTATGGTGACAGTGCAATGGGAAGTGTGAGTCCACTCACGCATCAATAAATGACAGGAAAGTCAAACAAGAGCCCCTGGGTGAGAAAGGAAGGGGAGATTGCACCCGTGGGACACTTATCCCAGGCACCAGACGGAACGACCTTCTGATCTTTCCTCCTCAAATCTGTCCAGACAGCTAGCCTTTTCTAATAGGCTTTTCCACTCTCTCTGGAGCACTTCAGGGCATGAGGTGAGGAATCTAAACCCTAGACACGTATGTTGGAGGGTAGAGGCATCATCACTCACATGATTGTGGTGGACCTGGACTTGAGCAGGGTAGTGCACAGTGTGTGGAGGCGGGGCAGGTAGGAAACCCCAGGAGGAAAGACAGGGAAAGAATAGGGGCCCTGTTCCAAACATAGTGGAGGGGTCAGAGGGGCAATCCTATCTCCCGGTGGTGATGCATGGTTAGAACCCACAGACCAGGCATACTTCTCTTTGGGGTTTGCAATGGGAACATATGCAGGCAGAAGTGTGCCAGGACACACATCTCTTCACAGACAGGTAGACAGGCAGAGCCAGGGGGTCAGGCATGGCAAACACCCTATTCCATCAACACACACACACAAAAACACACACACACGTTACGGTGTGTGTATAATATCCACAAGGTAAAAGTTTATTCATCCATTCTCAAAAGAATAGGAGTAAGATTATGTCAGTTGCAGGGAAATAGACCTATGGACTATGAGTGGGGCAGGGGTTGGGGGGTTGTGGAGGCCAGAAGAACCAAGAACAGGTGATGCCAGAGGAAGACAGACTGGCAGAAAGACAAACAGACCGACTGACTGACCAACAGCACGTGTTTTTTCTCCTACGTGGATACTAGACCTAAACTATAACTGGACATAGTAACCTACACAGCACTCTGGGCAAACACAGTGTGTGTGTCCCCGTGTGTGTGTGACACATATACTCTCCTTTTGTCAGAAGGTGTAATTTCTCTGAACATTTAAGATATTGCAGATAAGACATAAGACGTAATATCTATAAGTAGCACAACTGTGAATGTACTATAATAACTAGACATGTTAGGATTAAAGTTGGAATTAGGAGGATAGAAATGTATCTGTAAAAATGCTATTGGTCGTTATTACAAGTACATTTGGTTTGGGATATTTCTGAAAACACCGATTGATCTTTCTTGGGATGATGGTCTATGATCACACTAATAACCACTTAAAAGCCAGATCATCTGTTGGATACATTTCAATTGGTTTATATTCCATCCTCAAATATTTTTCTCTTCTTTTTATTCTATCTTCTCAATAAAGATCCAGTGGTATAAAGCTACTTTTATGCCCTTAATATTACATAACTGAAGTGATCTGCTTTGTTTTGCAGCTTTCTCAGCTTAATTCACTGAGGCCTATTTAGTCACACATGATGAGAGGTCCAGAAACATCTTTGGGGCACAGATGGCTTTTGTGTAGTAGGAAGACGCTTACTCACACAGGCAGCCCACCTAGTCATCTGGAGTGACAGAGCCCACCGCAACAAAGTTGTTAATAAAGAAGCAACTTTATTGAGAAGGTTCCTACACTGACTAGCCAGGGCCGCAGCACAGGCTCGGGTGCTGATACTGCGACCCTGAGTAGCCCACGTACTTAGGTTTTTAAAGGCAAAATTCATAAGGTCAAGCCTGTTCTTGCAGGTGACCAATGAGGTTGTCACACACCGAAAAGATTATACTAGACCACATGCAGGTGGCCAATGAGGTTACACTTTGTCACATAATGGCTGTTTAAACTTTTGGTTTAAATGACTCAGGAATTCAACGGTAAGTTGGAGCTTACAGTAACCATACACAAAAGAGTTTAGTGGAGTTTCACATAAACAGGTGAAAAAGGTGGAGTTTATGATAAGCTCAGAATGTTGCCAGTATGAGCCAGATTACTGGCTATCTGTTTAATCATTCAGACCTTAACAGAACAATGAAGGTGGGTTAAGTTGTTAAGGGGAGGGGAACCTAGAGGCATTCTTTCCATTCCAAGAACTGGGCTGGATGGAACCAAGGTCGAGTTAACCTTGTTTGGTTTTTTTTTCTTCCTAAAACCGCTAAAACAAAGGCAAAGCCTGGAAAGAACCTGTACCAGGCTCCTCTCAGGGCCTACTTCATTTTGTAAAGTCTATTTGGGGAAATAGCAAATATAATCTACCATGTCCTAAAATGTAACAGATTATCTCTATGGGACCGATAGAAATATCTAGATGTACCCTGTCACCAGCCAGTTATTTTAATTTACTTAAGGGAAATCAAGTGAATAAAAGACTATTGGTAAGTTTATAAAAACAGGTAGCCGAGTAAAACAGCACCATGTGAAGAACGTAAAAATATATAGACAGCCCCTAACATCCATTGTCACTTCTGTACCTTTGCTTGCTAAAAAATCTGCTAAAACCTTGAAGTGTGGAGTGAAAGAGGCAGAAAACTGGGCTGCCCTCATCAAAGTAGGCAAGTACCACCTGAATGAATTTATTAAAAGGCATGGAGTAAGATTAATGCTTAATGTAATAGAAATTAGAAGTTATGATTACTAACTGCTCATTTTTGCTTCTGTATGAATTGCTTTGAGCTAGAGATTTTATGGTTTTTGTATGATTTTAACTGTGACTGGTTTGAGTTAATCAGTACTGGAATGTCAGCCTGGGAGCCTAGAGATGCTTGGTAAAAGCCTTGACCAAGGGCGCAAAATCCTCAGAATTCTCCCCACAGCTGCAATGCCCTTCCTGGAGGCCAGGGCAGTAAGGCCCTAGGGAAGAAATATAATGTTTTAAGAAACATAAGCAACTCCATTTTTGTTTAACACTCCATCTCAGTTCTGTGACTTGACTTGTGATCCACTTTAGTCCCAATGCTAGGATTTTATGACAGAAAGCCATGCACAATTCTTGGAGCCATAGATGGTGTTTGCTTAAGGCAGGTGTTAGCCCCCAAGTGGTGTTGCCCCCCCAGCCACCTAGGACTAAGAATTTCTGACCAACCGGTACTTCAGAGCCCAGGGAGAGACATGCCATGCATTCTGTTGATCTGGGTGTGACTCGTAACCATTTTCGGTCAAGCTATGGATCAAGGACATTTTTCTGTAAAGGTCAACCAATCATATTTGCCCAGATTAGCTTGCTTTAAATGTTAACCAGTCATGTAATTTCTTATGTAAAAGTTCCTTAAAGTTGTTTGTTCAATACTATAAAAACTGTGCTGATTCTATCCTCAGGGCCTCTTAGCATCACCAGTTACCATGTGCACGGAGGACCAAGCTCGAGCTTGCAATAAACTGGTTCTTTGTTGCTTACATTGATCGTGGTCTCTGGTCTTCTGGGGGTCCCCGAATGCTGGTATAACAAATACATTTGGTATTCAGGTAAGGGGTAGGTTTATTCAGACCACCTGCTCGAACCAGATAAGGTTGGCACGCCACGTGGCTAGCAAAGACCTAGAAAAGAGAGCTGGGAAAGAGCTGGGAAAGAGAGCTGGCAAAGAGCTGGGAAAGGGAGAGAAAAGAGCTAGAAAAGAAAAGGCATCTGGGCCTTGGTTAGGCCTTATCTAGGGTAAGTGAGGAGAAAGGTGTAACCGCATCAAATTCAGATGTGACCTCAGCGGATGAAGATGTGAGGTCTTCCAGCTGTGCCAGTTGTCTAGGTAATGCAAGTACTGGGTGGAGACTTTGTTGTGAAGAGGGTGGAGTCTTCTCGCCATCCAGGAGCAGAACTTACAACTATATAGTTCAAGAAATTTTATTCTGATATGTATATAAAAAGTTTACCTCAGTGGATGAAGACATTTGCATGAAATTTCACCTAGTGCAGCAATTGATATTTATAACTCTCCCTAAACTATCACATTGCATTTTTTCCATTTTCTTGGCACTCCTTCAGAAATGTTCCCAAGTCTCTTTTTTTTACCCACTTCAGCCAATGGGACCCTTTTTCATAATACTGATGTAAAGACATTTGTGTTACTGTTTATAAATTACAATCATAAATAAACTGGTACAGTTTGCTCGTAAGACGTAATATCCTAATGAATTCCAGGATACAGAAGCCTAGGAGGTCTGTTGCTATAGTTGGCTGCGGCAGGGGTGGCAGCAGCGTTTGTTTTGAACTTTGGGTTTTTCTTTTTCTTTTCGGTAGGGTGGGAAAGGGGGGCGGAAATGGAGGGAAGCAGGGCAACCCAAAGCAATAGGGTTTTTGACATGCACTGTGTGGAAAAATCACCTATGCAACTGGTGGGCAGGGATGTGAAGGGAGAAACTGGGGGAGCAAGCAAAAGAAGGGGTAACCATGTCTAGAAAATAACAAAAAGTAAAGACACACCCCCTGCGGTCCCCCCTCCCCCCTCCACTTGGCCCTGCCTTCAAGAAAATTTCCTTGTTTGCTGTTTTTTTTCTTCTGTTTTATTGTAAATAAAGCCTCAGAAGAGAGCTGGCAATACTTCATCACTACTCTCTTCGCCAGCCTCCTCCATCAGCCCCGAATCACTCTCCGTCACTCCATGAAATGTCCAATAGTTTGCACCCCAGAACAAGGGAAAAAATGTCAGACTCAAGATCGATCAAAACAGAACCCACACTTAGGAAGGTCTTGTGAGGAAGGAACACCTCCCCTCCCAGGTACACACACCCATACGCCCCAGCATCCCTGCCCACACAGGTCATGAATGGCAAACCCCATCCCACCCGGGCCAGAGATTCCCTATCACACAGAGAGACAGACAGACAAATCACGGGGTGTGGAGAGAGTCGGAAAATGAAAAAAAAACATTTTCCCGGCTTGACCTATGAATGGGCCTGGGTTGGCATTTTGTCCTCTGGGCCCTATAGTCAATCCATGGAGATCGCTCCTCTCTCCTCATCACTGTAATCCTATGTGATATTTGCCAGAGATGAACATGCTGTGGGGACACTTTGGTTCATCGATCTAAACTAGGGACCGGAGGTGGGGGGAGAGGGGAAGCCTAGGAAGACTGTTGCTATAGTTGGTGGTGGTGGTGGTGGCAGTGCAAAGGTAGATTACATTTTGCCATGCATACCTGTGCCTGTGTGGTAGGAAACAGCAGCAAAGATCAAGGGGTACAGGGTGTGGGTGGTGGTTGTGGTGGTGGTGTGTGTGTGTATGTGTGTGCACGCAAGCGTGCATGTATGCTCCAGTCCTAGGGCTTGAACTCAGAGCCTGAGTGCTGTCCCTTGGCTCTTGAGCACAAGATTGGCACTCTTCCATTTGAGCCAGAACTCCACTTCTGTCTTTTGGGTTGCTTAATTGAAGACACGAGGCTCACCAAAGTGCAATGCCTTTATACCTCTGATCATATAACAAGAAGTCTTCCCCTTTCTTTGTATTTGTTATCATTGATGTTGCTTTGTTTTCTCTACTTTTTTCCCCCTTGTTTCTTCCTTCATCTATTTCCATGAGAGCCAAGAAATGGAGGGACCAAGAGTGAAGAAGTACAGCAGTGGCACTCACTAGACACTATGTTGGAAGTGAAGACACAACCTGTGGGTGGGGAACACAACTTGAGGGAGGGAAAACCTGTGAGAGAGCCAGGGAAGGGGTGAAACTGTCCAACAAAATAAAGTACTCTTATTTTGGGGGTGGGGGAAGATGGGAGGGCAGGGATGGTAAGGGGAAACAAAGGAGGAGGCAACAATGCTTGATAAGAAATGTATTCATTTCCTTGCTCATGTCATTGTAACCCCTCCATACGTATTTTCAAAATTAAAACAACTTATTAGCCGGGCACCAGTGACTCATGCCTATAATCCTAGCTACTCAGGAGACTGAGAACTGAGGATCGAGGTTCAACACCAGCACAGGCAGGAAAGTTTGTGAGACTCTTATCTCCAATAAACCTCTAGAAAACTGGAAGTGGTGCTGTTGCTCAAGCAGTAGAACGCTCGCCTTGAGTTGAAGAGCACAAGGACAGCACCCAAGCCCAGAGTTCAGTCCCCATGAACGACAAAAAAAATTTTATTAATAAAAAAGTAGGGCTGGGAAGGTGGCTCAGTGGTAGAGCGCTTGCCTTGCATGCCCGAGTCCCTGGGTTTGATTCCTCAGCATCACATAAGCAAAAGGAAAGAAAGCCGAAAGTGGTGCTGTGGCCCCAGTGGTAGAGCGCTAGCCTTGAACTGAAGAGCTAAGGGACAGCGCCCAGGCCCAGAGTTCAGGACCCACGACTGGACCCCCCCCCAAAAAAAAAATTACTCTTCTTACCACACTTATGCAATGTAACCGTTCCTTTTTTCTTTTTTCTTATTTTGTGGGTGGTGGGACTTAAACTCTGGGCCTGGGAGCTGGCCCTACGCTCTTCAGGTCAAAGCCAGTGCTCTACCACTTGAGCCACAGCACCACATGCGATTTTCTAGTGCCTTATTGGAGATAAGAGTCTGGTGACTTTCCTGCCCTGGCTGGCTTTGTACTGTGATCCTCAGATCTCAGCCTCCTGAACAGCTAGGATTACAGGCATGAGCCACAGGTGCAGGCTGGTGTACTGTAACCCTTATGCATGTCACCATTTCCCTAACAATTTGTAAAAATCAAAAGAGAGAGGGAAGGGAGACAACATCCCCTCGTGCCCGACAAAAATTGAAATGGAAGCCACAGTACGTAGCAGCCTGAGAAGTGAAACCCAACGGGCTTCTAACCGAATTGAGATTCTTTGAATGTTTGTGCGATGTTAATCACAAAAACAGAGGGACAGGTTTCTATTGTCACTCCTTTAGAGGAATGGGAACAGGGAAAGGGAGAAGAGAGGCAGATCTTGGCCTGACCTGGGTGGGAATATGGAGAGGAGACAAGAAGCCTGACCTCCTCCTTCCCCTCTGTCTTTACTGTCCAGAGGGTGGGAACTTAGGGGTCTGCCACTGGGACATCCCATTGTCACAGTCACGCCTCCCGGAGGAGCAGAGGGCAGAGCACTGGCAAGCATGACAGCTTCCCTGCTCGCCTCTCTCATTCTGTTCCTGGCAGGCTTGGGCAGCATACTACCCGCAGGGGGCGGGTGGAAGTAGTCTGACAACCTCAGCTAGCAGGAAGTAAATGTCTGCTGCTGGTAGGTAGGGAGGGCCCCAGCAGAAAAAAAAAAAAAACAGAGAGCTGACTTTTCCTGCCCAAGTGCAAAAGAGGCCAGTTTTGTAAATGTTAGGTTTTTAAAAAGAGGTATCCGAGTTAAGAACAGCAACACACATGTGGTATTCAGGTAAGGGGTAGGTTTATTCAGTAGGTCTGCTGGGACCAGGCAAGGTTGGCACTCCACATGGCTGGGAAAGGCCTGGGAAAGAGAGAGAGCTGTGAAGGAGAGGAAAGAGAGAGAAAAGAATGAAAAAAGAGCTAGAAAAAAGCAGAGAGAGAGAGCATCTGGGAAAGAGAGAGAGCTGGGAAAGAGAGAGAGAAAGAGAGAGCTGGGGAAAAGACCTAATATAGAGCTAGAAAAGAGAGAAAATAGCTAGAAAATAAAGAGCTAGAAAAGAGCAGAGAGAGAGCAGAGAGTCTGGGCCTGGGCTAGGCCTTATCTAGGGTATGGGCAGAGAAAAGTGTGGCCACATCAAATTCAGATGTGACCTCAGTGGATGCAGATGTGATCTTCCAGGTGTCCCAGTTGCCTAGGTAATGCAGGGACTGGGTGAAGACTTTGCTGCAAGGAGGGTGGAGTCTGCTAGCCATCCAGGAGAGGACCTTACAGTAAAGAGGGTGGGGGAAGGGGTGGGGAGGTCCATCCACTCCCCCCCTTATGAAGTTAAAGAAGCTCAGGGATGGACGCCCCACCCACGACACTGCGACACTGCCAGAGTGATCTGCAGAGGACTCAGGGCAGGGGTAGGGGGTGGGCTGGCTTAAGACTGGCACCCCAGTCAGCTCCTCAGGGAACTTTAGGCAACTTTCCTTTGTCTTGTAAATGTCATCATGGCAATGACTTAAGCACCCTGACAGAAAAAAGAATAAAGAAGAAGAAACAAACACTCACACCCCTAGCAGGCCTGCCTGAGTTGAGGCCTTGAAATCAACCCCAGTAAGGCCACTAAATTAATAAAAATCATTCTAAGAAACTATTGACGGAGGACCCTTGGGATGAGGTGATTAGGCTGTGTACCTGTGAGGCGAGGTGGCCATGTGTTCCAGCTTTGTGCAAAGATGTTGCATTAACTCGCCTATCTGCCTTCCTAGAATTGAACATAGAGGAAAGCAGGATAATTTCCAGGGTAAATGAGGCCTGGGAAAGTACCACCAAGAATTCAGAAAAAGACAGCCAGACAGCTTCCTAATGAATGGCTCCAGTGAAGTCACATACACATCCTATTTTCTTTGTTTCTCAGTCCCTCATAAATGAACAGTTACTAGGAAAGAAAATTAATAGGTGGGGTTTGGGGTGGAAGGGAAAAGAGCAGCTCCCTTCTTCTGTGCTTTTGCCCAAACAATGAGTATACAGTGTGTGTATCACACTATATATAAGTATATACGTATGTGTATAAATACATATGTTTTTATGTATTTATTTATACATATATGTATAAATAAATGAATATATGTGTGTTTATACATACATACCTATATGTATAAATAAATTAATATGTGTATTTATATATGTACTTATATGTGTATGTGTATGTATATATGTATATATATGTATGTATACATACATACATATATATACATATATACTGTATATGTGTGTATATATATATATATCACGTACATAGACAACAAAAGCCAAAAGTGGCACTATAGCTCAAGTGGTACAGTGCTAGACTTGGGCCAAAAAGCTGAGTGGCTGAATGACAGTGCTCAGGCCCTGACTTCAAGTTCCAGGATTTCCCATCCCCCAAAAAATAATGAAAAAGGACAGAGGGGGGAAAAAGAAAGAAAGGAAGAAAGAAAGAAAGAAAGAAAGAAGGAAGGAAGGAAGGAAGGAAGGAAGGAAGGAAGGAAGGAAGGAAGGAAGGAAGGAAGGAAGGAAGGAAGGAAGGAAGGAAGAAAGAAAAAAAGAAAGAAAGAAAGAAAGAGAAAGAAAGAAAGAGAAAGAAAGAAAGTGTTAATGATCTGTTTTCCTTACCTGTAAAGTAATGCCCCAAACATCTAGAAATTCAGATTGTAGCAAAGATATACAACTATTTGTGCATAACTCAGCTGCCACATCCCCCCTCCCCCACGCACTTTAACCCTGAAAACACCCAGGAAGTCAAGGAGCTTTGTGCTTTGTGTATCTTCAAGAGTACCCACACTGTGTTAGAGTATGTCCTTATCTGTCTGTCTGTCTGTCTGTGTCTGCCTTTTTTTTGTCTGGTTGTCTGGTTGTCTGCTTGCCTGCTTGTTACTTACTCCATAAAACTCCACCAGAGTGACTCCTCCAGAAATTCTTATTCAATGATCGAAATCAATGACCCTAAGTGAAGAGTCCCTACATTGAAGTGTAGAAGTCACTAATCCTCACCTGTGTTTGGTGACAAGAAGAACTCCATACCAATAGTCTACCTTAATACATGAGCACAGGGAAGGAATAGTTTATTCAGGTGATCTAATCAGTCACACTAATGGGTCACTTGCTCCCCCTCCATGTCTCCCTCTGTCTGCCTGTCTGTGTGTTGGTTTGTGTGTGTGTGTGTGTGTTAGTGGGCGCACCTGTGTGCCTGTGTGTCTGTCTGTTGTTTCAGTTGATCTAGTTATACTTGTGGATCTCTCGCCCCCCTCATCTCTCCCTCTGTCTGCCTGTGTGTCTGTGTGTCTGTCTGTCTATGTGTCTGTCTGATTAGTCAGTTGGTGTAGTTAGACTTGTGGATTTCTAGCTCCCACTCCATCTCTCCATCTCCCTCTTCTCTGCCTGTGTGTTGGTTGGTCTCTGTGTGTGTGTGTGTGTGTGTGTGTGTGTCTGTCTGTCTGTCTGTCTGTCTGATTGTTGATTCAGGGGACCTAGTTGGACTTGTGGATCTCTCGATCCCTTTCCATCTCTTCCTCTGTGTGTCTTTCCATCGGTCGCTGGGTCTCTGTCTCTGTCTCTCTGTTTCTGTTTCTCTGTCTCTTTCTCTCTGCCTCTCTGTCTCTGTCTCTGTCTTTCTCCCTCTCTCCCCTCTCTCCCTCTCCCTCTCTCTCTCTCTCTCTCTCTCTCTCTCTCTGTCTCTCCCTCCCCCCACTCTCTCTCTCTTTCTTGCTTGTCTTTGTGGACTCCTGGAAGAATTGTATTTCAGGCCCAGCGGGCTCTGCTTACTCTACTTGCCAGCCTGGAACCTGCCAGAGGCAAATTCTTCCTCAGTGACCCCAAAGGAAGGAGGGAGTAGGAACCAGGACCCCAAAATAGACTCTTATCTCCAATGAATCGCCCACCCTGCCTGCCCACCAGCCCATGTCAACCCACACAGAACATGAACGCCCACATGAGCTGAAGAACATGCAAAGACTCAGTTTAGAGTCTTCTCATTTTGAACGTTGACACTCGGTCTGTAAACATGATGGATGCCCCTTTCCCTGCTGCTGCCATTTAGGCCCGAGGTTTTAGGGAAGCACTCTACCACCCAGACACATTCCCAGCCCACGTCCTTGAGAATGTCTCAAGGATGGATGGCTAATTTTACTCAATCATCATCTGGTTTCCAGAAGGAGAAAATGCCTCTGCCCCCCTCCTGCAGTCCCCCCCCCCCGGGCGTCTTGCACACAAGATGGCAGTCCTTCTTATGATATTGGAGCTGCTACACCACACCACACCACACCACACTGTGGCAGAAAGTTCCTCCTATTGATTGTCTGGCCTCAGGAATTAACTCTCTCCCCAAGCCGAGATGAGCCTAGGCCACTTTTCCTTGGGAAAGGATATCCATGAGGACAAAAATAAGTCCAAAAACAGAGCAAACTTATCCATAAGACAGGTAGAGCACAAAACCTCTTGGTTGGTAAAGAAAAACCGCAGGCAAAGGCTAACCAGCCGGGTGGTGCTGGTGGCAATGGCTCACTGCCCATAATCCATCTGAAGTGCTGAGTGAGGAGGCTGAGACCTGAGGATAATGGTTCAAAGCCAGCCCGGGCAGGAAAGTCCTTTTGAGACTGTGCATCTTGATGAGTCACCCAAAACGCCAGAAGTGGAGGTGGACTTGGGGGAAAATGCCCTAGTGAAGATTTCCTGGAGGCTGAATTAGTACTGTGTAATGAAAGAACACAAGGTCCCAGAGGACAGTACTGTACCTCTGGTTCTGGGTGGGCAGAACCCGGTGCAGACTCATTATGGTGACAAGAAAAAAAAATCACAGAGGTGGGCTGAGAATATGTCTTAGAGTGCTTGAAGCCCTCGGTTCAATTCCCCAGTACCACATAAACAGAAAAAGCCAGAAGGGGCTCGAGTGGTAGAGCACTCACCTTGAGCAAAAAGAAACTCAGGGACAGTGCTCAGGCCCGGAGCCCAAGCCCTGGGACTGGCCAAAAGGAAAAAGGAAAAGCAAATGATGATAATAATGAATTATAACATATATGTATGTGTCTGTTAGAACTCTCACTACCCACTACCGTGTTGGTGAGGACTGACTGACTGACTCACTGACCAGACCTATGTTTTGCTCCTCCTGCCACCCCATCCACCTTGTCGACGGCAAAGCCCTGCCATCTAATGGTTGTTTTGGGAATTCCAGTTTTCTCTCACGAAATGCATGAAAAACCACGCACTGAGAAAACTGGTCCTAAGTCCTTCTTTTCCAGGCCCAGGCTGGCTGGCCTTGAGAGAGACTGCCTTCTTTTCAGAGAAGGGGTGGGGTGGGGTGGGGATGATGATGTGCCTGGTTGGGGTATGGGGCCCATGCATAGGCAGGCAGGCAGGCAGGCAGGCTCAGATTGAGATCTTTGTGTTTTGGAGCACCAGAAGCTCAAGCCCCAGGATTGACTGGTTAAGTGGAGAGAGAGGAAAGGGAGGGAGGGAGGGCGGGTGAGAGAATTCAAACTCAAGAGAGAGAGAGAGAGAGAGAGAGAGTGACAGACAGACAGACAGACAGACAGACAGACAGACAGAGAAACAGAGACAGAGACCTCGATGTCATGAATTGGCCCTGGTGGCCTACATGCTCTGTCGCATGAGATCTTTGAGTTTCCTCCCTCCCTCCCTTGTGCATACACACACAGTCACACAGAAACACGGAAATGCCCTCTGCCTCCTCTCCATTTGTTAATGCTACAATGTTAATACTACAATTATCCTGAGCCTTAAGTATTTTTATATCTCCTAATTCTATATACATTTCTTTTCTGAATAGGATATTTCGTTAAAGAACATATGTAAATTAATAGTCAATAGGAAGAGCATATGAAATAAACTCCTCTTTACTATCTAAGAACAAATAAAAAGAAAATTCATTGATGTGACCATTATATGAAAAGACGACACAAAATATAGTCATGCATTTGTGGAGAAATTGATACGCTCCACAAAGCGGATCTATTTGTACAATACTGCAATCATTTTAGCAAGCAAGTTTTCAAGTCTTCAAAACCTCAAAGAGAATTGTACATGATCCAGCCGTTAGATATTTATGTATGTATTAAAGAGAAGTAAAAAACAAAAAAAAAAAACTTGTTTGGACAGGTAATGTATGTCATTGACAGTGCACTGGAACAGTATATATGAAACCCTGAAAATAATCCCCAAAAATAAATTTGAAAAGACACACTATAGAGGATATATGCTGGACAAATTCCTGTAAGTGAATTTTATATCTATTTTATTTATTTATGTTTATTGTGAAAATACTCTACAGAGGGGTTACAATTTCATGGGCAAGATAATGAGTACATTTCTGTTCAAGCATTGTTGCCTCCTCCTTTGTTTCCCCTTCCCATCCCTTCCCCTTTCCCCAACCCCACCCCCTTCCCGCCAACCCCACCACTACCACCAAAACCACCATCACCACCACCACCCCACCAAAGCTGTTAAGTTCGTTTATCGACATAACGACTTATACATCTCATTGTTGTAATGGGTCCACCTGTATCCCTATTTAAACAATTCGTTTTTCCCTTCCCCTCTACAAATTATACCAACATAAAATACGGTGAAAGCAGGGGTTATACCATGTGGGAGGGACATACAAAGCAACAAAGAAATCATCTTATACATATGTTAGAAACAATCGCAAGAAAGAAATAAAACATTCAAATCCTCATCTTGGGGTCCATGTCGCCTAGCATCAACTTGTGTGACAGTTAATGTTTGTGTCACATGTATACTAGTTATTGCAAATAAGGGAAACCATAGGACCTATGTTTCTTTGGACCTGGCTTATTTTTCCAAGTTTTTCCATTTCGCAACAAATGGGGCAATGTCATTCTTTCTGATAGAGGCATAGAATTCCATTGTTTACATATACCACATTTTCTTGATCCATTCATCTACTGAGAGATGTTTGGGTTGGTTCCATTTCTTAGCTAAGGTAAATAATGCTGCAATACATATAGTTGTGCTGGTAGCTTTAATATAGTCTTATTTGTGATCATTTGGTTAAGTGCCCAAAAGTGGGATTGCTAGATCATAGGGGAGCTCTATGTGGAGTCTTTTGAGGAACCTCCGTACTACTTTCCAAAATGGTTAAACAAGTTTACATGCCCACCAACAATGCAGTAAGGTTCCCTTCTGTTGATAACACATCTAGCATCTGTTGTTATTAAAGTTCCTGATTATAGCCATTCTAACTAGGGTAAGGTGGTATCTCAATGTTGTTTTGATTTGCATTTATTTTATGGCTATGGAGGTTGAGCATTTCTTCATGTGTCTATTGGCCATCCTTTTTTACTATTCAGAGAAGTTTCTCTTTAAGTCTTTAGCCCACTTTTTTATTGGGCACAAAGTGGAAAAACCTCCCATGCTTCTGGATTGGAAGGATAAGAATCCTGAAGATGGCAATATTTCCCAAGCTATCTACGAGTTCAATGCGATACCTATCAATATTCCAACCTCATTCTTCAAGGAAATAAGAGAGGCCATCCAAAAATTCATATGGGAGACCACCCGCCCAATCGCGATCGCAACGACCCGGCGGGGGGCCGCCCAACCCAGCCCGCAACCACCCCAACTGAACTCGGACTGCAACAACAACTGACGACCTACAGGAATCAGCAACCAAGCAAAGACAGACACACCAAAACAAGATTGAAGAGCAGTCTCCTGAACCCCCATGCGAAAATCACAGAGAAAAATCACAAGGTTTACCACTACCCAGGACAGCAAGCTCACCTCAAAAGCCAGCAGCCACGCAGGGGAGAGCCCCAGTGGGAGCAAAGCAGGAATGGAAGACAAAAACTACATCCAAGGGTTGCTGGAGGCAATGACTCAAGAAATAAAGCGAGAAATGGATCAGAAATTGAAAGAGCACAAGGATGAACTATCAAAAGATATACAGGATATCAAACAAAAATTGGATGCAAAAATAGAAGCTGCACAAACCTCAGTAAGAAGTGAGATAAACGCCAAATTAGAGGTAATGCATACTGATATCACCTCATTGAGAGGTGAGATCAGTACTCTGAGAACCAACATTGAATCCATAAAGGGATCCATTTCCACCATGCAAACCACAATAGAAGCCACGGTCAACAGAGTGAATGAAATGGAAGGTAGAGTGTCAGATACAGAAGACAGAATACACCAACTGGACCAAAAAGTGACAGATATGGAAAAATCACTCAAATTAAACCAAAGGGAAATTCAAGAGCAAGCAGATAATGCTAAAAAATTTAACCTTCGCATAATCGGAGTGGACGAAGGTGAGGAATTCCAGAGCAAGGGAATGCAACACCTATTTAACAAGATAGTCAATGAAAACTTTCCCCACCTCAAAAACGACCATCTTAACTACATCACAAAAGCTTATCGAACACCCAACAAGCAAGATCCCAGGAGAAACACTTCTAGGCACATAATAGTAACAATGATGGATCTGAATAATAAGGAAACAATCCTGCATGCAGCAAAAATGAAGAAGGAGCTATACTACAACGGGAAAAAAATTAGAATCACTGCAGATCTCTCCACACAAACAATGAATGCAAGAAAAGCCTGGGAAAGCACCATATGAGCCCTGAGAGCCAATAACTGCCAACCCAGACTGATATATCCGGCAAAGCTAGCATTCACATTCGATGGAGAACTGAAAACTTTTAATAGCAAAGAAAAACTAAATGAATACATAAACATTAAGCCAGCATTACAAAGAATTCTAAGAGGGGGGACACAACCTGAAGAAAGCAACCAGGAACTGGGACCTGCCCCAAACAGGCATTACTCAAAGTCTAACTGAGCAAGCACAGGAGGAAAGGAAAGAAGAAAAACTTAGGAAAACGGAATGGCAGGGACAACAATGCATCTCTCTATACTTTCTCTTAATATAAATGGGCTGAATTCGCCAATAAAAAGAAAACGAACTGAGGACTGGATCAGAAAACAAGACCCATCCATCTGTTGCCTTCAGGAGACCCACCTCTCAGCCAAACATACAAACAAACTCAGAGTGAAGGGGTGGAAAAGGATCTACCAATCAAATTCCCCCAATAAGAAAGCAGGTGTAGCTATCCTGATATCTGACAAAATAAACTTTTCATTAAAATCAGTACAGAAAGACAAGGACGGACACTACATATTAATAAAGGGAACAATCCAAGAGGAGGATATAACCATCATCAACTTATATGCCCCAAATATTGGTGCACCCAGATATGTTAAACAAATGCTCTCAAACTTACAGAATAAAATAGATCCCAATACGATAATACTAGGAGACTTTAACACGCCACTCTCACCAAAGGACAGGTCTACCAACCAGAGGATTGGCAAAGAAGCTACCGAATTAAGTGAGGCCATACTTCAAGCGGAATTAACTGACATCTACCGAGTATTTCACCCTAAAACAACACAGTACACATTCTTCTCAGCAGCTCATGGAACTTTCTCCAAAATAGACCATATCATAGTTCATTCAAGGAACTTAAGCAAATACAAAGGGATCGACATAATCCCCTGTATCCTATCTGACCACAGTGGAATCAAGCTAGCTCTCAATAACAAAGCATACCGCAGAAATTTCTCTAATACATGGAAATTGAACAGCACACTCCTTAACAAGGCCTGGGTAACAGAAGAGATCAGAGAAGAAATAAAGCATTTCCTAGAACTCAATGAAAATGAAAACACCTCACAAAGAAACTTGTGGGACACAGCAAAAGCAGTCCTGAGGGGCAAATTTATTGCCCTCAGTGCCCACATCAAGAGAATGGAGACAGACCAAGTAAATAATCTCATGTTGCAACTAAAACAGCTAGAAAAACAAGAAAAAATGGGACCTAAAGCTACTAGACGAAGCCAGATAACCAAATTGAGAGCAGAGATTAACCAATTAGAAAATCAGAAAACCATAACCAAAATAAACCAAACAAAAAGCTGGTTCTTTGAAAAAATAAACAAAATTGATGGCCCGTTGGCAAGATTAATTAAAAAAGAAGAGAGGAAACCCATATTAATAGGATTAGGGATGCCACGGGAAACATCACAACACGTACCCAAGATATCCAAACAATTCTAACAGACTACTTTCAAAAGCTATACTCTCTAAAGGAAGAAAATCTGGCTGAAATGGATGCATTTTTAGAGAAATACAAGTTACCCAAACTGAGCAAAGAAGAAGTTAACCAATTAAATAAGCCAATATCCTATAATGAGATACAGGAAGCTATCAAAAGTCTTCCAACAAAAAAAAGCCCAGGACCAGATGGATTCACAGCAGAATTCTATAAGACCTTTAAAGAAGAACTAATACCCATACTCCTCAAGCTCTTCAGAGAAACAGAGAAGGAGGGAGCTATCCCAAACTCATTCTACGAAGCCAATATCACACTCATCCCCAAACCAGGCAAAGACCCAACCAAAAAGGAGAATTACAGGCCAATCTCCTTGATGAACACAGATGCAAAGATCCTTAACAAGATTCTAGCTAACAGAATCCAGAAACACATAAAAAAAATAATACACTATGATCAGGTAGGCTTCATCCCAGAGACACAGGGATGGTTTAACATACGTAAGTCAATAAATGTAATCCAGCATATCAACAGAGCCAAGGTCAAGAATCACATGATTATCGCCACAGATGCAGAAAAGGCCTTTGATAAAATTCAACATTCATTCATGCTAAAAGCTCTGGAGAAAATAGGAATAGAAGGAACATTTCTAAAAACAATAAAAGCCATTTATGACAGACCAATAGCCAATATTATACTTAATGGGGAAAAGCTACAACCAATCCTCCTAAAAACAGGAACAAGGCAAGGATGTCCACTGTCTCCACTCCTCTTCAACATAGTCCTAGAACCCTTAGCCAGGGCAATAAGGCAAGAAAAAGACATTAAAGGGATCCGCATAGGGAAAGAAGAAGTGAAACTATCCCTTTTTGCAGACGACATGATACTATACCTCCACGATCCCAAAAACTCCATCCCCAAACTTTTAGAAATCATAAGTCACTTCGGCAAAATAGCAGGATACAAAATAAACCCACAAAAATCAGTTGCCTTCCTATACACTGATAACGCACAGGAAGAGAGGGAAATAAAGGGAGCAACCCCATTCACAATAACCTCCCAAAAAATAAAATATTTAGGAATTAACCTAACCAAAGATGTAAAAGAACTATTTAATGAGAACTATAAAAAGTTAAAGAAAGAAATTGCAGAAGACACTAGGAAATGGAAAGACCTCCCATGCTCCTGGATAGGCCGACTTAATATAGTAAAGATGGTGATACTTCCAAAACTAATATACAAATTCAATGCAATTCCTATTAAAATCCCAATGACGTACATCACTGAAATACAGAAAACAGTCCAAAAATTTATATGGAACAACAAAAGACCTAGAATAGCCAAAACAATTCTAGGGGATAAAGACAATATGGGAGGGCTATCCATGCCGAACTTCAAACTCTACTACAGAGCTATAATCACAAAGACAGCATGGTACTGGCACAAAAACAGACCCGAAGACCAATGGAACAGAATAGAAGATCCAGATATAAATCCACAGGCCTACAGCCAGCTGATATTCGACAAAGGAGCCAAAGACATACAATGGAAGAAACACAGCCTCTTCAACCGCTGGTGCTGGGAAAACTGGGCAGCCACATGCAGAAAACTAAAAGTGGACCCCAGCCTATCACCATGCACCAACATCAACTCAAAATGGATTAAAGACCTTAACATTAAACCTGAATCTCTGAAACTACTGCAGGACAGAGTAGGAGAGACACTTGAACTAATAGGCACAGGAAGGAACTTCCTGAACAGAGTCCCAGGGTCACAACAAGTTGGAGAGAGACTCGACAAATGGGACTACCTTAAAATAAAAAGCTTCTGCACAGCTAAATCTATCGCAACTAAGCTAGAAAGACAACCAACTAATTGGGAAAAAATATTTACCAGCAATATATCAGACAAGGGGTTAACATCCTGTATATACAGGGAACTCAAGAAACTAATCCCTCCCAAACCTAACAAACCAATTACTAAATGGGCAAGGGAACTAAAGAGGGACTTCTCAAATGAAGAAATAAAAATGGCAAAGAAACACATGAGGAAATGTTCATCATCCCTGGTGGTGAAGGAAATGCAAATAAAGACAACCCTGAGATACCACCTTACCCCAGTCAGAATGTCCCACATCCACAAATCAGCCAACGACAAATGCTGGAGGGGATGTGGAGAAAGAGGAACCCTATTACACTGCTGGTGGGAATGTACACTTATACAACCACTTTGGAAAGCAGTCTGGAGGGTCCTTAGAAAGCTAAAGATTGACCTCCCTTACGACCCAGTCATACCACTTCTAGGCATCTACCCTGAACAACAGGAACCAATATACAAGGACACGTGCACCTCCATGTTTATTGCAGCACTGTTCGCAATAGCTAGGATATGGAAACAACCTAGGTGCCCCACCACAGATGAATGGATCCAAAAATTGTGGTATCTATACACAATGGAATATTATGCAGCCATTAGAAATGACAAAATAATGGCATTTGCAGGAAAATGGATGGAGCTAGAAGGAATCATGTTGAGCGAGGTAAGCCAAGAACGAAGAGACAAACGGTACATGGTCTCCCTCATAAGTGGATGCTAAATCCAAAAGGTTAGGTGATACGACAAAACTAACAGGACTTAAGAAACAAAGAACTCCCGCTCATCTGGTTGAACCACTACTAAATATCCTCATGCTGCTGATCACAAATATGGTATATAACATGTGAACACTGTTATATATTACAGACTGTGGTAGACAATTTGCTCCAGGGAAGTTAGAATGAACTTGTGACTTTGAAATTATGTAATCATTTAATCACAATCAAAAAAAAAAAAAAAAAAAAAACCTCGGGGAAGGGAGGGAGGGAGGGGATGGTAGGGGGAAAACAATGGAGGGGGTAACAATGTTCAAGAGGAAGTGTACTCATAACCTCACTCATGTAACTGTAACCCTCTGTATAGTAGCTTTACAATTAAAAAAAAAATTTAATTCCATTTAAAGATGTTAAAAACCGAATAAAAGCTAAATTTTCTCAAAAAAAAAAAATTCATATGGAACAATAAAAGACCCTGAATATCAAAAACATTCCTTAACAGAAAAAAAACAGTGCTGGAGGAATATCAATACCAAATTTCAAACTCTACTACAAAGCCATAGTAATCAAAACAGCTTGGTACTGGCATAAGAACAGACCTCAGGACCAATGGAATAGAACTGAAAACCCAGAAATGAACCTACAGACATATAGCCATCTAATCTTTGATGAGGAAGTTAAAAAAATAGAATAGAGGAAAGACAGCCTCTTCAGTAAATGGTGCTGGCAAAATTGGTTAACTACTTGTAGAAAACTAAAGCTAGATTCTTATATATCACCCTGCACCAGAATTAACTCCAAATGGATCAAAGACCTCAGAGTCAAAGCAGGCATTCTGAAAACATTATAGGATGGAATAGGAGAAACCATAGGTCTCCTTGGTACAGGCCGAAAATTTCTTAATAGAAACCTAGAAACACAACAAATCAAAGAGAGGTGGGACAAATGGGATTGCATGAAATTGCTGAGCTTCTTCATGGCAAAGGGTATAGCTAACAAGATCAACAGAAAGCCCACACATTGGGAGATCTTCATTAGCCATACAATGGACAAGGGTCTCATATCTAAAATATACCTGGAAATAAAAGAATTATGTCTATTTTAATGTCTGTTTTAATGTTTGCAGCATTTCTATTTGAAGAAATGCAAGTTTGTGAAAATTAGGCTTGGAAAACCTATGATTGTACGATTCATTTCCAAAGCACTAAAATGTATACAATAAGAGGAGATAATATATTGCATGTGAATTACATGTCAGCAACAAAAACTATTTTTAAAAATACTTCACATAATATGCAGAATACATAGAAATATGTTTTTGGTGTTGGCTAAAAACTTTGTCAACAACAGTTTTTGAAACAAAGATGTGATTTTTGTTTATTTTGAATGTATACAGAGATAGCTCAATCAACAAGTGTATGTGATAACTGGAATAGCTAGGTATTATATATCACTTATAAGTGATAATATTATCTGGAAGAAACTTTTAGCAAATGACAGAAGACACAAATCTATGCATCTGAATTTTATGAAAGGCATATATTACTTGCTTAATCCATTGTTTTTCTCTACTTTGCTAGGAAAAACTGTATTCTCAAGATAAGAGCCATTAGCAGTGAAAAGAAACAAAATATACAACCATCTTGATTTATTTATGAAAACAACAAATGAAATAAAACAATTCCACTTAAGTGAGTCCAATATTAGTGTCTATGAAGATGTTCCTGAATGCCAACATCCATTGTATTTTTGGAATTTTAATTTCTATGAACATATGAACACTAGAAGAAGAAAACAAAAATAGTCTTACAGCGAACCATCCTTGGAATAATTTTCTTAATTGTCTTGAAATTACAAAAGAATTGATACCATTCAGCAAATGATCCTTTCTATGGAAATCATTTAAAAATGTTTATCACTTATTATAATTCAAATACCAAGGAAGGGTAATTTTATAGAATCATTACAAATATCATTTTATTTCTATCATAAAATAGAATAAATGACCAGTCCCAATATATTATCTATTTATCATTATTCTTAATTCATAATCATTACCTGAATATCTTAAACAATCTAAATTGTCATGTCTTTAACGTAGACATAAATATTCTGTAATTTTACTTAATATTTTCCAAGGGCATGTATTCATTTTTCTAAGAAATGTTCACAGCAGTTAAAAGATCCTTTTGTGAAATTAATGTGATATATTTTGTTGCTGTGGGTGTTGTTTGCGAGTCCTGGGCATTGTCCCTAAGCCTTTTTATGCTCAAGGAAAGCACTCCACAACTTGAAGCACAGAACTAATTCCTGTTTTTTAGTGGTTAATTGGAGATAAGAATCTAACAAGTACTTTTCTGTCTGGACTAGTTTGAAAACAATTCCAAAATCTCAGCCTCCAAAGTAGCTAGAATTATAGGTGTGAGTTACCAGACCATGGTTTGATGTATTTTTTTTTAATTTTAATTATGTTTTAAGATGTTTGTTTCACGATAATGTACATCATTCTACACATAAATTTAGATATATGTATGTATTTCTGATGACAAATTCTCTCTAAAAAGTATGGCTTTCTCCACATAACTTTTATATACATATATATTTTTTTTCTGAACACAAATTTCCTCTAAAAATTTTATGCTACTAATTTTTACCTTTTTCATTTCAAAGATATACAGTCTATTTTTCTAAAATTTTCCTATAGTAAAATAACTAATATTTCAATAGAAAGTAGAGTTTATTACTTTCAAGGAAATTTTAGATATGCACATGATATTGTAGTAACATTTACACTATATTACTTAATAAATTCTGTTCAAACTCTTAAATATTTTTGTGTAATGACAGGGAGAGAAGAAGTTAATTCATACTCTTTAGGAATTTGCAATGCTTCAAAAATCTATTCCATAATTTGATATAAGCACATATTCAAGCTACCTGATATGGTTCAGATTCTTTCTTTCTTTCTTTCTTTCTTTCTTTCTTTCTTTCTTTCTTTCTTTCTTTCTTTCTTTCTTTCTTTCTTTCTTTCTTTCTTTCTTTCTTTCTTTCTTTCTTTCTTTCTTTCTTTCTTTCTTTCTTTCTTTCTTTCTTTCTTTCTTTCTTTCTTTCTTTCTTTCTTTCTTTCTTTCTTTCTGGGGGGTCCGGTCGTGGGGCCTGAACTCTGGTCCTGGGTGCTGTCCCTCAGTTCTTCAGCTCAAGGCTAGCACTGTACCACTTGAGCTTCTGCGCCTCTTCCAGCTTTTTTCTTTTTGCTTATGTGGTGCTGAGGAATCAAACCCAGGGCCTCAGGCATGCAAGGCAAGTGCTCTACCACTTAGCCACCTTCCCAGCCCCAGGTTTTTTTTCTTTATTTGTTCAAAATTTTAATATGGATGCATAACACTAGTAACATTAAAGTTATTAATCAAAAAACAAATAATAGTAATATCATAGACATATAAGACTTTCAATAGTTAGCACTTATGTTGCAAATAATAATTTTATGAAGATGTTGATGACCACAGTGTACCCTGATGATTACAATGTTGTGATTGAAAAGTAAAATATTTAGATATTTTTGAAGCTAGATTTCCTACACTGAATACATAGTAATAAACAGCATTGGATTACATACAATAAGAATAACCAGAGTAGAGTTTCAATATCAAGAAATACAATCACATAAACAGGTAGACAGTAAAAACACTAATGTTATTCCTGCAGTCTCTCTAATGTATCCTCACTTTTCTTGGTCTTATTGTTTTCTTATACATAAAATCATTTATTTCCACATTTTGATGGACTAACATGTAGTTTTCAACTTAGTGTGATTAGTTCAAATGATATTCTCATATAGATACTATTCAATAACCTATGTTTTCCAATGTTATATTAAGAGTATGATCTTTAATAGAACTGTAAACACATGACACAATTTACATAATACCACTTACATATCTACAGTTGCCTTAAAAGGACACAGGCCTTAGAGCCAGGAGGTAAAATTTATTTTTATTTCTGCATGAAACAATTTGTGACTTTATACCAGCAAATTGAATTTGACTCTTTCCTTATTTGTAAGACAAGGTGGAAAATGTAAGGACTCTTCACTTTTCTTTTTTCTTGCTCTAGAAGTAAAAAAATATATTCTTCAATATTCCTGGTAAATTACATCCATTTACAGATGAGAAATATAAGACCAACCATCAATGTAGTGAGTAAATAATAATACTAGAATTTTTGGGGGGGCGGTTCCTGTTGTGGGGCCTGAACTCTGGGCCTGGATGCTGTTCCTCAGCTCTTCAGCTCAAGGCTAGTGCTCTAACACTTGAGCCACAGCGCCACTTCCGTCTTTTTTTCTTTTTGCTTATGTGGTGCTGAGGAATTGAACCCAGGGACTTAGGCTTGCAAGGCAAGCACTCTACCACTGAGCCACCTTCCCTGCCCTAATACTAGAACTTTTGTCTGAGCTCTTCACTCTGTGTACATATAAAGAACAGTAATTTGGTGATGGAGAGAACCAATATGAAAAGACTATGGGGATAAAAAACATACTTTGTAAAAGGTTGTTTAAGACTAGGATACCAGTGATGTTTACATGAAACAGGCTGGTGTCAGGGCAACAAAGGATTACATAGAAATGATATTATAGACAGAAACTGTGAAAATCTTGATCATTCATCTTATTTAATGGGTGGAGTAGAAAGGTAAGAAGAAATCTGAAGTGCTTCTATATCTCTGGCCAGGCAACTCTGTTAGTGATATTCTTGGTGATAAGGATTACAAGTGGAAACGATGGATTTAGGGAAAAAAACTCTGATAGTGCTAAAGTTTATATTAAACAGATGCAAAGATAGGTCGGTTTAGACATCATCAAAATATCGACAACCATGAATATGAAAAACAATAATAAAATCAGGCATTATTAAAGGGAAGAGGCAAAAGAAGTTCTGAGCAATGTGAGCACCAGTGCGGACAAGATTAGAAGAAAGAGATAAATAAGGAAACAAGAAAGTAATAAACACAGATTTACAGAAGTAAAGAAAGGAAAGAATTTGCAGGAAGAAAAGGTAAAAACTGTTACAGAGATATTGAAGGAAATATGCTATTTGGATTTGAAAACTAAAAACACATAGACAAGTTCAATAAGAACAGTGTTTTGGTGAACTGGTAGAGATATAAGTCATATTGGTGAAATTTTTAGATATGAATGTGAAGCCATAAAATTCTCGATCCATGAAGTCAACAGATCCCGTTTATTTTAAATGTTGGGAACAAATGCTTTTATCCTGACCTTAGAAGAATTATACAGATGTAACTCTCATGAACTTTACTTAGAGGTATTCTATGAATATTTTTGAAAACTTTGTTTAGCTAGGAGATTACAGATTGCACTACAGCCCAGAGAATACTCATTTGTCCTAGAGTTTTAATGAGTTAACCATTTATCCACATCCGTTTTGAATTTTACTGAAATATCTTTAGATATGTTTGGATAACTTATCAGCCTATCCGTTATAAATGTAGGAAAACTAACACCACATATTAGGTTGAACATGCAGCTTCACTGATGTTAGTGAAGACTCCTCCAATTGATTCTTCTTTAGAAGGCATTTTCTAATGCCTCATTAGCCATGACACATCATAACTGCCATATGCTCTATTTAATTCAAGTTCTTGTTAAGGATATCTCCATGTTGTAATAACACTGTCCATCAACCTGCCACAAATTCTTATATGTAGAAGTGCTCTTATAAACTTCAAGCTATTATTGAATGGAAGAGTTCAGACATTACTCTCACCACTACGATGAAATGCCTAAATAGATATGGCATTTTGCTTTAATGCCTTTCTTTCATCTTCTCATACACATTTCCAAGTAGGGAAGGATTCTGATGTAACAATAATACAATGGTGACTTGTAATAACACAACATCTAGGATCTAGTGTTAAAACGGATACTTAGTAATTCACTCCAATTTTTGTGGATATTTATATTTCTCCTGGGTAAACTAATGAGCTCCAAGAAAATGTCCCAAAGAAGTCTTTCAATTCTCCTATCACTGTTTGTCTCAAAATGCTTTAAATTCTACATGCTCTAAAGTGGGCATAGGGTTATATTGTGGAACTTTTCTCCTCAGAGAGTGAGTACTACCCTATTGCTTAACACGGACAAAGTACCTTCATATATAGACTAGGTATGTGCAAACAAGAAGTGGTAGTTGAACAATGTTCTCAGCAGTTTGTATAGATGAAATGGAAATAAAGCAACTGTGAACTCAAAAGGAACATGGAAAAAAATACAAAGGCACAAAGTAGAAAGTACCACGGAAATGCTAAGGAAGAACAATTTCAAATAATGTTCTCTGCTGTGAGGGTGTGTTCAAAGTACAGCTTCAGATAATGTAGGTGGATACCTTGGGGAAAAAACTGCTTTAAAACATGCTGGCATAATCATACAAGTAGAAGCTCCTAACTTTGGCTCTCCTATCAGCCACAACAACATCAAGTTAGGGAGTATTTTACAAGAGCAAAGTGAGAAAAAGAGGACTCATCACAGTGTTCAGGTTGAAGTAATGACAATCACATAATTTTCTTAAAGTACTCATTTACTTTGGAGCATTAAAGTGGGAAAAAGCCAAGTAAATATTTTGCATGTATCTAAATTAAGTGCGATGTATTATATTGGTCTCTATTTAACTTGGAAGTTATAGATTATGTCTTTTTATACTGTAACTTGGGACAATGTACTGCTGTCAGTTATTTTATTCTCCTCCCCTTCTTTTGCACTTCTACTTACATAATTTTTATTTAAAGAGACATATGTGGGCTGGCATTTCTAAATTCTTCAAAATTATCTGAACTACTTCATATTTCTGGCAGCCTCCAATATTTTTCTCAAGGGAAATATTTTGTCACTACCATCTTTATCCTATGTGATATTGGATATCTTCCTGCCTAATTCAGTGCAAGATATACATTAGATTCATCCAGATAGCTCAACACTTGTACCACCATGAAATACTAACTTACTTAGAAAGCATGATTTTAGTATATCTGGTGAGGTGGCAACTGTCATTTTTGAATGACCCTAAGTGATACTTACATGCAATCAGGTTTTAAACCAATAAGCCACTTAGTAGATGAACAAATTGACAAAATGTGGTTTATATATGCATGGTGGAATTCTATGCTTCCAATTCATAAGGAAATGGAAAGACTTGGAAAAATCCTATTAAGTAAAATAAACAATACACAAAGAAACAGATTCCATGGTTTTCCTCATTTGTAATAAGTAGGAAATATCTAGGATAGTCCTAGCAGATGAGAAGAATGGCTCAATAGCTATGTATATATGACCATATAAGATGATGCTGAGCAAAATGAACTCCTGGATATGGAAACAGAGGCTTTTCTTTGTGGTTGTTTTTTTTAATGTACTATATGATTTCTTTTTTCTTTTGTGTTTTCCCCTCTGGTTTATCTCTTGTTGTATTTGATTTTTGTATCCTGCGTATTGTATATAAATTTATCTTAATTTGGCAAGGGAAGAAGAACAAAAAATGCAAAACAAAGGACAAAGGGCAAACCAATGCAATAGCAGTACTCACAAAACAACATGTTGGAAATTTACATTAACACTTGTAAGGTATTGGGAAAAGTCAGAAAAATTTCACTACCTTACAATTACTGCAACCCCTTCTATACATCAACTTGACAATAAAATTGAATTAAAAATGAGCTGCAAAAAATATAATTTCATTGTAGTGGTACAGTAAATACTATTCTATGTGTATTACCTCTTTAATAAATGAACATTTTGGCTGCTAATTTTAATTAATTACCACTTTCTTTATCAGAGGGACATCAACTTGAATGTTATCAAACTAAACAATATTTTCACAATATACTTGCCATTATTTTGAAAAAAATATTATTTTAGTATTGTCTCATACTAAAACAGAAAACAGTTCAATTCTATGGAACTCCTAACTTTTAAAACTGACTAATTGTTAAGAGGACAGAATATATGTTCTTCGACATTCCTATGACTACCAACTACTCATTTTCAAATTCTGAACATGCCGTATCAGAGACTTTCAAAAGAGCAACTGTTTGTATTTTATTTAATTCTGCAATACATGCAGTTTCCAATGAGGGGTTACATATTTAAAAATCACCAGAAAAAATAGACACATTCTGGTAGAAGATAAATCTATGCAGTATCTATAATAATTAGTTCCTTAAGAGTAAATATTTGTTCATCAGAGTAAGCTATTATATATATGACCCTCAATCCCAAGTTTTTAGGCCATAAAGTCATCCTAGCCCAACAGTTTCCAACTTTAAAGGTGCACCAGAAAATTCCCTAAAATCACCTCATGGCTAGCTTATCACTATTGTGAAAAAATCCTACACCTCTGCTAATGTGATGTCCTCTTTGATCTGGAAAGAACACCACAATAAACTGAGCTGCATCATTTTCTCCAAGTGGTATTCTTGAGATCAGAACACTTGCAAATATTATTTATTTTTATTTTATTATATTATATATATTAATCTCTGATAGATATTCAGGAGATCTGAATAGCTGAATATTAAGATCTGAAGATTATGTTTCAAAGCCCACCCAGAAAGTAAGGTTACTTACATTCTTATCTCCAATAAAATGCCCACGAAAAGCCAGACACAAGTGGCATTGAGGTTCAAGTGGTAGAGCAGTAGCCTTGAACAAAAACAGGCACAGGGACAGTGTCCAGGCCCAGAGGTTAAGCCCTAGGACAAACCAAACAACAAAAACAAAATAAAAACAAACCCCAACCCTAACATTTTTCTCATTGAGAGGCACGTAATTAAAGAAATTTCTTAATGTGATAGGAATAGATAGAAGAACCAAGATATCACACAATTACTCTCTTCATACAATGTTACAACTAAGCCTCAAAATATTGCTTTTTCTAAATTTATAAAATAATATCATCCATTTGTTGACAACTCTGTCTAGAGTATTCACATTATTTTAAACATGAATTCTTAGAATTATCTATTGGCTAAGTTCTAATCATACCTCACTTGAAAGAATATTTTAGGCAAATAGAATGCCATAATCATTTGTAAATTTGTCAATTAAACCCTATACTTAAAAAGAATTTTGTAGTATCCTATAGAATATGAAATTACAAACAAAACCAAAATATTTATTTTAAATCTAAATTCTAATTTATCAAGGTCTACAAAGTCCTACATTAGATGAATATTGAAATTTCTCCAGGCTTAAATTTTTGTAATTTTGATCATTTCTTTGGAATCCAACAGTATGATGCTTACTTTTTCAAATTTTTGGTTGGAATCATGAGCCATTTTGCATCTAGGAATGTTCTGTAATGAATAGAGTATTAAAAACACAACTATTATTTCTAAGAATTTTTATTTTTTAGTTTTTCATGTCTCCATTCTATGCCTCCCCTCCTCTCATCCTATCCTTTTCTTCTCTCAATATCATATTTAATCTTACATAATTTTTTCCCATTTTTCGTTCTTTTTTTATTTTAATCACTCTCCTATCATTCTGTCCAATCCTTTTCACTCTTTGAGTTTAGGACTTGGTTAAAGTCATTCTCCTTTGACCTCCCCATATATCTCTAATTCTATTTTTCCTCACATTTTTCCCTAAAGCTAATAATTTCTGGTTTTCCAAATTCTTCTTTGCTGTTCTTAGTCCATTAATCCATAGTTGTTTGATGTTTAATAGATTGTATCTGTTGAATTAGATTGTTTCTTCAGCCTTTTGACAGTGCATCTATAGGACTTTGGTTGATCCTTGCCTTAAAATAGTGTTCTTGCACAAAACTGGTGACATGCATTTCAATAGGAAGCATGACTTCTCAAAACATAATGACAAAATTAGCCCAAACTTCAAACTGTGTAGCCCTTTCTTGTTGTTTGTATGTTTCATTGAGACAAAATTATACTACCGAGTCCAGGGAAGTTATCACTATGTAATTCCACTCTCTAAACTCCTGTCTTAGTCTGAGTGCTACAATTCCAGGCTTGTGTCACATTGCCCTGCCACAGTTTGTTGGTTTATTTAATCTAGAAACACACTAGCAATTCTGAACTTCTCCGAAGATATTATCCACTAGACTGACTGCACAGACTCTTTATGTACAATTTTCAAAGATGTTCTAACATTGGACACAGGATAAGAACATTTCCAGATGCACCTGCACGGGTTCTCTGATTCATTCCTCCATGGATCTGATACCTTTAATAATGATTACTTGATTCTCTTTCTATCTCTGGTCCCTACCTATGTAATAGTCTTAAACTTTTTTGAAGAAAGTTCACTTGAGGACTTACTAATATTAAAAAATATCACTTGATTCTATTCTTACTCAGGACATATTTTCTATTGTTTTCTAATTTTTGTACATATTTTGAGAGTTGTTTCATTTGTGCATGTGTGTTTGCACATATACGTGCCTCTGTGTGTATGTAAATGTTTGTATGTATGTACGCAAAAGCCTCAATCAAGCTCTTATTCAGCAATCTTGCTCATGACTAGTATTCCATCACTTGAGCCATTCTTCCAATCCAGCTTTTGGCTGGTTAATTATAGATAGTGTCTCAAACACTGTTCTTCCCAGGCTGGATGCAAACTGAACTTCCCAGACTCCTTTACCTCCTTACTTTTTATTTTTCAGCAGTATAAACTTTAAAACTAGAAATATTTTTTTGAGTGTGAAGACTTAGCTCTAGCCGAGATTTTTAACTCAAGAATTCTTATAAAGTTCAGTCAACATACACAGTACATATCCTGAGTGTACTCTGTTAGAAATGTGATCTTAAACCGTGTGCTGGTGTCTCACGCCTATTATCCTAGCTACTCATGAGGCTGTGATCTGAGGATTGCAGTTCAAATCTAGCACGCGTAGGAGTGTTTCTGAGGCACTTATCTCCAATTAACCACCAGAAGACTGGTAGTGGTGCTGAGGTTCAAGTGGTAGAGCAATAGCCTTGAGCTGAAGAGCCGAGGGACATCGCCCAGGCCCAGAGTTCAAGCCCCCCCCCACTACCATAAAAAGAAAGAAAGAAAAGTAAATGGCCTTTTTTTTTCATTTAAGTCCATGCCCTTATATTAAGTTGCTTTGTAACAAGAATTATTCTTCCATTCCACGTTTTACAAATTTGCTTCATTAGCTACCATGATTTAGATCTAGAAGATGAAAAAGAATGGCCTCATCCTTCATGTTCCACTTAGTAGTAATGCTTTCTGTATATCACTCCCATAGTTCTAAATACTGGCCTTGGCTTTATTGTTTCAAAGTTGTCTTCTATAGTATATAGAACCTTTACACTTAAACACAGAACTTTTCTTTCTCTTATTATTCCTATTGTTTCTTCTACTGTTAACTTAGGTACACTTGGGAAATAATGCACAACAAACACACACTCACAAAAAAACAAAAAAAAAACAAACAACAACAACAACAAAAATTTCTGAGAAACTACTTCCCACTTAAAATTGGCCTTAATTTACAGGAAACTTATGAAATTTGAAGTTAAAGTACTCCTGGATAATGTTTTTTTTTCATTTTTTATTGTAAAAATAGTGTACAGAGGGGTTAGAGTTATGTAAGTAATGAGAATGTTTCCTATAGAGAATTGTTATCTCCTCTTTTGTTTTCCTTTGCCATCCTTTTCTTCCCCATCTCTCCAACTCCTACTTCCCCTCCCCAATTTGTAAAGTTCATTTTCTATCTAGAGTCTTGTTCATCTAATTGTTACAATAGGTCAAGGATACAGTATTTTGTTATATCCCTTCCCTTCCCCACATTAGAAAAATGTATGTACAAGATGCAGGGCACCAACATCAAATTCAGAGAAAACCGGGGTTATATCGTTGGGAAAGATCATAGAAGAGAAACAAAAAAAATCACATAGTACATTTTAGATACATTTAAAACAATAGCAAGAAAGAAAAAAGTTGTGTAACTATATTGGGGTTCATTTCACTTAACTTCATCTTATATGGCCATATGTACATGAATAGTATTTTTGTAAGCCATTTAAATTCCATATTTTGTCTTTACTAAGTTGTCTCTGAAACACATGTTACCTCATGTCCAAAGACGTTTTTGTGCTATTTCAATGAAGCCAGAAAACATTCATTGTACCTCGAACAGCACCATAGATTGTTACTGGAAGTAAGTGGAAGGAACTGTTATTGCAAGTGGAAACTGAACCCAAGAGAGGAATTGAACATAGAGAAATGACAAAGTTCAAGTTAATTTGTGCTGTCCTTTTTTACTCTACAGGAAAAAAACCCGAGGCTTGAAGGAAACCCTGTCCCTGACTTGTTCTAGTGGTTTACTTACTTATATATGTACCATGAAGCCACATTCCTAAAGCCCTAAATGACTTTCTTAAGATGGCATTACTTTTTCATTCTGTTACTATGTATTATAATTTTGGCCAGGTGGTAGGAAAGGAAGTGGAAAACAATACTAAGTCCAGTAAGGCTGACATTCCTATCACATCACTAAGGAAATACAGTGTTAAGACCTGCAGGACTCGTAGGGCTGTTATATGTGAAATTATTATGTAAAACACCATTAACAGTTATCTCTGACATCCATAACATTCTGCTTCAACTTTCAAGGTCAAGAGCCAAATATCTAAGCCTTTTTATTATTTGGGTATGTTTCCTAGGAAGTAAGAAGGAGGATGTGGAAGGTCATGGTGGAAATATATATATATATATATATATATATATATATATATAGGCTCACTGTCCACATTTTCTGCATTTTTAAAAATTGCTACTGATGAATTTCCATTTACATCTAATTGACTAAGCTATCTGCACAAGATACCGATAAATGAATATTTATTCTGGTGGATAGTCACATATATTAACAAATTCCATTTCCGAAAAAAAAAATACTAGGTAAGAAAGTATAAAGTATTGTCTATAAAATGGTTTCTTCTCCGAGCAGAACAAAATGTAGTATTGAAATAATTACTCCAAGTTTTGTTGAGACTTTATGCTGTATCAGTACCAAAATGTTCTCTAATTCCTTGGATTTGCCTGATTTTTTAAAATAGGTTTTAAAATAAATAGTAATATTTAATTTTTTAAAAAATAAGTTAAAATAAATAGTAATGTGTTGTTTGCTTATGGCAGGCATGAAACAAGACTGCATTAACATTGTGTGTAAGTTGAGGGGCTACATTTTATCAGAATCTAAACAGAATGAAAAATAGATGATTTTAAGACAAATAGCTTATGTGTTGTTCAAATTTAATGAAAGAATTATACAGGGTATATTAGAAAGAATGCTATACACTCAATGTGGTATGAAGCCAAATACCTTCCCAAAATATCTATCATTCCCAAATATCGAATTCCTCAAATGTAGATTTAGATTATATATATGTAAAATAATAACCTTTCAACACCTAAGGAATGCAAGTTTAAATAATTATCAGATGGGGGAACTATACTCAAATGGGTACTTAAAAGTCCCACCTGTAGTTCGAAAGGGACATGATTAGGTAATTTCCATCAGAAAGATGTAAAGATGGTACATTTGAAGATAAAGCAAAAGACAACAACCCAGATTCTGAAGTTTCTGGAAAGCAGAACAGGAAGTAAATGCCTATTCCACTAGAATCATCTGAAAAGTATTTTAGCTCTGTCGGTGGCTCGATTTTAATCTAGTGAGACTTCTTTTAGATTTCTGTCCTTTAGAACTGTAAAATGATTAATATGGATTATACAAGCCACTTAACTTGTGGAAATTTGTTACAGCACAAACTTGTGGAAATTTGTTACAGCACATTTGGTAGCACATTTAGTTTAGTAAACTAATTCAACCTCAGCCTTTTCCTGATGCAACTACGGGGACAACACATGTTCTTGTTTCTGAGAATAAGAAAAAGTTGCCACCAGCTTTGGACACATTTATGATGTATATACTACTAAGGGCCTTGCATTAATGAAGTCTTGAAATTCTAAACAATGTCTAAGTAAGAAGCTCCCTATGTTTATTTTCACATTTGAGAATCACTAAGTACCAAAGTTATGTAGAAGGCTAGAGTAAGAATATGGAAATGAAATCTATCTCCTAATATTATAAAGATAATTTATGCCATTTTGAGTTACACTTTCTAAAGTAATAAAAAAATAAGGTAAAACAGAAACAGAAACTCAATTTTCTATCCTTCCTAACTTTCCAACAGGAATTAGAGAATCCAGTAAAGATATAGCAATCCCAGGATGGTATAGGATCACTAGATGGTGGAAAAGAAGATGACAAAAATGGATCCCCTGAAACAATGGGAAACAAAATCTACACGTACAGATTGTGATATAGCTAGAAAATAGTTTCCACTATGCTAAGACTTTGATATTTTAGTTTTGTTTACAAAGCAAGATTCCTCTCAGGAAATGACTCTTTATTAATACTCAAGGGTTTGCAGCTTATAACCCAGCAACAAGCAATGCTTCTAAATGTAAAAAAGCATGATACTAAGAGTAACCAAGTCTACTTCCGTTGTTATAGCTGATAAATAAGAATGATCTTGAGGAATAGTCAAACAATCTTGAACTTTTTCATACCTTTCTTCTTCTCCAACATGAGAAGTCCTAGGCAAGATACGTAAAACATTAATAAAGTTCTTTTATATTTTTTATTGTTCACACTAAAGCAAATGCACTTTTCCTCTTTGCAAGCCTGACTTTGAAAGAGTCAGACCCTCACAATTTTGTAAACAAAAGTTTACTCCTTTTGTATAGGTGTTTTCCTGACTTTGGGTGTTGCTCTCTATTATTTTGGCAACTCCATAGAAAAACAAGATAAATCCATTATGCTAATACTGGATTGCTCAAAGTCAAGCTGTCTTCAAACAAACTTTTCTGTTCCCTTCTTATTGCTAATTAAGGTTTAATTATTGCTCTTTAAGTGATAATAAAACATGATACTTTAACGTATATTCTCATTGAAACAGGGGAAAACAGTAAATTCTGTGATTGCTTTTTTAGTTGATTTCAAGTATTTTCCTTTGCTGTTTTCATTATTGCTATTGATCCGGTCTTCTAATCAGGAACACAGGGTTAAAGAAAGAGATCTTTTTAAGATATAGGATGTTAGGTAGAAAAAATAGATGTATAATTAAAGATTTTCATCTCTTAAGAGACTGAAAAGCTATTACTGGCATGGTTAAGATGACTTGAATGTTTTGGTTTTTAAACTAAGTGAAATACATGTAAATTGTTACAGTTGTTCCAAACAATGACTATGACTTATACTTTTCTGCTCCAATGAGATGAAAACTCTGACAAGGTTGGAGGGCATATCAGTTTTCTGGTAGAAGAGTTAATGTTAGAAAGCCAAGGGAGATTACTAAAAGAGCACTGCCTATCACGAATAAGTTCATTATACTCAGTACATATAAGTATATAAACATACAAAAATGAATTGAGTGAGAAATATGTGATTTACACAATTGATTAAATGACAACTAAAACCAGAAAACACTTCTCTGAATTTATATAAACTAGTATAACTAGGGAGGATATAAATAATTTTAGAATATATATTTTAACATTTATGTCAAAATATTTGTTTATTTATAACTGTTTATTTTTACTTGTTGTCAATCTTGGGGCTTGAAATCTCGGACTGGACACTGTCCCTCAGCTCTTCAGCTCAAGACTGGTGCTCCACCACTTGAGCCACTGCCAGTTTTCTGGTGGCTCATTGGAGATCAGAGTCTCATGGACTTACCAGCCTAGGTTTGCTTTGAACCATCATTCTCAGCTCTCAGACTCCTTAGTAGCTACGGTTACAAGCATGAACCACTGGCACCTCGCTACATAATTATTTTTTATACATTTATGAAGTATTGAGTGGTAATCACATTCATTTATATGTTGTGTAATGATCGATATATATATATATATATATATATATATATATATATATATATATATCCACTAATTTCTATATGTAACATTTCTTTTTAGTGAGACTTTTCAAAATCTTATCTTTTGGCTGTGATGAAATATCTATTCCTAACTATAAGCATTTTGCTTCTAGTTGTATAATATATTTATTTTTAGTCATGGAAGTCTGCTAATTAAACTTATATAAAACATGAATTTTAACGTGAAAGAAATTCATAAGTCTTTTACTTGCTTTAGAAAAACACTTATGCCTTTTGTTTTCAATTTATTTCTGTGGGAATGTGTAAAATTCATTGATTTAACTGTTAAAATTAATAACAGTTACATTATTTCAAGTTGATTCAAACTTGTATTTGAATGACACTTAACACAAATATACTTCCACTTTCTTCTACCACATAATTAAAATAATAGTAAAGCAAAGATTGGTGTTATCCATTCATGTGGAGAATCCTAGAAACTCAGGAGGCTAAGACCTGAAGATTTTGGTTCAATAGCAGTCTACACAGATAGAAATGTGAAAACTTATTTCCAATTTTCCAGCAAGAATGATAAGGTGAGGATGTGACTCAAGGAATAGAGTGTCATCAGCCATTAGCAAAAAATTCAAGGGAGACCAATAAACATTGAGTTCAGGCCCTAAAAATGGCTCATACAGTCAAGACAACAACAAAAAAGTAATATGAACAGCAATAATGAAGACAAAATAGTAGAAAAGGTCATGAAGAATGTTGTGTAAACATCTGGAAGACAGAAATCATTTGACAGGATTTTGATTCATGAGACCGAAAAGTCGCAGTGTCATTTGTACAATCTCATTGTACTCATTGTGTTGAAACCTAGCTACTGAGTAACTCTTGAAAGAGTAGATTGGATTACCTGAAATAGCAGACATTGCCTGTAACTATGCACCATCCCACTCTGCAAAAATCTAACATTGAGCTTGTTAATTTAAATAAAACCTCATGTTAGAAACTGTATGGTTCACATAGACAAGGGTCCATATTTTGAGTCTTCAGACCAGTGCTTTTATTTATAACCACTCCTGCTTTACACCCATTCCCTTGAGCATCTAAATCTTACTAAGCTGCAGCAAGCCAAGGCTTTGAACTAGACCCCCTTGCCTTAATCCCTCCTTTTCTCCAGCTACAACTCATTTCACCTGCTATCTATGTCTTAGCATTAGTTGTTTGTGTTCAAATCCCCACGGGAAAACTCTTATATTCGTATAATCCCACTATAAATAACCTAAGAAGAAAAGGGAATAATAAGTGTTTAGCACTATCTGAGGGTCTCATCTGGAGGTTTGCTCCCAAATAAATCTGATCTACACTCTCAGTTTTTTCTCCAAGGCTTTTGAGTCTGACAAATGATTGGTTTAGTTTGATATAATCCCATTTATCCAGACTTACTTTGGAAGTTTTGACCAGTGCCAAGGAGCCCTCCTGTTTCCCTTAATTCTTCCTATAATATTCTCAAGTTATCTGGACTTACATTGAGGTCTTCTATCCATTTGGAATCTATTCTGGTGCAGAGGGATATATAAAGATGTAACTTTAGTTTTCTGTGTACAGCCAATTCTACCAGTACAGTTTTTTGAAGAGGTTGTTTTTCTTCCATCCCGTGTTTCTGGCTTCCTTATAAAAGATTATGTGCCTATAGGAGTGGATTCGTTTCTGGGTCTTCAATTCTGTTGCTTTCAATGGAAATTCTTTGCTTTCAATGGAAAGAAAGGCATTACACCATTCCTGAGGAAATGGAAAGACTGGAAATTAGTCAGAGCCAATTCATTATATGCTGCATGGTTTTCCTCATTTGTAATAACTAAATATGTCCGTAAATCTACAAATTAATCCAATAGATAGTAAAGGACCAATAATTACACTTGGACATGATTAACTAACAGCACTCTAAGCATTCACATGGCAAGAACAAGGGATCCTATTCTTATAAGAGATTATCAAAATGGCTCAAAAGCTATGTGCCTATGACCATATAAACTGTTGCTTGTTGCAATGTACTCTAAGCATCAGCAATACATGTGAAATACATATATCTGTATATAATTTTAATAGATGTCATGAAAGGAACAGACTTTCCTGTAATCTCAAAAGCAAAATTTTTAGTTTAGAAGATAAAATTGAGGAAAGTTTTCAACACATAAACTAGAATACATAGGGGAAAATGTGGGAGAGAAAAGATAAGATGAAAAGTAGAGTAGCTATCTATTGAAGAATTCATAAACAATTTCCAAAACTATACAAGGGAGTTGGGGTACAGCTCAGTTGTAGGACTAGACTAAAATATACAAAGCCATTGGTTCAATCTCCAAGAAGGCCTAATAATAATTAATAGTAGCAATAATATAATTACTTGAAATAAGTGCTTTTAGAGAGGACTGAATCCTAAAACAATAAACAAAATACTCTCAGTTCTTGTATCCAATGACATGAAACTACAAGAATGAAGAGAAAATAGTTTACCTTTTCTATCTTTCCCTTTCCTTTTCTGTTTTCTTCTTTTCTTTTTTCCTTTGGCACTACTGGCGCATGAAGTTGCTAAGGCTCTGACCACCTTAGATTATTTTTCAGAGGAGATCTTACTTTTTGGCCAAACCTTCCTCGAGCAATAATCTCTTACTGATAGTTTCCACAAACGTGAGATAACAGGGAAATTACACTATATCTAGTTTTTTTTTGTTTTTGTAGTCTCTCAAGAATTTTTTGTCAGATCTGGCCCTGGATATCGGACTTCTAATCTCTGCCTTCTACTTAGCAAGGTATATTTGATCTAAAGCTTGGACCCAGATTATTTTTCAATGGAAACATCCAATATTGACTTCTGTTTTCTAGAAATCATTAAATTCAGTTGAGGTTAGTATGTACCTTTATGATATTATCAGAAGAACACAGAGAATTCCCTTGAATATTTTTCCAATTTATTTAAATATTTCTAGTATGACATCACAAATAGGAAATTAATATTTCACAAGTACGTTTTTTATTGTGAAAATACTGTAGAGAGGGATTAACTTACACGAGCAAGACAATGATTACATTTCTGACCAAGCATTGTAGCTTCCTATTTTGTATCCCCCTTCCATCCCTTCCCATTTCTCCCCCACCCTCCTATCCAATCTCTCGGTCCCCTGACCAAATTTGTAAAGTTTGTTTTTTGACATAATGACTTGTATATCTCATTGTTGCAATGGGTCCACCTGTATCCCTATTTAAACGATTTCTTTTTTCCCTTCCCCTCCACAAATTATACCAACATCAAATACAGTGTAAGCAGGGGTTATACCGTGAGAGAGGGACTCTAACAGATGTTGGAGGGGATGTGGACAGAAGGGAACCTTACTGAATTATTTGTGGGAGTGTAAACTTGTTCAACCACTTTCAAAACCAGTGTGGACGTTCCTCAAAATACTCCACATGGAGCTCCCATAAGATCCAGCATTCTCACTTTTGGATATTTACCCAAGTGATCACAAACAAGTCCACACTAAAGCTCCCAGCACGACTATGTTTATTGCAGCACTATTTACCATAGCTAAGATATAGAACCAACCCAGATTCCCCTCAGTAGATGAATAAATCAAGAAAATGTGGTATATATACACAATGGAATTCTGTGCTTCAATCAGAAATAATGACAGTGCCTCATTTATTAGGAAATAAAAGGCTTGGGAAAAAATTATATTAAGTGAAATAAGCCAGGCCCAAAGAAACATAGGTCCCATGGTTTCCCTTATTTGCAATAACAAGTATATATCTGAGTCAAGCAGAAAAGATCAGATAAGTTGATGTTAGGGAAATGAACCCCAAGATAAGTATGAAAATGTTTTTTTCTTGCTGTTTGTCTATGCTTAAATAAGCAGAAGAGCTACTTCCTCTGCTCCCAGGAGTCTGTGACATGTGTTTCCACATGCACAAACACAATCCTCAGATAATCCTGAGGCCGGAACCTGCATCATTCTGCCCCTCCAACAAAGACCCTGAGTCTTCACAGGGGTATTCTTGTGTGTTTGGTTGTCTACGGGCAGAGGCCTTCTAGCTGGGCTTCAGGCACAGAGCTGATACTTCCTGTCTGTTGGTTGCAGAGTGTAAGCTTTTCTTCCTGGCCAGGTTTTGAATTGAGGTCCTTTCATCTTAGGATTCTAAGTAACTAGGATAAGAAACATGAACCACCACCAACTGGCTTGTTTTAGAAGCATTGGTTTTCATTCATTGCTTATTTTCCTGGAAGGTTGATCTAGACAGGTTGCTTGTACCTCATGATAAGGTGATTTGAATAATACCCTTTGCCTCTGGCATTTCTGAAACTCATTTTCTTAGTTGTAGGCAAATGAATTTGTTCTAAAGCCAATAGCATTTTCCTTCTGAGATGTTAGGTAGTTATTTAAATCTCGTATCCTTTCTTTTTGCAAAGCAATAAGGATGTTTTTGTAAAACCCTACTTCTTGAGAGTATTATAGTTAGAAGTTATCATGTGCACACTTTCATATAGTCTCTCCTTTTATAAACTTATAAGATTGGGTGGAAGAATGATGTTGAATTAGTTTGATAACCACTCTAGAGTTTTTAAGCTTTAATGCTTATTAACTCAAAGGGGGATTAAAAACATTCAGAATAATGGAATGTGGCTACTACTTATTTGATGTATGTGGAAAGATGATCAGAATTCGTATGATTAATATATCTTCAAATTTCTAGTGGTAGACTGCTATGCTGCCTGGGAGGAGATATTGTTGATGCCAGGGCTGTGAAAGCTGGTAACCAAGCAAAATATCCGGGGAGAGCATTTGTTAAGGATATAATTTCCAAGGCTCATAGAAAATATATTGAACTAGGATGCTAAGTGATGAATGACTTAGCACCAAATTTTGTTTATTTGCTTCTTTGTTCTGTGACATCCTAGGATTTGGACCTAGGTCCTGGGTGCTGTCCTTTAGTTTTTGCCTCAAGGCTAGTGCCCTACCAGTTGAAGCACAGCTTCATATCCATATATTTGGTGGTTAATTGGAGATTAGACTTACCAAATTTTGTCTTTGGCCTTGCTTCCAACATGATCCTCAGATATTAGCCTCCTGAGTATGTAGGATTCTAGTTGTGAGCCACCAGAGCCCAAGTAGAATCACATTTTAAAAGTATTCTTTAGGTGAATCAGATGTGTCTGACTATTATTTTAGCACTTTGGTTCCAGGGGGTCATGTCAGATTTAGATGAAAATAAGAACTTTTCTTCTATTAATCTGCAGTAACCAATATCTATCTAATTTATTCCTATCTTCATTTCTGACCTTTTTCTTCATTGTACCTTTCCATTCTTACTTCACAAGCAAGCATGTCAGTGCTGTTTTCCTTTTCTGAAACAAGTCAGTTCCATTCCGATCAATAGGGGATGTACTTGCTGTTCTTACTGCCTGGAGTACCTGCTCCTACATAATTGCCTGGATGATGGCTCTCATAACAACTATCTCCTCTTCAGGGCAATCTCTTCCAATCTCCATTGTAAAGTTGTTGCTACAAAACCACCAATGTCATGTCTCTGATTTATAGAAATTATCATTATGATTTCTGGTTTTCTTTTCAGCATGAAATTGGTGAGGATAGAACCACATTCATTTCTGTTTCTCCAACACCTGTAATAGTGTCTAGTCCTTGGTGCTCAGAAACCTTACATGGAGATCAGCCTTCTCAAGCACAATTTATCCTAGGTCCTGGTCAGGACAGCTCTTCAAGCTGAAGTCTGGTGGCTAGTAGTCATTCCTCTCATTCTTTGTGCCTTTTGGTGTTTTTGAGTCCACTTCAGTGCAAAACCAGTGCCTAACACCTATTTGCTGCTATGGCAAAAGTGGTGTGACATCATAGAAGTTATGGCCATTGTTTTGGGTAGCTGTGTGAGGACACCCATCCCCACACAATTTCCCCAATATATGTGTCTCTTTTGCATAGGAGTGCATTCAACAATTCTGCAACCAAACTGTCACCCAGTTCCTGATACACACATATTTGCTTTCCATTTCCTTTATAAACAATAGAAGAATTCAAGACATGCTTTGAAGACTTGTCATTGAATTACTGAAACAGTGTATACAATTTTATGTATTTGTAAGTCTTTGTCCATCTCTCTTGAGCCCTTGCCATATTTCTATGTGTTTGCAGCTTGGGAAGGGAAATAATGTTTAATTCAGTATAGTCAGAGAATATAGTTCAGAAGGCTCTTTTTAGATCCTTTTGGAGGGAATGCCAAGTTTCCATCTGATGTTCTACAGATGGCCATCTTGGTACAGGAACTAAGTAGACTGTCACAAGATAAGAGGCTTGTCCTGATTTCTACTGACTTTCCTCTGGGGTCAGGGTGTGTGATCCACTGCATATGTGTCTCTTTGCTACACTGGAGGGCCCAGGCCTCCTCTGAAAAATCTAAGGCCATGGGGTAAGAGATTAAAACTCAGAACCAAGCTTTCCACATCACTAAGATCACAGGCCTGGGTCTCATAGACTCAAATTATAGATGCTTTTTTATACATAGTGTAGTCAATTCTATTATATTCACTTCATAGATATATAAAAATATATGCATATGTTTGTTCATCTATTTATAATCAGTGTTAGATCTAGAAATGCACAAATATACATTTATATAATTATAATCAAATTAGATCACTACTTTCTCCAATAATATTTTGCACTGTTTTGTGAAATAGTCAAGACTAAAAATTTAAATGCCTTTGTAGTTTGAAAAATCATATTCAATCTTATTTATTATATAATACACTATATATAGCATCAAGAAAATGGTCTTATGTGAGCAAGCCATTACATCATTGGGCTCAGAGAGATGACACTTTCTCCTTCACAATGGAGAATATGGAACTCTGAGAGCCAGGCAACTGTAACTGATAGCTCAAGCTAGCTCAATTGGCCTGTGGCCCAGGAACAAGAAAGATGTTCCTGTGTTGTTTTCAAAGTTCAAGTGACTCAGGTCTCAGACATGAGAGGTGTGAGTGCCTCACTTGATGCTGCAGACATTGGATCAGCATCAAACCACAAATCCAATGTTTCAGGCCTTTTTATATGAAGAAACCAAGGGGATCACAAGGCAAATCAGCAAGGTAAAACTATGACAGGAAACCTATTTAATCTCGTCATTGCCCACAGTAGAACCTTCTTCTGTGTGCTTTTATGTGTGTATACGGAGAAAATATGTACTGTGTACTTTTCAATCCACTCTATTACTCAATTTGAAGTGATCTCCCATTTCTATGTTTCAAAGATCCATTCTTTTTACCACTTCAGTGTTACAATGAGACAGCCAGAACCCTGAAAGTGCCTTATAATATACGGAGCCTGGACTCAGGCTTATTGGAAATGTTGGTAATGGACTTGGTCCCTGAATACCTGAAAGGTGATCTCTTCTATGTTGGAAATTTCCTCCACCACTATAGAGAGTGAGGGACAATGGAAGAGTTGCTGGATGTTCTGGTTAAAAAGTGAGTGTTCCTCTTTCAAACTCAGAGCTTTGAGACTCCCTGGCTGATTCTTGGAATACTTGGTACCTCTCTGATACTGTTTCACTGGGGTCTGATCACAGGAGCATGGCTTGAGACAAAGAAATGCACTCCCCAGCTAATTCCTTAGGACTGACCTGCCAGAAAATTTCATTTTCCTTACAAACTAGTGGAGCCTTAGCAGTTTGCTTGCTGAGAGAACAGGATTAGAAGAAATAGCCAGTGGTACCCAACATCCACCCTCACCTAGGAAATCACTATCTTAGAGGCCTTTAAAGGAAGATAGACAGTAGAAAGAATGCAACTTGAACTTGAATTTGGGGCCTGAATGCTGTCCCATTCGTAGCACCCTACCATTTGAGCCCCAGGTCCAGTTCTGGCCTTTAGCTAGTTAATTGAATTTTACAAAGTAGACTGGGTTCAAACTGTGATCCTCAGATCTCATCCTCCTGATTAGTAGGATTAGAGGTACAAGGCATTGTGCATTTATTTGTACAGATGCTTATAAGCATCCTCAAAGAATTTCCTTGAAATGGAATAGACATACCTCCACTTTTTGTCTGTCATGTTTACATTACCATGTGGGTCTTAGCCAGTCCCATGTGTGTCCTGTTAATTCAGAAAAGGAGAAACATAGAGTTAACTTCCTTCTCTCATCCCATTGGTAAAGATCCTTCTACCGTAACTGGGAAGATGAACAAGATGAACATGTATGTGGACGTTGGCACAAAAAGAAGTTCAAACTGGGTATCTTTGAGGTTTCTGAATCAAAGTCAAATTTCTTCTTTGCACACCAGTTGTGATTTTCACCAGGGGGTTGAGGCTTGGCCTTTCAGTGGAGAGCAGATTACACAGTTATGAATGTGGTTTTGTGGATTACAAGGAGGGCTGTGCATAGCAAGTCAGATCCAATGGGGAAACAACGTTCTCCTCCTATCACAGGGAGAATTTTAGAGGATTTTCTTTGAGAAATTCCTAGAAGTGGGTTGTGAGGAGCATCCTGCTTGCGGGAGTCTCTTCCCATTTCCCAACATGCAAGTCCCATGAGAAAAATGCTTTAGTACAAGGCTCAGGATGGAGAGGGTGGGCTTACATTTTCCTTATTACCAATCTGCCCACAGCATCATTTGCTCCATCTTCCCTATGTGGGTGGACTTCTACCCTGATTATTAGTATGAGCACGAGAATTATGACAGTCTGAAAGAACTTACACAGTATGTCAAGTTCAACATGCCTTCTTCATACTTGCTCTTCAGCTTACATATTCTTCTGTAGTAGCTGAAGAAATGCATGACCCATGAGACCAAGAAAAAGAGGAAGAAGTCCTTGCTTAGATGCCTCAGAACTGGTGAGTAGAGATGGAACCTGAGGCTCTAGGGATGGGCCTGATTGGCCAAGAGCCCTTAGTACTCCCCAGCTTGGCAAAATGTTCTTTTATGGATATTCTTTGCCAGGTAATATCTGTTCTCCTTTTGAAAGAACTTGGAAGTAGCCACTCATTAGAAACACTCTACCATTTTATAATCAGTGTTCAGCCAAAATCAAGTTCTAGAGCTTCCCCTACTAGATCCTCATGAAAGTTTATTCAGACCTTAACTTCTAGAATGTTAAGATTCTTGTACCTATTTCCATTCTCAGGTTTGCATCACTGTAGTGCAGCTCCTCCAGAACTGCAGAGAAAGAACTCATCAGTGATGTCGTCTATGGTGTCTGATGGAGATCAGAAGCCATCACTTATCTCCAGAAAGCATGTGAACAGAGAGTTTTATTCAATTTGTAGAAAGGCTCAAGCAGGTTTTGAATCCTGTGGACATCCCACTGTTTCTGAACCCCACATGTGATGCAGGTGTACCTGCACATAGCACCAAGGAAGAAGGTGTTCCAGAATGTCTTCCAATGATGCTCACAATCCAGCTAGATCAGCTCCAAACCAGTCAAAAAGACACATCTTGATCTGCAGGGTAAATGCGTGCTAATGGAAAATGATCCCTGTCTATGTTCAGGAAAACCAATAAGAGAGGTCCAAAATCTAGAATCAGTTGAGGAAAGGGAATCTTTCCTCACAGAATACCCGGACCAATCTGTCCTCCTATGACGGATACAATTTCCAATTGAGAAATTAGAATCTGTCCTTCCCTGGACTCAGGAAAAAAACCTGTCTTTAATGAGCAATTAGATCCCCTTGAGGACTTTGAGGCAGAATTTCTGCCTGGAGGCCACTTAGAGGCCAATCTAGATTTAGAGATTCCTTTCCCACTTCCTGGGAAAATCTTTATATTTCTTTTTGTTCTCATTATGTTAAAATTTTCATTCTATTTATTTTTCTAACTTTATTAAAATGTCAATGTTTTGATATATTCTTGAATTCATGAATCCTAAATATGTTTCTTTTTAAACCTAAAATCTGAAGCATTGTGCATACGTGTTCTGTTTGTGTGGGGGAAACAGAGTGACAGCGGGGTGTACAAGAGAGCCTACTGCATATAAAGGGAATTGTTAAATGCACAGGGAGCGGCAAGGAAGCCAGGTCATGCCTGCATGGGGTGATTAGTTGGCTACAAAAGTTCTAGGACATAGCAAATCAGATGTCCTAGAAAGCAATTCTGTCAATTGGGACGAATGCCACAATAATTATAGTGGTATGTGTTTCACTCTTCCAACAGTGAGTTCAAATCTGTATACATCTTCATTGTGCTTTTGGCAAATAAGGAAGAAAAATTTGGCTGCAATAACATAAAAAATCTACTTAGGACTGAAAATATTTGACAAAATATATAAGAAATATGTATATTCGAAAGTAAAAGCCATCATCAATAAAAAGAAGACTTGCGTAGATGAACAAGCAAAAAATCAGGAAGAAAAATAACAATTTAACATTCAAATGAAACAAAAGAACACTAGAAATCACAAATTAATTCAGTACTCAAGAATCTGCAGGAAATGCAAAAATTAAAAAAAAACCTATGACAAGTTTATGAAAATCCTGACTACATGGGAATCTACTGTTGTGAGTACAGTGGTTAAAGCTCAGACTGGACTGAAAGAACTGTACACATGTCATGTGTGTGTTATTCTAAATTTCAGGAAGAATAACATTAAGTGGACTGAGGCCAAGTAAGAAGCCAGATTCTATCTGAAATATAATCAGGATAATTTAGGGGTGGGGCATGACAAATTGGTAAGAACTCCATTTAGGAGACACAAGACACACAATTCAAACTCTAATATTATGGGTATTAAAGAAAAAAGCTATGACTTCAAGTAATTGGAATAATTGTAAGATTTGAATATTTGGTTGGAGAAAAAAATCCATGAGAGAGATAGAGTGAACCCATGTTACAATGCTTTCTACATAAGTGATACTATTGTGTGGTACTCCAGACGTAACAGAGTTACCTTGCAAATGAGCATGGATGTGCGTTTGGGCGATGGAAATATTTTACTTATAAAGGTGTAAATTAGATTTTTGGGGGTAGGTTGCAGTTCTTTATTACTTTGAGCCACAGTTCCAATTCTGATTTTCTGTTGGTTGTTTGGAGATAAGAGGTTCATGGATTTTCTTGCCTAGGATGGCTTCAAAACATGATCGTCAGACCTCAGCCTCCCAAGTAACCAGGATACCAGGCATAAAACATCAATAATTTTTAAATAATTTAGTAAATTGCACTGTTACAGAAGTTATAAATTATCATTATAACCTGTGTATTATATATATATATATGCATATATCAATGCATACAGATAGACCTATTTTAGCATACTTTTGTATCTACAGTAGATTTATGAAAAATCATCTTTTGTTGTAAAATAAAATGCAAACAAAAGTTAATAATGAGGAGCAAAACAAAGGAAATTGTCACATGTTTTTTGTTGTTGAATGGAATATGAATTGAGAGAATCAGTTTGGGAAAACCATCTTTAACAAAATGGATAATGACTATTAATTCCAATCCCTTTATTTGCCCATATTGTGCATCCTCACACATGAGTGTCAAAATCACACCACACTTTTTGCTTTTGTATTTAACTCACCTGTTATAATTTAGGGAATAGTTGAAGTAATCAAATAAATATTAAAATAATTGTAAGTGAGGTTATGAGTTAGAGCTGAAAATGATTTTAAATATGATAATAGCTAATTAAATTGCATTTTTCTTACTTTTACTCTATTGTCATGCTCCTCATTCCCACCTTAGGAAAGTACATTAAATTATGTATACAATTATGAAAAAATGTATTGAAACAATATCGGCACAGTGTGGTTTTAGCTTATTGACACCTGCAGGGGGTAGTGTGTTTTTGAGGACTTGAAGTGATGGAGATGAAGGGAGGAATGTGCTTATTCTGGAAAATTGACTAGAAGATTGCTCCCAGAAAGATAGTGATGAATTCTTCCAAAAGGTTACCATAAAATCAATTTCACAACCATTTTCACTGATACATTATACACCATAGCCAAGTTATGGAAACAGCCCGATGCCCTTTTGTGGAGGGATGGTTGGAGAAAGTGTGGCACATATACACAAGTGGATTTCACCCATCCATTATGAAGATCATTACATTATTTGCAAAGAAATGGATAGATCTCATAATGTGTTAAGTAAACTAAGTCAGAGCCAGACACACAAATAACCCATGTTCTGTCGCATATTTGGAAGCTAGAACTTAATGCAAGTTTACACAACAGTATTAACCAAAGCATGCTATTTTCAGAGGAGTATTTAAAAGGTGTAATTTCTTTTTTTTTTTAATTTAATTTAATTTTATTTGTGAACATACTGTACAGAGGGGTTACAATTACATGGGCAGGATAATGCGTACATTTCTTACCAAGCATTGCAGCCTCCTCCTTTGTTTACCCTTCACCCCCCTTCCCAGCCTCCCCCCAATCCCAATGCTTCTCCTTTCCCCCCTTCCCCCCCCCCACACCGACATTGTAAAGCTCGTTTTGGACATGACAACTTGTACTTCTTATTGTTGCAACAGGTCCATAAAAGGTGTAATTTCTTATAAAATTGAAATTTATAAAATTGAAAGTAGGGTGAGGTTTGGAAGGGTGTGGGAAAGTTATGTAAAGATCCACTGTATTTATAAACTGATTTGTTGAATGGAATTTCCTTTGTACAACTATTTAAGATAATAAAAATATAATTAAAACAATGGAGGCAACTGATCTTAAACTGCCTTCTCTTCAACCATGAGTCAATATAATAGTTTCCTCCTCAGAAATTTTCTTTGCATGTATTTTCCTTATGATGACAGAAAAGTGACCAATGCAATGAATATCAATACATCACATTGCACATCATAAAGATACAAAATATTAAAATCACAATAAAAAAGTTAGATTTCATCACATGATAAAATAACAGGTAGAATGTATCAAATGCTGATTGATTGTTTTTCCAAGTAATTTACCTATGCTATCTAATTTCAACATCACAATAATCCCATAAAGTGGAACTAATTCCATTTTTACGTCTCAGATGATGATATGGAAGTCTTCAGAGTTGGAATTACTAGTAAAACATTGCACACATGGTAAGTTTTAGCCTGATTCTCATCTCCCACTGTATCAAATAACTTCATTCTATTTTATGACTAAAATACCAGCACTTAGTAGACTAATTCTAGGAAAATTTCCCAGAATTATTGTGTACACTCTAATAATATTTCACTTTATCTTTGTTAGAAAATAGGTAACTGTAATATGAAAACTCCAAGTTCATAATCAATTTATACTTCCCTGATGAAAGGAACTACTAAACTATAACGTTCTTGATTTCTAGCTCAAAATAGTAGAAATCATATTCTATCCCTTCACTCAACACTGCGCTACCTGGGTACCCCATCTCTGTTTAACACAGTGCTATGGAAAGAATGACCTCCCCAATTCCTCATGGAAACAGACTGCAGGTCTTATGGACCAATCATTTCCACATCGTAATTCACCTAAGTTTTTTACCATGAGAAGTATTTTGATTTGTATTTATACCCAACATTTTGAGAGAAATGTGCTACTTTAAAATGCTATTAAAATAAGACTTAAAGAAAAATCACCTTTGACCCCAGCTAAATATTTTACTTTTCATAAACCAAAAATGCAGTGTGATCTATCATTAATATTAGGAAGCACAGGTTAAAAATCATAGACACCAAGACCTAAGCATGAATTAAAGACTCTCCAACTTGTGAATACAATTGGTTTAAAAAGACATCAATACTACTGCATTTTCTCAAAATTTCTTATGATTCAATTATAAACTATTAACACTTGAAAATAACTCATTTTCTTGGGAGTAGGACACAAAACACAAGATTAATCCTAATCTTTTTTAAAGAACTTCATTTATACTACAAATTCACCCCTATAACTACAAAGATTCTAAAAATAACAAGTACAGAGTAACAAAGGAAACAATTTAACTGCATCATCTACATTAAAAGGACTGTGTTAATATAAAACAAAGTTATACTAATAATTAGCTTACCAAATTCACTTACATTCTTTAATCCTATTTCATTTACTTTCATAAAAACTGGGTTTTCATTAAATGATGCATAAGAAAGCCTATATACCCACTTAGATTTTCAGATCTTAACAATATTTATTTCAGAAATGTCTTTAGATCTATAGTCAATGAACTGAAATAATAATAAAATATTCAAGGTCTTTTCAGAAATTTCAAGACTACCTCTGGGATGTTATTTATATTGGAAAAGATATTCAAAAAATCGTATTTGTTAAAGTTGCCATAGTTACTCCCATAAAAGAGCCTTTAGTGAAAATACGTTTACATGTACAAAATAACTTCAAATACATCCACTATCTGGAAATGACACATGCCTTTTGTTTGTTTTTTTGTTTTTGAAAGTAATATCTAAGAAGCATATCCACAATAAGGTTTTTCAGTCAATATGGTGGGATATGCAAACGTAATAAATATGCGGTTATCTCTTAGTCAGAATAGATATGATCTTACAAAGAAATATATTTTCAACAGAAATACAGAATTAATCCACCTTGTGTTTCATGGGAATAACCAGAGAGTAATACCTGTTTGGTCAGGTCGGTCAAACTCACTCCATGAGAATATTTTAAAAGTATATCCAATTTAAGAGGTCAAATACATATTTTGTACTGACAGTCATCTTACAGCAATAACTTACTACCTAATTATGTCTGTATCTTCTCACCTAACATGTAATAAGAGCTGAAAGCAGTCCCTTTTATCTAACTTGAGTAAATGCATTAATTATGATGATGTTATTATTTGACAAGTAAAATATACAAAAGGGTGATTCCACTGAAAAGACATGACAGAACACTGATAAATAAAAATATTGCAACACAGTTAGCTCTTTTCAGCCTCACCCTGTCCACATTGGCAAGCAACATTGCAAAAGCACACACACACATATACACATACACACATGCGCACATGTACATACATATACATGCATGCTAAATTCAGGGTTTATTGTACAAAAAAGTTCAAATAAAATATTCGTGAGTAGTGCAAGTGATAATTTGCTTTATTAAAAAATGATACACAATTCAGTCACAAAGGGTGTTTCATTTTACCTGCCTTCCCCATGTGACCACTTAATTTATTTTTCATTAATTAAATAAATAAGTAATGCATTCATTTCTTTGGTGGTAATAGGGGCTTGAGGGCCTGGCTCTGTCTCAGAATTTAGTTTTTTTTAGTGTTCTCAAGCCTAGCATTTGACTGCCTTTGCCACAGCTAAATTTCTAGCTTTTCCTGGCTACTTTCAAATCAGAATTTAATGGGAATTTTTTGACTTGGTCTGGTTTCAAACCACAATCCTTAGATTTCATCTTTCTAATTACCTTGGATTAATGACATGAGCCACCAGTGTGGCTTCTACTTTTTCCTCTATATTCATCTAATGCACATACTTAAAACTGAGTATGGAACCAAGATGTACAGTGATGATATTGTCCTGTCAGAAATTCAACTTAGTAATTTAAATTTCTTAAGACCATACAGAAAAATACTATGATATAGTACAAGAGAATACACAATTGAACATATGAGCTTTAAGAGTTTTCTAATAGGTCAATTATTTATTGTTACCCAATATTAGAAAAAAAGTATAATGCAGAAGTAAAATAGCAGTCCTTTACATGACTACTTAAATTCCTTGTTTTTTTAAAAAAAACACTTGTTTTCATCTAAAAAAGTGGTCCTATCTATTCTCTTCATGTGATTTTTATGACTGAAGGTGCTTAATGTGAAGTCAAAATGTATTAGTAATCCTTTGCTATCAATTAAATCTCACTTTTTCTTCTTGGAGAATATAATGATCAACACACTAGTTCAGAATCAGCAAGCAATAGTTCAGAATCGTGCTTACAGTGCAAGTAAATCACCAGTAAGTAATCCTCGATGCCATTTTCCACAAAGTTTTGTCATAGATATAATCGGCCTGCCTTCTCTAGCTGCTTTCCTAGCCTGGACCTATTTCTTTATTGTACAGAAAAAGTGTGATTTAACTGTTTTCAGTCAGATCTGCTCCTAGAATTATCAAGGATTTACATTCTTGTCTGTAATTTGGTCAGAGCTACGTCTCTTTTTGTAGACTACTAAAATGTATTTACTAATTTCAAGTAAATACATAATTCTATTTCCATCTTTTTTAAAAAATAAAATTCTATTTGCTCTATAAATTAATCAGAGGCATGGATTTTGTGGCTAGCTAGGTCATTGCACATTGCAGTCTCTCTCTTCCTCTCTTTCATGGTTCTCATAGATAATAAAACTGCTCCATAATTATCCTAATTTTGCTTTTATATTTTTGGTTGCATCATTTCACTTTCTGCTCTGTCATTTCCCAAATCTTTTATATAGAAAGCATTATTTCATATTTTCTCATTCCTAAAAGAAGCTGCACACGAAGACACTACTGGTTCTCCTTTTCATTTGGTACCTTTGAATACGGAGGAACATCTTTCATCTGCTCTCCATCAATTCTCTACTTTCCAGTTAGAATAATTTAAAATAATGAAAATGGAAAATGAGAAAATAAATCATGGTGAAAAAAACAGATGTAGAAAATTCACCGGATTTTTCTGACCAGTTCAACCAACGTGAACTATTGGCGAAATACATGGACACCTCATTTCCACTGTCACTGAAAGTTTCTGCTTAGGCAATTCTGATTAAGATGAAGAAAAAAATGAAAAAATGATGAGTGGTATAAATTGCAAGAAAAAAATGGAGTAGGATCCAAGCAAATTTCTTCTTTGGGCTGCTGAAAATAATCGGCTTACTACATTGCAGTGACTACTTTCCAAAAAGGCCACTCATGTGAATACTAGGGATGTGGATGAGTATATATCCCTTCATCGGGAAGCCTACAGTGGACACTTAGACATTGTCTGTGAGTTGGTGGCTCAAGCAGCAGATATTCATGCAATAACTGTAGATGGGTGGACACCGTTGCACAGTGATTATACATGGAATAATACTAGTGTGGCCATTTTCTTCATCATGATGCAGATACCAATGCCAAAACTAAAGACCTTTTGAACACCTTGCACCTTGCTGCTGGGAATAGAGATAGGAAAGATATGTTGGATCTCCTTCTGTTGCACCATTTTATCAAACCAGGTCTGAAGGACAACTTGGAAGAAACTGCATTTGATATTTCCAAAAGGATAAGTATGTATCACTACCTCTTTGAAGTTGTGGAAGGCTGTACATATTGTTCTCTTAAGTTTAATGGTTCGGTTAAGTTTCTTTTTTTCCCTCTTTGTTTTTCTTTTTCTCTTTTTTTTTTTTTTTGGAGTTTTTTTTTTTTTTATTAAGAAAATACCATACAGGAGAGTTACAATTACATGGACAAGGTAATGAGTATATTTCTTATGAAGCATTGTTGCCTCCTCCTTTGTTTTCCATTCCCATCCCTTCCCATCTCCCCCTCACACTCTCCTCTTGCCCTCCCACTACCACCCCCAAGCCAAAGGTGTAAAGTTCGTTTTTCGATATGACGTCTTGTACATCCCATTGTTGCAATGGATCCACCTGTATCCCTATTTAAACGGTTTGTTTTTTTCCCTTCTCCACCACAAATCATACCAACATCAAATACAGTGAAAACAGGGGTTATACCGTGGGAGGGAAATACAAAACAACAAAGAAATCATCTTAAAAATATAATAGAAACAATCGCAAGGAAAAAAAAGATTTGAATCTTTATCTTGGGTTTCATTTCACCTAACATCAACTTATCTGACCGTTTCTGCTTTTGTCAGACATATACTAGTTATTACAATTAAGGGAAACCATGGGACCTAGGTTTCCTTGGGCCTGGCTTAGTTCACTTAATATAATTGTTTCAAAGTCTTTCCATTTCCTAATAAATGGGGCAATTTCATTCTTTCTGGTGGAGGCATAGAATTCCATTGTGTATATATACCACATTTCCTTGATCCATTCATCTACTGAGGGGCATCAAACATGACCATACGAAAGCTACCAGAACAAATATATTTATTGCAGCATTATTTACTATAGCTAAGGTATCAATTAAGTTTCTTAAACTTCAAAATGCCAGTCCATTCTTTTGTTTGTTTGTTTGTTTTTCATTGTGAAAATGCCATACAGAGGGGTTACAATTGCATGAGCAAGATAATGAAAACATTTCTTATCAAGCATTGTTGTCTCTTCCTTTGTTTCCGCTTCCCATCCTTTCTCATCTCCCCCCTCTCCCTGTCCTCCCACCCCAACCAAATTTGTAAAGTTCATTTTTTGACATAACAATTTGTACATCTCGTTGCAATGGGTCCACCTGTATCCCTATTTAAAGGTTTGTTTTTTTTTCCCTTCCCAGCCACAAATTATACCAACATCAAATACAGTGAAAGCAGGGGTTATTCCATGGGGGAGGGACATACAAAGCAACAAAGAAATCATCTTATAAATATGTTCGAAACAATTGCATGAAAGTGCCAGTCCATTCTTTGTGTCCATAGAAAATATTTTCACAATCCAAATAACAGCAATATCTTCCTGTAAAAATTCTGGGGAATTCTTCCAAGTGAATTGTCTGATTTTGATGTTAAAGTATATTCAAGAGTTTGTTTTTGTATACATGTATAATGATTTCTGCAGAGTTTGTGATTTTTTTAAATCAGAAATAATTTGAATTTATCTGTTGAAATGAGTAGTACAAAAACTAAAGATATTTCTTGTGCTTGTCTGAAAAAAGGATATTTTTAAATATTCTATATTCTGTGTTTGCATAATATCCATAATCTATTTCATTCTCTCCTAGATATAATTTGAATTCTACATTGTTTTGTAATACATAGGTACATTAATAAATGTGTACTGTAAGATTGCATTCCATATATAAAGTTAAAGATTCCTTTTTTTTTCTAGGTCCTTATACTAGTATATTTCTTTGGGATAAAATGAGAATTTAACTAATTTCAAAAGTTTTGTAAAGGTTATGCTATGTAAAGGCATTTCTGAGGTGAAGATTTAATACACTGATATGAAACTAACCTTTAATTCTAGGACTTACATGTATTGTTACTCTTGTAATTATGTAATCAACTTTTTAACAACTGCTTTTCATTTCTTGCATCTGAAGAATGAAAAATATGGAATACTATACAAATTTTCATTTCATCCTTGTGCAAGTGCCATGTTAATCTCTGTATTGTTTTAATTTGTGTAGACGTGCTGCTGAAGCATGTAGTATCCTCTAAATTTAAGTAGTTAATGATGCAATCTTCATATAGGCTTATATCTTTGCGTGCCTATTTGTTACAAGGAAACCTTATTGTTCCTAACAATACTATTGATCGTTTTTTCCTAAAATTGTGTATATAGTGGAAAAATTATATTGTTTCGTCGATTGCTCACATTTGCAATTTTTTTGTCACTGACTATTTTAAATCTTTTTCATTTTAGATTTGATCATACTTTGAAGCATTTATAGCTAGGTCCAAAAGTGATGGCTTTTTCAAGTACTTATTTGTCCAACTGAGTTAGCTTTGTGGAGCTAATGGATCCAAAGTAAACCTTGCTTAAGAGCTACTTCTAAACTTCTCCAGCTTAAAATTTCCCAAATGAGGTCTTAGTGGCACAAATGTCTACCTGACCCTTTACCTTTCTTCCATGTAGGAACAGACCAACCAGAATATCTTACCCTGAAATCATACTTTGTCTTACTGGAAGAAAACTAATCTTAGTTACAAGGGATCACAGAGAGATGAACAGTTCAGACAGAACTGTTCAGACCAGAAGGTATTTTATAAAAATATAATTGTTTATGATACCTACCATTTCAAAAGTAGCTAAAGCCAAGAAGGTGAAAAATTGTTCATATGCATGATTACCTAATGTCATGGTCTGTCTACCTTCCAACCAGGAAGGAACTTACACTACTCTCTTTCTATCAACAAATATTTCCATAGCTCCAGGAGAAGTCCATGTGTTTCTCCTCGATATTAGGCCTTAAATTAGTAATGCTTTAATCACAGTGTTTCCTCTTGTCTCCAGACTGTAAATCCACAAATGGTAAAACTTTAGGTCTAGCTCTACAAAATACTGTGGTAGAGATAATGCAATATTACTTTAAAACAAAGTTGTCTTTAATACCCTAACCACCACAGAACAATGTAAAACATGTGCTGTTTTTTTATTATTTTATACATAGATATATATTTTATTTTATATTTGCTGATTTTATATTTCACACAGTGAAACTTACTAGAATTAATTGATAATTTGATAAATAAATTGATAATTATTTATTCCAATGAATAGAATTGGAATATAAATAATTAGGTTTAGGGCTGGGAAGGTGGCTCAGTGGTAGAGCGCTTTCCTTGCATAACTGATCCCTGGATTCGATTCCTCATCACCACATAAGCAAAAAGAAAAAAGCCAGAAGTGGCGCTGTGGCTCAAGTGGTTTGACCGCTAGCCTTGAGCTGAAGAGCTGAGGGACAGCACCCAGGCCCAGAGTTCAGGCCCCACGACTGGAACACCCCCCCCCAAAAAAATAAATAAAATAAAAAAAATAAATAATTAGGTTTAGAATATATATCGGAATATAAAAAGAATCAATGTAATGTCTTGAGTATAAGCTTGTGATACCTTCTAAGTGTTCTTGGTCTTCTGAATTCACATGGTAAAAAAATGTTGTTTTCCTCTAATCTATAAGGGATTTTAGTCTGCTGCCCTGTTCATGGTTTTAACTCGCTGGTCCCAAAATGTTTTTCTCCATATTTCTGAAGCATTCCTACTGATTATACCCAAATTTTGCTGATATGATCTCTAAAAGATATTATTCTTCTGCAGGACCCATGAGTCCTAGGATCCTAGGTCTCAGTTACCTGCATCATCAGATAACAGGTGCAAGACTTCTCACCTAGACCCATACAACATGCCAACAGAATGTAATTGAAGACCCATCTTAATTTCTCATTTCCTATAATATTTTAGGGCCTCAATTCTTTGAGAAGAAGGAATTAGCAGTAAGCAATTGTGAAATGCAAGGGAACTTAAAATGAAGGATGAGATCATAAAATCTGAGAGAAAGTACTGTAATTCAAATTTTCAATTTACAGATGACCAGACCATATCAGTGAACAACATCACAAAGTGTCACAAAATTATTTTTAATACCCCTCCCCTAATGATTAATGAAAGATTTCAGTCCAGCATTAGTGGGCCCAGAAAATATTACCTGGAAAAATAGATCTGTAATTGGTCTAACCAGGCCCGGAAAACTTGACTTAGAGGTCAAATGTAATCCAGAAAAACATTAATTGTGAAGATCTTTAGTGCTTCAAAACTTTGGTACTCCAGTAAAACTTGGTTCTGTGGTATAAAATGTTGTCATTCTCAAAACATTTAATCTCCTGAAAGTGTATTTTTTTTTCAAATAAACTTTTAAATATCACAATCGCCAAAATAACATTTGACAAATAGATGATACTCAGTGACATTATAAGCTTTTCAAGTGTAGGGAGCAAGTTACAATAGAGTTGATTTATTTACCCAACACTAATGCCATTGTTTCAACCACTCATTAAAGTGTAGAAATAATACCACCCACCATTTGTGTTGTTCAGTAGGTGCCTTCCAGAAATATGTTAAATAGATCAACCTCCCAAATTTCAAACGCAAACATTAGCTAATAAAGTAAATTTCATCACTTAATAAGTTACATTTTAAAAAGCCACAAATAGTTGCCTTATCATACGTTGTTTTATGTTTTCCCTATAAGTCTAACATAGTAAGTCTTGAATATGGATACTCATCAGAGATGTGACAAACATAAAATCTGTCTTCTATTTCTATCATATTCCTCTATAGTAGTAAATTTTAATTTTCTTCTTTTTCCAAAACTTATAGGTAGTAGAAAATATTATCCCATAGAAAGTAAAATAATCACACACCATTGTACATAGACATTTATAAAAACTGATAGTTAGGAATACATTCTAAGCCATTTTTAAACTTTCTTGTTGACTAAAGATTAATCTTTCAAATGAATGAGAATAAAATCAAGTCTAGGGGCTTCACATCTCCAGTCTTGCACATTATTATTGCAGATGAACAAATCAGGGAAATGTAAGTTGACATAAGTTCAAGTATATACAGGATTGAATCTCCAAAGAATGAAAATAAACCTTTCAAAGTATTAACAGACAGTTTAACAGAACGATTATCAGGAAGTTGAAAGCAGAGAGGAATAATAGTAAAGACATAGAATGAATGAAAAATGGAACAAGGGACAAGTACAGCTAGAATAGTCAATGTACACATGTGATAAAGGAAGTGGTAAATCTGAAATGAATCTTGGAGAAGGGGTTGATTGACAATAATAGAAGGAGTGAATCTGATCCAGGGGCATTGGACAATTAAATGGACATATTTAATTGTAACACACTTGCACAACCTTTTGAAATTCAGTTAAAGAACACACGAAAATCACAACCAAACAGCAATCTTTAGAGAGTACGAGCATGACCTCTCAAAAATTTAAGCTGTTAATGGAAGGCAGTTTTGGGAAAAGCAAACAAAGATATTCAAAGAGGGAAGTTTACGGTAGGTGAGAATTTTGAACAGATTTAAATAGATTGTCTAAAGTTATAAATCACCTACATCTGCTGCAAATACTATCTTTCTTCTGCGAGTTCTCTTTGTCTGAACTGGACACTCCAGTACTGAGACATACTTGATAGCTTGTGAAGATAGAATGAAATAAACAAGATCAAGGACCCGTTACTACACTGGAGAGAAAACAATTCTCTATGTTTTCTTTCATCTCTCTTCACTACTCTCTCTTCATACTTTTAAGTCAATGATTTTGAATTATATATTTCCTTCTTTGTTCTGACAAAGTAATTGGTCAAAGTAATTCACTAAATATTATTTTCAATTTTTTTCTTTTCTTTTCTTTTCTTTTTTGTCGGTGGTGGGGCTTAAACTCTGGGCCTGAACGCTGTCCCTGAGCTCTTCAGCTCAAGGCAAGCACTCTACCACTTGAGCCACAGCACTACTTCTGGCTTTTTTCTTTTTACTTATGTGGTGCTGAGGAATCGAACCCAGGGCCTCATGAATGCAAGGCAAGCGCTCTACCACTGAGCCACCTTCCAGGACCCATTTATTTGTTTGTTTTTGTTGGTCATGGGGCCTGAAGTCTGGGCCTAGGCACTGTCCCTCAACTATTCAGTTCAAGAATAGCAATCCACCACTGGAGCCACTTTTGGCTTTTTTTTTCTGCTTATGTGGTGCTGAGGAATTGAACCCAGGCCCTCATGCATGCAAGGTAAGCACTAAACTATTGAGCAACCTTCCTAAACCTACTATATTATTTATTGTGTATTTATTTTACATCTTTTTTGGGGGAGGGGTCCGGTTGTGGAGCCTAAGCTCTGGGCCTGGGTGCTATCCCTAAGATCTTCAGCTCAAGGCTAGCACTCTACCACTTGAGCCACATCGCCACTTCCAGCTTTTTTCTTTTTGCTTATGTGGTGCTGAGGAATCGAACCCAGGGCTTCAGGCATGCAAGGCAAGCGCTCTACCACTGAGCCACCTTCCCAGCCCCCATTTTTTTCTATCATGCTGCTTACTTATTCAAGCGAGTCCAATAAACTTCCCCCTTGCACTTGTTGCCATGAAAACCTAACATTTATGTTAATCAGGACAAACTAATGTAAAACTTTGTCTCCATAAAACCAGTCCAAGAAGCTGTGATCACAAATATATGGCTATTCTTTTTTCTTTTACCTTGAAAATCTTCTGTGTCTAAAGTGCCAACAAAAATAAGTACTCCAACACTTTTTGGTTCAATCACTTCTAACTCAAAGTTATATTTTGCTAACAAGATGCTTAGGGGAAACTGAAGAATACTCCATTTTATCTTCTCTCTTTAGACTTTCCTTAGATATCATATCAGGAACAGCGAAGTCATTTTTGCAAAATTATTTCAATAGATTATTTTTCTCTTGTCCTGCATTTGCTCAACAAGATGAATGGGGGAGAATAGAGTTAAATCACCCATGCCTTGGATGACAGTGTCTGTTACAAAGGACAATGCTTGCATGTTCTACTTCTATGTCCTCTTAACTCTTGCCTGATATCCAATTAATCACAGCTTCTTGGCTTGAAGTCTAGTGAAGCTGAAGCACTATAAGGCCTTCCTCACTGCTAAACCTTCATGGTTTCTCCTTTAAAACTCTTTTAAGTTGCATCATTGGATGTGGAACTTATTTTGATATTCCATTCAATCAGTTCTGCATTGTAGTGAGCCAAATTGGCTCTATAAAATCACTTTAGGTAGCACAAATATTAAGACAATCTATATCAAAATGTTTTGATCTCCCTCCACTGATGAAGCCAATACACTTAGCTAGGGCTTCTAAGAACACTGTTTTCTAAGCTTTTCCATTTGCTCAATTATTTTGTGACCCCCAAACTTTTAGGCTTTTGTACTAAGAGACATTTTCACTATCTCATGATAATAAGGGTATTATTTTTTGTGAGCCACTTTGAAATGTGAAATCACTGGTGTGAAGTATCTAATCAGATTTTTTTCTGTGTTTCAGTGCTTCACATGCAAAGACCTCATGGAAAGTATTATAAACAGAAATGTGTAAGCCCAATGCCTTCTTTCATTGTGGAGGGCACTTTGTCCCTAAATATTTTGACCCAAATTATCTTTTTCAAAGAATTACTGTTTGTTAAATAAAGGCCAATTCACAAATTTTGATGTCTTTTTTTTTAAGAACTTTGAATTTAAATTCCACTACAACCTTGTTTCACACAGTGAGAGTATATTTCCCGGGTAAGGACAATTCTCACGGAAACTTACAGGATTTATAGGAAGGTTTCTTAAGTTTGTTTGTTTAGTGTGAAAATGAGCCATCTTCACCCACATTGCTTCCTCTCCACTAAGTCTCCATGGATTTCTTTGCACGAAAGCCTATTTTCCCAGGCAATTTTAAATTTTCTTCATAAGCTAAGTTGTTAAAAATTAAAATTTACCTGTCACAATTTTAAAACTCTTTTGAAATTCCTTTAGCAGAACCACGAATTCACCAATCCTAATTCCACCTTGACCATCAAAAACAGTTACCATGTTGTTTTCACAATATAGTGTCCATGCAACTAATATTTTCCAGTGGCTTTGTTATGCATACATATGACATATAAGATGATACTAAGCAAAATTAACTCTAAGATATGGAATCAGAGATTTTTATTTGCGGTTGTTGTTTTTAATGTATTAAGTGATTTCTATATTCTTTGGGTTTTCCCCTATGGTTTATCCCTTGCTGTATTTGACTTTGTACCCTGTGCATTATGTATACATTTATCTTAATTAGGGAAGGGAAGAGGAACAAGAAAATGGTGACACAAAGGACAAAGTGCAAACCAATTCATTAGTAATACTCACAAGACAATATTTTGGAAATATACATTACAACTTGTGAGGGGTATTGAGGTGAAGAAAAATTGTTAGAAAAATGAGGGAGGGGATAACAAATTTGAAAAGTTATTTATTCACTACCTTACAGTTACTGTAACCCCACTGTACATCACTTTGACAATAAAATTAAATTTAAAAAGTAAGCTGCATAAAATAAAATTTCACTGTATTGGTATAGTATTATTATTTATATAGTAACTTTTAAAAATCATTACTCTTTGGCATCTAATTTGAATTAATTACTCCTTCTTTATCAGAGGGTCATCAACTCGAATGTTATCCAGCTAGACAATATTGTCACAATATACTTGCCAATATTTTGAAAAAAGAATAAATTTAGTACTTTTACACACATAAAACCGAAAAAAGTTTAATTCTATGGAAACCCATAACTTTTAAAAGTAAATAAGTTGTTAAGAGAACAGAATATATGTGTTCTTCAAAATTCCTATGACTAATAACTACTCATTTTCAAATTCTGACCGTTCCATACCTGAGAAATTCAAAACAATACCTGTTTGCATGTTATGTAATTCTTCAATAGATGCAGTTTCCAATGAGGTTTTACAGATTGAGAAGTCAAAAGAAAAATAACCACAATTGGTAGAGCATAAAACTATGAAGCATCTGTGATAATTATTCAAGAGTAAGCAATCCCAATATTTATGCCATAAAGTCATCCTAGCCCAACAAATTCCAACTTGTAAGGTACACCTGAAAATTCCCTTATTTCACATCATGAATAGCTTTTCTTTATTGTAAAAAATACTACACCTCTGCTAATGTGATGTCCTCATTGTTTTGGAAAGAACCCCAATAAACTGGGCTGCATCATTTTTACCCCAATGGTATTCTTGAGATCAGAACACTTGAAAATATTATTTATATATTTTTTAACTATTATAGATATTCAGGATGCTAAGATCGGAAGATTACGGTTCAAAGCCCACCAGGGCAGAAATGTTCCTGACATTCTTATCTCCAATAAACTTCTCAGAAAAAGACAGACACAAGTGGCACTGAGGTTTAAGTGGTAGGGCACGAATCTTGAGCTCAGAGACAATGTCCAGGACCAGAGTTCAAGCCCTAGGACAAACCAGTAAAACAAATACAGAAATAAAAACGAACCCCAAACCTAGCATTTTTATCATTGTATACAGAGGCACGTAATTAAGGAAATTTCTTCCTGTGTTACATATAGATAGAAGAAACAAGTTATCACACAATTATTCTCTTCATACCATGTTATACCACACCCTCAAAAAATTGCTCTTTTTCTAAATTTATAAATAATATAATCCGTTTGTTGGCAACTCTGTCTACATTATTCACATTATCATTTGATACATGAACAGTTGGAATTATCTGTTAACTAAGTTCTAACTTTCTTGAAAGAATATTCTAGGCAAATAGAATGTTAGAATAATTTGTGAATTTGTCAATTAAACCCTCTACTTAAAAAGAATTTTGTAGTATCATATAGAATATGGAATTACAAACAAAAACAAAATACTTATTTTGAAAATAAATTCTAATTTAGCAAGGTCCACAAAGTCCTATATTTGACAAAGTTTTCTATTTCTCCAGGCTTAAGTTTTGTAAACCTTTATAATTTCTTTGGAAACCAGCAGAAGGATGCTTACTTACTTTTTCAAATTTTGGATGGGAATCATGAGCTACTTTGCATCTAGGAATGTTCTGTAATGAAGACAGCATTTAAAACACAATTGAGGATTATATATGAGTTGCATTTCAATAGGAAACTTGACTTCTCAAAACATAATGACAAAATTAGCCCAAACTTACAACTGTGTATTCCTTTCTTGTTATTTGGTTTGTATTATTGAGACAAAATTTTACTACCTGGTCCAGGGAAGGTATCACTATGTAATTCCACTCAATAATATCCTGTCTTATTCTGAGTGCAACAATTCCAGGCCTGTATCACATTGCCCTGCCATAGTTTGTTGGTTTATTAAAATCTAGAAATTAAGCAATTCTCAACTTCTATGAAGATCTTATCCATACAATGACTGCCAAGACTATTTATGTACTATTTTCAAAGATGTTCTAACATTTGACACAAGATATGAACATTTTCAGATGCACCTGCTGTGGACTCTGATTCATTCCTCCATGGATCTGATCCCTTTAATAATGATATACTTGACTTTCTTACTACCTCTGGTCCCTAACTAAGCAATAATCTTAAACTTTTTTGAAGATAGTTCACTTGAGGACTTTCTAATACTTTCTAATAATAAAATTTATCACCTGATTCTAGTCTTACTCAGGACATATTTTCTATTGTTTCTAACTTTCTTATATATTCTGACCGTTTTTATTTGTGTATTTGTGTGTGCACAAATAAGTGCCTCTGTGTGTATGTGTATATTTGTATGTATGTATGCAAAAGCCTCAAGGTCTTATCCAGCAATCTTTATCATGACTGTTATTCCATCACTTGAACCATTCTTCCAATGCAACTTTATCTGGTTAATTATTGATAGTGTCTCAAAGACTGTTCTGCCCATGATGGATGCAAACTGAACTACCCAGACCCCTTTAAATTCTTAGGTCTATTTTTCTAGAAGTATCTACTTTTAAACTACAAACATTTAAGTTTAAGTGGTAGCCCAGATTTTTAACTCAAGAATTCACATACACATTACATACACATTACATATCCTGAGTGTATACTGTTAGAAATGTGATCTTAAGCTGGGTGGTGGTGAGATCTGAGGATTGAGATTCAAAGCCAGCCCCAGTAGGAAAGTCCTTGAGACCCTTTTCTCCAATTAACTACCAGAAAACTGGAAGGGGCACTGTCGCTCAAGTGGTAGAGCACTAGCCTGGAGCTGAAAAGCAGAGGGACAGCACCCAGGGTTCACGTGCCACAACCAACAAAAACATAAAATATATAAGAAAAGGTATGGCTAGTGTAATCCCTGCTCTCTCAAGATGGACTTTTTTTTTCCAGTTAAGTCCATTCTCCTACATCTGACTTGAATGGAACCAGAATCATTCTTCCATTCTACTTTTTACAAATTTTCATGTTTAGCAAGGGTGATTTAAAAGGGAGTGGCCTCATATTCATGTTCAACTTGGGAGTAATGCTTTCTCTATGACACTTCTATAAATCTACATACTGGACTTGGCTTTATTGTTTCAATGTTGTCTTTTTTGTAGAGTCTTCTATATTGTATTGAACACTAAAACACAGAAATCCTCTTTCTCCTATTATTGCTAATTTTTCTCTTACTGTTAACTCATGTACACTTGGGAAATAATGCACTACATATACACTCACAAAAAATGATCTGAGAACTTTTTTCCCATTTAAAATTCACCTTAATTTATGGAGCACTTATGAAGTTTGAACTCAATGTACTCTTGGATAATGTATTTATAAGGAATTTAAAATTTATATTTTCTCTTTACTAAGTTGTCTCTGGAACACTTGCTACCACATGTCCAAAGATTTCCTTGTGCTATTTCAATGAAGACAGAAAACATTCATTATACCTCAAGCACCATCATTGATTGTTACTGGAAGTAACTATTACTGGATGTGGAAACTGATCACAGGAATGGAATTGAACATAGAGGAATGACAAAGTTCAACTTAACTTGTGCTTACCTTTTTACTGTACAAAAAAAGAATCCAAGGCCTGAAGGAAACTCTGTCCCTGACTTTTTTGAGTGTGTTCCTTCCTCATATAAAACTTGTCTGTAAACTTCTGGTTGAGAGTATTACAAAAGGAAATAATGTGCCATTTGAGGGCAAGCATAGAACAAAAGGAAATAACGTTGTTTTAAAAGTGTTCTACTGCAAATAAACAAAGACATGGGGGTTTTAAAGTGTTTTATGGATGGATATTTCATGCCTGAGATGATTCCTCTGTTGCAGGAGTCAGTTATCCATTCCTTTACTCTGGTCCTGATTACTCCATAGCAATAAGGATTACAAAAAAGCTAGGTCCAGTGAGTATAATGAGCAATAGCAGGCTCTTCTAAGACCAGTACTCCTTTAAGGAGGGTCCTAAAGAAAGACCTGGGGTTTTTTGTTTGCTTGTTTGTTTAGTTGTGCTGGTTCTGGGGCTTGAACCCAGATGCTGGACCGTGTCCCTGAACAATTGTCTTCCTGCTCACCTGCCCCTAAAGCTAGTACTCTACTGCTTGAGCCAAAACCCCACTTCTGGCCTTTCTTGTGTTTAAGATAAGAGTTTGACAGACACTCCTGCCTGGGTTGGCTTTGAACTGAGATAGTAAAAAGCCAAGTGACATCAACTGTATCAAGACTTCTGTTTTGAACCAAGAAATAGTAGGTGAAGTTTATTCTAAAGCTAATATTTGACAATTTTTAAAAGAAGAGAATATGTCCAGCTAAGAAGCCATAATTTAAATAACTCAGGAAAAGTAGGTGTACTGAATCATTTTGGAATTTTTTTCTGATTTGAAGATTACTGTTGACCTTGTTGTTCCTTTTGGGGCAACTTAAAGTCATATTTGCACTTTTTGTCGGTCATGGGGCTTGAACTCTGATCCTGGGCACTGTCCCTCAGCTATTCAGCTCAAGTTCAGAGCTCTACCACTTTAGATACAGCACAACTTCTGGGTTTCTAGTGGCTAATTGAAGATGAGTCTCACAGACTTTCCTGACCAGGATGGCTTTGAACCATAATCCTCTGGTCTCAACCTCCTGAGTGGCTAGGATTACAGACGTGACCCACCACCACTCAGCTCATATTTCCATTTAGTGCACTTAATGACACTATGTAGACAAAGAATGGTAATTTGAATCAAATGATGACCTTGCAGCTTTTCAGAAAAATTGAGGTAGCAATAAATAACTCCTCCTTTTCCATGTTGTTACATTAATGACTCATGAGCTATGGAACCTTTACATTAGTATCGTCTTCCATCTGTGTAGGTATATGTAGTATCAGGAAGTGTTCATAGAGAAATAGAGAAAGACAGAATTTTAGAAAGCAACAGAGATCAGGTATGAAAAAACTGCGTAGAAGGAGATACATTTATCACACAGAGATTAAGAACTAGCACAAGATTGAGAATGCTAAAGGCAATAAGGAATAATCCTACTTGATAAGTAGTTCTTCAATAACCAAAAATGGTTCCCTAGAACGGTTTCTGGTATACCTTAGTTACAATCATTTGTTCCTTCCATCTGGAGTTAGTCCTTCTCTTGTCACAACTGTTAATTAGCCTCTTCCTTTTTGGTGCCATGACTGACCAAAAAGGTTTCCAAATGTGATTTGGACTACTCTTCTCATTGTTATTAGCAGTGACCACTCAAAAGTGTAGAATCTTTGAATTTTCAGAATTAAACTTCATTTGACATATAAGCACATTCCTGGCATTAATTTCTGTGACCTATTGAACAAAACTTTTTGTCAACACAGTATACTAATGTAGGTAAAGTACATGAATGAGGTACTATTGTCAGGTATCAGTATGGAAGGAGCAATTATATATTCCAAGTATGGCTTACTTTGCATTTACTAACTGTTTGGTTTTTTGCCAGTCCTGTAGTTCTGGGGCTTAAACTCAAAGCTAGGTAATTATTCCTGTGCTTCTTTTATTTTTCTCAAGGTTAGCACTCTACCACTTGAGGCATAGCACCACTTCCAGTGTTTCTTTTTCTGTTTATGTGGTACTGAGGAATTGAACCCAGGTTTTCATGCAGCTAGGCAATCACTGTACCATGAAGCCACATGCCTAGAGCCTTAAATGACTTTATTAAGATGGTATTACAGGGCTGGGAAGGTGGCTCAGTGGTAGAGCACTTGCCTTGCATGCGTGAGGCCCTGGGTTCGATTCTTCAGCACCACATAAGCAAAAAGAAAAAAGCCAGAAGTGGTGCTGTAGCTCAAGTGGTAGAGCACTAGCCTTGAGCTGAAGAGCTGAGGGACAGTGCCCAGGCCCAGAGTTCAGGCCCCACGACCGGAACTCCCCCACCCCTTGCAAAAAAAGATGGTATTACATTTTCATTCCATAATTATGTATCATATTTTTGGCCTGGTGCTAGAAAAGGACATAGAAAATAATACTAACTAAATAATAATTGTCACTGTCTAGCCAGGGCACAGGGAGGCTTACCTCATGGAGCTGGTTCAACAGGCTGACCCCCAGCCTACCTCCAGAATGAGATGGCCACCTTGGGTTCCAGCCACATGGGGACTCTGGGCCACCTCTTCCAGCACCCATTCAACCAGTTCCTGTGTGTGAGAGAGAGAAAGTCAGAATTACATTTAAGCCGGTGCTGGTGGCTCAGGACTATAATCCTAACTAAACAGGAGGCTGAGATATGACAAACATGGTTCATAGCCAGCCGGGGAAGGAACATCCATGAGACCCTTAGCTCCAAAGAACCACCAGAAAACAGGAAGTGGCACTGTGGCTCAAGTGGTAGAGCTCTAGCCTTGAGCTGAGGAGCTTGGGAGTAACACCCAGGTGCAGAGTTCAAGTCCCACGACTGACAAGAAGTGGACTGAATAGGTCATGAGTTGGTCACCTGGCTTCTCCAGGCCTCGTCTTCCTTAGCTGCAAAACTGAACACAGTGAAGGATCCCCTCCCTCATGGGAATAGGGTAAGGATGAAAGAGAGCCATGTTCTGTTTCATAATCCCATAACTGTCTCATGACTAATAACAGGCCCCATCTGAGCCTTTTCTGGGTTATCTTCCTGTTATATGTTCAGAGAATTGGCGAGAACCATATCTGACAGCCTCTCCCTCTGTGCCTGGACCTGCTCAAGAGATCCCTCTGTATTAATCCCTTGATTTCTCACAACTGTCCCATGAGGAGACTGAGGTCCAATGGTGGAGGCCCAACCCAAAGCTTTACCTGTGGTCAAGGATCGGTTGCTGTAGACTGAGAGTTTGGGACAATCATGTAAGCATCAGCTTAGACTGAGCATGGCACTATATGTCTACCATCCCAACTACAGACAACCACTCCTGGTGGTGCATGCCTCTCATAGATAGGAAGACCGTGATCCAGCCCAGCCTGATCACAAATTGAGTCTCTATCTCAGAAATGCCCAAAACAGAAAGGCATGGTAGAAAACCTGACTGACAAGCCTGACTTGAGTTCAAACCCTAATATACCAAAAAGAATCAGAGGTCTGGTGCCAGAGGCTCATGCCTACAATCCTAACTACTCAGGTGGCTGAGATCTGAAGATCACAGCACAAGATTTAAAATAGGATTGGCCTTGCAAAGGTCATGATGAGAAAACCTGGAGTCTGACCTATGCTGTTGCACTCCATACTAGCAGGGCTCAAATCTTTGCTAAGTGCTGACCACACTCTCTGTCCCCCTAGGAAGCCACCCCTGTGGGCCACACTCCCAGGTCCTCCCAAGCTCCCACTGACACTAACCAGGCCCAAGAGAGTACACAGATCCAGGACACAGAGATCCCTTGTTCTTATAATTTAACAATGTTGGGTCCACTTCAAGCCTCTCACTATTCCAGGCCCCCAGACCTCAGCTGTGAAGCCCATTCACCCCCCCCCCCCCAAAGATAGCAGGCAGAAGTTACCAAAGGACCCAGCTTCCTTGTTTCAACCCACTTCTACACACACACACACACACACACACACACACACACACACACACACACACACATTCAGACCAGTGACAGAAGACTCGTCCATGCTGCACCTGCAATTTTCCAAATGATCACACATCTGAGCACAGTCAGGCTGTACAAGGAGGAAGATGATCTCTCTCTCTCTCTCTTTCCCTCTCCCCTCTCTCCTCTCTCTCTAGCTCTCTCATGCACGCGCGTGCGTGCGCACACACACACACACACACACACACACATATACACACACAGACAGACTCAGAGCAGTGCTTCTCCAGAGTTTGTTGGTTCTTCATTTAGTACAATGTGCAAGCTGGAGCACCGGGTTCCCTTGGAAGAATCAGGGGCTTCCACTCAAGAACACCGTTCTAATGACTCAGCACCACCCTGCCTCTCCTTTTCTCCAGGGCCAGAACATTGACACCCCATTCACAAAACCCTAGGCCAGGAAGCTGGGTAAAGGTGTCCTGAGACAGGTTGCTCCTCAGAGCCAGGAGACAAAACAAGCACAGAGTCATGGTGTACCCAAATGAGTGTCTTACCTGAGGTGGGGGCAGTGTTGGGGAAATGGATGGGGTCCTAAAGTCTACATATATGGACTTACTCCCTACTTCCAGCATATATGCTTCTGGGCCACTTGGCGGATTCTTGGGAAGGACAAGGAGACCAGATGGACTGGGACCACCAGAAGAAGCTGGCAGAGCTGGGAAATGTGATCACCCTGTGAGAACTGTTGACAACTGAGGAAAGGAGCAGGCTGGGTGTATGTGTGTGTGTTGGGTGGTGTTCCTCCCAGATAATCACCTTCTATCTGACCCCCAGCACCCTCACCTCCCAACTGGGCTTTAATTGTATCCTCTTCAGGTGAAAGCATGACTGAGCACAGAGGACAAGGGCTCACACAGCAAGGAAGACCTATCTTCTGCACCCAACACCCCCCACCAGCAGCAAAAAGGAAAAGACCCTATAAAGCAGGTGTGGAGGTGCTGTTCCCCACCTCTGACTAAAGCCACCATGTTCCCACCAGGGAGAGGAAGGGTGCAGATGAGTGGCTATGTTGCTCCCAATGGTCCAGGCCAGGGGCCCTGTGGTGCCTCCTCCTTACCCATCTCTGCATCTCCCCATTTCCTGGGACATTGACTGCTACGGATGGGTTTGGAATCCCCTGGTCGACACCCCCCTCCCACCCCTGGGACACATTTGTGGCAGAGTCTGGGCTGGAGTATAAGGCACAGATGAGGTGGGTGTCTGGGTCGGAAGGGGAGGGGATAGATGGTGCAGGGGTCAAAGGGTACAAGCCTGGGAGGTGGACACTCATGTGCTGCTGGGAGAAGCTGTTGGCTGCGGCTCCAGGTGGGTCTAGCAGTGACAGCAGTGGCAAGGCAAACACTCAGGCCTGGAGCAGAGGACCCGGGACCTCACCAGGTCGTGACCACAAGCCGGCCTGGTGCTTGCCATCACCTGAGGACTCCGAGAGGCACTGTGGGTCCAAGCAGGCAGTGTCAGGTTTGAAACATGGCACTGGGCAGAATGGGGAAGGGGGCTAGGGCATGGGCGGGGCATGGCAGAGCTGAGCCAGGCCTCTCCTCCTAAGCCTTGAGTCTCTTGCTCACCACTCAGCCACCTCTACCTTCCTCAACTGCGGGTAATGGTGTAAACCAACAGAGGGAATCCCGGTGCTACCTAGCAGCATGGAATATAGGTGTGGCCACAATTCTTATATCACATTGGTCAGAAAAAAACATGAAAGCATGGGGGTGTGGCCAGAATCCTGTGATGCAGGCAGCATGGGTGGAGTCAAGATGACAGTGGCTCCCACAGCCCTTTTCCCAGGGAACTCTGTCCAATTCAGTTGGAGACAAGAGGGTGACCTGCTTTAGCTGGATGGCTGCACAGATTGTTGTGTATGACTGTTTGTTGCCAGTCTGGACCTTGAACTCAGGATCTGGGCACAGTCTGTGAACTTCTTTTGCTCAAGACTAGCCCTCCACCACTGGAGCCACTCAGCTTTACTTCTGACATTGTTGGCACTGAATTTGGGTCTCAAGGACTTTCCTGCCTAGGGTGACTTTGACCATGATCCTCCTATCACAGCCTTGTAAGTATCCAGGAGGACTGCTGAGAGCCAATGGTGCCTGCCTAATCATTGGTCTTGCTGATGTTCTTGCACAGACTGGTGAGTTCCCTATCCTTGGGTTTAAGTGGCGGGAGCTGCAGTCCACAGTTCAAATCCTGGTCCTTCGACCTCCAAATATCAGGAGATCCTAAGAAACTCGTTCCTATCCATTTGATTTCCAATGGAATGTGATGTATGGCATGATTGAACGAGCAGTTCTTGAATGATTCTAGGATAAAATTACACACAATTATAGGACACTGATCGATTTTAGTTAATACTTTATCATTTAAACAATCACATACATTAAATGGAGGCATAATGAAATACCTAAAATTGGGCTTCACATAGTATAAAGGTGCAATTTTTTCTGCCAGGATTGGGATTGGAACTCATTGTCTGGGTAATTCTGTTTCACTGTGTGGAAAGGAGAAGCTCACCTCCTTGAAGTCAAGAAATTCAAGTTTGTTCCTTACGCCTGAATTCAATCTCCAGCACTAGAAAACATGCTATTCATATACATTTGAAATATTTGATTTCTATTTATATACATATGTTGACTCCATATTGAATTCAGTGTAGTTACTCGTTTTATATTTTGTTTTATTCATGTATTGACTGTTTATTTTATTAACTATTATGACACATAGAATATTGATTACATTGATTACATAGGATATAAATCTGTTTATGTATTCCACATCATAACGGACAATCCGGACATTCACAGAAAAGGAAAACGTGTCACTATCAGCTTCTTACTCCAAGATTCATTGTTTGGAAGTGCTGACATCTGAAACCATGGCCTACAAGGCAAAATTAATGAATGCATGAGTGTCAGCATGCCATCCATGGCAAATTGAACTGACAGGCAGTTCCCACAACTTGAGATTGAGCCCCATGGGTTGAAAAAATAAGAACAGATTGACATGCAGATGGCAGTACACTAGTAAATATATATCTTTATAGAGTGCCAGAGATGTCTATATATTCAGTTATATAGACTACATTCTTACCAAGTCTTGGGTATTTTTTATGCCTCCATGTAACTAATGTTATTGTTTTCATCCTTAAAAAATTATTATCTAAATCAGTGTCCTGAAGTTATTGCATTACTGTATGTAATAGTATTCTTTTAATGCTTCATAAATATTAAACAAAATCACTCACCCTCCTGAAATCATGCTGTCTAATTATATAGGAGCATCATTCACGATCAATTCATTTAACCATGACATTGATAAGACTCCATTGTTAATTCTATGGGTGGGAACGAGTCTCTTAGTATCTCCTGACATTGGTAGGTGTCAGGATGGGGATTTGAAATCAGGGCCTATGTTTCCACGTGGTCTTATGGCTACGCTGATAGTCTGCAAGCCTTCAGCAATGCAAGGTGAAGTACCTTTTGCAACAGTGGCATTCAGACCCAGGAGGGTCACCTCACAAAGGAAGAAAACGTAAAAAGACCATTTTGTCACATTTTTTCTGTGCAATTCTTTCCCCACAAAACCTAGGGATCTAGGATCCCAGGATCAGCTGTGGGTCCAGTTGCTTTACCTCAGCCTATGGTGATCAAAGCTGAGGCAGTTTCCATGACCTGAGTTCAAGCCCCGTTCTGGAAAAAAAATTAGCTCCCTGGCTTCCAATTCACACCAGTTATTCTGCCAGACTTTGGATTTGAACTCAGGGTCTGCGTGAATCTGCAGTACTGTAGATGAAGGGGAATTTCATCGTACTTGAAGATTCGAAAGTCAGGCCTGTTCACTAGACCTGAATTCAAGCCCCAGCCTTGGAAAACATACTATTTACATAGATTGTAAGATAGGATTTGTTATTACCTATAGATGTTCAGTCCATACATGTTTGGTGTGGTTGTTACCTGGATTTATTGTTTTATTCATTTATTTACTATTGATTTTACTATGATGACACCTATTCCGTTTATTACATTGATGACATCCTATCACATGGCATCAAGATTTGTAGACCTGTTCTCCATCATGCCTGACACCCAGGACTCTCAGAGAAAAAGAAAACAAGTTTCATACTCAGCTTCTTACTCCACGATTCCATTGTTGGTAGTTCAGGACCAATTGGCAAATAGGTCAAGGTGAACACACCAGTCTGTCAACAACTAAGGAGACAGGCCATTCCCAGGATATGACATTGATCCCCAGAGTGGGCCATGATAGTCATAAATTCATTATTTAAACATAGTATCTATATTGACATACATGTGTGGACAGCATCTTGCGTTTGGTGTACCTCTTCTCTTTATTTTCTGTCTTATCCATGGAAGTATTGTGTATTTTACTGAGGATGATGACAGATATAACAGTGCCTACATGGATGACAACCTATTGCCATGGCTATAGGTTTTCCTATGCATTCTCCATCCTAGCTGAGACCCAGGACCTTCATAAGACAGGAAAATAGGTCAACTGATTGGCTTCTCACATCAGGATTCATATTTTGGCAGTGTTGGGATTTGAACTCCGAGCCTATCAGGGCAAATTGGGGAAAGGGTCAAGGTGAGGACAAAGGTCTGTGAGCAGGATTACCCTCAATACCCTCCAAGTATGGTGGCTGAATTCAAGCCTCGGGTCTGGAAAACATACTTTTTATATACATTTTAAAGACAGTATTTATACTTCCATACAGTTGTTCAGTCCATATCATGTTTGGTGTTGTAGGATTTATACTTCCACGTAGATGTTCAGTCCATACCATGTTTTGTTTGGTTATTTTATTTCTTGTTTTATTCATTTATTTACCATTTATTAAATTGACTCTGATGATACCTATACCATTTATTACATTGTTTATATCCTATCACATAGCATCTAGATTTTATAGATGTGTTCTCCATTATTCCTGACACCCAGGTCTCTCCCTGAAAAGGAAAACATGTGTCACACTTGGCTTCTTACTTCAAGAATATATTTTGGCAGTGCTAAGATCCGAACTCAGGGCCTAGAAGGCCCAATTCATGAATGAGTGAGTGTGAACATGGCAGCCTCTACCCAATGTAGCTGTCAGGTGTTTCCTAGGTGCTGAGATCGAGCCCCAGGTTTGGCCAAAACAGCGATACATGGATAGGCAGACCGTGATATACAAATAAATATATATTGTTAAAGAGTGCCAGAGCCGTCTATCTATGCTTGAATGACATCTACTACATTCCTACCAACTCTTAGGTATTTAATATACTGTCATTGAAGTAATATTATTCTTTTCATGCTTAATAAACTATTAATTAAGATCAATCAGCATCCTAGGATTACTGCATCCAATTTTAGACTAGACCGATGCATGAACTACTCTTTCAGTCGGTATTTCTATGCATAGGAATGAGTCTCTGGTGATCTTGCGCCATTGGTAGGTGTCAGGACAAGGATTTGAGCTCTGGGCCTATGTTGACAGGTTGGGCTATGGCTTCCCTGATAGCCTGCCAGCCTTCAGCAATGGCCGGTCAGGTCCACTTTGCATCTGTAGAACCAGGATGGTAACCCTGCAAAGAACTTCAAGATAAGTAATCAAATGTTTTTTTTTTTTTCTTTCATGCAATTGTTTCTAACATATTTATAAGATGATTTCTTTATTGCTTTGTATGTCCCTCCCCCACAGTAAAACCCTTGCTTTCACTTTATTTGATGTTGGTATAATTTGTGGAGGGGAAGGGAAAAAAAACAAATTGTTTAAATAGGGATACAGGTGGACCCATAGCAACAATGAAATGTACAAGTCATTATGTAGAAATCAAACTTTACAACTTTGGTGGGGGGTGGGCGGGGGGGTGGTAATGGAAGGGATGTGAAGAGGAAACAAAGGGGAGGCAACAATGCTTGATAAGAAATGTACTCGTTATCTTGCCCATGTAATTGTAACCCCTCTGTATGGTATTTTCATAATAAAAAGAAAAAAAATCATAAAACCCCCAGCCCTCTGCAGCTCACTACTTTTTGTGCTTTCCCGCTTTTTTTTTTTTTTCTTCCTGCAAGCCCTCTTGGCCTAGGATCCCAGGATTGGCTATTGGTCCAGAGGCTGCATCCCAGCCTAGCGAGATCAAGGCTTAGGCAGAGTTGCCACAATCTGAGTTCAAGCCCATGGTTGGCAAAAGAAAAAGAATGAATAAATAAATAAATAAGTAAATAAATAAATAACTACATTATTTAACGAAAATAAAAAAGAAATAAAGCTCTCTTGTTTGTAATTTCTGCCAGTTTTCTTTCCTAGCCTGGGATTTGAACTCAAGTTCTTGGTAAATCTGCAGCAATGTGAGGGAAGGTGAAGAGTTGCCACTACTTGAGTTCAAACCCCGTGTCAAGCAAAAAAAAAAAAAAAAAAATTAAGTCACTGACCTCGGAAGGGGGAGGTAGTTGTGGAGATGGGAGAGAAAGGATGGTAGGGGGAAAACAAAGGACGAGTCAACAATGCTCAATAGGAAATGTACTCATTACCTTGCTCAAAAAACTGTAACCCCCTGTACATCATTATTACAATAAAAAACATATAAAAGAAACAATGTAGAGCTCACAGAAGCACTTTGGGGGGTAAGGGAAAGATGTCTAAATAGCTGTACAAAATTCTACACTGCTTTTGTTTAATGTTCAGTATGGAACTGAATAAACATAACTGTTTTCATTTAAAAAATTAAGTCACTATCATGGAACTTGGGCCAGTGTTTCTGACATTGCTGGGATTTGATCTTACCGTCCAGATAACTCTTTTACACCATGGGTGAAGGCAAAGCTCACTGTCATTGAGGAAAAGAAATTCAGGCTAGAGTTCCCAGGGCCTGCATTAAGGCCCTGCAATGGAAAAAATGTTTATATACATGTACAATATATGATATATACTTACATATGTATGTTTATTACACATTAGGATTATTGTTACTGATTTTGTATTTATTTTATTTTTATTTCATTCATTTATTCATTGTTTATTGTATTTAGTACTATTACACACATAATATTTATTACATTTTGTACATCTATTATAAAATTGTACACAAAATTTAGGACATTGACTCATTTTTCATTAATACTTTATTAAGTGTCGGAACATGATACATAATTAAATGGAGGCATCTTTCACAGTCATCACAAGTTTAGAGTCTGTCCCCAGAATGGGTTTTTCTTATTCATCTTTGGACAACATCCTATAGGGTTTTCTTTAGATGATTTATACTCAGAAGCCTTTTCTTGAAGATAGGCAATTTGAGGGATAAAATAGTAAGAGTGAGGTTGGGAATGTGGCTTAGAGGTGAAGATCTCACTCAGCATGCATGAATGCTAGTTTTTGAATCCTCAATGCTACATATTCAGAAAATGCCAGAAGCAGTTGAGTGACTCAAGTGGTAGAGTGCTAGGCTGGAGAAAAAGAAGCTCAGAGACCGTGCTCAGGCCCTACTTTCAAGACCCAGTGCTGGCAAAAACAATAGGTCAGATGCCGGTGGCTCACACCTGAAACACTAGCTTTTCAAGAGGCTGAGATCTGAAGACCACAGTTCAAAAACAGCCTAGGCAAAGAAAGTCTGTTAGACTCTGATATCCAATGAACCACCAAAAGACCCCACCTGGCGCTGTGGCTCAAGTGGTATAGTGTTTACCTTGAGCTGAAGGGCTCAGGGATAGTGCCCAGCTTCAGTTCGAGACACAAAACTGGAAAAAAGTGAGGGTTAATCAAAGTACTTTTCTTATTTGCTAATTAGGAGAACATTTTCTGGAAAATGAATGTTGATGTACACAAGAATTGGAGTCAGAACTAAAGGTTCAAGTGTAGCAGCTCCATAACACCAGCTTCTCAGACTGTAGCATTATAGCCTTGTGTCCTACAGGGTTCAGAAAGGTCCAATGTTGAAAGGCTTAATATGCTCCCCAAGTCCTTTGTGATGTGCAGTTAACTTGTATTTTCAATGTCATCATTGTTCTGAACCTAGCAGAGCACCAGAAGCTCACACCCATCACCCTAGCTCAGGAGGCTGAGGTGTCAGGATCACAGCATGAAGCCAGCCAGGGAAGAAAAGTCTATGACACTCTGACTTCCACTTCACCACAGATAAAGCAGAAAAGGGCTCATGTGGCAGAGTGCTAGCCTTGAGCCCAAGAAGCCCAGGGACAGAGCCTAGACCCACAATTCAAGCCCCAATACCTGCAAAACATTTAAAGCAAAGGACAGAAAAGAGCAAAAAGCCAGTAACTCCCTTTGGTTTTGATCAATCTATTTCTATCTTGGAAGCTCCTGAGGAGCTAGCAGGATAAGCACCAAACTAGGACATGGACTACGAGTGGAGACTGAGTTTCACGGTCAAGTGTAGTAGATCCATCTGCCCCACCACACAGGAGAAGATTGTAATCATATTGTGTCCTACAGTGGGCTTCTGAAAGGTCACATGTTCAAGAGCTTCCTAGGTTTCCCTTGGTGATGAGAATTTACTTGCATTCTAAATGTTCTTAGAGTTCTCGAGCTATAGAAGAAGGAAAGAAACATTATTGACCCATCCTGGGTTCAAATGAAGTTCTCAGAATCCAAGCCCTAGCCCTGTTAGCAGGAAGAATTCCAGTGTCACAGTGTATTTGTAGGATAGAGAACAGTTGCAAAAGCAACCTAGGTGAAGAGGCCTAGACCTGAAGGATTAGGAGGCAGAATGTACACACTCTACAGGGAAGTGAGCTGCAAAATCACTTCATTCATTCCAGGCATGACCAGCAATGAGGTGAAACCTGAAACGTTTGCTAGATTTACACCAGGGTCAGGCTTTTCTCAGCCTTTTCAAACAATTAACCTTCCTCCCTCAGGTGAAGGGAGCCTCAGACTATTTTAAGTTAACAATAGCCAGTTTAGTGGAGAAGAGGGGAGGAACAGAGTAAAAAAAAATACTGCTCTCTGGTCTTAGGGAGTGGGTTTTTGATTCTCTGTCTGTCAGATTTGAAGGCTGTTCTTAGCTTTCATTCTCCTCCTCATTAATGCAAATCCCCAGTCGAAGGAGAGAGGCAGGGCCCTTTCTCTTCTGTCTCCAGGCACCTGGGTTAGAACCTGGCTCTACTCTCTTGGCTCTGGGGCCTCTGGCTGGTGAGAAGTGGGACAGAGACCTTCTTTCTGCTCTATGGTTGTGTGAAGGCAATGCTGGTAGCCTGGCACATTGCAGAAGGCCTCACCATTGGAAAGTTTTCCCTTCATTCCTCCTGACTTGCAAGACCAGATACAGATACATCTATTATCTATGTATCTATCTATGTATCTATCTAGGTATCTATCTAGGTATCTATCTAGGTATCTATGTATCTATGTATGTATCTATCTATCTATCTGTCTGTCTGTCTGTCTGTCTGCCTGTCTGTCTGTCTGTCTGCCTGTCTGTCTATCTATCTATCTATCTATCTGTCTATCTATCTATCTATCTATCTATCTATCTATCTATCTATCTATCTATCTATCTATCATCTATCTATCTATCTATCTATCTATCTATCTATCTATCTACCTACCTACCTACCTACCTACCTACCTACCTACCTACCTACCTAGCTAGCTAGCTAGCTAGCTAGCTAGCTATTATCTCTGTGCCAGTTCTTGGGTTGATCTCAAGGCCTGGGTACTGTCTCTAGCACTCTGCTACTTGAATCACAGCACCAATTTTGGATTTTTCTGTGTATGTGCTACTGAGCAAACGAAACCAGGGCTTCTTGCATGCTAGGCAAGCACTCTTTCACTAATCCACATTCCCAACTCCCTCATCTTTTTCTTAATTTTAGTTTTTACATAAGTATGCCACCATTTTATGTCCCCAAGTTTAATTTTCTGAATACCGGTTATTTCTATGAACCTTGATCGTCTCTTCCCCTGCCTGATTTGTGACTGTTCCTGCATTGACCTCAGAATAAAATGTAAATAAAGGCTCCTGAGAGATTAAGTGCGCATTATATAACACTGGAAAAGAAAAGCCATAGGCCTGAAATGAAGAGAATGATGCAGTATGCACAATGAGCGTATCTGAAAAATAAATCTGTAAATAAAAGCAGCAGAAGCATTGCATATGGTCTGTGGCACTCAGGGAGGTTATATACACACATGAGTAGGTAGGGCACTGATACATAAGTTGGCCATCTCTTTCCGAATTTATTGTGGTTATCCCAAGGCTTAAACTCATGGCCCAATGTATTCCTGAGCTTTTTGGCTCAAGGCTTAGGCTCTATCACCGCCACAGTTCCACTTTCAGCTATCTGGTCGTTAATTGGACATAAGCCCCTCCCAGGCTTTCCTGCCCGGGCTGGTCTGTATCTCCTGCTCAGCCTTCTCTCTCAAAGTTGGAGCTGTAACCTCTGGGCCACTGCTCCACTTCTGGTTTTCTGGTGGTTTATTGGAGGTAAGAGGATCACAGACTTTCCTCAGGCTGGCTTTGAATGGCGATCTCCTGACTAGGATTCAAGTGGATTTCCTCAGGGATTTACCAAGGAGCTGCTCCACACAAACCTTTAGTCTAAATCTTGAGAGGCACTAGAGGAAAACAGAAATATCAAGATGCTTATAGTTTGTTCTAGATAATTAAGGTTGAAGACACAATACACTCATAATTATTAGGTCATTTTATAAGCAAAAGGAGCAATGCAGACAGTATGAAGATTGCTCCAGCTTTCAGTCCTCTCATCCTGAGACAGTAAATTCACTGCAGCTCAACGCTAAGTGAAAGAACTGGCAGGTCCTATGGACATTTGCTCCCAAATCCTGTGACACTTATTTCTCACTTTTGACTTCAAACCGGTGACCAGAGGAGAAGATGAGGAGACAATATCCTTGTCAGAGAAAGCAGCTATAAAGAACATTAGGTAGTTTACTTATAAATTCAAACCATTGGAATGACCCTGTTAAAAAGACAGATTGTCCAGAGTAAAAAATGAAGAAAACAAAGGCAGCTGCCAGTAGCTGCTGACTTTAATCCCAGCTCCTAAGGAGGCTGAGATATAGAGAACCTTAGTTTGAATCCAGCCAGTGTAGGAAAGTTCATGGCAACGTTATATCAAAGAGATCAGAGAAAAAACCAGAAGTGGGGCTGTGACTCAAGGCTAATGCACTACCCCTGAGCAAAAGGAGCTCAGGGACAATGCCTAGGCTCATAGTCCAACTCCAGGACCTGTCCCCCCCCACACAAAAGCATGTAGCTCTAAGTCTTTGTGTATGGATGGATGTATTCCTATGGATGAATCTCCAGAGTAGCTATGATGAATGGCACCAAAGGAGAAAATGTGTTTTCAATACAATGATTTCATAGCACAGAGAGGTTTTTCAAGACATTGCATGTTCCAGGGCTCCCCTCACTATTCCCAGTGTAGCCTGAGGGTTTCTCTGCATCCCAGGACTGCTGGAAGAAGTTTCTCTCATTGTCTGGAGAGGCATACAAAAGGAATCACTCCTGTACATCTGTGTAACAAACAACTCCGTCTGCACCAATTAGTGAAGATGAGTGTGGGTAGGCTCTGAAAGTCAGGAGAAAAAGGACTCTTTGTACCTCAAGCTATCTCTCTCCGCAGTGCTCTGTTTTGACAGGAAGTCTCCACTTGTGCTACCTCCCGTGCAGGCCAAGTTCCCTGCACTCATGCTGTCTTTGTTAGACTATATTCCAGTGTTGAAACAAACTGCTATAATTAATTCAAGAGTCCTTCTGGCAGACAACTAAGGAGCTGAACCTAATGAAAAGATTCCTACTTGGCAATGGTGCCTCCCTTGGTTTCAGGAAGCTTGTTAAATCTAAGCACATGCAAAATCACAATGCTTCCTATCATCTACAGCTGGTGAAGCTCATCAGATTTTGAAATCTTTAACCTCTCCTAGTGGCTCCCTGGGTGGCTAGGTTTCAGGGTTGAACACAGGGCCAGGATGATGACCGTGACCTCAGAGCACAAGCCCAGTGCTTTACCATTTTTTGTCACAACTTCACTTCTGTTCTCTCTCTCTCTCTCTCTCTCTCTCTCTCTCTCTCTCTCTCTCTCTCTCTCTCTCTCTCTCTCTCTCTCTGTGTGTGTGTGTGTGTGTGTGTGTGTGTGTGTGCATACACCAGTCGTGGAGCTTGAACTCAGGACCTGAGTACTGTACCTGAGTTTCTCCTGTACAAGGATAGCATTCTACCACTTGTGCCACAGAACCACTTCAGGATTTTTTTCTAGGGATGTGGTACTGAGGATGCAAACCCAGGTTTTCATACATGCAAAGCAATCTACCCCTAAGACACGTTCCCAGCACTCCACTTCCGGTTTCTTTCTTTCTTTTCTTATAAGTTGGAGGAGTTGAAGTCTGGGCCTGGGTGCTGTCTCTGAGCTTTTCAGCTCAAGTCTGGCGCTCTACTACTTGAACTCCAGCACTCTTTCAGGCTTTCTGGTGATTCATTGGAGATAAGCAGCTCAAGGAATCTCCTGCCCAGGCTTGCTTTGGATTGTGATCCTCAGCTCTCAGGCTCCTGAGTAGCTAGGATGACAGACATGAGTCACCGGTGCCCAGCTTCCACATCAAGTTTCTAAGTGGTGAATAGGAGACAATAGTGTCTGGGATAGTTTGGAACCCAGATCCTCAGCTTGCTGAGCAGACAGGATGACAGACCTCAGCTTAAAGACACCTAAGCCGAGACACTTTGCTCCAAGGGGTTCCTTGGCTCCGTGTGGTAGAGCGCTAGCCATGAGCCCAAGATGAAACTCAGCACCTAGGTTCATGATGGAGAAAACTAAACCAAAACAATTGTCTGCAGGAGACAAGTCACTAGAATTCAGTACATACATAAATTTGGCCCTGCCTTGGGGATATATCTGAGCTTCAACTTTCTCATCAGCACAATCATCTTACTTGTGGAGCTCTAACAAGGACCAGATGAAAGAATACACCATGTGAAGGGCTCAGTACATAGCACCTTGTAAAGGACTCAGCACACAGCAACCCGTGAAGGACTTAGCAACCAGCACCCCAGGAAGGACTCATCACATAGCTGTATCTCACAAGCTGTCATTAGAATTCGGATGCTTTCATTAGTATCATCATTCTTTCAGAAACCCATCACAAATCACACAAGTTCACATCTAACCATTTAGAGGTGTGGTTAATGGGGGGTAGGGTCGTCAGCTTCAGGGATTGCACTCATAGGTTGGGGGTACTGTCCTAAGACCTTTTCCTCAAAGCTAGAACTCTACCAATTTGAGCCACAGCTCAGAGTCTCTCAGACTTTCTACCAGGGCTGAGTTTTCAACCCACCAGTGTCAGATCTCATCCCCCAGCAGCTAAAGGGGATCCAGCAATGTCTGGCTAAATGGAGTTGGTTTGCAGCAGTTGACCACTGGCTAAGTCAGGTTAGATGGCAGCCATCAGCTTTAGACCCTCGGTTTGCTCTGTCATGAGATATTTGAAATCCTGGCCTTCTATAGTTGCAGTGAGAACTTTCTAATTGTTTTTTGGTGCTTGAGTGACAGCACCTCTTCTGGCTTTTTCTGTTCATGTGATAGTGTGGAAATGAACCCAGGGTTTCATATATACTAGGCGAGCACCAGGAGTGACAAGTGTAGTAATAGATATGTAGATTGTTATATATATATATATATATATATATATATATATATATATGCATAAACAAGAGAGCGATGTGTGTTTATTATTAAATTATATATACTATATTACTACCAATTATCGATAAATTATTTCTTCCTTTATTTAAGTATTATGGTTGAATACATAATAAAGTATCAATTATAACATTCCATTAGCATTCACATGAACAGGAATGAGTTTGACAGGGTCTCCCTCCATTTGTGGGTGGCAGTCCTAGCATTCAAACTCCAGGCCTGGGTAGTTTACTTCGAATGCAAACCATTGGAATGACACTGTGAAGATTGCACATTGTTATGATTTTAAAAAAGTACAACAAGAAGACAAGAAAGCAAGGTGCCAGTGTCTTCTGCCTGTAAACCTAATCCTAGCTCCTCAGGAGGCCGAGATGTAGAGAATGCCAATTTGATTTCAGCTGGGGTGGGAAAGTCAGTGAAACTCGTCTTTCTAAGAGATCACAGGAAAAATAATGGGGCTGTGCCTCAAGAACAGAGTGCTCCCCTTGAGCAAAAGGAGCTCAGGGACATGGCCTAGGCTCATAGTACAACCCTGGACCTGCCAAAAAAACAGGGAGGCAATAACTCCATATATCGGTGTATGGATGATGGACATTTATCAGGTTGCCCATGCCTAGTCCCCAACCTAGGCAAGCTGGGATATGCCCTCAAAGAGTACTAAGTCTGAGCAGGCAGCTTGAAAAAAGCTTCTTCTCTGGCATTGAAGAATGGAAGCCTTATGTTCTTGCTGAGATGTCCCATCGGGATACCTAGTAGCGAGTCACTGCCTCCAGGGAGACCACAGTTCCTAGGCTGTAAGAGTTATCAAAGGTGCTGGCTCCATATTCTGTATCCCTCTGTAGGATGTGAGCCTAGACATCTGGGGCTTGGTGGTTATCATTCATTTATCATTCCTCATTGCCAAGTCACAGGCCGGTCCAAAGTCTTGGCAAAGATATGAAATAGTCAGCGATTTCTACCCTGAAAGTGGTAAGCCAATAAACCCCGCCCTCATAATTCCCATTAGAAGTGAACTTTGGGCTGTGAATGTGTCTTAGTGGTAGAGTGCTTATGTAGCACCCACGCATGAAGCCCTGAGTTTGATTACTCATTACCACAGAAACAGAAAAAGCCAAAAGTGGCACTGTGGCTTAAGTGATAGAGTGCTAGCCTTGAGCAAAAGAAGCTAAGGAACCTGCCCAGATCCAGAGTGCAAGCCCCAAGACTGGCAAAAAAAAAGTCAGCCTGATGAGATATATTGTTCTGGGACTCAGAGGAGGGCCGAGGTTATAGGTAAGAGGTAGGGTAGAGGGCAGGTGCTCATAGCTCACCCTTGTAATCTTAGCTACTCAGGAGGCTGAGTTCTGAGGATACCAATTGCAAGCAGGAAAGTCTATATGAGACACTTCTCTAATTAAACAACCAAAAACAGAAGTAGAGCTGTGGTTCAAGTAGAAGAGTGCTAGCCTTGAGCACAAAAGCTCAGAGATAAGAAACCATCTAGACCATGAATTCAAACCCAGGACTGGAACACACATGCATACGCATGCACGAGCGCGCGCGCGCACACACACACACACACACACACACACACACACACACACACCAACATAGAGCATTTTCCAGTCAGCCTTCACAAATTCCATCTCTAGCAACTCAATATTTTAAAAAAGAGGGAGAAGGGAAGGAAAGACTTGCTCCAGGAGGTGATATAACCAGTACCTAAATTCCACAGGAGTTCTAAGATGTGGAACAGGATAGAGAGCCTCAGGCAGAAGGTACAGCATGGGCAAAGGTCCTGAAGTGTGGTGTAGAGCAGATGGTGTGGGTGGAATGAAGGTTCTGTGGCTTCAGACAAGTCTGGAAGAATATTCAAGGCTGGGTCAAGGTTTGTACTTGAGTCACAGGTAGGGCAGAAGATGGGGTCCCAGAATGGGGCGCAGGGGAGGATTAGCTTGTCTTTTCACCGTGGACCCCAGTCATTTCCTGTGTCTGGAAGCCTATTTTTCACAGCTCTGGACCCTCAGGCCTCCTTGGCATGGAGGAGTCAGGGCAAACGCAGGGAAGAAAGCTTGCTTAAGAAAACTTCTAGCCCAAAGCCACCAGTGGCTCAACCTCTGTAAATCCTAGCTACTCAGTAGACTGAGATCAGAGATCGTGGGTCAAGCCAGCTCAGCCGAGGAAAGTTAGTGAGATTCTACTTGATGATGAACTACCAAAAGCCAGAAATGGAGATGTGGTTCAATTGATAGAGTGTCAGCCTTGAGGGAAAAAGTTAAGAGACCAGAGCCCAGACCCCTGAGTTCAAGCCCCCGTATTGGCACTTAAAAAATAAAGAAAAGTTTTCAGGAGCTCCTAGTCCACTGTGGTGAAAGGCTAGATCAGCCGAGCGCTGGTGGCTCTCTTCCTAACTCCTCAGGAGGATGAGATGTGAGGATCGTAGTTCAAAGCCAGCCCGGGCACGAAAGTCCAGGAGACTCTGATCTCCAAGGAACCTCCAAAAACCAGAAGTGATGCTGTGGCTCAAGTGGTAAGCTGAAGATATGGGGCACAGCGCCCAGGAACAGAGTTCAGGCCCCATGACCAACACTTGTCCTGCCTGGACCTCACTCTGTGGCTCTAGGCAGGGTATTTTCAAGTGGGCCTCTGAGGGTCTCCCAATGTCTAGGTGTGCTACAAGTCTTGAGAGCAGCCTCTTTGGAGGCCTTTGCCTACAGAGCAGGCCACAGTACCAGAAAAGGGTTGATCTTTGGGGCACGGAGGTCATTGGTCGGGTCATCAGAATGTCATCAAAGCATGGATGCAGTGTCTATCTGAGTATTAAATCGATGTCTCAGACCATGATTCTGGGCTAAGAGGGGCAGGAGCTGCAAAATGGCACACCATTTAACACCCACTCACACGGGTATCACAAGAGTGAGAATCTGTCAGGCACACCTTGGGTGAGTGTTGAGTTGGGTTCATGAAAGACTTGTAGGCTCAGGAATCCACAGCTGGCTGGGTGCTGCTTGTAGCAGTCGCTATCTCTGGAGTCCCAGGGCTCGGAGCCCTGCTTTTCTCACCAGTGCTCAGGGGGCAGATGTAGGTCTGTAATCATGGGCCAACTACAAAGGAGCATCCCTAGTGTCCTTCCCTTGGTCCTGTGGCCCCTTGCTCGGATGGAGGGGCAGGTTCCATGGAACTTACTGTCATGGCCCAGAAACCTCAGCCCAAGAAGGACTTAGGGAGAAACCACTTGATCTGCCTTCAGAGTTTTCTCTGACTAAGCCTTAGGACTGTCCACAGTTGTAGCTCAGCTCATCATTACCATCTTCCTCTGTGTGATGTGTGTGTGTGTGTGTGTGTGTGTGTGTGTGTGCATGCCTCTTGGTACTAGGGCTTGAACTCACGGCCTGGGCTATGTCCCTGAATTTTTTCATTCAGGGCTAGCACTCTACCATTTGAGCCACAGCTTTTCTTCCAGATTTAGGGTGGTTATTTGCAGAAGAATGTCTCACAGACTTTTCTAGCTGGGATGCCTCTGAATGGCAATCCTCAGAACTCAGCCTCCTGATGAGGTAGGAATATGAGAGAATGACCTATTAGCATCTGGCCACATTTTCCTTCTTTGCTAAAACATAGTACCTCTCTCTCCCAGCTGAGCACCCATGTACAGCTATACTTCCTACCTCAGGTGTCAGAAGAAACATACCCTCCCCTGTGGACAAAGAAATGGGGTCAGGTTTGGGCTTTATGTTCTCTGCAAACTCAGGGGCTGCTGGGAGCTGATATGGATTTCAGAGATCTATGCCAGGGCAAATAGACAACTGTTGGAACAGAAGAGAGGATGAAAAGTTATCCTTGCAGCTGGGTGCTAGTGGCTCATGCCTGTAATCCCAGCTACTCAAGGCTGACAACTGAGGATCTACAAGATTCAAAGCTAGCCTGGGCAGACTCTAATCTTCAATGAATCACCAAAATGCTGGCAAGCGGAGCTACCCTAGTTCAAGTGGTTCAGCACCAACCTTGTGCAAACAAGCTAAAGGATACCACCTAGGCTCTGAGTTCAAACCCCGGAACACACACATACACACACGGGCCTGTGCACATGCACACATCAATATCCTTAGGACAAATCAATGGCTCATACCAGCAATCCCAGCTACTAAAAAGGCTGAGCTCTTAGGGGGGCAGCTTGAAGCCAGTCCAGGTAGGAAAGTCTGTGAGACTCTTCTCTCCACTAAACTACTAAAACAGATAGAGTGAACTGTGATTCAAGTGGTAGAGTGTTAGCTCAGGGACAGTGCCTAGGCCCTAAGTTCCAGCTCTGATATGTTTTTGTTTTTGTTTTAATAAACACCCTTTGCCATCCCAACCCCTACAGGCAATAAATTCAGATTTTGGCCATCCTAGATCTCACTTCAGTTCCTGCCACTTCCACATCACTGCCACAATTGGCTGGTGTGTGGCCAGCACTGGGTTAAGAAGTGAAATTACACAGGGGGGAATAGCCAGGTCAAGGCTAATGCCCCAAACATTGAGGTACTGGGCATACCAGTCTCTCATCCCCCATTTCCCTGGCCCTGGAATCTAAAGTCTGTGCCTCTGTATTCTGGGAATCTGGCATTGTCTAGAAGGGCCTGAGGGGCCCATCTGGGGCCAGAAGATAGACTTGCCTGCGATAAGGTACATTGATATTTCCTAGACAACAATGGATACTTACAAGCCACCGTGGCCTCACCTCCATGTAGCCCGAGATCCTCCTTGTTTGGGCAGCCTTCAGTCAGCTATCAAGCTCAAGTTCGCCAGAGCCACTGGCAACCATCCTACCCCCACTCCACTGCCCGCCTGCTGAGAGGGACATGCAGCACGAGGCCCAGCTGAGGAAAAGGATAGGACATCTCATGAATGAGTGCCACCCCTCCAGAGGCAAGAGTAGAACCTATGCCAGCCAGCCCTGATGACCCAGAATCCCCTGGAGGCATACAAAGATATGGACAGCTGGACTTGGGCCTCAAAGAAAAGCTGGAATATGCAGGTCTCTGGCGATTTAGGACTCGTTGTAGACACTGATAGGGGGCTAAAGGCAAGGTTGCCGTGGAGGAGGGACACCATCCAAGGTCAAGAAGAGGAAGACAGGTGCCCAGGAAGGGGACAGAGAAAGATAAGAGAAAAATACACACAAAAACACACAGGGGTATCCCAAGGCCTCCTTAGTCACTGAGAACCTGAACATCCCAACCCCCAAGAAGATGTTACTAGTATCCTCAGACCAAATGTAGAGAAAACTCAGAGCCTCTCACACATCTGGAATGGTTCATAACACAGCATGGCATTTCCTACTGTACACACCGCTACACATAAAACTCAGCTACCTTATTTTTGGTTGTCAGTCATGGGGTTTGAACTTTGGGCCTGTGTGCATTTCCTCAGCTCTTCAGCTGAAGGTGCACACTCTACCACCGGAGCCACAGCACCACTTCCAGTTTTCTGGTGGTTCATTGGAGATAAAGTCTCACAGACTTTCCTGCCCAAGCTGGCTTTGAACTGCGATCCTCAGCTCTCAGCCTCCTGAGTAGCTAGGATGACATTTGTGAGCCACTGGTAGCACCTGGCTTCAGCCACTTTTCTACAACCAGGGGAAACCCAACTTGTCATGCCACCAACCACATGCAACCCTTCACTTTAGACTTTGACACCAGCATCCAAAACCATTATTCCATGGATGGAGAAAATATAATTGACACTACCCTCCCACCCCTGCTCCCATTTGCCCACTTCCTGCCTAAGACAGGCCACGACCTCTGAGTTCTTGGTAAAGCAACCCCTACCCTACTGTGACTTCACACTTGGGAAAACCTGGGGAGTTCTTAGAAATGCCTGTACACTGAGGCCAGCACCTGGTCTCCCAACAACTGCACCCTACTCATTCACCATCTCTTGCAGGTAAGAGATGTCTTTCTGTTTTTTTTTTTTGTTGTTGTTTTTTTTGGTTGAGAGGCTTGAACTCAGGACTTGGGGTACTGTCCCTGATGATGATTTTTCCTCTAGGCTTGGGCTCTAACATTTGAGCCACAGCGACACTTCCGATTGAAGATTGGAGATGAGACTCTCAGGGAACTTTCCTGCCTCGGCTGGGAAACAAGATCCTCTGGATCTCAGGCTCCCAATTAGCCAGGATGATAGGCGTGAGCCACCAGTGCATGGTTTATGGTTTCTCATTCTTTATAATTTCCACCTAGTCCTTCTCTAGACACTACCACCTAGACTCTCCTCTATTTCCCTCAGGGACAGCAAAGGGAGGCTCAGAATCTGGGTAGGGCCATGGACATTAAAGGGCCCCCTCCACATCTGTACCCCTCTCTAAGCTCTCATCTGCCTCCTCTGGATGGCCTGGTCGTCCGGAGCAGATCAGTCCCAATAGGACTTCTGGAGCCTGCCCTGTATTCCCCTGCCCCAATCAATGGGTACGTGAGGATTTCTGGGGCCAGCTCCATGTCCCGGTGGAAGATATTGGGAGGGTTGCTGATAACTGGGTCCAGGGGTGCCCAGGGCAGAAGGAGTGTCCAGATCCTTTCTGTCATAGAAGGAGACACAAAGCATGGATGGATCTACTAAGAACTACAGGGCATAGCCATCCACCTGTCACCAAGGTCCCTTGGAGTGCTGTTTTGTGTTGACATTCCTGGGGCTTGAGCTCGGGGCCTGGGCACTGTCCCCAAGCTTCTCTTGCTTGAGGTGATTACTCTTCCACCTGGGCCAAGGTGCCACTTCCGGCTTTTTCTGTGTATGTGGAACCTAGGAATCGAACCCAGGGTTTCCTGTGTGCTAGGCAAGCTACTACTGCTAAGACACAATCCCAACCCTGGATAGCTCTTCTTCTGTGATCCCTCGAGTCTGTCTTGGGACAGTTTTGAACATCTGTACCGAGTTACCAGCATTCCTGGCTGGAAATGAACACATTCAGCTATGTTGTCCTTTATCTACAGCATCATTGCTCTTTTTGCTCCCTGTCAGATCCTCCTTGTTCAGCAAGATCCCCTTTCAAGTGTTGCCTCTAAGAAGTCCGCTTCAATTGCTCTGGCAGAGGAGGATCTTCTCCATTCTGCAGGCTGCCAGTCTTGTCTCATTGTGCCTTCCGGCCGGTGTGGTTTGAGAGCACACAAAGGAGAAGGACTGGCTTACACCAACCAATTTCTGAAGGCTCTGATACACTACCCAGGGACTGGTGCTATATCACCCTCTGTGAGTGGGCACTAGAGACCCAGACAGTCTGGGGGCAACAAGATTGGGCCATCATTTTTTGTGGGCTTGAACTCAGTATGTGGGAGCTCTATCTCTGAGTTTTGGTGCTCAAGGCTGCTGCTCTACCACTTGAGCCAGAGCTCCACTTCTGGCTTTTTGGTGGTTCCATGGAGAGAAGAGTCTCACCAGCTTTCCAGCTTATGGCTGGCTTTAATCTTTGATCCTCAGATCTCTCCCTAGTGAGTAGCCAGGATGTCAAGCATGAGCCTGAGCCAAAGGTAATGGGCAACAGAGCTTTCTTTTTTATTGTGAAAATGTCATACAGAGGGGTTACAATTACATGGGCAAGATAAAGAGTACAGATCCCTTCTTTTCAGTTTCTGTTTATCTCATGTCAATTAGCAAGCCCTAATTAAAATAGTCATTTACAGGGGGTCAATTTCCTTTCCTAGGTCAGTTAATCTAAGGAGATAAAGAGTCTTTGAAAAGGATAGTTTGAGTTGACATAGATGAGTGTGTGTGTGTGTGTGTGTGTGTGTGTGTGTGTATGTGTGTGTGTGTGTGAGAGAGAGAGAGACAGACAGACAGACAGACAGACAGCCCGACAGACAGACAGAAAGACAGACAGACAGACAGAAAGACAGACAGACAAAGAGTATGAGTTCCAGGGATACCTACCCCCGTCTCTGCAGTGCCTCATCCTCCTAGTGGTGTGTCCATCCAGGATCCCCACACCAAAGAAGATGGGTAGGGGAGGGTACATGAGGTCACATCGAGTGGGATGATCTGAATTCTATCCTGCAACTGAAGCCTGGAGAGATAATGGAGAGGAGAGGTTTAGAGGAACATCGAGGGAAGCCCCTTACCTTTGGCTACAAGTACTAGAGAGAAGACTGAATCCATCCTTTCTGGTAGTAAGATAACAAGTGCCCAATATTCATTTATTATTTTTTGTGAGGCCTAGGGCTTGGATTCAGGGCCTTGGTGTCATCCCTGAGCTTCTTTTTAGACTGAGGCTATATGACTTAAGCCACACCACCACATCTGGCTTTTTTTCTGGAGGGGGGGAGTTGGCTTATGGGAGATAAGTCTCTCACAGACTCTCCTGCCTGGGCTGGCTTTGAGTCACGACCATCAAACCTCAGCCTCCCAAATATCCAGGATGACTGGTGGGATCCACCGGCACCTGACTGCCACCATCCATTTATAATCCCCTAAGGCCAGTGCCGGGCCACCTGCACTGCACCCCCATGGTTGTGAGTGGGAAGCAGACATGGGTGGGTTTAATACTTGAACAGCCTACCTACCTTTGAACATTGTTCCGGGTCAGTTTGATGGAGGCTTTCTCCTTATTCACAGCAATCACTTGGCTCTGTCACAATAACAAATGTCCTCTAAGAGGTGTCAGGTCTGGGGTCTTTTCTCTGCACACAAGCCCCCCCCAAAAAAGACACATCCCAGCCAACAAAGTAGAGAAAGAGTGAATTCATTTTTTTTAATAGCCAAGGTCTGGCCAGATAAGGGGTGGTGAGAATCAGAGGCCTGGGATTGTGCTGGGTGGTGGGAAACCCAACGCCTCCTTATCCATTTTCCTTTCACTATCTTAACAAAGGGTAGTGGGGAAGGACTCATGGGATGGATGGAAAATGAATAACCATCATGAGGTAGGCCCTGGCACAGAGGGGCTTACCTCAGGGAGCTAGTTCAATCAAGTTAGGACATTCAAGTACAATCTCATATGGGATCGCCTGAACTGATTTGCATTTCTTTTATGAACAGTGATGCTGAGCATCTCCCTTCTCTTTCTGAGAGGCCACACTATTACAGGTTTGTAGTGTCTCAACAGAGGCATAGAAACTTGTAATATTGTGTTCTTTGTAGTAAATTCACTTCACTTGGAGCTTCCAATGACTCCTATAATTTATAGTAAAGGTTTATACTATTTCCCTTACTGATTAAAAAAAAACACTGATTTTCTAAAAGCATATGAAAAAATCCCTTTGTCAGGGGTCCCTGTGAATACTAAGGAAAATTTTTTACTGGGAAATTTTATTTGGTTTCTTGTTCTTTACATCACTTAAACACATGTTGAATTTGGGGTTTACCCACCAAATCTTCAACAAACCAGAGACTATGTAGCTTCATTGGATTTTGCTTCAAAAGTTACAAAATATTTTGACATATTTTTGATTTGGTGTTTTGGGCGTTTTTGGCTTTTGGAATGCTAGTGGGCCAGTACTCAGGCTTGAACTGAGGTCCTAGAGCTCTCGCTTAGATTATTTTACTCAATGCTGTCACTGTGCAACTCAAACCACATCTCCACCTCTGGCCTTTTGCTACTTAATTGAAGATAAGATTCATGAGGATTTATTAGCTTTGGTTGGCATCAAACTGTGTTCCTCAGATCCCACCCTCCTGAGCAGCTAAGATTATAAGAATGACCCATAACCTGGATATATTGTGCTCCCTATGAAACCTAAACAAGGGCACATAATTCTGAAGCATGTGTGTATGGTTATGTTTTTCTAAATTAGTTAGAAAAATATAGCCCTTTCTGTGTGTGTGGATGTGCTGAGGGAAATGAGGATGAATCTTCTGATTTCGAGGAAAGATTTCACCTAGGGCTTTTCACAGACTGAGCTACGCTGTACAGCATTCTTGAGACCAAAGATGAGGTAAATGATGTCATCATCCCATTCATCTACACCCCTTGCTAACATATGCATACACTGTGGAGTTGTCATGAGTATTTTGTGTATGAGAGCCAGTACTGAGGCTTGAATTCAGGACCTAGATACTGTCCCTTAGCTTTTGTATGCAATGCTAGCACACTACCATTTGAAACACAGCTCAGCTTTCTTCTTTTACTGTTTAATTGGAGGTAAGATTGTAATCTGCTATCCACTGAAGTGCCAAGCCTCAATCCCCTGGTGAAAATCACAACTGGTGAGCAAAGAAGAAAGTTGACTTTGATTCAGAAACCTCAAAGATACCAAGTTTTTTTGTTTTTTTTTTTTGTTTGTTTTAAACACATATTTAATTACTAGTGAAATGGAATACTTTTCCATGTTCCCTGCCAGCCGAATTTTCTCGATTGAAAATTGTCTCTTCTATATTGCCCATCTTTTAAGTGTTCCATTTTTGAAGATTTAATATTTCATGCATTTAGAGATACCACTGGTGGAAATTAGTAAAAGCATAACACAATTCTACTTGCCTGTTCTGAAATCACTTATTTTAGATTTACTTAGAGGCATGATGACAAAAGCCACATCAGTAGCTGATATGTAGAAAGAGTCCATAGGCTAAATTAAGGTAATGATCTAAGTTTTCCTCTTTCAACTTTTTTTTTTTTTTTTTTTAACATTCATGGGGCTTGAACTCTGGGCCTGGGCACTGTCCCTCAGCGCTTCAGCTCAAGGCTAGTGCTCTACCACTTGAGCCACAGAACCACTTCCTTTCAATATTTTTTTTTTTCACTCTCTCTCCATTGCATAGTAATATTTTGTTTTTTTTTTTTGTTTTTTTTTTAATTTTATTTTTTTATTGTAAAGCTACTATACAGAGGGTTACAGTTACATGAGTGAGGTTATGAGTACACTTCCTCTTGAACATTGTTACCCCCTCCATTGTTTTCCCCCTACCATCCCCTCCCTCCCTCCCTTCCCCGAGGTTCTTTTTTTTTTTTTTTTGATTGTGATTAAATGATTACATAATTTCAAAGTCACAAGTTCATTCTAACTTCCCTGGAGCAAATTGTCTACCACAGTCTGTAATATATAACAGTGTTCACATGTTATATACCATATTTGTGATCAGCAGCATGAGGATATTTAGTAGTGGTTCAACCAGATGAGCGGGAGTTCTTTGTTTCTTAAGTCCTGTTAGTTTTGTCGTATCACTAACCTTTTGGATTTAGCATCCACTTATGAGGGAGACCATGTACCGTTTGTCTCTTCGTTCTTGGCTTACCTCGCTCAACATGATTCCTTCTAGCTCCATCCATTTTCCTGCAAATGCCATTATTTTGTCATTTCTAATGGCTGCATAATATTCCATTGTGTATAGATACCACAATTTTTGGATCCATTCATCTGTGGTGGGGCACCTAGGTTGTTTCCATATCCTAGCTATTGCGAACAGTGCTGCAATAAACATGGAGGTGCACGTGTCCTTGTATATTGGTTCCTGTTGTTCAGGGTAGATGCCTAGAAGTGGTATGACTGGGTCGTAAGGGAGGTCAATCTTTAGCTTTCTAAGGACCCTCCAGACTGCTTTCCAAAGTGGTTGTATAAGTGTACATTCCCACCAGCAGTGTAATAGGGTTCCTCTTTCTCCACATCCCCTCCAGCATTTGTCGTTGGCTGATTTGTGGATGTGGGACATTCTGACTGGGGTAAGGTGGTATCTCAGGGTTGTCTTTATTTGCATTTCCTTCACCACCAGGGATGATGAACATTTCCTCATGTGTTTCTTTGCCATTTTTATTTCTTCATTTGAGAAGTCCCTCTTTAGTTCCCTTGCCCATTTAGTAATTGGTTTGTTAGGTTTGGGAGGGATTAGTTTCTTGAGTTCCCTGTATATACAGGATGTTAACCCCTTGTCTGATATATTGCTGGTAAATATTTTTTCCCAATTAGTTGGTTGTCTTTCTAGCTTAGTTGCGATAGATTTAGCTGTGCAGAAGCTTTTTATTTTAAGGTAGTCCCATTTGTCGAGTCTCTCTCCAACTTGTTGTGACCCTGGGACTCTGTTCAGGAAGTTCCTTCCTGTGCCTATTAGTTCAAGTGTCTCTCCTACTCTGTCCTGCAGTAGTTTCAGAGATTCAGGTTTAATGTTAAGGTCTTTAATCCATTTTGAGTTGATGTTGGTGCATGGTGATAGGCTGGGGTCCACTTTTAGTTTTCTGCATGTGGCTGCCCAGTTTTCCCAGCACCAGCGGTTGAAGAGGCTGTGTTTCTTCCATTGTATGTCTTTGGCTCCTTTGTCGAATATCAGCTGGCTGTAGGCCTGTGGATTTATATCTGGATCTTCTATTCTGTTCCATTGGTCTTCGGGTCTGTTTTTGTGCCAGTACCATGCTGTCTTTGTGATTATAGCTCTGTAGTAGAGTTTGAAGTTCGGCATGGATAGCCCTCCCATATTGTCTTTATCCCCTAGAATTGTTTTGGCTATTCTAGGTCTTTTGTTGTTCCATATAAATTTTTGGACTGTTTTCTGTATTTCAGTGATGTTCGTCATTGGGATTTTAATAGGAATTGCATTGAATTTGTATATTAATTTTGGAAGTATCACCATCTTTACTATATTAAGTCGGCCTATCCAGGAGCATGGGAGGTCTTTCCATTTCCTAGTGTCTTCTGCAATTTCTTTCTTTAACTTTTTATAGTTCTCATTAAATAGTTCTTTTACATCTTTGGTTAGGTTAATTCCTAAATATTTTATTTTTTGGGAGGTTATTGTGAATGGGGTTGCTCCCTTTATTTCCCTCTCTTCCTGTGCGTTATCAGTGTATAGGAAGGCAACTGATTTTTGTGGGTTTATTTTGTATCCTGCTATTTTGCCGAAGTGACTTATGATTTCTAAAAGTTTGGGGATGGAGTTTTTGGGATCGTGGAGGTATAGTATCATGTCGTCTGCAAAAAGGGATAGTTTCACTTCTTCTTTCCCTATGCGGATCCCTTTAATGTCTTTTTCTTGCCTTATTGCCCTGGCTAAGGGTTCTAGGACTATGTTGAAGAGGAGTGGAGACAGTGGACATCCTTGCCTTGTTCCTGTTTTTAGGAGGATTGGTTGTAGCTTTTCCCCATTAAGTATAATATTGGCTATTGGTCTGTCATAAATGGCTTTTATTGTTTTTAGAAATGTTCCTTCTATTCCTATTTTCTCCAGAGCTTTTAGCATGAATGAATGTTGAATTTTATCAAAGGCCTTTTCTGCATCTGTGGCGATAATCATGTGATTCTTGACCTTGGCTCTGTTGATATGCTGGATTACATTTATTGACTTACGTATGTTAAACCATCCCTGTGTCTCTGGGATGAAGCCTACCTGATCATAGTGTATTATTTTTTTTATGTGTTTCTGGATTCTGTTAGCTAGAATCTTGTTAAGGATCTTTGCATCTGTGTTCATCAAGGAGATTGGCCTGTAATTCTCCTTTTTGGTTGGGTCTTTGCCTGGTTTGGGGATGAGTGTGATATTGGCTTCGTAGAATGAGTTTGGGATAGCTCCCTCCTTCTCTGTTTCTCTGAAGAGCTTGAGGAGTATGGGTATTAGTTCTTCTTTAAAGGTCTTATAGAATTCTGCTGTGAATCCATCTGGTCCTGGGCTTTTTTTTGTTGGAAGACTTTTGATAGCTTCCTGTATCTCATTATAGGATATTGGCTTATTTAATTGGTTAACTTCTTCTTTGCTCAGTTTGGGTAACTTGTATTTCTCTAAAAATGCATCCATTTCAGCCAGATTTTCTTCCTTTAGAGAGTATAGCTTTTGAAAGTAGTCTGTTAGAATTGTTTGGATATCTTGGGTACGTGTTGTGATGTTTCCCGTGGCATCCCTAATCCTATTAATATGGGTTTCCTCTCTTCTTTTTTAATTAATCTTGCCAACGGGCCATCAATTTTGTTTATTTTTTCAAAGAACCAGCTTTTTGTTTGGTTTATTTTGGTTATGGTTTTCTGATTTTCTAATTGGTTAATCTCTGCTCTCAATTTGGTTATCTGGCTTCGTCTAGTAGCTTTAGGTCCCATTTTTTCTTGTTTTTCTAGCTGTTTTAGTTGCAACATGAGATTATTTACTTGGTCTGTCTCCATTCTCTTGATGTGGGCACTGAGGGCAATAAATTTGCCCCTCAGGACTGCTTTTGCTGTGTCCCACAAGTTTCTTTGTGAGGTGTTTTCATTTTCATTGAGTTCTAGGAAATGCTTTATTTCTTCTCTGATCTTTTCTGTTACCCAGGCCTTGTTAAGGAGTGTGCTGTTCAATTTCCATGTATTAGAGAAATTTCTGCGGTATGCTTTGTTATTGAGAGCTAGCTTGATTCCACTGTGGTCAGATAGGATACAGGGGATTATGTCGATCCCTTTGTATTTGCTTAAGTTCCTTGAATGAACTATGATATGGTCTATTTTGGAGAAAGTTCCATGAGCTGCTGAGAAGAATGTGTACTGTGTTGTTTTAGGGTGAAATACTCGGTAGATGTCAGTTAATTCCGCTTGAAGTATGGCCTCACTTAATTCGGTAGCTTCTTTGCCAATCCTCTGGTTGGTAGACCTGTCCTTTGGTGAGAGTGGCGTGTTAAAGTCTCCTAGTATTATCGTATTGGGATCTATTTTATTCTGTAAGTTTGAGAGCATTTGTTTAACATATCTGGGTGCACCGATATTTGGGGCATATAAGTTGATGATGGTTATATCCTCCTCTTGGATTGTTCCCTTTATTAATATGTAGTGTCCGTCCTTGTCTTTCTGTACTGATTTTAATGAAAAGTTTATTTTGTCAGATATCAGGATAGCTACACCTGCTTTCTTATTGGGGGAATTTGATTGGTAGATCCTTTTCCACCCCTTCACTCTGAGTTTGTTTGTATGTTTGGCTGAGAGGTGGGTCTCCTGAAGGCAACAGATGGATGGGTCTTGTTTTCTGATCCAGTCCTCAGTTCGTTTTCTTTTAATTGGCGAATTCAGCCCATTTATATTAAGAGAAAGTATAGAGAGATGCATTGTTGTCCCTGCCATTCCGTTTTCCTAAGTTTTTCTTCTTTCCTTTCCTCCTGTGCTTGCTCAGTTAGACTTTGAGTAATGCCTGTTTGGGGCAGGTCCCAGTTCCTGGTTGCTTTCTTCAGGTTGTGTCCCCCCTCTTAGAATTCTTTGTAATGCTGGCTTAATGTTTATGTATTCATTTAGTTTTTCTTTGCTATTAAAAGTTTTCAGTTCTCCATCGAATGTGAATGCTAGCTTTGCCGGGTATATCAGTCTGGGTTGGCAGTTATTGGCTCTCAGGGCTCGTATGGTGCTTTCCCAGGCTTTTCTTGCATTCATTGTTTGTGTGGAGAGATCTGCAGTGATTCTAATTTTTTTCCCGTTGTAGTATAGCTCCTTCTTCATTTTTGCTGCATGCAGGATTGTTTCCTTATTATTCAGATCCATCATTGTTACTATTATGTGCCTAGAAGTGTTTCTCCTGGGATCTTGCTTGTTGGGTGTTCGATAAGCTTTTGTGATGTAGTTAAGATGGTCGTTTTTGAGGTGGGGAAAGTTTTCATTGACTATCTTGTTAAATAGGTGTTGCATTCCCTTGCTCTGGAATTCCTCACCTTCGTCCACTCCGATTATGCGAAGGTTAAATTTTTTAGCATTATCTGCTTGCTCTTGAATTTCCCTTTGGTTTAATTTGAGTGATTTTTCCATATCTGTCACTTTTTGGTCCAGTTGGTGTATTCTGTCTTCTGTATCTGACACTCTACCTTCCATTTCATTCACTCTGTTGACCGTGGCTTCTATTGTGGTTTGCATGGTGGAAATGGATCCCTTTATGGATTCAATGTTGGTTCTCAGAGTACTGATCTCACCTCTCAATGAGGTGATATCAGTATGCATTACCTCTAATTTGGCGTTTATCTCACTTCTTACTGAGGTTTGTGCAGCTTCTATTTTTGCATCCAATTTTTGTTTGATATCCTGTATATCTTTTGATAGTTCATCCTTGTGCTCTTTCAATTTCTGATCCATTTCTCGCTTTATTTCTTGAGTCATTGCCTCCAGCAACCCTTGGATGTAGTTTTTGTCTTCCATTCCTGCTTTGCTCCCACTGGGGCTCTCCCCTGCGTGGCTGCTGGCTTTTGAGGTGAGCTTGCTGTCCTGGGTAGTGGTAAACCTTGTGATTTTTCTCTGTGATTTTCGCATGGGGGTTCAGGAGACTGCTCTTCAATCTTGTTTTGGTGTGTCTGTCTTTGCTTGGTTGCTGATTCTCTATTGGTAGAGAGAGTCTGTGCCTGATCTGGATTCTGTTGGGAGCCTATTTCCAGCTGCTATTCACTTAGGATTCTCAGCTCTCTGCTGTAGCAATTCCCGCCTTTGGAAGGGTTGAGCAGCCTAGACTGCTTGTGTTTGCTCCTGCGGGTGCTCTTGGGAAGATCAGATGCTCTGGATGCACTCTCCCAAATACTGGAGTCTGCTATGGGCTCCTGATGTGTTTTTGTTTGTTTGTTTTGGGCTGTTTGTGGGCTTGAACTCTAGGTTTGGGTGCTGTCCCTCAGCTCTTCAGCTCAGGGCTGGCACCCTACCATTTGAGCCACAGCCCCACTTCTGACCCTTTTTGCTTTGTTCAGGCGCCGGTCCCCTGGCCTGGTTCCGGCCCCAGCCTGGAGCGCGCTCGTTAGGCCTGTGCTAATGTGTATACCACCTTGGTTATGCAGCCTGGAGGACACAGTTCAAATTTCTTCTACTGTTGGTAGTCTTGACCCAGGGGCACTGTTCCTGGCTTGAGCATTTAAGCTCCCTTCCCGGGGCGCTCTTGCTCTGGCCTGGCCAGCAGAGTGTGCTCCACCGGATGGTGGGGCTCTCGAACAGTTCCCAGTTTTAGTGGGTCCTGTGGTCCGGGTGTTGGGGTAGGGAGTCTAGGTCAGGGTCTGGGGATTCCCTCCAGCTCTGGTCTCCCTTGATGGATTCCCTGTCCCCTGATAGGTACTCACCCTGTAGGTCGTCAGTTGTTGTTGCAGTCCGAGTTCAGTTGGGGTGGTTGCGGGCTGGGTTGGGCGGCCCCCCGCCGGGTCGTTGCGATCGCGATTGGGCGGGTGGTCTGCGGACAGGTCCCTTTGTGGCGCTGCTGGTGCCGGGCGGCTTTGGCGGGATGGAGCCTCTCCGCTCCGGTGGAGAGTGATGGGTGGGGTGGGATCCTCCTGGAGACTCCCGGCTGGTAGGTTTCTCTGTTTCTGGCGATCCGCTGTTCTGCAATCCGGTACCTGGTGATCTGCAAGCAGCCCCCTGTGTCTCTGTGGCTCCGGCAGCCCCCGCGGGGCCGGCTGGCCGGCGGCTTGGCGCACTGCCGCGCGGCCAGTAAAGGTTGGGGGAGGGGTCTTCGCTCTTCTCTGTTCTGAAATTCTTCTTTTCCTCTCTTTCTTTTTTTGTTATTTTCCACCTCTGGTTTTTCTCTGAGTGTTCGTCTTTTTGTTGTTGTCGGTCTCTTGGGGAGATTAAAGGTTGGAACTCGAACTCTCTTTTTGGTTGGAGAGAGCTGTGGCGTTTCCCTACTGCCCCGTCGCCATCTTGAGAACTCCCCTGTATCAAAGATACCAAGTTTTAAAGGACAAAACTTCTCTTTGTGCCAACGTCCATTTACTTTTTAACTTGTGTATCTTCCTCCCAGTTATACTAGAAGGATCAGTACCAATGGGGGGAGAGAAGGAAGTTAACTCTATACTTCTCTTTTTCTGAACTAACAGGACACACATGGGACTGGCTAAGTCCCACTTGGTAATGTAAACATGACAGACAAAAAGTGGAGATATATCTATACAATTTCATGGAAATTTTGTGAGGATGCTTATATGCATCTGTCCAAATAAATGCACAATGACTCATGCCACTAATCCTACTAATCAGGAGGGTGAGATCTGAAGATCACAGTTTGAACCTAGTCTACTTTGTAAAATTCTAAAGACACTTATCTTCAATTAACCAGCCAAAGGCCAGAATTGAACCTGGGGCTCAATTGGTAAAGTGCTAGAAATGGGACAGCACTCAGGCCCCAAATTCAAGTTCAAGTTGCGTCCTTTCTTCTGTCTATATTCCTTTAAAGACCTGCAAGACAGTGATTTTCTAGGTGAGGGTTGATGTTGGCTCATTCCTTTAATCCTAGTCTCTCATCAAGCAAATTGCTAAGGCTCCACTAGCTTATGAGGCAAATTAAATGTTCTGGCAGCCCAGTCCTAAGGAATTAGCTGGGGAGTGCACTTCTTTTTCTCAAGCCAAGCTCCTTTGATAAGACCCAGGTGAAACAGTCTCAGAGACGTACCAAGTATTCCAATATTATGCGAGGGGGTCTCAGCCCTGGGTTTGAAGGAGGAATACTCACTTTTTTTTTGTCGCTCATGGGGCTTGAACTCTGGGCTTGGTTGCTATCCCTCAGCCCTTCAGCTCAAGGAAAGAACTCTACCACTTGAGCCATAGTACCACTTCCAGTTTTCTAGTGGTTTATTGGAGATAAGTGTCTCATGGACTTTCCTGCCGGGGCTGGATTTAAACTGTGGTCCTCAGATCTCTGCCTCCTGATCAGCTAGGATGACATGTATGATTCACTGGCACCTGGCTTAGGAACACTCACTTTTTAAACAGAATATCCAGCAACTGCTCCATTGTACCCCACTGTCTATAGTGGTGGAGTAAGTTTCCAACATGGAAGGGATCACTTTTCTGGTAGGCAGGGACCAGGTCCATTATCAGACTTTGCAGCAAACATAAGTCTAGGTTCCATATATTATAAGGCATATTCAGGGTTTGGTCTGACTCATTTTGACACTGAGGTGGTAAAAAGGAATGGATCTTTGAAACATGGAAATGGGAGTACACCTCAAATTGAGTAATTGTAATAGAGTGGATTGAAAACTACACAGTAAATATTTTCTCAGTCTACACATACAAACACACACAAGAAGAAGGTGTTAGTGTGGACTAGGATGAGATTAAAGAAGTTTCCTGTCATAATTGTACCTGGCCTGAGTTGCCTTGTGATTCCCTTGGTTTCTTCTTATAGAAAGGCTTGAGACATTTTATTCGTGGTTTGGCACTGATCCAATGTCTGCAGCATCGAGTGAGGCACTCACACTTCTCATGACTGAGACCTGAGTCTCTTGAACTTTGAAAACAACACAGGAACATCGTTCTTTTTCCTGAGCCACAGGCCAAGTGAGTTGGCTTTAGCTGACTGTCAGTTCCATTCACCTGGCTCTCAGAGTTCCACATTCTATTCCATTGTGAGGGAGGTAGTGTCATCTCTTGGAGACGAATGATCTAAGCTGCCTGTTCACATAAGACCATCCCAAAGACAAACTGGAGGCTATAATAGCTCCTTCTACATCACTCTATACACATGTGGACATTGTCAAATCCCAACATCCTCAGCTAGGCCTAGATACCGGCATGGCCTCAGCTTCAAAGAGCCTTTCCAAGGTCAGATCCATGCCTTATTTCTCACTTATTTCTCTCATCCTGCACAAATCATTTTGCCTCTCAGGACCCTCTCAGGCTTTCATGTGCTTCTCACATCTATTTTTGACATCTATTTCTGAGGACATTGTTAGGTTTTTGTTTCCTAATCTTCTGTTTGCTCTTGAAGCCCCTGTGTGCTGTCATCTTAAAAAAAGGTAAGTACTCAGAGGTGTGAAAATCAAACAAGTATTGAAAAACAAACATTACACATACAGTTAGACATTTTTACAGGTGTACATTCTTGTAAGATAAAAGAGTATTTTTGATAATTTTGTTATATTTTATGACAGAGGGGAAGGGGAGAAAGGAAGAGGTGCTGCATTGTCTTCCATAATGCAATGATTATTATTTTAAAATAGTATAGTTGAAGGAATATAAGATTTAAAGGTAAAAACTGTGCTCCTGTTCTTTTCATAAGCTAGTCATTTTAAAAGTATTTCTCACTAAAGTCTTGTGGTCTGTGTCCCATGAACTATCCTCCTCCTTCAAAATAATCAAGGAAAAACCTTTACAAATAAGTGGGCTGTTTTCCAATCTCTGTATAAGAATTTAAGGTACAACATTGTCTGCGATTTTATGCATGTACATGTGTGTGGGAGTGTGTGTGTGTATGTGTGTGAATGTGTCTGTACATATATGTGTGGGAGTGTGTGTGTGTATGTGTAAGAATGTGTGTCTGTGCATATGTGTGTTTTAGGAATTGAACTCAGTGACTAAATGAAATGCAGAAGCATCTTTTCCTTGACTGTAGTGCTCTACCAATTTTGCCACAGTTCCACTGCACACTTTTTTGCAGTGAACTGGAGAGGAGAGGCTCATAAAATTTCCTGCTTAGGTTGAACTAAATCTCAAGTCTCAACTTCCTGATTAGCTAGAGTTATAGTTATGAGCCTCCAGAACCTGGTGATAAAGCATTGTTACTGGAGTCATTGGGGTTGCAAGTTTCAGTCCAGCTTCACAACATTTTATATCATAAAACAGCAACAGAAAAACCCTAAGTTAAAATACAATAATAACATGTAATTACAATACAATTTAGTGATATAGTCTGCTAGCAAAACTTTCAGGAAACCTTGGTCTTAATGATTCAGCAACACAAAATCAAACAAAATGAGAATTTCAGTAGACTCTACGAATTTTTTAATTCCATCTTATTAATTTCAAAACATAAGAAACAAAAGCATTCATACTTATAAGGAGAATGTAAAAAAGATAAAAGATGGCAGATTAGGAGGAAAATTCTACACTGAAGGAACATTTTGTCATGGTGAATATATGGTGGTATTCTCATGATGAATATATGATAATGTTCTTCAGAGCAGCAATAGATAAATATATATTTACTACACATAGTCTAACTTGTCTATCCTTACCAACTTCTAATCTTCTAGCACACATTATCAATATATTCCAAAAAATAACTAGCAGAGTCAGGAGGTTGCCAAAATACATAAGCTTCAATGTGTTAGGTGATAAATGTGCTAATTGTATTGACTATTCTATATATTGAACATCTAGGGTGTTATCATTGTATCTCTAAATATGTACAAACACTACTTCAAAGTGAAACGAAATACAAGAAGGGTTTGAAGGCATATGCCTGTAAACATAGCTATTTGGGACAATAGTTCAAGACCAGTGTAGTTTTATCTGCAATGCTCCCCAACCACTGTCTCTGCATGATGGAATATGTCTATCATCCCAGGTCCATGGGGATCTGAGAGCAGGAAGATTTCAATTCCATGCCATACTAGGCAAGAACTTCCACATGGCTCCATCTCAACCAAAGAAGGTTTAACACTGGCTAAGACCTATCTCCCCTACCCAGGTGAAAATGAAAATAAGAGCATTGTAGTATAAGAAACAAACAATATTGAGGGAGTTCCAGGGAGATGGTGGAGGAGAAGCTGGAGGCTAAACAAGCTCTTGCATAGAAAGCAGTTTTAGAGTTCCAGTGAACAGTCCTAAGCCAGAGAACCACACCAAGTGTGCCATCACAGGACAGAGAGTTAGGCCAGAGAGGGAAAATCCAGGCAAGGAGACAGATCTGAGCTCTTGCCAGCAGCCGCCACCGCCACGGCGACAGCCATGATGGCGGTGGCCGACCCCCCATACCTGAATCACAGAGAGTGCGGGACAAAGGAGCCAGACGCAGCAGGCGAGCAGATTCTACTCAACACCAGCAAGAACCGACAAGGAACAGACATCTTCATCCTGCAGTTCACAAACCAGAGACCACCCAGGAACCTAGAAGACTGACATCCTCACTCCTTCTCAGGGAGCAGAGGAGGGAAGGCCACCCCTCCCCCCCCCCCAGTACTGGAGATCTCCATCTTGGATACCGACAAAGCTTGGCGGATCTGCAAGCTCCAATTCAGGCCTTGGAAGAGAACAATACAGTCATTTAGCAGGTCACAAGAAGCTAACCTGACCTGACCTGCCAGACTCAGCTACATCCAGGGAAAAGTCACCCCGCTCAGGTGCCAGCCCTAGGAATGGCTTTCTTCACTGGGTAATCAGAGCCAGGGGCTGCCCCTCCCTTTAGCAGCTTTGACAATCAATGGAAATTCAATAAACAGAAACCCTGAGAATGGCTCCAGTCTGGGCTCTGTGAGTTTCTCACAAACTAGCCCCCAGGAAAAGCTACTGTTTGATGAAATGCTTCAACTCTACCCAGAACCTAGCCTCATCACAGGATCTCCAAACTTGAGGAAAAACCATCTCCCTCTTTTGTGATACTCAGAGCAGATCTACCTCCCATTGAACTAACCTGGGAGGAGGATAGCAAAATCCTGGGTAAAGCAGAGCATTTTTTTGCCTGTTCGAACAAACTGACTTAAGAAACCAACCAAGCAATAGGACCACAAGCAGACCAGAGTCTCCAACAAGAGGCTGGTTACAGACACAAGGGAGATACAGGATTTTGCCCACCCCTCCCAAAAAAAAATCAAAGAACTTTTTTTTCTTCTTCTTCTTTTTTTAACTTTTATAATTTTTTTTCTTTTCTAAAACTTTTTTAAATTTTTAATTTTTACCTTTTTTGAAAAAGATTGTTTTCTAGTAACTTTTTTTCCTCTTATAATTTTTATTTTAGGGATACATGTGTGTGCGTTTTTCTTTCTTTTTTTTCTTTCTTTTTCTAAAAATATTTTTCTACTGAACTTCTGATCTTTTTTTTTCTTCCTTTCTTATCCTTTTCACCTTTTCTTCTCTTTTGTTCTTCTTTTGTGACTTAATTATTGTTCTGCACATCCTCAGATAAACCCGAAGTTGACTATTAGACCCTATCCCCCATTGCGTACACACTTCATCCACAAATTTATTACTCATTTCATAACTTAAATTCCTTAATAGCAGTACAACTTCTTTATACCTTTATAATATTTTAAGTATTTTTATTTTTAAGTTTTTCACATCTCCTTTATATCTCTCCCCTTCTCTCATTGTATTCACTTTCTTCTCCGAATAGTTTGTTTTCTGTTTACATGATATTATTAATTTTTCCTCTTCTATTTTTTCTGGTCTCTTTTCTTTTCCCTTTCTTCTTTTTTTCTCTCTTTCTACTTTCATCTTATCCAACCTATTTCCTGCTTTGAGATTATTAGGACTTAGTTAACTCTCCCTGTGCCTTCCCATATCTCTCTATTCCTATTTTTTACCCACATCTCTCCCTAACCCTAATAATTTCTGGTTTTCTAAATGTTTCTTTGCGGTTGGTAGCGCATTAATATATAATTGCTTGATGTTGAATAGATGTATCTGTTGAACTACATTGTATCTGCAGACTATTGACTGTGCATATTCAGACTTTGGTTGATGCTTGCCTTAAGAAAGTGTTCTAGCACAAAACTGGTGTTATTTTCATCCCAAACGTGCAGAGTAAGCCGGAAAAACACAAGAAAAACAGCAAGTCCCGGTATCTCAACTCCCACTCATGATAATAATGGGAAAGAACAGATAATGAGTAATCCAGAAGACAGTTCCCAAATAGCTCTACAAACACTGCTGGCAAACATGATAAATGAAAAGATTGAAAACATTCAAAGGACTCTGTATGAGTGTGATAGGGAGAGAGAGGAGGCAAACCAAAGGTCAATGCAGGAAAAGACTGAAAACCTACAAAGGAATCTGTATGAGTGTGATAGGGGGAGAGAGGAGGCAATCCAAAGGTTTATACAGGAATATCATGAGCATGAGGAAGCTACTCAAAAACTGATACAGGATTTGCTTGAACAGATTGAGAATACTCAAAGAAAAAGGCAGGAATGGAGTGAACAGGCTGAGAACACTCAAAGAGAAATACAGGAATGGCATGAACAGGAGCGGGAGGAGGCTAAGCAAAGAGTAATACAGGAATTGAGAGAGCAAGATAAGAATACACAAAGATCACTAAAGGCATTCATGGGATCCATTAACAAAGAGCTGGAGGAAGTAAGGGAGACCACAAAGGGAACGCTGAGTGGAACCCAACAGAAGGAAAGGGAGTCCAAGGAAACCATAACCAGTCAAATGAGTGATTTGAGAATAAACACTAAGCACCAAATTAAGGAAGTAAAGAAGTTCATACAAGATCTAAAACAAAGCTTCAACAAGGAATTTGAAGCCATCAAAGCTGAACAATTAGAAGGAAAAGAAATAATAAACAAAGTAGAAAGTCTTGACAGCAGGTTAGACCATGCAGAAGATCGAGTCTCAGGGATTGAAGACAGTCTAGATATTATAGAGAAAGAACATACAACCATGCAAGACAAGCCCAAAAATATGATAGATCTATCCAACACTTGGAAGACACCATCAGAAGGTGTAATCTAAGGATAATGGTTGTAGAGGAGCACCTAGAAACATAAGTTAATGGTCTAGGAAATTTGTTTAACAGAATCCTAGCAGAGAACTTCCTAAACATGCAAAAAGATAGGCCTATTCAGATACAAGAAGCTGTTAGAACTCCAAATAGACCAGACCAGAATAGGACATCCCACTGTCACATTATAATCCACAAAGCATCAATCCAGAACAAGGAAAAGATACTTAAAGATGTCAGGGAGAAAAGGTTAATCACCTATAAAGGGAAACCAATTAGAATCACCTCAGATTTCTCAGCAGAGACAATCAAAGCAAGAAGAGCCTAGAATGATATATGCCATGCCCTAAAAACAAACAAATACCAACCAAGAATACTGTACCCAGCTAAACTCTCCTTCATAACTGAAGGCCAAATAAAAACCTTCTATAGCAAAGAAAAATTGAAGCAATCTTCTCCACCAAACCAGCCCTCCAAAAGATTCTTAAAGATGTCCTACACATAGAAAATCAACAAGACCACAATAAAGGCCAAGAAAATGCACCCAAACTGAGAATCCAAAACCATTAGAAGAACACAGTTTTCACAGTCCCCAAGAAGGTGGATAACATGGCAGGAAATCCCAAATACCTCTCAGTCCTATCTATCAACATTAACGACCTTAACTCTCCAATTAAGCGACATAGACTGTCTAGTTGGATAAAAAAAAAAACAAGATCCTTCTATACGCTGCCTTCAGGAGTCACATCTTGCCCATAGAAACAAACAAATTTTCGATGTTAAAGGCTGGAACGAAATCTACCAAGCAAACGGCCCCCATAAACAGGCGGGAGTTGCAATCCTAATATCAGCACCACATAGATCATTTTCTAATGTAGAACACATTTCAGGCCACAAAGCAAACTTGTCCAAATTCAGAAACATTGAATTTATACCTTGCATTCTCTCTGAACACAAGGGATTAAAATTAGAACTCAACACCAAAAGCCATCAAAGAAAATCCGGAAACACATGGAGTCTGAACAACACACTGCTGAATCATGAGTGGATCATGGAAGAGATTAGAAAGGAAATTCAAATGTTCAGGCTCTTCAACAAAAATGAACACACAAATTACCAGCTCCTCTGGGACACAGCAAAGGCAGTACTCAGAGGCAAGTTTATAGCTCTGAGCTCCTACATCAACAAATAGGAGAGATTTAAACCAACAATTTAATGACATATCTAAACCTTCTTGAAAAAGAATAGCAAGATGAACCCCAATCCAGTAGACGGAAAGAAATTATTAAAATTAAATCAGAATTAAATGAATTAGAATCCAATAAACAATAGAGAGAATCAACAAAACAAATAGTTGATTCTTTCAAAAAATTAACAAAATTGAGAGACCCATAGCAAATCTTATCAGAAAAAGAAGAGAACACACCCAAATAAATAAACTGAGAGATGAGAATGGAAACATCACCACGGAAACAACCAAGATTCAGAGCATTATAAGGGAATACTTCTCAAAACTTTATGCTAATAAGTTTGGAACATGGCAGTAATGGACCTTTTCCCTCAAATATTGACATGCCAAAACTAAACCAAAATGAGTTAAACCATCTTAACAGGCCCATATCAAGCATTGAAATGCAAAGAGCAATAAGAGATCTCCCAGCTAAGAAAGTCCAAGACCAGATGGTTTTACAGCGGAATTTTACAAGGCCTTCAAAGCAGAGCTCACACCAATACTCCTCCAACTCTTCAGTGAAATTGAAAGAGAAAGTTCACTACCGAAAACATTCTATGAAACCATCATAACCCTCATCCCAAAAACAGGCAGGGACTCATCAAAGAAAGAGAACTATGGACCCATTTCTTTGATGAACATTGATGCAATACTTCTCAACAAAATTTTGGCCAATCGACTTCAACAATTCACCCAAAAAATCATAGAACACGATCAAGCAGGATTCATGTCAAGGATGCAAACTTGGTTCAATATACGCAAATCAAATAATATTATTCATCACATCAACAGGAGCAAGAATAAGAACCACATGGTTATCTCAATAGATGCAGAAAAAGCATTCGACAAGATGCAACACCTCTTTATGATGAAGGGTTTGGAAAAATTAGGAATCCATGGAACATTCCTCAATACAATAAAGGCTGTATATGACAAACCTACAGCCAGCATTATACTTAATGATGAAAAACTAAATCCATTTCCTTTAACTCAGAAACAAGACAAGGATGTGCACTCTCTCCACTTCTCTTCAATCTAGTATTAGAATGCCTAGCTACAGCAATAAGACAAGATGCAGACATAAAGGGGATCCAAATAAGGAAATAGAAGTAAAACTCTCCCTCTTTGCAGATGACATGATCTTATATTTAAAGAATCCCATAGACTTCACTCCCAAATTACTGAAGCTGATTCAAAACTTTGGCAAAGTAGGAGGGTATAAAATTAACCCCCCAAAATCAATGGCTTTTCTGTATGCCAACAATGAGAAAAGTTTTGGTGAAATTAGAAAATCAACTCCATTTGTAATAGCCCTAAAAAAAATAAAATACCTAGGAATTAACTTACCCAGAGAAGTGAAGGACCTCTATGATGAAAATTTTAAAATCTTGAAAAAGGAAATCAAAACAGAAAATGGCAAACCCTCCCATGCTCCTGGATTGGAAAGAGTAACATCGTGAAAATGGCAATACTTCCCAAGGCTATCTACAAATTCAATGCGATATTCATCAAAACTCCAACCTCATTCTTCAAGGAAATAGAAGAGGCAACCCAAAAATTCGTATGGAACAATAGAAGACCCTGAATAGCAAAAACGCTCCTCAACGGAAAGAACACTGCTGGAGGAATATCAATACCAAATTTGAAACTCTACTATAAAGCCATAATAATCAAAACAGCTTGGTACCAGCACAAGAACAGACCTCAGGACCAATGGAATAGAACTGAAAACCCAGAAATGAACCTAAAGACCTGTAGCCATCTAATCTTCGATAAGGGAGCTAAAATAATAGAATGGAAGAAAGACAGCCTCTTCAGTAAATGGTGCTGGCAAAATTGGTTAACTACCTGTAGAAAACTAAAGTTAGAACCTTATATATCACCCTGCACCAGAATCAACTTCATATGGATCAAAGACCTCAGAGTCAAAGCATACACTCTGAAAACATTACAGGATGGAATAGGAGAAACCCTAGGTCTCCTTGGCTCAGGCCGAAATTTTCTGAATAGAGACCCGAAACACAACAAATCAAAGAAAGGTTGGACAAATGGGATTGCATGAAGTTGCAGAGCTTCTGCACGGCAAAGGACATAGCTAGCAAGATCAATAGAAAGCCCACGGATTGGGAGAAGATCTTCACTAGCCATACAATGGACAAGGGTCTCATATCTAAAATACACTCGAAACCCAAAAAATTAAATCCCCCAACAACAAATCCTCAAAGAACAACTGCCCAATAAATAAGTGGGCTAAAGACTTAAAGAGAAACTTCTCTGAAGAAGAAAGAAGGATGGCTAATAGAAACATGAAGAAATGCTAATCTTCCCTAGCCATAAAAGAAATGGTAATCAAAACAACATTGAGATACCACCTCTCCCCAGTTAGAACGGCAAAAATCAAGAACTCTAACAACAGATGCTGGAGGGAATGTGGACAGAAGGGAACCTTACTGTATTGTTGGTGGGAGTGTAAACTTGTTCAACCACTTTGGAAAGCAGTATGGAAGTTTCTCAAAACACTTCACTTAGAGCTCCCCTAAGACCCAGCAATCCCACTTTTGGGCATTTAGCCAAATGTTTATATACAAGACCACACTAAAGCTACCAGCATAACTATGTTTATTGCAGCATTATTTACCATAGCTAAGATATGGAACCAACCCAGAAGCCCCTCAGTAGATGAATGGATCAAGAAAATGTGGTATATATATACACAATGGAATTCTATGCCTCCATCAGAAAGAATGACATTGTCCCATTTGTTAGGAAATGAAAAGGCTTGGAAAAATTGTATTAAGTGAAGTAAGGCAAGCCCAAAGAAACATAGGTCCCATGATTTCCCTTATTTGCAATATCTAGTATATGTATGAGTCAAGCAGAAAAGGTCAGATAATATGATGTTAGGAAAATGAACCCTTAGATATCTATTTAAATGTTTTTTTTCTTTTACTCATTTGTTTCTAACGCATTTATAAGATTATTTCCTTGGTGCTGTTTATTTCCCTCCCCCACAGTATAACCCCTGCTTTCCCTATATTTTATGTCGGTAAAACTTGTGGAGGAGAAGAGGGAAATCAAGTCGTTTAAGGATACAGGTGGACCGGTTGCAACACTGAAAAGTACAAGTTGTCATGTCGAAAACGAACTTTACAACTTTGGTGTGGTGGGGGGTGGGGGGAGGATTGGGTTGGGGGACTGGGAGAGGCTGGGAAAGGATGTGAAGGGTAAACAAAGGAGGAGGCTGCAATGCTTGATTAGAAATGTACTCATTATCTTGCCCATGTAATTGTATCCCCTCTGTACAGTATGTTCATAATAAAAATAAAAAAATGAAAAAAAAGAAACAAACAATATTAAACCTGCCAAAATAAACCATCATGAACAACACACAACTAGTGTTTGTTCCTCATACCATTCATCTGAACTATAGCTTGGATTATATATGTGAACCAGGGGCATTAAGCAGTTCATCATTTTACAAATGAGTATTTGAGTGTCTGCTTTGACTCCCAAGGTTTTGATCCATTTGGAGTTGATTTTGGTGCAGGGTGATAGATAAGGATGGAGCTTTAGTATTCTATAAGTAGTTAACCAATTTTGCCAGCACCATTTACTGAAGAGGCTGTCTTTCTTCCATTCTTTTTTTTAGCTCCCTTATCAAAGATGAGATGACTATACATCTGTAGGTTCATTTCTGGGCTTTCAATTCTATTCCAATGGTCCTGAAGTCTGTTCTGTTGCCAGTACCAAGCTGTTTGGATTACTATGGCTTTGTAGTTGAGTTTGAAATTTGGTATTGATATTCCTCCAGCACTATATTGTCTGTTAAGGTTCGTTTTGGCTATTTGGGGTCTTTTATTATTCCATGTGAATTTTTGGATTGCTTCCTTTATTTCCTTGAAGAATGAAGTTGGAATATTGAGAGGTATCACATTTGTAGGGTGCCTTGGGTAGTATTGCCATTTTAACGATATTAATCCTTCTAATCGAGGAGCAAGGGATATTTTTCCACTTTGCAAGTTCTGTTTTATTGTCTTTTTCAGGTCTTTAAATGTTTTCATCATAGAGGTCCTGCACTTCTTGGTTAAGTTAATTCCTAGGGATTTTATTTTTTGTGGGGCTATGATAAATGGAGTTGCTTTCCTAATTTAAGCCATGCTTTTCTCATTGTTGGAATAGAGAAAAGACATTTTTTGAGGGTTAATTTCATACCCTGCTACTTTGCCAAAGTTTTGAATCAGCTGAAGTAATTTGGGAGTGGAGCCCGTGAATAGGAGAAACCCTAGATCTCCTTGGCACAGGACAAAATTTTCTTAATAGAGGCCCAGAAACACAAATAATCAAAGAAAGGTTGGGCAAATGGGATTGCATGAAATTGCAGAGCTTCTTCATGGCAAATGATATAGCTAGGAAGATCAGTAGAAAGCCCACAGACTGGGAGAAAATGTTCACTAGCCATACAATGGACAAAGGTCTCATATCTAAAATATACCTGGAATTCAAAAACTTAAATCGCCCAACCACAAATCCTCAAAGAAACAACTGCCCAATAAATAAGTCGTCTAAGACTTAAAGAGAAACTTCTTTGAAGAGGAAATAAGGATAGCCAATAGACACATGAAGAAATGCTCAACTTCCCTAACCATAACATAAATGTAAATCAAAACAACATTAAGAGACCACCTCACCCCAGTTAGAATGGCTAGAATCAAGAACTCTAATAACAGATGCTGGAAGGGATGTGGACAGAAAGGAACCTTACTGCATTGTTGATGGGAGTGTAAACTTGTTCAACCACTTTGGAAAGCAGTATGGAGGTTCCTCAAAAGACTCCACATGAAGCTCCCCTATGACCCAGTAATCCAACTTTTGGAAAGTTACCCAAATGATCACAAACAAGACCATAAGAAACTACCAGCATAGCTATGTTTATTGCAGCATTATTTACCATAGCAATGATATATCCAACCCAGATGTCACTCATTAGATGAATGGATCAAGAAAATTTGGTCTATATACACAATAGAATTCTATGCTTCCATCAGAAAGAATGACATTACACTTTTTGTAAGGAAATTGAAAAGCGTGGAAAAAATTATATTAAGTGACATAAGCCAGGCCCAAAGAAACAGAGGTCCCATGTTTACCCATATTTGCAATAACTAGTATATGTCTGAGACAAGCAGAAAAGTTCAGATAAGTGGATGTTAAGTGAAATGAACCCCAAGAGAAGGATCCAAATGATTTTTCTTTCTTGTGATTGATTCTCACATATTTATAAGATGATTTCTTTGTTGCTTTGTATGTCCCTCCCCTACGATATAACCCTGCTTTTACTGTATTTGATTTTGGTATAATTTGTGGAGAGGAATGGAAACAACAAATGGTTTAAGTAGGGATACAGGTGGACCCGTTGCATCAATGAGATATATAAGACGTTGTTGAAAAACAAACTTTACAACTTTGGCCGGGGGGGGGGATGGGGAGTGCGGTGTGTGGTGGTGGGGAGGTGTGTGTGGGGGAGATAAGAAGGGATCAGAAGGGGAAACAAAGGATGGGGCAACAATGCTTGAGAAGAAATGCACTCATTACATTGCCCAAGTAATTGTAACCCCTCTGTATTGTATTTTCACAATTAAAAAAAGACTTTTTGAAGACAGGTGTCAATGGCTCATGCCTGTAATCCCAGCTTCTCATGAGGCTGAGATCTGAGGATTGCAGTTCTAAGCCAGCCCATGAAGAAAAGTCCCCATAAGACTCTTTTTCCAATTAACATCTCAAAAGCCAGAAGTGGCTCCGTGACTCAATTCGTAGAGTGCTAACTAACTTGAGCACAGAGTCTCAGGGACAGTGCCCAGGCCCTGAGTTCAAGCTGCACAATTGACAAAAAAATAAACATTTCAAAGTCTGAATTACTTGTGAACTAAAATGTCAGCATTGGTATAGAATTCTATAATCTTCTACAGATTTCATTATATTTGTGGTTAGAAAAAGTAGCACTTGAATAAAGGACTTTTTTTTCATAAATTAGGACAGATTGTTCTCTAACTAGAGGAAATTGCTGGACTCATACATAATATTTTGGTTGGTTTTTGTTTTGTTTTTAGGACAGGATGAGAAACCTTATTTCTGCCAATGGCCATTTGGATATGTATAACATCATTCACAGGCCATGCAGAATTAACAGTAAAGACAGGACACAGTCAACTGGCAATAAACTTATTTGTCTTTATGCCATGTTCCAAATGATTTTTTTAGCTTATATTTCCCCATGGCCTATAGTTTCCTATTCCTGATTTCCTCAAAATACAAGCATGTTCCACCAATTCAGATTTGAGTCAGGCAATATGTAGTATTAGTGCCAAGAGTCAAAGAAAATTGTAATACAACCAGGGAAGCATGAAACCAACACTTTAGCAGCTGGACACTGAGGACTCAGGCCTATAATCCTTGCTACTCAGGAGGCTGATGATCACAGTTCAAAGCCAGCTGGAGTGAGAAAATCTGTGAGACCTTTTTCTCCAATTAACATCCAAACAGCCATAAAGGGAGCTGAGGCTTGAGAGGTAGAGTAACCTTGATTACAAAAACTCAGGGGTAGCACCCAATCCTGAGTTCAGCTGAAGGTCAAGCACAAAAACAAAACAATCAACAACAACAAAAAAACCGGGAGAAAGCTCAGGAAGGGTGGCATTGTCTACAAGACAAATGTACACATTACATGAATTGTGAAATGGTAACATCGCTGTACACACCTTAGTAACAATTACATTTAAAAAATAATCTGAGAAATCCCGAAGCCATGGAGCCTAATGATGCGCATCTACTTTCTAGAATTTCAAAGTCCCATTCTCTGACCTGGTAGCACACAGGTTGTAGCCCAGGGTGATGAGAAAATATGAAGCCAGAGATCCTTTCAGATTGTCCTACCAACTCTTTTATTACTTTAAGCAAAAAAACAAAACAAAGCAAAGTAAACAAAATAGACTTTATGGTTAATTAAGCTGCAATTAAATATTCCAGGCCAAATTATATTGTTAAATGATGAGTTAGTACATATGTTTTGTAGATACTGAACTCACATGTGTCACAAAAATATCCATGAGTTCATAACTAGAAACTTTGAAGTGTAAAGTATATTAATTAGGTGAGTTTCATTAGGTAGCCAATGAAGAGAACACCGCACTGTATTCAGTCTGGTAAAATCGTTTATTTACTGAACTGCTGCCCATGCCATATATGGTGGAAAGGCATGTACAAAAAAATAGAGCGACCCAACCTTGAGCCAGGATTCATCTAGGTGAAGGACCGAATGAGGTGTGGCCAGGTGGGGGAAAAGTCTGGCCACACTGGATCTAGATGTGACTTCAAGGCCTGGGACTCTCCTCTGGTCAGATGGAAAGTGTGACCAGAGGCTGACCAGGTTGTGACTTAGCAGGAGGGGGAAGTGGCTGCCTCCAGGTGTGCCAGATACCCAGATAATACATGAAGGGTGGAAACTAAGCCAAGAAGTGGGGAGGTGTCTGCATAGAGTCTGCATGGCCTGGAGCAAACCTAATACCAAATACAGGTAGTACCTCTGCCATGTGACTCTTGACTCCAAACAGTTCATTCTCAATTATTTTCTTTCTTTCTCTCCTTCTTTCTCTCTCTCTCTCCTTTCTCTCTCTCTCTCCTCTCTCTCTCTCTCTCTCTCTCTCTTTCTTTCTTTGTATCTTTCTGTCTTCCTTCCTTCCTTCCTTTTTTCCTTCCTTCCTTCCTTTCCTCCTTCTCTGTCTCTGTCTCTGTCTCTCTGTCTCTCTCTGTCTCTCTCTCTCTCTCTTTCTATTTCTCCTCTCACTCATTCTCCCTCTCTCCCCTACTGAACACTTTCTGAGTTGAACTCACAGGCTTGGAAGAGCAGCTCAATTGACGAATGTGAAATTTAATTTAATGTTACCTTACACCTCAACAGCATGGCATCTCATGCCATTTGGAGGAGGAAAGCAAGCACGCTCACTGCATTTTCTGAGGTCCATCCTGGGAAGGTGTGGAAGATTCCACCCTCCTCTTGGGCAAATCTCAGCCCAGTTTCTGCATCAGGAGAGGTGACTGCCTCCAAGTGTGCCAGTTACCATGTGACGCAGATACTAGTCAGAGACTTAGCCTCTTGTGGTGCTGAGATTAATGGCATGATTCAACATGATCCACTAGATTGTTAGGATTGGGACTTCCTAAATTTTTGGTTAGGCTTTGTTCAAATTGTGATCTATTTATTTCTGATTGCTAACCATGATTAAACATGTGAGCCAGCACATCAAACCATTTAAAGTCCTTTATCACACATGGAAGACATGAAGTTTCTTTTCCCAAGTGACATACAAGTTGACAGACAGCAAAAGTAAATCCTTAATTCTGGTCTAGATGTGTTTTTAATGTGAAACAAAATTACTTAGCAAAATATCTGACTACTGTGATTATACTTTCAAATTTACCTTATATTTCAATATCAAATCACCTATATTAGCCAATGATTAACTCAAATTACCTGTAATCATTTATTTCTGTCATATCTTCTAAAGGTAGGCAGAACAAGAAAGACTAGACTTGTTAGGGGCAGGGTCTCCTGTGGAGTAGGTGGGACTTTAGGATGGAGGCTGGCAGGTGGACAGGTTTTCAGTGGAAAAACGTGGCGTCACTGTGGAGGAGGCTGTTTGGGGCAGAGCTTGGAGGAAGAAGATCAAGGTTACAAAGGAGGAGGTTACTTAGAGGAGGGGTTCTGGTGGAACATTGTGAGCCCTAGTGGGCATGTAGGGTGGTGATTCACATAAGGCAGGGAAGAGAAAGGAGCCTGACAGAAGTTGGGGTTTCTGATGCAGTAATGTGGAACTATTAGGGAGAGGTTTTTTGGGGTCTGGTTTTGAGAGGATAAGGCGATGCTAGAAAAACGTGGGCTAGAAAGTGACGGGGTTCCTCGTGGAGAATGGCAGGCCTTTGGAAAGTGTGTTAGGGTGGAGGTGGGGTTTCTGGCAGAGCAGGATGTAGTTGCAATATATGGAGGAGTTTTTCAGAACCAGGGCTTTGTGACAGCAGGGATAGGATACAGTGGACTAGACTGGTTAGGACGGGGTTTCTGGTATAGCCAGTCACCACTTCGAAAAGAGGAGTAAGTTTGGGTGGGAATTAAGTGTTGCAAGGCAGGACAAGGACTTTGGACAGGGTTTCCAGTAGTGCAAGGCAACCTTCACCAAGGGACTATTGAGGGACAGTGATTTACAGTTGAGCCTGTGAGTCTTCCAGAGGGAAGCCAACTGGTGCAGTGGTTTCCAGTGGAGCAATGTGGGTGTTGAGAGATGGGATAGTATGGTGGGGGTTTTCTAGTGGGGTTTTTCTGGAGCAGGGCAGGGCTTGGATCCATGGGCCTGTTGGAGGAAGGGCTATGAAAAGGAGTGGAAGGTCTACAAAGGTGTAGGATATTATGGGCAGGATATCTGGTGTAGTACCATGTGTATCTGAGGGAGGACCCAATAGAGGGGGGTTTATCTGGGGAGCAATGCAGGGCATTGAAAAGGTAGATATGGGAGGTGGAGAGGCTTGTGGTGAAGCAAGGCTGGCATTCCAGGCAGGAGATGGGCTGTGTGACAAGCTTCTGACCAACCAAGGTGGGTCTTCAAGGGCAGTTATAGGGAAGTGGACGTGTTTGGTATAGCATGATGGGCTTTGTGGGAAAGATTATGTTTAGGGCTAGATTTAAGAGGTTAGGCCACTTAAAAGTAGACTAGTTATGGGCGGAGTTTCTGATGAAACAAGGTAGGGCTTGAGGAAGAAGTCTGCTTGGGGGTGGGGAATGAAAGGAAAGGGAGGAGCTTGGAGGTACTACGATATGGGGGCAATGGGAATGTGAGGGACTAGCGTAGTTAGGGATGAGTTATATGGTGGATGAAGTGAGAATTAGAGGGAAGAGCCAATGTAGGTGTGGTTGTTGGTGCAGCAAGGAGGGACATAGAAGGAGGCGATATAGATGTGGCCTGGTTTCTGGTGGTGCAGAGCAGGGATTCCAGGAAGGGGTGGAGTAGAGGAATGCTTTCCCTGTAGCAGAGGAGGACTTTCAGGAAGGTCACAGTCAGGACTTTGAAAGTTTATAGCAGGACTACCAGGGGGTAGGTTACTTAAGGTTGTGCTTTTTAAGAAGGAGAAATGTGTTTCCAGTGGATTCAGTCAAGTTTTATAGGAAGTAGGGATAGGAAAGTGGCAAGACTTATTGAAGAGTGGAGCTACAAAAAGTAAACCGTTACTGTTAATAGAACACAATTTTCTGTAAGTTTTGAATTATATTACTTTTATGTATGCGAGAGATACTGGAGAAAGTAACCAAGTAATAATTCCTTCCTAGTGAAATTTTTCTTTATTCCAATTGAGTGAAAATAAAACCACAGGTCACATTAGGCTGAGAGACACAAAGTGGACTAAGACACATAAAGCATTGGAATTGATTCCCTAGCACAACCTTTAAGGACCACAAATAAAATTTTAAAATGTCTCACTTAGTCACAATGGACACTCTATTGTCTTAAAATTGTGAATGAATAGAACCTTTACTCTGACCATTTTAGAAATCATAAAAATAAGTGGCAATGTTTTAACTTTATATAACTTTGGAAAGTATACTAAAAATAATTAGGAAAATCTAAAATTGTACACAGAATGTTTGTTCTCCAGCAACAATTTTAATCTAAAAGAATTTAAAACCAGAAAATTGCCAAATAGTGAGTTTGCAGCATTGTTTCCTTTTAGTTCTCAAAATGGTGACTTAAGCAATGTGTCTTTATCATTGGATGCATCGATGTTAAACATATCTAAGAATGTGAAGCACTACTATACAAACCCTGAAGAAACTCAGAAGGATCTGTGAAATGATGTTGCAATAAAATTGATGACTAATTACAGTAGGAATTGATCTTCACTAGGCCCAAAAATATTTTCCAGAAAAGGCTACATTGAAAAAAAAAAAAAACAATGAAAAGAAAGCAGGGAGGCAGACTTTGAAGTAAACATTATCCAATGAACAACATCTATGGAGCCATGATTGCAATCTTCTTTTACCTAAGTTACAGTTACTGACCCATGTTCTTCCCTAATGCCAAATAACAATACCATGACAATGCAGTAATCATTTTCAAGGCATTAGACTTTACAGAAAGAATTCAATGAATGTATTGCTAGAAAATAAAGATAGATGTCTGAGATAAAGATGGAAGAAAATATCCAGAATTTCTGTCCCTTCGAGGTGAAGAGGGGTACAAGCCAAAGCACAAGGAGAACGGATGGAAGTACAGTAGTGCACACCAGCAGTTCCCAAGGTGCAATGTTGAATGTAACAGGGGAGAAAATCAACATGACCATCAAAGGACTTAGCACTTGAGAGTAGAGGGAATTACATGAAAATACATGGAGAATTACAAAGGATGCCCTTGCATATTTGGCAGAGGTGTGCATGGCATAGAATTCTAAAATATGTGGAGATATTATAAGAAACTACTTGTACTCAAATGGTGCAATGATCAGTAATAAACATGATTACAGGACATTGAATAATCATAAAGGTCTTGCTTCAGTAGTAGATAAATTCTGTTTTGAAACACCTAACATACTATAAAACCAAGAGAAGAAGTTTCAAATTATATATAAGTGACTTGACTGCAACAAGAGAGTTCAAAAAATAAAATCACATAATGTGGATGCAAAAGGTTAACATTATAAAGGTAATCTTTAAACAATTCATATTTTATGTGACTAGTACTGATTATAAATTATTTTTTTTCCTTACATATTTTGGATTCACAAAACAACAAACAACAAAACAAAACAAAACAAATGACCCTTGACAATAGAGCTGGATGCCAGTATCTCTATCTTACTAGGCTGAGATTGGAAGCTCATGGTTCACACACATGGCTGGAGTAGCAATCCATGAGGCATTTATGTTCAATTGTTCAATCAAAGACAGAATGAAACATTGGTTCAAATAGTACAGACTCAGTCAGTCATGAGTGAAAAAAAAAACTAGCAAGAATTTGAGGCTCCAAGGCAAGTTTCATTACTGCACACACACGCGCGCGCACACACACACACACACAAACCCACACACACAAATGGAATCAGAGAGGAAGAGGGAGAGAAAAAAGGGATTGTTAATAGTTTAAAAAGTGAACCTTTCTGATGGAGGCATAGAATTCCATTGTGTATATATACCACATTTTCTTGATCCATTCATCTACTGAGGGACATCATGGTTGGTTCCATATCTTAGCTCTGGTAAATAATGCTGCAATAAACATAGTCGTGCTGGTAGCTTTTTTGCGGCCTTGTTTGTGATCATTTGGGTAAATGCCCAAAAGTGGGATTGCTGGGTCATAGGGGAGCTCTATGTGGAGTTTTTTGAACCTCCATACTGCTTTCCAAAATGGTTGAACAAATTTACACTCCCACCAACAATGCAGTAAGGTTCCATTCTGTCCACATCCCCTCAAGCATCTGTTGTTGTTAGAGTTCTTGATTATAGCCATTTGATACAGGTGGATCCATTGCAACAATGAGATGTACAAGTCGTTATGTGGAAAAACAAACATTACCACGTGGGGGGAGGAGGAGGACATGGTGGGGGACGGGGGACTGATGGGAAGGGATGGGAAGGGGAAACCAAGAGGGAGGCTACAATGCTTGATAAGAAATGTAATCATTATCTTGCCCATGTAATTTTAACCCCTCAATACAGTATTTTCACAATGAAAAAAATAAAAGTGAACCTATCTGCCAGGACTATCCTAAGCATACATTAATTAATGAAAATGAGGGAAACCATGGATCCTATGTTACTTTGAGTCTGGCTTCCTTCACATAATGTGATTTTTCCAAGTCTTTCCATTTTGTTAAGAAAGAGGCTCTGTCATTCTTTCTGATAGAAGCATGAAATTCCATTGTGTATATATACCACATTTTCTGGATCCACTCACCTATTGAGGGGCATCTGGATTGGCTCCATATTTTAGCTATGATAATAATGCTGCAAAAACATAGTTGTGCTGGTAGTTTTAGTGTATGTGTATGACAAAGATATGACAATAAGTATATATCTAAAGGTGGAGGCATGAATATGTTAAAAACAGGAATGAGAAAAGGATGTCCACTCTCTCTACTACTCTTCAATATAGTAGTGTACTTTCTAGCAAGAGCAATAGGCAAGAGAAAACCATAAAGGGGATGCAAATAGGGAAGAAATAAAACTATCCCTTTTCACAAATGAAATGATCCTGTATGTAAAGGACCCTATAGCTTCCTTCCTCAAGTTAGTAAAGGTGATGCTAACTTTCAGCAATGTAGGAGGGTATAAAAAACCACAAGAATCAGTAGATTTTCTGTGTTACCAACAATGGGACTGATAGATTAAACCATAATATTCTGCAATTGTGGCCAGCCTGGAGCACATTTTCCCAAGAATATTCTGTAGTGTAAAAGAGGAACAACTATCAAAATAAAGGTGAAAATACTTGTCTGCTACAGACTGATTCATGTTGCTTATATCGGTTGTTGTTTTCATTACTTCAAACACATGGATAATTTATATTAGGATTACAAAAATTGCAAAGGATTAATGGAATCACCATTCAGTTTACTTTCATATATCCAATATAATACACTTAACCCCTTACGGAAAATTAAGTCCAACTGTATAAACAATGTCAGGAATATAAAATAAGCCTCAGTAAGTATTATCTGGCACAAATACACCATCATCTACTCAGAAATTCAGTCTCTCTATAAATATTTATTTGGTACAAAATAATAAAAATTTAATTAATGAATATGACTTTTAAGTGTCATCTGAAATACTCCTCGTGTATATAATTTATATAATTGTATTGATGTCACCTAGACAGGAATTTAACATGCGTGTAGAAATCAAATTTCCACAATTTAAGCTAGATGAGAGGAGTCATATCTTCGTGTACTGTGTGGTGTGAATTTTACCACAATGCTGCACCCTTCAACCTAATACCAAATTCATGTGCAATAATTTCCTATTTGATGTTGAGTGCTAAGTGTAGAATACAATTTGAATTACCACATCAATTTACATAAATGAAACAATAATGACGTATTGTTTAAATTTTAATGCTTCTCAATTTTACAATTCCTGAAATATATCATTAAAATTAGTTTCACATTTTTCTTTTCTATAGCTACTAAAATTATACATTAAACATTCAATATTAAGAAATCAATAATAAGTAACCTATTATTATAATGATATACTATTAAACTGTGATTTGAAGTATATTTCTAACAAATTGTGATGTAAAAAACATTTAATAGAATTATGGGTAATATTTTTTAAACTCACCAGCTTGTTATTTGTTTCCTAGTTGTGTCATTTTTTATTGTTCCAAGTCATCTCTCCATGTTCATTGATTTTTATATATTTTTTGGGGGGGCGTCTGGCCGTGGGGCCTGAACTCTGGGCCTGGGCACTTTCCCTCAGCTCTTCAGCTCAAGGCTAGCGCTCTACCACTTGAGCCACAACACCACTTCCACCTTTTTTCTTTTTGTTTATGTGGTGCTGAGGAATTGAACCCAGGGTCTCAGGCATGCAAGGCAAGTGCTCTACTACTGAGCCACCTTCCCAGCCCTCCACCTTAATTGTTTAGTTTTCTATTTTATCTCTATTGGTTTGCTGATTGTGCATTTTCCCCTTTTTAGTGACTGACATGAGGATGAAAATCTGTATGATAGCTTATTACTTCCTATGTTACTGTAAAATTCCTGTTGTCTACAGCTGTTCTACTCTTCATTGTATAATACAGTATTTCCCCCACTTCCATCTCCTGTATTTCTGCTCTCATGTATGTTATTTTATTATTTAAATTTTATTGTCAAGGTAATGTACAAAGGGGTTATAGTTACATAAGTAAGGTAGTGAATTCCTTTTTTTCTAACTTGTTACCCCTTCCTTCATTTTTCTCCCTCTTCCCTCCCAAACCCCCCAAGAGTACTTCCAATATATTGTCTTGTGATTATCACTTTTGCATAGGTTTCCCCTTTGTCCTTTGTCTCTCCATTTTTTTCACTTTCACTTCCCTAGTTGAGACCAACATATTTACAAAACTCAGGGTATCAAAATCAAATATAGTGATAAGTCGGGAAAACACAAAAGGTTAAAAAGAAATCACATAGTAGGTTAAGAACAACAACAACAAATAACATGTCTTGGAGTTCATTTCGCTTGGAATCACCTTATATGGTCATATGTACTTAACAATTGAGCTATTCTGGTCATCTACTAAGATTATCCTTGATGTACACAATAATCCTCCCCTATTACCCAGTAATCCCACTTCTGGGTATTTATCACAGTGACCCCAAACAAGGCACAATTATGTTTATCACAGTATTATTTACCATAGCTAAGATATGGAATCAACCCAGATGCACCTCAGTAGATGAATTGATCACGAAAATGTAACACACACACACACACACACACACACACACACACACACACATACACACCTATATACACATGGAATACTATGCTTCCATCAGAAAGAATAATACCACCTCTTTGTCAGGAAATGGAAGATATTGGAAAAAATCACATTAACTGAAGTAAGCCAGACTTAAAGAAACATATGTCCAATGGGTTCCCTTATTTGTAATAATTAGTTTATATCAAAGATAATCTCATGTATTTTAATTTGACATTGTGTTCTATGTTGAGCATACAACATTATTGCTATCTTATTTGTTATTATTTCTACAAACCAGCAGGTATATTTAAAGAATTATGTTAATCTCAACCATTACTGAAGGAGAACAACTAAAAGAGCAACCCCTACAAGGAAGAACAACTCCTACTTAATTAGCTTCATTTCTATGTAAAGCCAGTGTTGTCCGCTGCATCCTCATATTGTACATTACAACTCTATACTTGGTCATCCTGTATATCTACTATCATCTATATTGTGACATAAATGCCCCAGAAATTCCAGTTTGCTTTACTTTTTGAAAAATTTCTCTGTTGTTTTAGGTTGGTGTGTGTGTGTGTGTGTGTGTGTGTGTGTGTGTGTGTGTGTGTGTGTGTGTGCGTTTGGACAAAGATCAGAAGACAACATTTTTCTTTATTTAGAATACATCTTTCAGGTCATTGTAAGTTGTGGCTAACGGGAGAAGTCTCTTGCTAGTTTAGGGATGAAACAAAAATATATTTGTGCATGCACCACAGTTGCTTTATTAGTCTGTAGTTGAACACATAACTTTGATTTATATCTTGCTTGTTGTGGATAATGTGAATAACAATGAACTATAGATGTATTTACTAGTTACCCAGAGAGAAATAATCATATGATTGGTGGGTCAGATGATATTTCAACTCTGTATTTCTTTAGAAAACTCCATACTACTTTCTAGAATGAGAATAATAACCGGTATTTTAACCACGAGTGTAGAAAATTTCCTTTTCTCCACACTATCACCAACATAATTACGTTTTGAGTTTTTTGAAAAGGCAGGTTTTTATTATGTGCAGTACCCAGACTGGCCTTAGGCTCAAATCCTCTTACTCCAACCTTCCAAATGCTTGGAATTACAAGCCTTTACCACCACACCAAGTTCCTTTGATTTTTTTGATGAGTTATAATAGTTATGAAGTAGTATCATAATAATTTTGAATTGCATTTCTCTAATGACTTCTGTTCACAAAGCATTAATCCAGCATAGAAGTGGTATTAAACACAACTTTGTAAACCCACTGGTGATTTTCAGGGCATTTTGCAAAATATGGCTATTCAGAACTTTTGTCGATTTTTAATCAAGTTCCCTGTTAATCTCATCTTTAATCTCTATATACAAAATCAATAATTAATTCAATATAGTAGAAAGGAAAAAAATTGAGCAACTCCTCACAATTTTCAATTTTCAATAACATGATATTGCTTAAATCATTTTCTGTTTACGCTTGAGACTATATAACTCAATTTATTTAGACGTTTTACAAGGCTCTCTGTATTTTATTTATTTTATGCTGATTGCTCTTTCCAAATCCTGCACGTCTAATTCTCCTTGGTTTCTTGCAGTCTCATGTAGTTCAGGTTTCAAACTGAAGAATAAATTGAAGGAAGCAACCCAAAAATAGAGTTCCTCTCATCTGATGATTCCTCTACAAGAATGAGGAAAGAGTTCATCCTGCTAAGGACTTTTGTATGATAGGATATCAAAAGGAGAATTCATTCTTCTATGTCTTCCCTGCCTTTGCAATTTACCTTAAATGATGTAAAACTCAATATACTGCTCAGTTACTTTTACGTTTTATGAGTTTTGCACATTATCATATGGACTTCACCCCAGTCTACAGCATTCCTTCATTATTCTGTCACTGATAGTTTTACACTATCAAGACATAAGATAACCAGTTTGATTTACAGCATGAGAAGTTATCCAGCTGGTTTCCTTGGAAGCACAGCATAGTCAATAAATAACATTACTTCTGGTTGCTCACTACATGTAATGATTCCTGTGATATATATCACATTCTGTTTAATATTAAAAAAAACTACTGGGTAAACTGAAAGCTCATTCATAGAAGTTTATGTTAAGTATTTCACAAGTTTTATGTCTCTTAGGTCTTAAAAAATTTGCTGTAATGCTAATGTTATTACCATTTTAGTGTTGAGAAAAATTGTAATTCAAGGCACTAAGTGCATTGCCCAAAGACATATAGTGAGGAAGGAAATGAGTCAAAGTTTCCAAAACCCTTTCAGCAATACAAAAATGTAGGTAAAATCTCTCCATTCTCTTATACTCTCAATTCAATATTCATATTGTCCAATAAATAATAGCATAAAAAATATTGCCCACGGTAATTGTTTTCTATCACATTTTGTCTTCAACACAGACTGAGTTGGTGACTTTGGGTTATCATGCACAGTGCTGAGATTATAAATTGAGGTCCAAAGAGAGCCAAATTTTTCTGTCCCACAGTTCCAGTATTCTTTTTAAAAAGTACTAAAACTTTTAAATACCATTACTTACTGTCTTTTAAGTATCCCAAAACGTAAACAATTCACATATAGTCACTCCAAAATGCTTTAAAAGTAGGAAATAATAAAACAGGCCCTCCTGAACTAAAGTTTCTTCTACATTTAAAATTATTCCTAAAGCCTTGTACTGGTTTGTCATACCTGTAATCTTGTCTACCCGGCATATCTACAAAGGAGCATGGGATCTGTGAATAGGAGTTGGAAGCCAATTAAGGCAAAAAAAAATCAAAGTATTATTTTTCAAAAATTTAAATGAACTAGCAAAGGTCCAGGAATGGAGATGTAGCTCATATAATAGCTCACAAAGCTAGAGAGGAAAGGCCTTGCAAATCCTTGAAGCTCTGAGTTCAAACTCTGGGCATGCCAACATGCACGCACGCACACACATGCACACGCACACACGCGCACACACACGCACACACATACACTTATTCAAAATATCTTCAGGTCAGTATTTTGCATTAATTTCTTGTTTAATAATATTATATGGTTAAAATAATGGAAATAAACGCTTCCATCATTTTTAAACCTTTTTTATTGTAAAAATACTGTACAGAGGGTTTACAGTTACATGAGCAAAGTAATGAGTATATTTCCTATCTAACATTGTTACCTCCCCCTTTGTTTTTCCCCAACTACCTCTCCCTTACACCTCCACAAGTACACACTTCACCCCACCCCCCACCCTGCCTAAATTGTAAAGTTAGTATTTCAACATAGTGTCTTGGGCAACTCATTGTTATAATGGGTCAAACAGTATCTCTATTTGAGCATTTTGGTTTTTCCCTTTCCCTCTCCAAATTAGAGAAGTGTATATAAAAGATGCAGGTGCATCAACACCAAATACAGTGAAAACAGGGGTTATACCGTGTGGGACGACCAAATTAAAAAAAAATCTCATCGTACATTATAAGTGCATTAGAAACAACAGCAAGAAAGGAAAAACACACACTTGTGTCCCTAGCTTGGGTTCATTTAGTTTAACATCACCTTATCTAGTCATATGCACATAGCTTTGGACCATTTCTGCTTTTCCCAGACATATATAACTTCTTGCAAATAAGGGATACCATGGGACCTATGTTTCTTTGGACTTGGCCTATTTCAGTTAATATAAATTTTTCCAAGTCTTTCCATTTTCTAACCAATTGGGCAATGTCATTATTTCTGATGGATGATAGAATTCCATCACACACACACACACACACACACACACACACACACACACACACACACACACACACACACACACACAATGTTTTCTTGATCCATTAATCTATTGTGGGGCATCGGGGTTGGTTCCATATCTAAGCTATGGTAAATAATGTTGCAATAAACATAGTTGTGCTGGTAGTTTTAGAATGGCCTTGTTAGTGATCATTTGGGTGAATGCACAAAAGTGGGATTGCTGGGTCATAGAGGTGCTCTATGTGTAACCCTTTGAGGAACATCTATACTGCTTTCTAAGTGCGTGAACAAGTTTACACTCCCACCAAGAATATAGTAGGGTTCCCTTCTGGTCACATGCCCTCCAGCATCTGGTGTTGTGGAACGCTTCATGAATTTGGGTGTCATCCTTGCGCAGGGGCCATGCTAATCTTCTCTGTATTGTTCCACTTTTAGTGTATGTGCTGCCGAATTGAGCACAGAACATTTTTTATATATAAAGTGGATTGATTTTTTTAAACTAGATAATTCAACAAAAACAAGTTCAAAAGAATTGTGAAATTTTAGAACCAGATATTTGTTACATAAGCACACATTTAAGAATAAAGTCAAGATTGATATGACAAAAACAAAATGAGTCCAGATGTTTGTTGTTCAAGAGATGTGTAGGAGGAGGAATTCAATTATTCTATACAGGGCACCTCTCATAATGAACACTGCAGCAAGTGTTAAGGTGTGTTAAAAGTTTTAATGTTTTAAATATGTTTAATTTTGGGAACCTGCTTATATATGCCAAAATTAAGACTGTCAGGTCATAAAACTTTTCCATAAAGTATTTAAGATTTATGGTAGCTGACATATATTACTAAGTATGTACATTTCAGAGTTTATACAAAATTTATTAATGAGAAGTTGCAAAGTCTTTGCGTAAAGAAACAGAGCAAAGAGATAAGACTTTAACTACACAATTTCTGTTGAAACTTTAGGGCTTCTTTTCTTTATATGTTAGCAAGGAACAAATGATTATATAAGCCATGTATCAGTGATGAGTGAGACATAAAAAGTTATCTTACAGTGTAAATTTAAAGGGTACTCATAGCTTATAAAATTCTTGTTGAACATCATAATCTTAGCCAGTTTTAAATGTACAGGAATATGAGCAAATTGTAAAATCTAATATGTAGTATACTTCAAATATTGGAAATACTGGTATTTGGTTTTTATTTTATTAATCATTAATATTTAATTATTGGTTTTCTTTATTTTTTGCATTGTTTTCTTTTTTGCAATATAATACAACTTTTTTAAGTCGTCATTACGAGGTATTTTGAAAATGTTACTGGGATGACCATTTTTTATAGGTGCATGTGAATTCACAGCGATCAAAATTAAGAACAAAATATTGATTAAAAATTTTCTCAATTAGAGTCTGAATCAGGAGTGTTGATAAATGTCCACACATAAAATCTTAGCCTTAAGCTGAAGCAGTGGTTTTACAGAGTTGAGGCCACAAAAGTGAGAGACTGTGTTTTGTTTAGTTTTTTGGTTTGGTTTTTGTTGGTTGTGGGGCTTGAACTCTGGGTCCTGGGTGCCGTCCCTCAGCTCAAGTCGAGTGCTACCACTTGAGCCACAGCATCACATCTGTCTTTTTCTCCTTATATGGTGCTGAGGAATCAAACCAAGGGCCACATGCATGCAAGGTAAGCACTCTAACACTGAGCCACCTTCCAAGAACCGGAGAGACTGTTCTTTTAAAAATCATCTGAACAACATTTACTTTCTGCTTTGGGTTATATAATGAAATACATGAATATCTTTTTATGTTTTTGTGAATTGTCATACTTCTAAATTTATACTAACTTCAGCCACTTCATCCTTTTCAAAGTCATGAAATATCTCTGAGAGTTTGCTTCTGTGAAGACTGTTTTTGCATTTATAATTTCTTCTGAGTAATCTTTAATTTTTATCAAAATTAATTTATATTTTTATATTGATGGATTATCAGACATCAAATACCTTCAAATGTACATGGAGAGTCTAAAGATAGCAGTACGAAGGTTCTCATACAGCTCTTGTTTATCTGTTATGCACGTCCAGTATTATGATATTTCTCTCTCTCTTTCTCTCTCTCTCATTTTCTCTCTTTCTCTTTCATGCTCCATGTCTGCTATTTAGAATTTCTGCTGGTCTACTATTGTCCTTCAGGATCCACTGCTTTTGTGGGAACATGATAGGGACCATCAGTTACCCTTGCACTCTTTAAAAGTTATAAGAGTAACGTGATATTATTCTTTGCCATTCTAAATGGCAAAACAACAGATCTAGGAATTCCTTTTCACTTTTATTTCTATTATAATTTTATCTCATAGGCATCCATTTGTGACCTAAAGTTCTTTTTCTTTTACAAAGAATGTTTTTCTTTTATTATCAGTCAGTAACCAAAACAAAGCTATCCTAGGGAAAGTAGGCTGAAGTTGTTCACAGGGATGAAAAACAAGGTAATGGGGGAAATGAGCACAGATCCTCAGAGCAGTTTATCATGTACACTTTGTGAGAATGGCAATGTGCTGGGAACTCTAGATTAAATGACTGAACAGCTGATATATATACACATATATTTATATATTTATATTTATTTATATTTGCATATATGTGTGTATATGCCCTTATATATGTACACATGTATGTTACTATACACACAAATATACACATACATATACACATGTATACATGCACACATGGAGAAAGACACATAGATACAGCCAACACAATTTTCACTAATTGTTGAATATGCCTTAGATGGAATGCTTGGAACCGAATATGTTGAAGATGTCTTTGTCTCTAAGAGTTTTTTTTCCACTCATCTTATCTCCTAAAATTGGTAGTTTTTGCCAGAATCGACTTGCAACATGCCGTACAAGTGATAACAAATCACTCAGAAATCTCAGTAAGTAAAGGTCTTATGGTGTCTCCTTGCTCCCCATGGAATTCTTGCTCTTGTAGACAGTCTCAAAAACCAAAGCAGAAGAATATCCTGGTAAAAAAATAAGGTTATAAGGCTTTAAATGGCATCCTTCCTTGAGCATTTTTACAAAAGCTACCATCAATTCCTTGAGAGCTTGTTTGGAGGTTCTAGCAGGGGAGCTCAGCTACCCGTATATCCTTGACCTAAGACCGATCCTCCTCTATTGGGGATGGTCGTCCTCCTCGACCGAGTGCACAGTTTCGGGAGGGACACACATGTAGCGGTGAGGGAGGAAGGGGACACCCACCTAGCCAGCCAGAGCAGCCGAATCAACCCTGGCGATCAATGGGGTGACAGATGTCGCAGCAGATCACCCTCACATCCAACTACCATCAATTCCTAAGCAGATGAATGAGGCCTCAGAAGACTGGACCTCAGGTCAACACTTAACCAACCCATGTGAAAAGTCTAAAGTTAGAAATGCTGACTGAGGTCTTCCATTTCCTGGCCAAGAAATTAAAAAAAAGAAAGTTTTTTAATGTATTAAAAATTGAAAATAATTTGTAACCTGTCAGAAATGTGTACAATACAATTATACCAACTGACAAAAGAAGATGTGCATTTCACTTATGTGCTTTTGGACTTGGTGAGTGACTATAGGTGTGTCTACACAAGTAGAATATGCATAAATCAAGCCAGCATTTCTTCATTTAAGATACAAGGAAAGGATACAGGTTGACCCACTGTAGCAATGGGATGTACAAGACAATATCAGACGGGGGTAAAGTGGGGAGTTGAGGAGGTGTGCAGGGAAGGGATGGTAGGGGAAAATCAAAGGAGGGGGTAACAATGCTCAATAAAAAACGTACTCATTACCTTACTTATGTAACTGTAACCCCTCTGTATATGATATTTACAAAAAATATATTTAAAAATACGAAGAAAACTTCTTCTATACTTACATGAAGTATTTGTCACCCAATATCAGTAAGGTACTGGTTTTAGGACCACAGGCATATTAAAATTTTGGATGCTCAAATTCTCTACATAAACACAGTATATTATTTACATTAGAATCTGCCCACAACCTAGTGCAGTATGATTGCTATTAAAAATTTTACTACATTTTATATTTGTAGTGGAAAAGTATATGCACTATCAACAGATACAAATTTTTCAGATAATTTTTGTCTGCATATTGTGGATGGAATTGGAAGAGCAATTATGAAAAACCCAAATTTCATCACCATGAGCTGTCTGTAAAATGTAACAAGGATCTAATACAGCATCATTGAATGGTGTAGATCTTCAAGAAGAAGTACTTGAGTTGAGACATTATCAGAAAGTGTAAGCACGCAAGGACTTTTTAGAAATGCAGCTGTTAGATTTCTCATAGAGAGCTTTCATAACACTTTGTGAAACACAAGTCAGAACCTCACTGAAGTGTAGAGAGATTTCCCTCACCTTTCTGTCAAGCTCAGTCATTATCAATCAATTTATAGCTAATCTTGTATAATCCTCTAATAAGAAAACGTTTATGGAATGTTATATGCAGAAAAGCTGGTAAGGATAACTTTTTCCAATTAGGACTGAAGGATTGACCTGCCCTCCCCACCACGCTATTGTCCCAGGCCCATACAGACTCCAGGCAAAATCCCAGGTACATGTGACCTCCTTGGAAGTGCAGGGAAATCCACGTAAGCCCATTGTGGGCCAAACTGAAAGTTCCCCACCTTCCTTGACTTAGGGGCTTTTCATTAACTTCTACCTCCTTGTTCAGACCTCCTATAAAAACCCAGATCCTATCCCAGCTCCCTCACACAACCTCCCAATGCACTGGAAGGATGGTGCCCTCATTGTGCCTCAATAAACAGTCCTCACCTGTTGATGATGTAGTTCAGCCTATTCCTTTTCCATTCTCTTCCATTTTCCTAACATATGGTTCTGACACCCTGGAGGACTGGGTGCCCTCTGCCCAGGGGCCACACCCCTCCTTGCCACCCCTCATGGAGGCTTTCTGCTACCTTCCTCCTCCTTCCAAGGCCTTTCTCCACTGGGAGGACAGAGCCCTCAGAGCTTACTTTGGGCTAAACAGCCACATGAAAGACCTCTTGATCTTTTCCTTTGTAAAGAGTGCAAGCAGTGGACAGCAACCCTGCTGTGGCTTGAGGTATTATTGGGCCCCTGCATAAACCCAGAAAAGATCTCTCCCCCTATTCTTTCTCTTTTACTCTGTTCCTGGACTCTTATCTCCAGGCTGGAGGGTCTTTGCCTTTTGGTCAACTTCACTCACCATGTAAAAGCCTCAGTACAAGATTACCAGCCAAGTCTGTGGTGGAGGTGCAACGAAACGGACCCCAGGAATCCAGGATTCCCTTCCTTCCTTCCTTCCTGTCTGTGGGAATCCAGGAGACTCCAGGAGTGTCTCTTTTCCTGACACCATGACCCCCTGTAATTAGGACCTTTGGGGATGCTCTATCCTAATTACTTGGATATGTCCATCTGCCTTCCCAAAACACCAGGGATGCCTGGAACAACGGGACAGACTCAGTAGTCCTACCAAATTTTCCAAATTGTCTCCCAGAGACACCCCATTGGTCTGACTATGGTCTAATCTTAAGAAACTGGGCTGACTGATTTACAGTAAAAAAATAATCTGACGTGTTTTTCTTCCAAAATCTGGTCTCATTATCATGGCCAGCACTGGCCTAAATTCGGAACCTTAGGTTTTCCTCTTAGTGATTTAAACAATTCTCCAACAAAACGGTGGGGAGTCCCAGGTCCCCTATACATAAGCCCTCCTCTACCTCTGCTCCAGAAAACCCCCCACTCTGCTTATTCTGTTCTGTTCACCAAGTCCTTCTCTGACCTCCACTCCAGAGTTCCCCCTACCCGCTCTCCAGCCTTGCTCACCAAGCCCTTCTCTGCCATGATTCTCCTATCTCCTCTAAAAAGTAACTCCTCATCTTGTAGCAGCTCAATCTGTCTCTCACCCCTTTTCTCTCCCCCTCTCCCTTTCTCTCTCACTCTCTCTTTTCTTTGATGACCTCTGGCACCAAAGATCCTTTTCTCTTTCCTTGCCCTTCTAACTGCACTCTTGCTATTTGCAGTTGGTCCAGCTTATCTAGGCTAAGACTGTCTGCCTGTGTCAAGCAAACTCCTTCTGCTCACCCCTGTCCCTGTGCTTTCCTGTCTGCCTACCTGTGTAGCTGACACAAGGTGAGGATGGGCATAGGCCTCCAAAGATAAAACAGCAAGGGTTGGGAAGGTGGCTCAGTGGTACAGTGCTTCTCTTGCATGCCTGAGGCCCTGAGTTCAACTCCTCAGCACCAAATAAGCAAAAAGAAAAAAGCCGGAAGTGGCACTGTGGCTCAAGTGGTAGAGCACTAGCCTTGAGCTGAAGAGCTGAGGGACAATTCCCAACCCCAGAGTTCAGGTTCCACGACCGGACCAAAAAAAAGAAAAACAAAAAGATAAAACAACAAGCTAACAGCCCTGTTAAAAATCCCTCTACACAAACCCCTCCATACTTATACACTTCTCAATCCTGTTCTATGGCTAATACACCTTCTTCCCTTCCAGACCCTAAATAAATAGGCCTCTGCTCTGGAACTTTTGTTAACCTGTCACTGAAAGTGTATGGGTGTCAAAAACACTGAGGACAGCCTCTCTCTTTTACGGCTCTCTCCCTTTATCACACTGAAATCCCATAAAAGAAACAAACCAGTTCTTTTTCTTTTTGGACTTAGACAATAATCCAATCCTTTTCTCTTTCCTGAGTCCACTCACATCAAAATCTTTATTCTTAATTTCTTCTCTAGGAGACTGCAGAAGAGAAATCCCTCCCTCTCACATCTTCCAATAACTCTCTCTATCCACTCACTCAAACACTCACTTTTCAGCACCTTCATTATGGTGCCACATCATCCCTTTAAATGTCTTCATGTTAAAAGTGTTATTTCTTCTCCTTACAGTGGCTGTTCAGCCACCCTCTCCCCCAATTCTCTCTACATGCCCTGGAAGCTGACAGCTAGAAAGAGACAAAGACCACATAATGGATTTTTCTACAACCTCCACTCTTCCACCAACCTTACTCCACTCTCCTCTTCACTCTTCTAGGGGTTAAAATATTTAAATCATATAATATGCCTCATCACCAAAATCGATTTAAAGATTTTCTGCTCTTGTTATTAATGTTTGTTTAAGGGTGGAAATTCTGTTTGTCAAAATTTGCCTTGCATATTGTTTGGTATTGCCTACTTTTCTGACATTGACACGTGTTTTTATCATATTGGGCAAAACAATATCACTTTGCCACTGGAATTAAAAAAAACCCATATGGTTGGTTTTCATTTTTTTAAAAACTTAACTGCATCTTAAAACTTTGGTTTAAGTATAAGTGTGTGAACATGTTCAGCATAATCTTATTATAATACATAAAACCTGTGTAAAAAGTCATCTTCTTCTATTTCTTGATACAGATATTTCCTATCAAATGTGCTGTTTGTTAAAAGAAAACATTTTTATCAAGGGTAGTAGTAAAAGGAATGAGACCCAGCTCATCTACTAACCAGCTGTGATGAAAAACACCAGTAAGGAGGTAAGAATTGTCTTAAAATGTTTGTTCCACATATCTGTTTCTGTCCTCAGAAAGTTTGAGTATGTAGGAGATGGTATGAGTATGCCTTAAAAGACAGCTTATGAGTAAAGTTTGTATGTAATTATTGGCTGTGATTTAACATTAAAACTAGCATGTTATTCTCTATATCCATCTAAAGTCAAGTGTCTTTAGCCAATCTGTGTATAATGTTGTAAGTAATTAACCATTCATCCGAGGGATGCAGTCTAGCCAAGATCCTGCCTGAAGCATGCTACCGCCTCCATGGTATACTGGACTCCTGCCTGACTCGATCACACACAGCTGATTCTTGGTAAAAGACTCCTTCAGATTTACAAAAACTAGACTCTTGTGGGACACTCTCTATAAACCTTACCCAGCCTGACCTGAAAAAGCCAGCTATGTTGTTATGCTATTAATACATGTATAGGCCAGAAGAGCCTCTTACACACTTTGGTTATAAGGTTTCCCAGGCAGCCAAGCTATACTCAAACCCTCATCCTAGCTATTGAGTTGTGTCATTGCAGAGTTCTGGCAAGTATTTGTTGATCAATTTTTGACAGGGTGCACATAAGCTCTACTTGTTCCCACTGATCTCCTTGTTACTTTGATTGGAAATTATAAAGTGTTTTTGTGGCAAAGATTGCAGTTCAAAGCCAGACCAGGCAAAAAATCCCTGAGACTCTATTCCTATACAACCAGCAAAGAACCAGGCTGGAAGCTGGCTCAAAAATTAACCATCCAAATGCTAAATGTGGCCCTGTGACTCAAAGTGGTAGGATGCTAGCCTTGAGCAGAAGTGCTCAGGGAAAGTGCTCAGGCCTTGAGTTCAAAGCCCATATCCTAGCCACAAGCAGCTAGATTCCAGGACAAGGCGGAAAAGTATAAGAGGAGATGATGTCACATCAGCCACTTTGTGCCTGTCCTTTCAAAATTAACCAGAGCCAGGAGGTCAATAGAAACAAGTTGAGAAGCTTGTCCATCTAATGTCCATATCTGTCTAACTTCTAACTGGACAAGAATTTACATTCTTGCCTTTGTTACCAGCTATTTATAGGAAATGATCAAAGTCTCTCACCAGGCCCTTTACCTTAACTACTCCAATCCAGCCCTAGTTTCTGACTGGCTATGGGCTCATGATCCAAATGGAACTTTTCTGGTTTGTGCCCTGGGTGTGTTTTCCTATGTAATTCATATCAACCAGTCAGCCTTTTGCTTGATCTCAGCATTTTCAAGTTTCTCTCTAACAGGATAATAGCCCTGACTCAAGACCTGGGACCATGTCAAGGCCATCCTATTACTGCAGGCAACCAGAGGCTTTGTGCCTTGGACCGAGCACAGACATGGACCTGAAGACCCCAGCCCCAGTGACTCCTCGACACCCCCATGCCAGCTGAAGGCAGCCAGAAAAGACCCCTTTTTATACTCCACCTTTTATACTCCAGGTTTCAAAATGATTGGAATCTGCTTTGGTCTCATAACTCCATGTTAATCCTCTGTCAGCCCAGTTCTTTTTATGTATCCAAAGATCCTATATAAAGAACTTGCCTCTCCCCTCTTGGCCCTATCCTTTTATGTATCTGAAGATGGAATATGAAGGATTGACCCCCACCCTACTATCCTAGGCCCATATAGACTGCAGGCAAAACCCAGGTATATGTGAACTCCTTTGAAGTGCAGGCAGGGCAATCCACCTAACCCAGTTGTAAACATCCCATTGTGGGCCCACACCTTCCTTGAGCTAGGGGCTTTCCATTAACCTCTACCTCCTTGCTCAGACTTCCTATAAAAACCCGATCCTGTCCCAGCTCCCTCACACAACCTCCAAACCTGCTGGAAGGGCTGTGCCCCTCGCTGTTCATCAATAAACAGTCCTCACCTGTTGATGATGGAGTTCGGCCTATTTCTTTTCCATTCTCCCTCATTTTCCTAACAAGGGCAGTCTGTTTTCTATGATCAAGAAGAGAGAAAATTAGATAAGCATCCATTTACAGCCTTCTGAATAATTCTGATTCTGCCCACGTCAGTTATCTATCCATACCTATGTCCGAGTGAGAGGATTTTAGAAGAATTTAGTGTTTTAAAAATTAAAATTAAGAAGAGTTCCGGGAAGATGGCAGAGGAGAAGCTGGAATCTGAACAAGCTCTTGCATAGAAAACAGTTTCAGAGTTCCAGTGAACAGTCCCAAGCCAGAGAATCACACCAAGTGTGCCATCACAGGACAGAGAGTTAGTCAAGAGAGGGGAAGCCAAGCAGACACATCTGAGCAGCTGCCGCTGCGGTGGCAGGGTCGCAGCGGCGACCACCTCCGCGGAGGCATACCTGAGACGCAGTCCGGGACGAAGGAGCCAGACGCAGCGGACAAGCGGATTCTACTCAACACCAGCAAGAACCGACAAGGAGCGGACAACTTCATCCTGCACTTTGCAGACCAGAGACGACCCGAGATCCAAGACTCCGCGTGAGTAGAAGCCCCACTTCCTCACTCCTCTGGGAGCAGAGGAGGGAAGGCCACCCCTCCCCCCCCAGCACCGGTGATCTCCATCTTGGATACCGACAAAGCTCGGAGGAGCGGCTAGCTCCAGCTCAGGCCTTGGAATAGAGATAGTCATTTGGCAGGTCACAGGAACTTGGCGGCGAGGTGACCTCACAGACTCAGTTCCATCCAGGGAGGGGTCGCCCAGCTCAGGCACCAGCCATTGGAGTGGCTCCCCTCGCTGGGTGGCCAGAGCCAGAGGCTGCCCCTCCCTCTAGCAGCCACCACAATCAATTGAAAAACAGAAACCCTGAGAATGGCTCCAGGCTGGGTGCTGTGAGTTTTTTTTCACAAAATAGCCCCAGGGAAAAGCTACTGTTCCTTGAAAGGCCTCAACTCTACCCAGAACCTAGCCTCATCACTGCATCCCCCTCTTTTGTGATTCTCAAAGCAGATCACCCTCCCAGTAAACTAACCTGGGAGGGGGATCTCAAAATCTTGGGTAAAGCAGAGCATTTTTCTGCCTGTTCCAACAAACTGACTTAAGAAACCAATCAAGCCACAGGACCTCAAGCTGACCAGAGACTCCAACCAGACTCTGGTTACAGAATAAAGGGAGATATAGGACTCTTCCCACCCCTCCCAAAAAAAAAAAAAAAAAATCAAAGAACTTTTTTTTTCTTCTTCTTTTTTTCTTTTTTTCTTTTTCTTGTTTTGTTTTTTTTCGTTTTTTGTTACCTTATATATATATAAAAATTTTTTTTTGCTTTTCTAAAACTTTTATTAATCTTTAATTTTTGCCTCTTCTGAAAAAATAATTGTTTTCCATTAACTTTTTTTTTTTCTCCTCTTATAATTTTTATTTTAGGAATACGTGAATGTGTGTTTTCTTTTCTTTTCTTGTCTTCTTTCTCTTTTTCTTTCATTCTTAATTATCTTTTTGTTTTTTTTTTCTAGCTCTACTGAACTTCTGATCTTTTCTTCTCACTTTCCTAAATCCTTTCCATCTTTTCCACTTTGTTCATGTTTATGTGACTTAACTCTTGTCCTGCACATCCTCAGATAAATCCGTAGTTAACCAGTAGACCCTATCCCCCATTGTGTACACACTTAATCCACAAACTTATTACTCAATTCAAAACCTCTGAGACTTAAATTCACTAATAGCAGTACTTTATACCTATACAATATTTTAAGCATTTTTTAAAGTTTTTCTCATCTCCTCTATGTCCCTCCCTTTCTCTCAACATATTCATATTCCTCTATAAATAGATGGTCTTTTAATCTCTAAAATAACATTAATTTTTACGTTTCTATTTTTTTTCTGGTCTCTTTTCATTCCCCTTTCCCTTTCTTCTTTTTCTCTCTCTCTCTACTTACATCCTACCCAACCTATTTCCTGCATTGTGATTAGGACATAGTTAACTCTCCCTGTGCCTCCCCACACCAATCTATTCCTATTTTTTACCCACATCTCTTCCTAACCCTAATAATTTCTGGCTTTCCAAATTCTTCTCTGCGGTTCGAAGTCCTTTAACATATAGTTGTTTGATGTCGAATAGATGTATCTGTTGAACTAGATTGTATCTGTAGACTATTGACTGTACAAATGCAAACTTTGGTTGATGGTTGCCTTAAGATAGTGTTCTAGCACAAAACTGGTGCTATCTTCATCTCAAATGGGCAGAGTAAGCCGGAAAAACACAAGAAAAATGGCAAATTCGGGTATCTCAATTCCCAATCCTGATAATCAGGGGTTAGAACAGATAATGAATAATCCAGAGGAGAGTTCCCAAACAGCTCTACAAACACTGGTGGCAAACATGATCAATGAAAAGTTTGACAACGTACAAAGGACTCTGTATGAGCGTGATAGGGAGAGAGAGGAGGCATCCCAGAAGTTTATACAGGAATATCATAAGCGTGAGGAAGCTACTCAAAAACTGATACAGGATTTGCGCGAACAACTTGAGAATACTCAAAGAGAAAGGGAGGAATGGCGTGAGCAGGCTGAGAACACTCAAAGAGATCTGCAGGAATCCCACGAACGGGAGGAAGCAAATCAAAGAGTAATACAGGAATTGAGAGACCAGGTAGAGAACACACAAAGATCACTAAAGGCATTCATGGAATCCATTAACAAAGAGCTGAAGGAAGTCAGGGAGACCACAAAGGGAATGCTGAATGGAACCCAATAGAAGGAATGGGAGCCCAAAGAAACCATAACCAATCAACTAAGTGATTTGAGGACAAACACTGAACACCAAATTAAGGAAGTAAAGAAATTCATACAAGACCTAAAACAGAGCTTCAACAAAGAACTTGAAGCCATCAAAGCTGACCAACTAGAAGGAAAAGAGATAAAAAACAAAGTAGAGAGTCTTGACAGCAGGTTAGACCATGCAGAAGATCGAATCTCAGGGATTGAAGACAGCCTAGATATTATAGAGAAAGAACTTACAACCATCCAAGACAAGTCCAAGAAATATGATAGATCTATCCAACACCTGGAAGACACCATCAGAAGGCCTAATCAAAGGATAATGAGTGTAGAGGAACACCTAGAAACAGAAGTTAATGGCCTAGGAAATCTGTTTAACAGGATCCTAGCAGAGAACTTCCCAAACATGCAAAAAGATAGGCCTGTCCAGATACAAGAAGCCTTTAGAACCCCAAATAGACCAGACCAGAATAGGACATCCCACCGTCACATTATAATCCACACAGGATCAACTCAGAACAAGGAAAAGATCCTTAAAGCTGTCAGGGAGAAAAGGGTAATCACTTATAAAGGGAAACCAATTAGAATCACCTCAGATTTCTCAGCAGAGACAATCAAAGCAAGAAGAGCCTGGAATGATGTATGCCATGCCCTAAAAACAAACAACTATCAACCAAGAATACTGTACCCAGCTAAACTCTCCTTCATAACTGAAGGCCAAATAAAAACCTTCCATAGCAAAGAAAAATTGAAACAATACATCTCCACCAAACCAGCCCTACAAAAGATTCTTAAAGATGTCCTACTCATAGAAAACCAACAAGACCGCAATAAAGGCCAAGAAACTGCACCCAAACTGAGAATCCAAGAACCATAGGAAGAACCCAGTTTTCGCAGCCCCCAAGAAGGTAGATAACATGGCAGGAACTCCCAAATACCTCTCAGTCCTATCTCTTAATGTTAACGGACTGAACTCTCCAATTAAGCGACATAGACTGTCTAGTTGGATTAAAAAACAAGACCCTTCTATCTGCTGCCTGCAGGAGTCACATCTTGCCCGTAAAAACAAACACATTTTCAATGTTAAAGGCTGGAACAAAATCTACCAAGCAAACGGACTGCATAAACAGGCGGGAGTTGCAATCCTAATATCAGATAAAATAGACTTCAAATTAAAATTCATGAAAAGAGATAAAGAAGGTCGCTACATACTAATTAAATGTTCTCTCCTTCAGGAGGATATTACAATTCTAAATATCTATTCGCCAAACAATGGAGCACCCAAATTTATCAAAGAAACACTACTTTCCCTCAAATCCCATATAGATCCAAAGACATTAATCGTTGGGGATTTTAACACACCACTCTCCCCACTAGATAGATCAACTCGGCAAAAACTCAACAGAGAAACCGCAGATCTAAACAGCTGCATAGATCAACTAGACTTAACAGACATTTACCGAACATTTCACCCAGCAGCATCAGAATACACGTTTTTCTCAGCAGCAAATGGAACGTTTTCTAAAATAGACCACATTTTAGGCCACAAAGCAAACTTGTCTAAATTCAGAAACATTGAAGTTATACCTTGCATTCTCTCTGACCACAAGGGAATAAAGTTAGAACTCAACACCAAAAGCCACCAAAGAAAGTCCGATATCACATGGAGGCTGAACAGCACACTGCTGAATCATGAGTGGGTCATGGAAGAGATTAGAAAGGAAATTCAAATGTTCATGCTATTCAACAAAAATGAACACACAAAATACCAGCTCCTCTGGGACACAGCAAAGGCAGTACTCAGAGGCAAGTTTATAGCTCTGAGCTCCTACATCAACAAATTGGAGAGATCTGAAACTAACAATTTAATGACACACCTAAACCTCCTTGAAAAAGAGCAGCAAGATAAACCCCAATCCAGTAGACGGAAAGAAATAATCAAAATTAAATCAGAATTAATTGAATTAGAATCCAAAAAAACTATAGAAAGAATCAACAAAACAATGAGTTGGTTCTTCGAAAAACTTAACAAAATTGACACACCCTTAGCAAATCTTATCAGAAAAAAAAGAGAACATACCCAAATTAATAAACTCAGAGATGAGAATGGAAACATCACCACGGAAACAAGCAAGATTCAGAACATTATAAGGGAATACTTCTCAAAACTTTATGCTAATAAGTTTGAGAACTTGACAGAAATGGACCTCTTCCTAGCAAATATTGACATGCCAAAACTAAACCAAGATGAGGTAAACTATCTTAACAGGCCCATATCAAGCATTGAAATAGAAACAGCAATAAGAGACCTCCCAGCTAAGAAAAGTCCAGGACCAGATGGTTTTACAGCGGAATTTTACAAGTCCTTCAAAGCAGAGCTCACACCAATTCTCCTCCAACTCTTCAATGAAATTGAAAGAGAAAGCTCACTAGCGAACACATTCTATGAAGCCATCATAACCCTCATTCCAAAACCAGGCAGGGACTCATCAAAGAAAGAGAACTATAGACCCATTTCTTTGATGAACATTGATGCGAAGCTTCTCAACAAAATTTTGGCCAATCGACTTCAACAATTCATCCAAAAAATCATACACCACGATCAAACAGGATTCATTTCAGGGATGCAAAGCTGGTTCAATATACGCAAATCAATTAATATTATTCATCACATCAACAGGAGCAAGAATAAGAACCACATGGTTATCTCAATAGACGCAGAAAAAGCATTCGACAAGATCCAACACCCCTTTATGATGAAGGTTTTGGAAAAATTAGGAATCCATGGAACATTCCTCAATACAATAAAGGCTGTATATGACAAACCTACAGCCAGCATTATACTCAATGGTGAAAAACTAAAGCCATTTCCTCTTAACTCAGGAACAAGACAAGGATGCCCACTCTCTCCACTTCTCTTCAATCTAGTATTAGAATGCCTAGCTACAGCAATAAGACAAGATGCAGACATAAAGGGGATCCAAATAGGGAAAGAAGAAATAAAACTCTCCCTCTTTGCAGATGACATGATCTTGTATTTAAAGAATCCCATAGACTCCACTCCCAAATTACTCAAGCTGATTCAAAACTTTGGCAAAGTAGCAGGTTATAAAATTAACCCCCAAAAATCAATGGCTTTTCTGTATGCCAACAATGAGAAAAGTGTGGCTGAAATTAGGAAAGCAACTCCATTTGTAATAGCCCCACAAAAAATAAAATACCTAGGAATTAACTTAACTAAAGAAGTGAAGGACCTTTATGATGAAAACTTTAAAATCTTGAAAAAGGAAATCAACACAGAACTTAAAAAATGGCAAAACCTCCCATGCTCCTGGATTGGAAAGATTAACATTGTGAAAATGGCAATACTTCCCAAGGCTATCTACAAATTCAACGCAATACCTATCAAAATTCCAACCTCATTCTTCAAGGAAATAGAAGAGGCAATCCAAAAATTCATATGGAACAATAAAAGACCCCGAATAGCAAAAACGCTCCTCAACGGAAAGAACACTGCTGGAGGAATATCAATACTAAATTTCAAACTCTACTATAAAGCCATAGTAATCAAAACAGCTTGGTATTGGCATAAGAACAGACCTCAGGACCAATGGAATAGAATTGAAAACCCAGAAATGAACCTACAGACCTATAGCCATCTAATCTTCGATAAGGTAGCTAAAACAATAGAATGGAAGACAGACAGCCTCTTCAGTAAATGGTGCTGGCAAAACTGGTTAACTACATGTAGAAAACTAAAGCTAGATCCTTATATATCACCCTGCACCAGAATCAACTCCAAATGGATCAAAGACCTTGAACTCAAAGCAGACACTCTGAAAACATTACAGGATGGAATAGGAGAAACCCTGGGTCTCCTTGGCTCAGGCCGAAATTTTCTGAATAGAGACCCGGAAACACAACAAATCAAAGAAAGGCTGGACAAATGGGATTGTATAAGGTTGCAGAGCTTCTGCAGGGCAAATGACATAGCTAGCAAGATCAATAGAAAGCCCACGGACTGGGAGAAGATCTTTACTAGCCATACAACGGACAAGGGTCTCATATCTAAAATATACTTGGAACTCAAAAAATTAAACCACCCAACAACAAATCCTCAAAGAAACAACTGCCCAATAAGTAAGTGGGCGAAAGACTTAAAGAGAAGCTTCTCTGAAGAAGAAAGGAGGATGGCCAATAGACACATGAAGAAATGTTCAACATCCCTAGCCATAAAAGAAATGCAAATCAAAACAACATTGAGATATCACCTCACTTCAGTTAGAACAGCAAAAATCAAGAACTCTAACAACAACAGATGCTGGAGGGGATGTGGACAGAAAGGAACCTTACTTCATTGTTGGTGGGAATGTAAACTTGTTCAACCACTTTGGAAAGCAGTATGGAGGTTCCTCAAAAGACTCCACATAGAGCTCCCCAACGACCCAGCAATCCCACTTTTGGGCATTTACCCAAATGATCACAAACAAGGCCACACTAAAGCTACCAGCACAACTATGTTTATTGCAGCATTATTTACCATAGCTAAGACATGGAACCAACCCAGATGCCCCTCAGTAGATGAATGGATCAAGAAGATGTGGTATATATACACAATGGAATTCTATGCCTCCATCAGAAAGAATGACATTTCCCCATTTGTTAGGAAATGGAAAGGCTTGGAAAAAATTATATTAAGTGAAGTAAGCCAGGCCCAAAGAAACATAGGTCCCATGGTTTCCCTTATTTGCATATCTAGTATAGGTATGAGTCAAGCGGAAAAAGTCAGATAATATGATGTTAGGAAAACAAAACCTCAAATATGTATTTTAATGTTTTTGTTTCTTTCATGCATGTGTTTCTAACGCATTTATAAGATTATTTCTTTGTTGCTTTGTATGTCCCTCCCCCACAGTGTAACCCCCGCTTTCACTATATTTGATGTCAGTATAACATGTGGAGGAGATGGGGACAAACAAGTCGTTTAAGGATTCAGGTGGACCTGTTGCAACAATGAGAAGTACAAAATGTCATGTCAAAACCAGCTTTACAATGTCGGTGGGGGGGGAGGGGGGGTATGATTGGTTGGGAGGGAGGGGGGAGGCTGGGAAGGGAGGTGAAGGGTAAACAAAGGAGAAGGCTGCAATGCTTGGTAAGAAATGTATGCATTATCCTGCCCATGTAATTGTAACCCCTCTGTACAGTATGTTCTCAAATAAAATAAAATAAAATTTAAAAAAAAATTATAATTAAATGTAGAATGAAATTGGTTCCAATGCATCACTTTAAGATATTTAGAAACAACCGAGAAACCTAAAGGTCTATAAGATTTTTTTTATTGGAAGTGAAGGGGTTGTGGAATTTGGTTCTCTATATTTTAAGCAATTTGCAAAAAGAATTGGCAAAATAAAATTTACATTTGCAGCAGACTTGACACATAAATTTTTGTATATTGAAAGAAACACAAGCCATAACAATATGTCAATGCTATCCTCTTATTTATTTCTAAACGTTTATGATTTTTGTCTCTTAATATTAAAACTTCAAATTTGTTTTAATCTTTATCAAGTTGTGCAAAGGGGTTTCGCTTCATCATGTCAGTGTTTAATAGAGTATATGTGCATTTCAATGTACAATACATCTGGAACATTGAAATCTTTCCACTTTTCTTCCTTCCCTTACCCCAACACCACCTATCCCTTCAAGTATCCTACTTATAATCTCACATATGTACATTGAGTGATATGACTGTATTAGTCCACCATTTCCATTAGGGCAGAAGTGCCCTACTCCCTTTAAGCCCAGATCTCCCTTTTAAGACTTGTTTCAACTTCATGGTATTTTGTTAAATTTCTCTGCTTTTGGCATTTGGCTTTGGGCTAACCACATTCTCTCTTCCATGTTTAACCTACATAAATGAGGTTATGTCTCCACATTTCTAATCTGTGAATGGCTGAGATAGGTCTCCTTTACTATGCATCTGTCTTTTTTTATCATAATTTGTGATATTAACTCAAAACTGCTTTGCCTTTTGTCAGCAATTGGACTGTTATAAGAGAATACTTCAAAGTAAGTGGCTTAAAAACAACAGAATTTTATTACCCATATGCTAGAAGCTTAAGCATTGATTATAAAAATGCTTGTTCAAAGTAATTCCTTGTCTTTTGGGGGTCCACTTTCTGGTTCATCACAATCTATTTGCTGGACATTCATATGGCAGAGTAGTTATATTGGGCTTCTTTTATTAGGATCATTATTGTAATGCCATCTCTGAAAGGTTGATTCTAATGTCACCAGCCGGGGGAATAGAATTTCCACATATGCATATGAAAGGAGTTACAACGTCCAATACACTTTGTAATTTTTTCTTTAACTCAGTGTAGTGTATCCTTTGGATATTATTTCATCGAAATAATAACTTAAGGACAAGTTTATATCATGTGACTTATGTGAATGATTCTTCTTGCAATGGGAATAATTAGAGTGATGGCAAAGTGAAGTATGATTGTTCAGTGGCTCTTGAATCACATCATAGGTAATCATGTAAACGTGGTACAGCCTATCTACGGCCCTTCTGATGTATTTGAACAAGCTCTGATGAGTTAATCGCTTTCAGAAATATTCGATTGAGCCAACAAATACAGATCTCCTTTGATTTAAATCATGGCTTGCTTGTAGGACTCAAACAGACACCAAAATCAGAGGATGCTAAATTCTCTGATAAAATATATAATAAAATTTTTATAATTAATATAGCATGAAGACTGTAATATTAATAGCACTATAAATACTTGTATTCATATTATATAATATATTGACATCCTTTGGTTTAATCAGTTTTTAGAATATTTATAACTAAGTGTAAATGGTATGCAAATAGTTATTTGATGATGTATAGAAAATGAGAAAAAGATTTGCATACATATTACTACAGATGCAAACATATTCACCTGGTTATATATGATCCTTCATTTGTTGGTTTCATTCATGCATAGAGAACATACAAAGAAGTGAAAATTGCAAACTTGAACTTACTAAAGGATTAATTACATGAAGTTTATGTTGGGCTAAATAGATTTTCTAAATTAAATTGTTTGTCTCTTCCTTTCTCCCACCCTTCCTTCCTTTGTTCCTTCACTCCCTCCTTCCTTCCTTCCTTCCTATTTTCCATCCTTCCTTTCTTCTGTCCTTCCTCCTTCCTTCCCTACATCCCTACCTCTCTCTCTTTCTCTCTTTCCTTCTTCTTTCCTTTCTTGCCTTTTTCTTTCTTTCTTTTTTCCTTTCTCTCTTTCTATTATTCTTCCAATCTTCTTTTCTTTCTTTTACTCAGAATATTTTTTATGTTTATAGAAAAATACGAGCTGCTGTACTCTAAGGTGTTATGAGTAATTATAAATATTAACTAGATTGATATTAATTTTAATGACCTATATTACATCTTAAGACATATTGTATTAAAAACAACTTCACAAATGTTGCAAGATATGTAACAAATATTACTGTTCCTGATATTGTTTATTTCTTCAAACTAAAATAAGCATTTAGACATATATTGTGTGTGTGTTTGTGTGTTGTTCCTGTGATTTTAACTCAAGACCTGTCCCCTAGTTGTTTTTTATTTCCCTCAAGGATATTGCTCTATCATTTGAGCCACAATTCTATTTTTGGCTTTGTGTGTGTGTGTGTGTGTGTGTGTGTGTGCAGGTGTGTGTGGGTGTTGTGATGTGTGTGTGATTAATTGAGATGTGTCCCACAAACTTTCTTGCCAAGGCTGGCTTTGAACTCCAGCCTCCTGAGTAGCCAGGATTACAAGCTTAGACACCCATATGTATCACAGGTTTCATATATCCAAGAATAAAATAGTTTTCATATTATTTGAATGCTAGAGGATCAATTTAACAAATAACATAGATATTTATTTAGTTATTAAACCTGAACCTGTACTGTGAAAAAGTTTTCAATTTTTTGAAAAAATATGCACTCAAAGATTTAAATGACAGAATCTTTGGACAAATTGAAATACTCTATTATTCAATAGCAAAAAAGGGATCATTAATCAAATTTCTCATGTAAGCTAAAGGCAATAGGCTCTATCAGGCTGAATGAAGCAATTTTTCATTAAATTAAATATTATCTAATGTGGTCACATGATTTTCTCTTCTTTTTAACCTAAAAGTTTTTGACACAAAAATGTAGCTTCATACATTTTTTGATTATTTAAAAATCTTAGTTACTGGTCATATATTTCTGATATTTGATTACCTAGTCCTTTTACAGAAACAGTGAATTTCATTTATTTTATGTCAACAGTTATTTTTACAAATTGAATCAATCTCAGTATAAGATAACTAAAGCAAGATATTCCATCACTTATCCAATTATTCCTATAGACTTGAATATAAGTTATTTTTGAATGGTAAGAAATTCATATTATACCTACACTCTATAGAATAATTAAGATAAATGATTATTTTTCCTTCAACTTGAAGGAAAGAACCTCATTATAAATAATAAATACTTAAATGGAAATGCTATAAAATTATGAAAAATTCATGTCATTATGAGTTAGATGAAATAGTCATTTTTGAAGATCACGACATGAAAACTCTTGAAGCTTCTGCATCTGCTAAATAAAATGTATTTGCATTCAAAATATTTCATTCATCTCTCCAGTAATGGTATAACCAAATCACTGCTATGCCAATTAGCATCTCTGATATTTAGGAACAGAAGTTATCACAACTGTATAGAAAGATCTACCCACTACACTAGAAATTAAATCTGAAATCATAAAGGATTGTGATTAATAATCAGCTTTCACTACATTGCTATAAAGAGGTGAACCCTTTCAAGTGGGCATAGTTGAAGAGATTAGGTCACTCAGAACTTGAAATCAAAGAGGATGTTAAGATCAAAGTCCTTTCTTCCTCTTCCTTCTTTTACTTCTCCTTCTCCTTTTCCTTCTCCCTCTCCCTCTTCCTCTCATCCTTTTTCTCCCTTTCCCACTCCCATTCCTCCTCTTCTTTACTTCCTGGCTTCCATGAATACAAAAAGGCCATCACATGTTCCTGAGCAATGAGGATAAGAAATGTATATTGAAATGTATAAAATCAGAAGCCAAGATAAAACTTTCCTCCTTTTAATTAATTTTATGAAGTATTTTGTCATATTGATAGGAGTCTGACACAGCATGCTCTCATTATTATAAGGGATAATAAATCGACCGAAATTGTCCTAATGAAATAAATGAATTAATATTATATTTGGAGAACCCTACATGAAAATATCAGATACACTTCAATAAGAGGCAAAAAATATGTTCAGATGAATATGGCGGAGGAGAAGCTGGAGGCTAAACAATTTCTGGCATACAAAGCAGTTTTAGTGATCAAGTGAACAGTCCTAGGCTAGAGAACCACACCAAATGTTCCATCAGAGTACAGAGAGTGGCCAGAGAGGGAAAATCAAAGCAAGGAGACAAATCTGAGCACTTGCTGGTAGCCGCAACTGTGGTGGCTGCGGCAGCAGCAGTGGTTGCCATAGCCTCCATACCTATAGCACAGAGAGTCTTGGGAAAAGATGCCAGATGTGGCAGGCAAGCAGATTTTACTCAACACCAGTAAGAACTGAGGAGGAGCAGATAGCTTCATCCAGCAGATCGCAGGCCAGACACAGCCCAGGACCAAAGACTCTAGAGTGGGTAGAAGCCTGACATCCTCACTCTAAGGGAGCAGAGGAGAGAAGGCCACCCCTCCCTGCCACCACCATCAGAGATCTCCATCTTTGATATTAAAAAAGGACCATTTGAACAGCTATCTCCAACTCAGGCCTTAGAAGTAAACAAGAGTCATTTAGGAGGTCACAGGAACCTGACTTGAACTGCCTGGCTCAGTTCCCCCCAAAGGAAAGTCAACCAGCCCAGGCAAGGAAGCCTCACCATTGGAGGAGTGACTTTCTTCTCTGGGTAAACTGAGCCAGAGGCTGCCCCTCCATACAGCAGCATAGACAATCAATTGAAATTCAGTAATCAAAAACCTGAGAATGTCCCCAGGATGGGCTCTGTGAGTGTCCCAGGAGCTATTCCCTCAGGGAAAAGCTACTGTTTGCTGAAAGACCTCAACTTTACCCAGAACCTAGCCTAAAAACAGCATCTCCAAACTAGAGGAAACAGCCATCTCCCTCTTTCGTGATACTCAAAGCAGATCTCCCTCCCACTGAAGTAGAATGGGAGGAGGATCACAAAATCCTAGGTAATGCAGAGCATTTTACTGCCTGCTCAAACTCACTTAAGAAACTAATCAACCCACAGAAAAAACAAACACCACAAGCAGACCAGAGACTCCACCAAGAGATTGGTTATGGGCACGGGGGAGATGCAGGATCTTCCCATTCTACCCCTTTCCCCACCCCCCTCAAAAAAATCAAAGAACTCTTCTTTGTACCTTTTCTTAATTTTTAATTTTTTTCAAAAATTGTTTTCTATTAATCTTTTCTTCCTTTCATAATTTTTATTATCGATGTGTGTGTGTGTGTGTGTGTGTGTGTGTGTGTGTGTGTGTGTGTATGTGTGTGTGTGTTTTACCTCTTCTGATCTTTTGGTCCTTTTTATTTTTATCTTTTCAATTTTTTCTCTTTCTTTTTGGTGAGAATTAATTGCTGTTCTGATCATCCTCAGATATTTACCCATCGTCGATTATTAGACCTTATCCCCCATTGTGTACACACTTCATGCAGCAATTTATTGCTCAATTCACAATCTCTTAGGATTAAATTATTTTAAATTATTTTATTTTTATTTTTTGTGAACATACTGTAAAGAGGGGTTAAAATTACATGGACAAGATAATGAGTATATTTCTTATCAAGCATTGCAGACTCCTCCTTTGTTTACCCTTCACATCCCTTCCCAGCCTCCCCCGTCCCCCCACCCAATCTTCCCCCCCACCCCCCGCCCACACAAAAGTTGTAAAGTTCGTTTTCGACATGACAACTTGTACTTCTCATTGTTGCAACCGGTCCACCTGTATCCTTAAATGACTTGTTTTTCCCCATCTCCTCCACAAATTATACATTCATCAAATATAGTGAAAGCAGGGGTAATATTGTGGGGGAGGGACATACAAAGAAACAAAGAAATAATCTTATAAATGTGTTAGAAACAAATGCATGAAAGAAAAAAAATTAAATACATATCTAAGGGTTCATTTTCCTAACATTATATTATCTGACCTTTTCTGCTTGACTCATACCTATACTAGATATTGCAAATGAGGGAAACCATGGGACCTATGTTTCTTTGGGCTTGGCTTACTTCACTTAATATAATTTTTTCCAAGCCTTTCCATTTCCTAACAAATGGGGCAATGTCATTCTTTCTGATGGAGGCATAGAATTCCATTGTGTATATATACCACATTTTCTTGATCCATTCATCTACTGATGGGCTTCTGGGTTGGTTCCATATCTTAGCTATGGTAAATAATTCTGCAATAAACATAGTTGTGCTGGTAGCTTTAGTGTGGTCTTGTTTGTAAACATTTGGGTAAATGCCCCAAAGTGGGATTGCTGGGTCATAGGGGAGCTCTATGTGAAGTCTTTTGAGAAACCTCCATACTGCTTTTCAAAGTGGTTGAAAAGGTTTACACTCGCACCAACAATGAAGTAAGGTTCCCTTCTGTCCACATCCCCTCCAGCATCTGTTGTTTTTAGAGTTCTTGATTTTTGCCATTCTAACTGGAGTGAGGTGGTATCTCAATGTTGTTTTGATTTGCATTTCCTTTATGGCTAGGGAGGTTGAGCATTTCTTCATGTGTCTATTGGCCATCCTTCTTTCTTCTTCAGAGAAGTTTCTCTTTAAGTCTTTAGCCCACTTATTTATTGGGCAGTTGTTTCTTTGAGGATTTGTTGTTGGGGGATTTAATTTTTTGAGTTCCTAGTATATTTTAGATATGAGACCTTTGTCCATTGTATGGCTAGTGAAGATCTTCTCCCAATCCGTGGGCTTTCTATTGATCTTGCCAGTTATGTACTTTGCCATGCAGATGCTCTGGAACTTCATGAAATCCCATTTGTCCAACCTTTCTTTGATTTGTTGTTTTTCCTGGTCTCTATTAAGAAAATTTCGGCCTGCTCCAAGGAGACCTAGGGTATCTCCTATTCCATCCTGTAATGTTTAGAGTGTCTGATTGACTCTGAGGTCTTTGAACATTTGGAGTTGATTCTGGTGCAGGGTGATATATAAGGATCTAGCTTCAGTTTTCTACAAGTAGTTAACCAATTTCACCAGCACCATTTACTGAAGAGGCTGTCTTTCTTCCATTCTATTATTTTAGCTCCCTTATCGAAGATTAGATGGCTACAGGTCTGTAGGTTCATTTCTGAGTTTTCAATTCTATTCCATTGTTCCTGAGGTCTGTTCTTATGCCAGTAGCAAGCTGTTTTGATTACTATGGCTTTATAGTAGAGTTTGAAATTTGGTATTGATATTCCTCCAGCAGTGTTCTTTCCGTTGAGGAGCGTTTTTGCTATTCAGGGTCTTTTATTGTTCCATATGAATTTTTGAATTGCCTCTTCTATTTCCTTGAGGAATGAGGTTGGAATTTTGATAGATATCACATTGAATTTGTAGATAGCCTTGGGAAGTATTGCCATTTTCACGATGTTAATCTTTCCAATCCAGGAGCATGGGAGGTTTTGCCATTTTTTAAGTTCTGTGTTGATTTCCTTTTTCAAGATTTTTAAGTTTTCATCATATAGGTCCTTCACTTCTTTGGGTAAGTTAATTCCTAGGTATTTTATTTTTTGTGGGGCTATTATAAATGGAGTTCCTTTCCTAATTTCAACCACACTTTTCTCATTGTTGGCATACAGAAAAGCCATTGATTTTGGGGGGTTAATTTTATACCCTGCTACTTTGCCAAAGTTTTGAATCAGCTTGAGTAATTTAGGAGTGGAGTATATGGGATTCTTTAAATACAAGATCATGTCATCTGCGAAGAGGGAGAGTTTTATTTCTTCTTTCCCTATTTGGATCCCCTTTATGTTCGCATCTTGTCTTATTGCTGTAGCTAGGCATTCTAATACTAGATTGAAGAGAAGTGGAGAGAGTGGACATCCTTGTCTTGTTCTTGAGTTAAGAGGAAATGGCTTTAGTTTTTCACCATTAATTATAATGGTGGCTGTAGGTTTGTCATAAACAGCCTTTATTGTATTGAGGAATGTTCCATGGATTCCTAATTTTTCCAGAACCTTCATCATAAAGGGGTGTTGCATCTTGTCGAATGCTTTTACTTCATATATTGAAATAACCATGGGGTTCTTATTCTTGCTCCTGTTGATGTGATGACTAATATTAATTGATTTGCATATATTGTACCAGTTTGCACCCTGAAATGAATCCTGTTTGATCATGTTGTATGATTTTTTGGGTGAATTGTTGAAGTAGATTGGCCAAAATTTTGTTGAGAATTTTTGCATCAATGTTCATCAAAGAAATGGGTCTATAGTTCTCTTTCTTTGATGAGTCCCTGCCTGATTTTGGGATGAGGGTTATGATGGCTTCATAGAATGTTTTCGGTAGTGAACTTTCTCTTTCAATTTCATTGAAGGGTTGGAGGAGTATTGGTGTGAGCTCTGCTTTGAAGGCCTTGTAAAATTCCGCTGTAAAACCATCTGGTCTTGGACTTTCTTACCTGGGAGATCTCTTATTGCTCTTTGTATTTCAATGCTTGATATGGGCCTGTTAAGATGGTTTAACTCATCTTGGTTTAGTTTTGGCATGTCAATATTTGCTAGGATAAGGTGCATTTCTGCCAAGTTCTCAAACTTATTAGCATAAAGTTTTGAGAAGTATTCCCTTATAATGTTCTGAATCTTGGTTGATTCTTAAGGTGATGTTTCCATTCTCATCTCTGAGTTTATTTACTTGGGTGTGATCTCTTCTTTTTTCTCCTGAGATTTGCTAAAAGTCTGTCAATTTTTTTAATTTTCTTGAAGAACCATCTCTTTGTTTTGTTGATTGTTTCTATAGTTGTTTTGGATTCTAATTCATTTAATTCTGTTTTAATTTTAATTATTTCTCTCTGTCTATTGTATTGGGCCTTATCTTGCTGCTCTTTTTCAAGGAGGTTTAGATGTGTCATTAAATTGTTGGTTTCAGATCTCTCCTATTTGTTGATATAGGATCTTAGAGCTATAAACTTGCCTCTGAGTACTGCCTTGGCTGTGTCCCAGAGGAGCTGGTAATTTGTGTGCTCATTTTTGTTGAATAGCATGAACATTTGAATTCCCTTTCTAATCTCAATGACCCACTCGTGATTCAGCAGTGTGTTGTTCAGTCTCCATGTGTTACCAGACTTTCTTTGGTGGCTTTTGGTGTTGAGTTCTAATTTTATTCCCTTGTGGTCTGAGAGAATGCAAGATATAACTTCAATGTTTCTGAATTTAGACAATTTTGCTTTGTGGCCTAAAATGTGGTCTGTTTTAGAAAATGTTCCATGTGCTACTGAGAAAAACGTGTATTCTGATGCTGCTGGGTGAAATGTTCGATAGATGTCTGTAAAATCTAGTTGATCTATGCAGCTGTTTAAATCTGCGGTTTCTCTGTTGAGTTTTTGCCGAGTTGATCTATCTAGTGGGGAGAGTGGTGTGTTACAATCTCCAACAATTAATGTCTTTGGATATATGTGGGATTTGAGGGAAAGTAGTGTTTCTTGGATAAATTTGAGTGTTCCATTGTTTGGCGAATAGATATTTAGAATTGTATTCTTCTGAAGGAGAGATCCGTTAATTAATATGTAGCGACCTTCTTTATCTCTTCTCACGAATTTTAATTTGAAGTCAAATTCATCTGATATTAGGATTGCAACTCCCTCCTGTTTATGGGGGCCGTTTGCATGGTAGATATTGCTCCAGCCTTTAACATTGAAAATGTGTTTGTTTTTATGGGCAGGAGATGTGACTCCTGAAGGCAGCAGATAGAAGGATCTTGTTTTTTAATCCAATTAGACAGTCTGTGTCTCTTAATTGGAGAGTTAAGTCCGTTAATGTTAAGAGATAGGACTGAGAGGTAATTGGGATTTCCTGCCATGTTATCCACCTTCTTGGGGGCTGCAAAAACTGGGTCGCATCTGTGGCGGCTGCTGGCAAGAGCTCAGATCTCTCTATTTGCCTTGATTTTCCTTAGCTGGCCTAACTCTCTGTCCTATGATGGCACACTTGGTGTGATTCTCTGGCTTAGGGCTGTTCACTGGAACTCTAAAACTGCTTTCTATGGGAGAGCTTGTTTAGCCTCCAGCTTCTCCTCTGCCATCTTCCCCGCCCCCTCCTTGGCTTAACTTGTTCAATAGCAGCATTTTCTCTTTATACTTATATAATTTTCAAGTAACAAATTTTGAGAATTTTTAGTTTTCAGTTTTTCATATCTCCTTTCTATCCCTCCCTTTCTCTCATCCTATCCTTTTGTTCTCTCAAGATCATCTATAAACTTACATAATTTTTAAGTGTTTCATTTTTTAAATTTAAATTTTTGTTTTTTCATTTTTTCTTGTTTTTTTTTTTAATTGTGAGAATGCATACAGAGGAGTTAAAATTACATGGGCAAGGTAACGAATACCTTTCTTATCAAGAATTGTTGCCTCCTCTTTGTTTCCCCTTCTATCCCTTGCCATACTCCACCATCCTCCTACCCGAACTTCCCCCCACCACCCACCAACGTTGTAAAGTTCTTTTGTTGACATAATGACTTGTACATCTCTTTGTTGCAATGGGTCCACCTGTATCCCTAGTTAAATGATTTTTTTTCCCTTCCCCTCCACAAATCATACCAACATCAAATACAGTGAAAGCACGGGTTATACCGTAGGGAAGGGACATACAAAGAAACATAGAAATCATCTTATAAATATGATAGAAACAATTGCATGAAAGGAAAAAAAAACTTTTGAATACTTATATTGGGGTTCATCCCCTAACGTTAATTTATCTGATCTTTTCTGCTTGACTCAGACATATACTAGTTGTTGCAAATGAGGGAGACCATGGGACCTATTTTACTTTGGGCCTGGCTTACTTCACTTAATATAATTTTTTCCAAGTCTTTCCCTTTCTGAACAAATGGGGCAATGTCCTTCTTTCTGATGGAGGCATAGAATTCCATTGTGTGTATATACCACATTTTCTTTATCCATTTATCTACTGAGGGACATCTGGGTTGGTTCCCTATTTTAGCTATGGTAAATAATGCTGCAATAAACATAGTCGTGCTGGTAGCTATAGTGTAGTCTTGGGGTTTTATTGTGGTCTTGTGTTTTTCGTGTCTCCTTTCTTTTTTTTTTTTTTTTTTTTAAATTTTATTTTATTTTATTTGAGAACATACTGTACAGAGGGGTTACAATTACATGGGCAGGATAATGCATACATTTCTTACCAAGCATTGCATCCTCCTCCTTTGTTTACCCTTCACCTCCCTTCCCAGCCTCCCCCCTCCCTCCCACCCAATCATACCAACCCTCCCCCCCCCCCCGACATTGTAAAGCTGGTTTTGACATGACATTTTGTACTTCTCATTGTTGCAACAGGTCCACCTGAATCCTTAAACGACTTGTTTGTCCCCGTCTCCTCCACATGTTATACTGACATCAAATATAGTGAAAGCAGGGGTTACACTGTGGGGGAGGGACATACAAAGCAACAAAGAAATAATCTTATAAATGCATTAGAAACACATGCATGAAAGAAACAAAAACATTAAAATACATATTTGAGGTTTTGTTTTCCTAACATCACATTATCTGACTTTTTCCGCTTGACTCATACCTATACTAGATATTGCAAATAAGGGAAACCATGGGACCTATGTTTCTTTCGGCCTGGCTTACTTCACTTAATATAATTTTTCCAAGCCTTTCCATTTCCTAACAAATGGGGAAATGTCATTCTTTCTGATGGAGGCATAGAATTCCATTGTGTATATATACCACATCTTCTTGATCCATTCATCTACTGAGGGGCATCTGGGTTGGTTCCATGTCTTAGCTATGGTAAATAATGCTGCAATAAACATAGTTGTGCTGGTAGCTTTAGTGTGGCCTTGTTTGTGATCATTTGGGTAAATGCCCAAAAGTGGGATTGCTGGGTCGTTGGGGAGCTCTATGTGGAGTCTTTTGAGGAACCTCCATACTGCTTTCCAAAGTGGTTGAACAAGTTTACATTCCCACCAACAATGAAGTAAGGTTCCTTTCTGTCCACATCCCCTCCAGCATCTGTTGTTGTTAGAGTTCTTGATTTTTGCTGTTCTAACTGGAGTGAGGTGATATCTCAATGTTGTTTTGATTTGCATTTCTTTTATGGCTAGGGATGTTGAACATTTCTTCATGTGTCTATTGGCCATCCTTCTTTCTTCTTCAGAGAAGCTTCTCTTTAAGTCTTTCGCCCACTTACTTATTGGGCAGTTGTTTCTTTGAGGATTTGTTGTTGGGTGGTTTAATTTTTTGAGTTCCAAGTATATTTTAGATATGAGACCCTTGTCCGTTGTATGGCTAGTAAAGATCTTCTCCCAGTCCGTGGGCTTTCTATTGATCTTGCTAGCTATGTCATTTGCCCTGCAGAAGCTCTGCAACCTTATACAATCCCATTTGTCCAGCCTTTCTTTGATTTGTTGTGTTTCCGGGTCTCTATTCAGAAAATTTCGGCCTGAGCCAAGGAGACGCAGGGTTTCTCCTATTCCATCCTGTAATGTTTTCAGAGTGTCTGCTTTGAGTTCAAGGTCTTTGATCCATTTGGAGTTGATTCTGGTGCAGGGTGATATATAAGGATCTAGCTTTAGTTTTCTACATGTAGTTAACCAGTTTTGCCAGCACCATTTACTGAAGAGGCTGTCTGTCTTCCATTCTATTGTTTTAGCTCCCTTATCGAAGATTAGATGGCTATAGGTCTGTAGGTTCATTTCTGGGTTTTCAATTCTATTCCATTGGTCCTGAGGTCTGTTCTTATGCCAATACCAAGCTGTTTTGATTACTATGGCTTTATAGTAGAGTTTGAAATTTGGTATTGATATTCCTCCAGCAGTATTCTTTCCGTTGAGGAGCGTTTTTGCTATTCAGGGTCTTTTATTGATCCATATGAATTTTTGGATTGCCTCTTCTATTTCCTTGAAGAATGAGGGTGGAATTTTGATAGGTAATTCGTTGAATTTGTAGATAGCCTTGGGCAGTATTGCCATTTTCACGATGTTAATCTTTCCAATCCAGGAGCATGGGAGGTTTTGCCATTTTTTAAGTTCTGTGTTGATTTCCTTTTTCAAGATTTTAAAGTTTTCATCATAGAGGTCCTTCACTTCTTTAGTTAAGTTAATTCCTAGGTATTTTATTTTTTGTGGGGCTATTACAAATGGAGTTGCTTTCCTAATTTCAGCCACACTTTTCTCATTGTTGGCATACAGAAAAGCCATTGATTTTTGGGGGTTAATTTTATAACCTGCTACTTTGCCAAAGTTTTGAATCAGCTTGAGTAATTTGGGAGTGGAGTCTATGGGATTCTTTAAATACAAGATCATGTCATCTGCAAAGAGGGAGAGTTTTATTTCTTCTTTCCCTATTTGGATCCCCTTTATGTCTGCATCTTGTCTTATTGCTGTAGCTAGGCATTCTTATACTAGATTGAAGAGAAGTGGAGAGAATGGGCATCCTTGTCTTGTTCCTGAGTTAAGAGGAAATGGCTTTAGTTTTTCACCATTGAGTATAATGCTGGCTGTAGGTTTGTCATATACAGCCTTTATTGTATTGAGGAATGTTCCATGGATTCCTAATTTTTCCAAAACCTTCATCATAAAGGGGTGTTGGATCTTGTCAAATGCTTTTTCTGCGTCTATTGAGATAACCATGTGGTTCTTATTCTTGCTCCTGTTGATGTGATGAATAATATTAATTGATTTGCGTATATTGAACCAGCTTTGCATCCCTGAAATGAATCCTGTTTGATCGTGGTGTATGATTTTTTTGGATGAATTGTTGAAGTCGATTGGCCAAAATTTTGTTGAGAAGTTTCGCATCAATGTTCATCAAAGAAATGGGTCTATAGTTCTCTTTCTTTGATGAGTCCCTACCTGGTTTTGGGATGAGGGTTATGATGGCTTCATAGAATGCGTTCGGTAGTGAGCTTTCTCTTTCAATTTCATTGAAGAGTTGGAGGAGAATTGGTGTGAGCTCTGCTTTGAAGGCCTTGTAAAATTCCGCTGTAAAACCATCTGGTCCTGGACTTTTCTTAGCTGGGAGGTCTCTTATTGCTGTTTCTATTTCAATGCTTGATATGGGCCTGTTAAGATAGTTTACCTCATCTTGGTTTAGTTTTGGCATGTCAATATTTGCTAGTAAGAGGTCCATTTCTGTCAAGTTCTCAAACTTATTAGCATAAAGTTTTGAGAAGTATTCCCTTATAATGTTCTGAATCTTGCTTGTTTCCGTGGTGATGTTTCCATTCTCATCTCTGAGTTTATTAATTTGGGTGTGTTCTCTTCTTTTTCTGATAAGATTTGCTAAGGGTCTGTCAATTTTGTTAAGTTTTTCGAAGAACCAACTCTTTGTTTTGTTGATTCTTTCTATAGTTTTTTTGGATTCTAATTCATTTAATTCTGATTTAATTTTGATTATTTCTTTCCGTCTATTGGATTGGGGTTTATCTTGCTGCTCTTTTTCAAGGAGGTTTAGATGTGTCATTAAATTGTTAGTTTCAGATCTCTCCAATTTGTTGATGTAGGAGCTCAGAGCTATAAACTTGCCTCTGAGTACTGCCTTTGCTGTGTCCCAGAGGAGCTGGTATTTTGTGTGTTCATTTTTGTTGAATAGCATGAACATTTGAATTTCCTTTCTAATCTCTTCCATGACCCACTCATGATTCAGCAGTGTGTTGTTCAGCCTCCATGTGATATCGGACTTTCTTTGGTGGCTTTTGGTGTTGAGTTCTAACTTTATTCCCTTGTGGTCAGAGAGAATGCAAGGTATAACTTCAATGTTTCTGAATTTAGACAAGTTTGCTTTGTGGCCTAAAATGTGGTCTATTTTAGAAAACGTTCCATGTGCTGCTGAGAAAAACGTGTATTCTGATGCTGCTGGGTGAAATGTTCGGTAAATATCTGTTAAGTCTAGTTGATCTATGCAGCTGTTTAGATCTGCGGTTTCTCTGTTGAGTTTTTGCCGAGTTGATCTATCTAGTGGGGAGAGTGGTGTGTTAAAATCCCCAACGATTAATGTCTTTGGATCTATATGGGATTTGAGGGAAAGTAGTGTTTCTTTGATAAATTTGGGTGCTCCATTGTTTGGCGAATAGATATTTAGAATTGTAATATCCTCCTGAAGGAGAGATCCTTTAATTAGTATGTAGCGACCTTCTTTATCTCTTTTCATGAATTTTAATTTGAAGTCTATTTTATCTGATATTAGGATTGCAACTCCCGCCTGTTTATGTGGTCCGTTTGCTTGGTAGATTTTGTTCCAGCCTTTATCATTGAAAATGTGTTTGTTTTTACGGGCAAGATGTGACTCCTGCAGGCAGCAGATAGAAGGGTCTTGTTTTTTAATCCAACTAGACAGTCTATGTCGCTTAATTGGAGAGTTCAGTCCGTTAACATTAAGAGATAGGACTGAGAGGTATTTGGGAGTTCCTGCCATGTTATCTACCTTCTTGGGGGCTGTGAAAACTGGGTTCTTCCTATGGTTCTTGGATTCTCAGTTTGGGTGCAGTTTCTTGGCCTTTATTGCGGTCTTGTTGGTTTTCTATGTGTAGGACATCTTTAAGAATCTTTTGTAGGGCTGGTTTGGTGGAGATGTATTGTTTCAATTTTTCTTTGCTATGGAAGGTTTTTATTTGGCCTTCAGTTATGAAGGAGAGTTTAGCTGGGTACAGTATTCTTGGTTGATAGTTGTTTGTTTTTAGGGCATGGCATACATCATTCCAGGCTCTTCTTGCTTTGATTGTCTCTGCTGAGAAATCTGAGGTGATTCTAATTGGTTTCCCTTTATAAGTGATTACCCTTTTCTCCCTGACAGCTTTAAGGATCTTTTCCTTGTTCTGAGTTGATCCTGTGTGGATTATAATGTGACGGTGGGATGTCCTATTCTGGTCTGGTCTATTTGGGGTTCTAAAGGCTTCTTGTATCTGGACAGGCCTATCTTTTTGCATGTTTGGGAAGTTCTCTGCTAGGATCCTGTTAAACAGATTTCCTAGGCCATTAACTTCTGTTTCTAGGTGTTCCTCTACACTCATTATCCTTTGATTAGGCCTTCTGATGGTGTCTTCCAGGTGTTGGATAGATCTATCATATTTCTTGGACTTGTCTTGGATGGTTGTAAGTTCTTTCTCTATAATATCTAGGCTGTCTTCAATCCCTGAGATTCGATCTTCTGCATGGTCTAACCTGCTGTCAAGACTCTCTACTTTGTTTTTTATCTCTTTTCCTTCTAGTTGGTCAGCTTTGATGGCTTCAAGTTCTTTGTTGAAGCTCTGTTTTAGGTCTTGTATGAATTTCTTTACTTCCTTAATTTGGTGTTCAGTGTTTGTCCTCAAATCACTTAGTTGATTGGTTATGGTTTCTTTGGGCTCCCATTCCTTCTGTTGGGTTCCATTCAGCATTCCCTTTGTGGTCTCCCTGACTTCCTTCATCTCTTTGTTAATGGATTCCATGAATGCCTTTAGTGATCTTTGTGTGTTCTCTACCTGGTCTCTCAATTCCTGTATTACTCTTTGATTAGCTTCCTCCCGTTCGTGGGATTCCTGCAGATCTCTTTGAGTGTTCTCAGCCTGCTCACGCCATTCCTCCCTTTCTCTTTGAGTATTCTCAAGTTGTTCACGCAAATCCTGTATCAGTTTTTGAGTAGCTTCCTCACGCTTATGATATTCCTGTATAAACTTCTGGGATGCCTCCTCTCTCTCCCTATCACGCTCATACAGAGTCCTTTGTACGTTGTCAAACTTTTCATTGATCATGTTTGCCACCAGTGTTTGTAGAGCTGTTTGGGAACTCTCCTCTGGATTATTCATTATCTGTTCTATCCCCTGATTATCAGGATTGGGAATTGAGATACCCGAATTTGCCATTTTTCTTGTGTTTTTCCGGCTTACTCTGCCCATTTGAGATGAAGATAGCACCAGTTTTGTGCTAGAACACTATCTTAAGGCAACCATCAACCAAAGTTTGCATTTGTACAGTCAATAGTCTACAGATACAATCTAGTTCAACAGATACATCTATTCGACATCAAACAACTATATGTTAAAGAACTTCGAACCGCAGAGAGGAATTTGGAAAGCCAGAAATTATTAGGGTTAGGAAGAGATGTGGGTAAAAAATAGGAATAGATTGGTGTGGGGAGGCACAGGGAGAGTTAACTATGTCCTAATCACAATGCAGGAAATAGGTTGGGTAGGATGTAAGTAGAGAGAGAGAGAAAAAGAAGAAAGGGAAAGGGGAATGAAAAGAGACCAGAAAAAAAATAGAAACGTAAAAATTAATGTTATTTTAGAGATTAAAAGACCATCTATTTATAGAGGAATATGAATATGTTGAGAGAAAGGGAGGGACATAGAGGAGATGAGAAAAACTTTAAAAAAATGCTTAAAATATTGTATAGGTATAAAGTACTGCTATTAGTGAATTTAAGTCTCAGAGGTTTTGAATTGAGTAATAAGTTTGTGGATTAAGTGTGTACACAATGGGGGATAGGGTCTACTGGTTAACTACGGGTTTATCTGAGGATGTGCAGGACAAGAGTTAAGTCACATAGAGAGGAACAAAGAGGAAAAGATGGAAAGGATAGGAAAGTGAGAAGAAAAGATCAGAAGTTCAGTAGAGCTAGAAAAAAAAACAAAAAGATAATTAAGAATGAAAGAAAAAGAGAAAGAAGACAAGAAAAGAAAAGAAAACACACATTCACGTATTCCTAAAATAAAAATTATAAGAGGATGAAAAAAAAAAAGTTAATGGAAAACAATTATTTTTTCAGAAGAGGCAAAAATTAAAGATTAATAAAAGTTTTAGAAAAGCAAAAAAAAATTTTTATATATATATAAGGTAACAAAAAACGAAAAAAAACAAAACAAGAAAAAGAAAAAAAGAAAAGAAGAAGAAGAAAAGAAAAGTTCTTTGATTTTTTTTTTTTTTTTTGGATGGGGTGGGAAGAGTCCTGTATCTCCCTTTTGTCTGTAACCAGAGTCTGGTTGGAGTCTCTGGTCAGCTTGAGGTCCTGTGGCTTGATTGGTTTCTTAAGTCAGTTTGTTGGAACAGGCAGGAAAATGCTCTGCTTTACCCAAGATTTTGAGATCCCCCTCCCAGGTTAGTTTACTGGGAGGGTGATCTGCTTTGAGAATCACAAAAGAGGGGGATGCAGTGATGAGGCTAGGTTCTGGGTAGAGTTGAGGCCTTTCAAGGAACAGTAGCTTTTCCCTGGGGCTATTTTGTGAAAAAAAACTCACAGCACCCAGCCTGGAGCCATTCTCAGGGTTTCTGTTTTTCAATTGATTGTGGTGGCTGCTAGAGGGAGGGGCAGCCTCTGGCTCTGGCCACCCAGCGAGGGGAGCCACTCCAATGGCTGGTGCCTGAGCTGGGCGACCCCTCCCTGGATGGAACTGAGTCTGTGAGGTCACCTCGCCGCCAAGTTCCTGTGACCTGCCAAATGACTATCTCTATTCCAAGGCCTGAGCTGGAGCTAGCCGCTCCTCCGAGCTTTGTCGGTATCCAAGATGGAGATCACCGGTGCTGGGGGGGGAGGGGTGGCCTTCCCTCCTCTGCTCCCAGAGGAGTGAGGAAGTGGGGCTTCTACTCACGCGGAGTCTTGGATCTCGGGTCGTCTCTGGTCTGCAAAGTGCAGGATGAAGTTGTCCGCTCCTTGTCGGTTCTTGCTGGTGTTGAGTAGAATCCGCTCGTCCGCTGCGTCTGGCTCCTTCGTCCCGGACTGCGTCTCAGGTATGCCTCCGCGGCGGTGGTCGCCGCTGCGACCCTGCCACCGCAGCGGCAGCTGCTCAGATGTGTCTGCTTGGCTTCCCCTCTCTTGACTAACTCTCTGTCCTGTGATGGCACATTTGGTGTGATTCTCTGGCTTGGGACTGTTCACTGGAACTCTGAAACTGTTTTCTATGCAAGAGCTTGTTCAGATTCCACCTTCTCCTCCGCCATCTTCCCGGAACTCTCGTGTCTCCTTTCTATCCCTCCCTTCTTCTCATCCTATCCTTTTCTTCTCTCAATATCATCTATAAACTTACATAGTTTTTAAGTATTTATCTTTTTTTTTTTCATGGCACTAACATTTAATGAGAAGACAAATTTTAGAGTAGATAAAATTGAAGGTGCATGCATCATTGTTGTTGATTTGAAACCATGCATATCCTTCCTCATAAAATGTCTCAAATGCCGTTAAAAACACCACACGCAAAACCAAGCAATTATAAGTCCTTCAAAGCATGTAACTGTGATTAGCTGCTATTCTCAGCAATATAAAAATACTTCCACCACAATTTCATTTTAGTCTGCAAAGTAATTCAAAACAAACAAGTTGGAGACATCGCTCAAATGGCAGAAGCAACAAATACAGATGCTTTGTATCAAGGAAATGAATCCACTGAAGAAATGAACCCATCTGAGGAGCGGTCCTCTGGGGCCTGGCACTAGGCTTCTGGTGTAACGCTGAGGCCCCCTTCTGGGAACAGACGTATACTGCACCTGGGGTAGCTCTGCCAAACGTCAGGACACTTCTTGCACCCAGTAACACTGAAAGTTTTGTTGTGGATATTCTTTCCTGTGCAGTTTCAAATTTTAGGTATTAAATTTAACAGTTATAACCTGTATTTTCAAATGAGGAACAGCTGATTTCGGATTAAATGTATCATGCTACTTAATTTTGCAACTGGCATTCACACCAGTGGGCATTCTTCTTCACCTTGTTCCTTTTTAATTTCGCTGTAACTTTTTGCTTTGACAGTGCCTTGTTGAACTCCCTCTGCCTTCCAAGTGATGGGGTTACAGATGTGTATCACTATGCCCAACTGTTGTTGGAACTCTTCACCCTCCAGTATATAACTACGTTTTTTTCATCCATCCTTGTGAGAATATAATCTTGCTGAGGCAGAAGACCCTGTTTTGGTTCAGGGAACCAAAGAACTGTCTTATTTATGTTATTGTCCTTTAATGCTTTGCCCCTTAAAAACAGAAATATCTTAAGATTCTATTATAGCAACATGGTACAATTTTTAAATGACCCTTAGGCCCTTGTTTAAAAACATTTTTTCTATGTATTTAATAAAATCAATAGATTTCACAATCACATGTATACAGTGTATACAAATAATATACAATGTAGAAAAAAGCCAGACTTGCCCAGCACTGGTGGCTAACACCTGTAATCCTAGCGACTAAAAAATGCTGAGATCTGAGGGTCACAGTTTGAAGCCAGGCTGGGGGGAAAAGTCCGTGAGACTCATCTGCAATTAACCAACATAAAGCTAGGACTGGAGGTGTGACTCAAGTTTGATCAAAAAAGCCAGAGAGTAACAACATGTTGAGTTCAAGCCCTAAAGCCAACACACACACAAACACACTCACACTCACGCAGCCAATACACTGGGAGACCACAACAGCTTTAAAGAATGAAAATCCAACTCCACCTCCAAAAAGCCAGTTGTAAAGGACACACGTGACCATGGCTTTCTATTCCAAATGAGTGCAGATGATGGGGTGTGGATGGACACTGAAATCCCAGCCTGCACTCAGCTGGAATGGATTGAAGCTGTGGCTTAAAGACATGTACTGTTTGCTAATTCCTAAAACCTCAAACTTTAGTTTTTCCCCCCTTCATAAAAATGTTCTTTCAGCTGTGGAGAAGCTAATAGTTGTTTACAATTGTCAGCCTTTTAAAAAGCACTAATTTGTTCCCTTAAGAGTGCAAATGTTATTCTCCGTTTTCCCGGAGAATAACAAACAACACATAATATGTGCTCCCTCCATGCCAGCAGCTTTTCAGGCTGGGGATTCCATCCAGGTCACCATGGGGCTTTCGTCTTTCATTACAAGTTCAGGATTTCTGAAATTCCTTCTTCCGAACTTTTGATTTTGGTGCATTAGGATTTTTTTGCTTGTAGAAGGCCTTTAACAGTTCCAGAGATTCCTCAGCCCGATATCCAGGGATGCCCTGAAATGGTTTTCCCGTATTTGGTAAGTCAGCAGAGGCAACATTTAGAACGGAGCCACAGCCACCAAATCATTCATTCTGACAGCCTTAGACGACCAGCGGGATTTTCATCAGGCCGAGAGCAGCTGCACACATAATGCAGGGTTCCACAGTGACATACAACACGGTACGTTCAAACACAGCAGAAGGACTCTGGCCATTTCGTTGACACCAATCTAGGACTTGATCAATGGCCACCATTTCTGCATGTCAAGTAGCATTTTTGGTTTGATTCACTTCATTTCTTCCCTTCCCCACGATTTCATTGTTGTAGACCATAAGACAGCCAACAGGGACTTCGGTATTTTCAAGGGCGTCTTTGGCCATGCGCATCGCTTCCTCCATCCACCGTGCCGTCTCCAGGGCCAAAGACACAGCGGTCGAGACTCCCGGGGCTGGCATGGACGCGGCCAACGCCTCCGCCTCCATCCAGCCGGGTTAACGCACAGCTCTGACCCACGGGCCTTCCGGGCCGGGAACCAAGTATTTATCTTTTTAAATTTAAATTTTTGTTTTTCTATATTTTCTGGTTTTTTTTTTCTTAATGTCTCTCCTATCATTCTGTCCAATCCATTTCCCTCTCTGAGATTAGGCCTTGGTTAAATTCACTCTCATCTTACCTCGCCACCACCCTATAATTCTATTTTTCCCCACATTTCTCCCTACATCTAATAATTTCTGGTTTGCCAATTTTTTTCTTTGCTATTCTTAGCCCATTAATCCATAGTTGTTTGATGTTGAATAGATTGTATCTGTTGAACTAGATTGTGTCTATAGCCTTTTGACTGTGCAACTACCAAACTTTGGTTGATGCTTGCCTTAAAATTATGTTCTAGCACAAAATTAGTGTTACTTTCATACTAAATGAGCAGAAAAAGCCAGAAAAACAGAAGAAAAATGGGAAGCCCATGTATCTGGACTCCCACTCATGATAAACAGTTGACAGAATAGTTAGTGAATAATCCAGAAGACAGTTCCCAAAAATCTGTACAAACAATATTGGTAAAAATGGTGAATGAAAAGATTGAAAACCTGCAAAGGACTCAGTGTGAGCATGATAGGGAGAGAGAGAGGCAAACCAAAGATTAATACTGGAATCTCGTGAGAGTGCAGAAACTACTCAAAGATTGGTACAGGAAATGCGTGAGCAGATTTAGAACAGTCAAAGAGCAATACAGGAATTGCATAAGCAGGCTGACAACAATCAAAGAGAAACACAGCAATTGCATGAGGAGGAGGATAACAGAAAAAGAGAAACACAGGTATTGTGTAAGCAGGTTGAGAACAGTCAAAGAGAACTTCAGGAATTGCATGAACATGAGGAAGCTAATCAAAGAGAAATACAGCAATTGTGAGAGCGGAATGAGAATACACAAAGATCAAGAGAGACATTAATGGAATCCATAAAGAGACAGCTGAAAGAATTCAGGGAGACCACAAATGGAATCCTCAATAGAGCCTGGCAGAGGGAATGGGCAACAAAGGAAACCATAAACAATCAACTAAGTCATTTGAGAATAAATACTGAACACCAAATTAAGGAAGTATAGAAGTTCATAAAATATCTAAAAGAAAGCTCTAACAAAGAATTTGAAGCCATTAAAGCCGACCAACTAGAAGGAAAAGAAATTAAAAACAAAGTAGAAAGTCATGACAGTAGGTTAAACCATGCAGAAGATAGAATCTTGGAGATTAAAGACAGCCTTGATATTATAGAGAAATAACATACTACTATCCAAGACAAATTCAAGGAATATGGGATAGATCTATTCAACATTTGGAAGACACCATCAGTAGGTCTAATATGAGGATAATGTTTGTAAAGGAGCACCTAGAAACAGAAGTTAATGGTCGAGAACATTTGTTTTACAGGATCCTAGCAGAGAACTTCCCAAACATGCAAAAAGTTAGGATTATTCAGATTGAAGAAGCTTTTAGAACCCAAAATATACCAGACCAGAACAGGACATGGCAATGTCGCATTATAATCTGCACAGTATCAATTCAGACCAAGGAAAAGATCCATAAAACTTTCAAGTAAAAAGATCAATCACCTATAAGAGGAAATCAATTAGAGTCCCCTCAGATTTGTCAGCAGAGAGAATTAAAGCAAGAAGAGCCTGGAATGATGTATGCCATGCCCTAAAGACAAACAACTATCAATCAAGAATACTCTACCCAGCTACACTCTCCTTCATAATCGAAGGTCAAAGAAAAACCTTCCATACCAAAGACAATCTGATACAATATATCTCCCAAGAAGTAGCCCTACAAATGCTACTTAAACATGTCCTACAAATAGAAAACCAACAAGATCACAATAAAGGCCAAGAAACAGCACCCAAACTGAGAATCCAAGAACCATAGGAAGAACCCAGTTGCCGCAGCCCCCAGAAGGTGGATAACATGGCAGGAACTCCCAAACACCTCTCAGTCCTAACTCTCAACATTAATGGACTTAACTCTCCAATTAAGCCACGTAAAAAGGCTAGTTGGATTAAAAAGCAAGATCCTTTTATCTGCTGCCTTCAGGAGTCACACCTTTCCCATGAAAACAAACACATTTTGAAAGTGAAAGCTGTAACAAATCTGCCAAGCAAATAGCCCCCATAAACAAGTGAGAGCTTCTATCCTAATATCAGATAAAATATACTTCAAATTAAAATTAGTGAAAACAGATAAAGAATGTCGTTTTATACTAATTAAGGGATTTTCCATTCAGGAGGATATTACAAATCTAAATATTTATTCTCCAAACAAAAGACCACCCAGATTTATCCAAGAAACACTACTTTCCCTCAAAGCTCACATAGATCCAAAGACATTAATTGTAGGGGACTTTAACACACCACTATCCACACTAGATAGATTAACTCGGCAAAAACTCAACAGAGAAACTGCAGATCTAAACACCTGCATGGATCAATTAAATTTAACAGATATCTACCAAATATTTCACGCAGTAGCATCAGATACATGTTTTCCTCATCAGCTCACAGAAAATTTTACAAAATATACACCATTTGAGGTCACAAATCAAACTTGTCCAAATTCAGAAGCATTATAGTTTCAAATTGCCTTCACTCAGACCACAAGGGAATAAAATTAGAACTCAACACCAAAATGCACCAAAAAGTCTTGTGACAAATAGAGGCTGAACAACACACTGTTGAAACACCAGTGGGTCATGGAAGAGCATAGAAAGGAAATTCAAATATTCATGATATTCACCAAAAATGAGGGGCTGGGAAGGTGGCTCAGTGGTAGAGCACTTGCCTTGCATGCGTGAGGCCCTGGGTTCGATTCCCCAGCACCACATAAGCAAAAAGAAAAAAAAGCCAGAAGTGGGGCTATGGCTCAAGTGGTAGATCGCTAGTCTTGAGCTGAAGAGCTGAGGGACAGCGCCCAGACCCAGAGTTCAGGCCCCACGACCGGACACAAAAAAAGCCAAAAAAACAAAAAATAAAAATGAACACACAAATTACTTGCTCCTCTTGGACACGGCAAAGACAGTATTCAGAGTGTTTTATAGCTCTTAATTACTAAATCAATAAATTGGAGAGATCTGGAACCAACAATTTAGTGAGATATCTGAACCTCCTTGAAAAAGAGCAACAAGATAAATCCCAATTCAGTAGATGGAAAGAAATAATTAAAATTACATCAGAAATAAACGAATTAGAATCCAAAATAAAAACATAGAAAGAATCAACAAAACAAGAGTTTGTTCTCCAAAAAATTAACAAAATTTATAGATTCTTAGCAAATCTTATCAAAAAAACAAGAGAACACACCCAAATAAATAAACTCAGAGATGAGAATGGAAACAGCATCCCAGAGAAAACCAAGATTCAGAAGATTAAAAGGAATACTTCTCAAACCTTTATGCTAATAAGTTTGAGAACTTGGCAGAAATAGATCTTTTCCTAGCAATTATTGACATGCCAAACATCAAACAAGATGAGTTAAACCATTTTAACTGGCCCATATTAAGCATTGAAATAGAAACAGCAATGAGACCTCCCATCTCAGAAAAGCCCAGGACCAGATGGATTTACAGCAGAATTCTACATGGCCTTCAAAGCAGAGCTCACATCAACATTCCTCCAACTCTTCAATGAAATTGTAAGAGAAAGTTCACTACAAAAATCATTCTTTGAAGCCATCATAGCCCTCATCCAAAAACCAGGCAGGGACTCATCATAGAAAGAGAACTATGGACTCATTTCTTTGATGACCATTGATGCAAAACTTCTCAACAAAATTTTGAGCAGTTGACATCAAAAATTCATCCAAAATATCATACACCACGATCAAACAGGATTCATTTCAGGGATGCAAATATTGATCAATATACACAAGTCAATTAATATAACTCATTACATCAACAAATGGCAAGGATAACCACATAGTTATTTCAATAGATGCAGAATAAGCATTTGACAAATCCAACAAATCCTTTATGATGAAGGTTCTGGAAAAATTAGGAATCCAGGGAACATTCCTCAATACAATAAAGGCTGTATATGACAAACCTACAGCCAGCATTATAATTAATGGGGAAAACTAAAGTCATTTCCTCTTAACTCAGGAACATTACAAGGATGTCCACTCACTACACTTCTCTTAAATTTAGTATTAGAATGTCTATCTACAACAATAAGACATGATGCAAACATAAAAGGGAGAAGCTGGAAAGGTGGCTTTGTGGTACAGTGATTGCCTAACATTCTTGAGGCCCTGTGTTTGATTCCTCAGCACCACATAGGCAAAAAGAAAAAAGCTGGCAGTGGCACAATGGCTCAAGTGGTAGAGGGCTAGCCTTGAGCTGAAGAGCTGAGGGACAGTTCCCAGGCCCATTGTTCAGGCTGTATGACTGGACCCCCTACAAAAAAAACATAAAAGAGATGCAAATGGGGAAAGATGAAGTAAAATTCTCCCTCTTTGCAGACCACATGATTTTCTATTTAAAGAATCCCATGACTCCACTCCCAAATTACTGAAGCTGATTTAAAACTGTTGCAAAGCAGCAGGATATAAAATTAACCCTCAATAATCAATGGCTTTTCTGTATGACCACAATGAGGAAAGCGTTGGTGAAATCATGAAGGCAACTCCATTCATAATAGCGCCACCAAAAATACATTATCTAGGAATTAACGGAGGAAGTGAAGTACCTCTATTATGAAAATTTAAAAACCTGAAAAAGGAAATCAAAACAGAACTTAGAAAGTGGATAAACCTTCCATGCTTCTGGACTGGATGGATCACAATCGTGAAAACGGCAATACATCCCAAGGTGATCTACAAATTCTATGCAATACTAATCAATATTCCAACCTCATTTTTCAAGGAAATAGAAGAGGCAATCCAAAAATTCATATGAAACAGTAAAAGACAACAAATAGCGAAAATGATCCTTAGCAGAAAGAACAGTGCTGGAGTAATATCAATACCAAAATTCTAACTCAACTACAATGCCATAGTAATCAAAACAGCTTGGGACTGGTAAATGAAAAGACCTCAGGACCAATGGAATAGAATTTAAAACCCAGAAATGAACACACAGATCTATAGCCCCCTAATATTCGATAAGGGAGTTAAAAAAAATAGAATGGAAGAAAGACAACCTCTTCAGTAAATGGCGCTGGCAAAATTGGTTAATCACTTGTAGTAAACTAAAGCTAGATCCTTATATATCACCCTGCAGCAGAATCAACTCCAAATGGATCAAAGACCACGGAGTCAAAGCAGACAGCCTGAAAACATTACCGGGTAGAATAGGAGATACCCTAAGTCTCCTTGGCACAGGCCGAAAAATTTTCTTACTAGAGACCCAGAAACACAACAAATTAAAGAAAGGTTGGACAAATGGGATTGTGCCACGCCTACTCCAGTGGAGTCTGCTTAGCATGGGAAACCATCTTTCAGACCTGAGAAAGGGGCTTCAGAGACCTATCTCTGAGTATTGGGACTTCACCGAAGTCTACCTCAGAGAATGGGGCTTTACAGAGATCTATCTCCGAGTTTTGGGACTTCACTGAAGTCTACCTCGGAGAATAGGGCTTCTAAGAGGCCTACTCCTGGAAAGGCTGGCAAACCCTTGGGAAAGATGTGTTTCTGCCTTTCTTTTCCTCATAAGAGTGCCTATTAATCTTTTACTGCTTCTACTGTTCTTTGTACTTACTCATTGTCAACATTCCTTTATTCAAAGCTCTCTCTTAAGAGTGTTGATGACTCCAATATCTTATGAGTGTCTTAAAAAATATGACTAACTCACCAGAGTTAAGTGCTATCCTGAAACCCCTCTTATGGAGGCTAGTAGACAAGTTATAAGTAATTATAAAAGTATTGGGGGTTTCACGAAGTCACTTCAGCAGAAGGAATTGTTTGTAAGGGACTTACAAGAAGCTGTAGGCTCAGCTAGAGCAGAAAGAATGTATGGCAATTGCTGAGATAACTATTTAGGAGAAAGAATTTCCTGCTACTCTCTTTTATTTACTAAGAGACTTGCTAGATCTAGGTCTCCTTGAGGTTTACTATTAAAGAAGAAACAGGAAAGATCTTATGGGAAAGTTAAGGCCTCTATAAAGATAGGTAATGGTTAATTGGTGACAAACATCGTAATCGTTGTATTTCTTAGAGATAAGCTGGAAACAAGTGCCTATCAGGTGACCAGCTGGTGACCACCCAAAAATGAAGCCATGCAGCAAGATTGTGTAGCCTTTTGCCCTTTCTCATGGAGACTTTTGCTATAAAAGTTTGTTATCCTCTGCATTAAATCACACTCAGCATCCACTCCTATTGTGTGTGAGTTGTCTGTTTGCCATCTCCCCATCCTCTACCAGGTTCCTCCCCTAGGTGTCCTCCATGGTCCCGACAGAGCCCGGTCCGCGGCAGGATTGCATGAAATTGCACAGCTTCTGCATGGCAAAGGACATAGCTAGGAACATCAATAGAAAGCCCATGGATTGGGAGATGATCTTCACTAGCCATACAACGGACAAAATATACCTGGAACTCAAAAAAATTAAATCCCCCAAAAACAAATCCTCAAAGAAACAACTGCCCAATAAATAATGAACTAAGGTCTTAAAGAGAAACTTCTCTGAAGAGGAAAGAAGGATGGCCAATAGACACATGACGAAACGTTCAACCTCCCTAGCCATAAAAGAAATGCAAATCAAAACAACATTGAAATACCACCTCATCTGAGTTAGAATGGTTATAATCATGAATTCTAATAACAACAGATTCTCGAGGGGATGTGGGCATTAGGGAACCTTACTGCATTGTTGGTGGGAGTGTAAACTTGTTCAACCACTTTGGAAAGCAGTATGGAGTTTTCTCAAATGACTCCACATATAACTCCCCTATGTCCCAGCAATCCCACTTTTGGGCATTTACCCAAATGATCACAAACAAAGGTATCAGCACAATTATGTTTATTGCAGCATTATTTACCAAAGCTAAGATACGGAACCAACCCATATGCCCCTCAGTATATGAATGGATGAAGAAAATATCGTATATATACACAATGGAATTTTATGCCTCTATCATAAAGAATGACATTGCCCCATTTGTTAAGAAATGGAAAGACTTGGAAAAAGTTATATTAAGTGAAGTAAGCCAAGCCCAAAGAAAGATAGGTCTCATGGTTTCCCTTATTTGCAATAACTAATGTACTTCTGAGACAAGCAGAAACGGTCAGATAAATTGATGTTACACAAAATGAAACCCAAAATAAGGATTTAAATGTTTTTTTTTCTTTCTTGCAATTGCTTCTAACATATGTATAAGATGATTCCTTTGTTGCTTTGTATGTCCTTCCCTCATGATACAACCCCTGCTTTCACTGTATTTGATGTTGTTTTAATTGTGATGTGGAGAGAAAAAATGGATTGTTTAAATATGGATACAGGTGGACCCATTGCAACAATGAGATGACAAGACTTTATGTAGAAAAACGAAATGTACAACTTGGCTGGAGGGGAATATGGGAAGGGATGGGAAGGAGAAACAAGAGGAGGCAACAACGTTTGATAAGAAATTTACTCATTCCCTTGTCCATGTAATTGTAACCATTCTGTAAGGTATTTTCACAATTGAGATAAAAAAGAGGCAAAAAATCACCTCTACGGTTTTCTATGAAAATACAGCATAATACAATCTGTTCCTCAAGGAAATTAAACAGTAACTGGCAATATTGTCAATTTCATAAATGATATAAGAAGACTGAAGAACAAATTTCAAATCAAACTGGGTGATATAAAATTTACTTTGCCCCTGTAAACAACCTTTCAATTCTATCTATATCTTGTTCCCAAAATGGTTCATATTTTATTCTAATCATATTTTTAATTAACTTTAATTAGTTGAATGGGATTTGCTATTTGATAAAGCAGTTTATGAATAGTGTTTAGTGAGGTTTTTTTTTTCTTTTTCTCTCCTGAGGTTTGATCTCTTATTCTGGGTGCTGTCCCTGAGCTCTTTTGGATGAATGCTTGAACTCGACCACTTGAGGCACAGCAGCACTTTCTAATTTTCTGAGATTTAATTGGAGATAACATTTTCACAGACTTTCCTGCCAGGGCTGGCTTCAAACCTCAATCCTCAGCCTCCTGTGCATCTAGGACAAAAGGTGTGAGCTGCTAGTGCCCAGCTTAATACAATGCATCTTTTTATTTTGCGCTAGTTCTGGGGCTTGAACTCAGGGCCTTGACAATGTCCTTGAGCTTCTTTTCCTCATGCTAGCACTCTATTACTTGTGTCATAGTGCCAATTCCAGCTTTTTTTGTTTATGTAGTACTGAAGAATCAAACAAAGGGCTTCATACATACAAGACAGTCTACCACTAAGCCACATTTCATGGCTAATACAATGCACCTTGAGGTCCATTATCCCTTATCCATCTCAATCCTTTCTCATCCCTAAATTTACATAAACTTGCAATGTCATATATAGTCACTCAGAGGATATGCCACTGATCATATTTTCTTGATAGTCTTATTCACCAACATACTAAACTTATCCATTACAGAATTCTGTGATTTTAAATTCTTAATTATCACTTAGATTCACCCACTACTATTCTAAAATTTTTCCTAAGGTTAATGCAAATGTAATCTGTAATTCTTCGATAAAGTACATTCATAGAATGTCAAAGAGTTGGAATATGAACGTCACCTTCCGTTCTAGAATATTTTATTATCACTGCCCTCTCAAAATACTCCAATATTTATTAGTAGTCACTTCCTGTCATCATTTCAAGCTACCATCCACGTGACTAACCATTACTTCATAGTCTACCACTACAGATGTGCCAATATAAAAAAGCTCATATAATTAGAAAATGTAGTCTATTTTATCCATTTCTCCCATGCAATATTAGTGTTTCCCAAGTAAGTAAGTCCATGTAAATTTTCCTCATTGATAGAGCATATTGTTTTGTATGCATATGTATAATTGTATAACGTCCTCAATGTGCATTTCAATATTTTATTATATGTTATTGTAAAAGGTTTTGTACATGTGTCTCATTGGACATAAGTTGAAATATATTTTGTATATAAAATTATGATTGAAAATGCTGGACCATAGGGGCAACTCTATATGTAATATCTTAATGATTGCCAATATGTTTATCAAACTGACTATATCACTTTAATTGTGAAGCACCAAGGTATAAGGATTCCAATTTCTACATACTGGTTGTGCAGGGCTATCTTATTGTTGCTTGTATTTCCACTAATCACTACATGTATGCCATTTCTAGGTATGATATGAACTTTCCATATGTTCTTTGGTTGTTGTTATATTATTACAGAGATATGTATTTGGATTTTTTGATAACTTATTCAGGAAGGTTAGTTTTTAATTGGCATTAATATTTATAAATTTATTACATTTTCTAAAAACAGCTGACCAGCACTCTTTGATTCATTGACAAATGACTATAAACTGGAATATATTTCTCTTTCCAATATTAAAGGTGTTAGTGTAAAATTGTTACGTTTGTAGAGGAAAGAGTGCAGAACTCAATGGGTCTGTAAGGCACCTGATTAAGTCCATATAATTACTTTCAAGGAATATTAATAAGGAGTAAAACCAAACATTTGTGGAATTACAGTCTCTTTAATAAATGGTGATAGGTTAGACAATATTGGGAAGAATAAAAAATGAACATTGACTTAAACGTAACAATTTATTCAAATATTAACTTCAAGCAGGATTAATACATGGCATATAAAACAAAAAGAGTCATGTAAATGTAAAGCAAAGGAAGATGTCTTTTCAATTTTGGAGATGAAGCATTCTTAACTTAGGCATTAAACTTATGGGAAAGCAAAACTTGATATAGTAGAACTCAATGAAAGTGTAAAAAATTTGTCTGTGAAAGCTCATATACAAGTAGTGAATAGAAGTTGGGAGCAGAGGGCTCATGTATATCATCCTAGCTACTTAGGAGGCTGTGATTTGAGTATTGCTGTTTGAAGCCAGCCCACAAAATAAAGTCCCTGAGAATCATATCTCTGATTAATCAGCAAAAAAGCAGAAGTAAAGAATGACTCAAAGGGTAATTTTTTAACAAACTGCAACAAATCTCAATGACCCTGAGTTCAAGCCCCAAGAACACACATACATGTACAATTAATAGTAGTAATACTAATAGTGATGATAATGATGATGAGGAGGAGGAGGATGATGACGATGAGGATGAAGGGTACTCCTCATCAAGGATAAAATATTTGCAAATCCTATACCTGAAGAATGCCTCAAATCGAGACTCTACATAGAACTCTCAAAACCTAATGTTAAAAATATCAATTAGACACCAGCATAATATATCTTGTAAAAAATAAGCACAAGAAAAACATCATCAGTCATCAAATAAATGCACATTAAAACTAAAATGACCTCATAAAACATGGATGCGAATTACTTCACATAATACAATAATGACAATACTAAATGCTATCAAGAAACAGAGAAACTGGATGCTGGCAGGAATGTCAAATGGGAAATCCACTTCTGAAAAGATTTGTACAGCTTCCTAGAATATGAAATTTGCAACCAACAACAGCATAGCATACGAATTGAGATCTTCAGGCTTTGTCTCATAGACATAAAACATAACATTCACCCAAAGGCTAAAACACAGAAGATTATAGCAGCATTATTTCCTCAGTCAAAGAAATGGAAATAAATTCAGGCTTTCTTCAGGTGAATGGGAAACGAATTGTGCTACATTCTATAATGACAGAGCCAAAAGGCAACTCGAGTGAATACAATAAAATATTAAGGCATACAAATAACTGGGAATAATCTATCATCTATTTGAAGGCAATCTTAAAAGCTTATTTATTGCATGATCTACAAGTCAGAGAAACAAAATGTGTTGGTTTCCAGGATGACAGAGTTGGGGATGGGTCAAAGAGAAGTAGTGGGTTTAATTATAAAAAGGAATCATGAGACAGACACATTTTTTGTAAAGAAACATATCTGTAAATATGGTATATTCATATCGAGTTGATAAAATTATATTGGATTTAATATGTGCACAAAATAATTAAAACTACTGAAGTCTGCATAAGGTACTTGTGAAATATTAATGTCCTATTTGTGATGTCATACTATAAAAATTTAAAGAAACTGGGAAAATTATTCAAGGGACATCTCTGTGTTCTTCGAATAACATCATAAAACCTCAATAAAACTTAATGATATCTATAAAACAGAAGTCAATGTTGAATGTTTACAATGAAAAATAGTCTGGGTCCAAGCTTGAGGTGAAATATACCTTGCTATTTAGAAAGCAGAGATTTAGAAGGCTGATATCAGGGACAGTTTCGAAAAAAAAAATCGTGAGAAATTACAAAACCAAAGTAAGCTAAATATAATATAATATTCATATTATCTCACATTTGTGTAAGCCATAGGTAAAAGATCATTGCTCAAGGGAGGCTTGGCCTGAAAAATAATCTAAAGTGGTTAGAGCTTTAACAACTTCAAGCACCAGTAGTGCCAAAGGAAAAAAAAAAGAAGAAAACAGAAAAGGAAAGAAAGGATAGAAAAGGGAAACTATTTCCTCTTCATTCTTGTAGTTTTATGTCATTGGGTACAAGAATTGAAAATATTTTGTTTACTTTTCAAGGATTCAGACCTCTCTAATATGAAAGCGTTTATTTCAAGTAATTATTGTGTTACTACTATTTATTAATTTATTATTAGGCCTTCTTGGAAATATAACCCATGGCTTGTATATATTAGTCTAGTTCTACAACTAAGCTGTACCCAAGCTCTGTTGTATAGTTTTGGAAATTGTTTATGATTTCTTCAATAGTTAGCTGTTCTACTTTTCATCTTATCTTTTCTCTTCCATCTTTTCCCCTATGTGTAGTTTATGTGTTGAAAACTTTCAATTTTATCTTCTAAACTTAGAATGTTGCTGTTGAGTTTACAGAGAAGTCAGTTGTTTTATGACATCTATTAAAATTATATATAGATATATGAATTTCACATGTACGATTGATTCTTAGAGTTCATTGCAATAAGCAACATTTATCTTGTAATATGCACCATAGTTATTGAGCCATTGTGATCCTCTCATAAGAATAGCTTCCATTGTTCTTGCCATGTGAATGCTTAGAGTGCTGTTAGTTAATCATGTCCAAGTGTAATTATTTATCTTTTACTATCTATTGGATTAACTTGCAGATTTATGGACATAGTCCAGTTATTACAAATGAGGAAAACCATGCAGCATGTATTTAATTGGATCTAGCTTATTTCACTTAATATCATTTTTCCCAGTTTTTCCCTTTCCTCAGGAATGGGGTAATGACATTCTTTCCAATGGAAGCACGGTATTCTATCAATACAACGGAACTGAAGAACCAGAAATGGAATTCACACCTCTAGTCACATAATCTTTGATAAGGAAGTAAGAAACACAGGATGCAATAAAGACAGCCTCTTAAAAAAGTGTGCTGACAGAATTGGCTGTACAAAGAAAACTGAAGTTAGATTCTTATATATCCCCCTGTACTAAGATTGATTCCAAATGGATCAAAGACCTCAATGTAAGTCCAGATACTTTGAGAATGTTACAGGAAGAGTTAGGAGAAAAACGAGGAGGGCTCCTTGGCACAGGAGAAAACTTTCAAACTAAGTTTAGATAAATGGGAATACATCAAGCCAAATCAATCATTAGTCAGACTCAAAAGCCATGAAGGAAAAGAGATAGTGTAGCACAGATTTATTAGGGAGCAAACTTACATATGAGAGCCTGGGACAATGTATACCAATACTCCCTTATCTACATAGGTTATTTATAGTGGGTTTACATGAATATAAGAGTTTTCTGGTGGGGATTATTAAGAAAATGCTAAAACATAGATAGTACGTGAAATGAGTTGTAACTGAATCAAGGAAGGGGGATCTAGTTCAAAGTCTTGGCTTGGTGCCAGCAAACTAATGTATATCTGCACAAAGGAAGAGGGGTAAAAGAGGAGTGGATATAAATAAAAGCACTGGTCTGAAGCCTCAAAGTAAGGACCCCAGTTTGGTGTGATCCAAGCAGTCTCTAACATGAGTGTTTTTTTTTTAAATTAACAAGCATTATTTTAGATTTTTACAGAGTGGAATGGTGCATAGTCACAGGCAATGTCTGCTATGTCAGGTAATCCAGTCTGCTCATTCACATGTTACCCAATAGCCAGGTTTCAACACAAATTACTACAATGAGATTGTACAAATGAGACTGTAACTTTTCCCTCTCATGAAACAAAATTCTGTCAAATGATTTCTGTCTTCCAGATGTTTACACAACATTTCTCATGATCTTTTCTACTATTTTGTCTTCATTATTGATGTACATAGTACTTTTGTTGTTGTCTTGTATGTATATGCCATTTTTGGGCCTTGAACTCAATGTTTAATGTTCTCCCTTTAATATTCTCCCTTGTATTTTTTGCTCATGGCTGATGACACTATTCTTTGAGCCACATCTTTACCTTCTGCTTCTGGCTGGATAGTTAGAGATAACTTCACATTTTTGTCTGTTTGGACTGACATTGAACTAAGACATTCAGGTCTTAGCCTCCTGAGTTTCTAGGATTCTACACATGAGTGGCTAACACCAAGCTTTGCTATACTGTGATTTTAATTATGTGTTAGGAGAAAGTGAAAGTATATTTGTGCTAAGAGTGCAATTTTCAAATACAAGTTTGAATCAACTTTATATAGTGTAACTGTTATCAATTTTAACAGTTAAATCAATGAATGTTACACATTCCCACAGAAATATAATTGAAAATAAAAGGCATAATTTTTTCTTAAAACGAGAGTAAAGGAACCATGAATTTCTTTCACTTTACAATTCATGTTTTATATAACTTTAATTAGCAGACTTCCATGATCAAAAGTAAATATATTAATTTTATACTACAAGAAGCAAAGTGATTATAGTTAAAGATAGATATTTCATCACAGCCAGAAGATAACTTTTGAGCATTCTCACTAAAATGTTACATGCAGAAATTAACGGATATAATGTAGCTTGATCATTACATTGGGATTACCACTCCATACTTCATAAATGTTTAAAAAATAATTATGTAGCTAGGTGCCAGTGGCTTATGCTTTTAACCCTAGCTACTAAGAAGTCTGAGAGCTGAGAATCATGGTTCAAAGACAGCCTAGGCAGAAAAGTCTGTGAGACTCTTATCTCCCATGAGCCTCCAGAAAACTCACAGTGGCTCAAGTGGTGGAGCACTAGTTTTGAGCTGAACTGCTGAGGGACAGCATCAATGCCAAGATTTCAACCCCATGACCAGCAAAATTTAAAAATAAACAGTTACAAATAAATATTTTGACATAAATGTTTAAATACATACTTTAATTGTACATCTATTTTTTTTTCTGCCTAATATCCTATTCCTTAGGAAGACCTTTTTGTGTAACCCTGTGTTCTTGATTAGAAGACCGGAGCAAAGGCAATAATGAAAATATTCAAGGAAAATACTTGAAAACAATAGTAAAACAAACGCAGACAGTCCTGTTTTCACTGGTTCCAATGAGAATATACATTAAAGTATCACCTTTTTGTTATCATTTAAAGAGCAATAATTAAACTTTAATTAGCAGTGAAGAAGGGAACAGAAAAATGTGCTTGAAGTCAGCTTGACTTTGAACAATCCAACATAAGCTAATGGATTTACCTTGTTTTTCTATGTAGTTACCAAAATAATAGAGAGAAATACCTTAAGGCAGGAAAACAGCTAAGCCTAAGCAGTAAACTTTTGTATATAAAATAATGGTAAGGGTCTGACTCTTTCAAAGTCAGGCTTGCAAAGTGGAAAAGTGTATTTGCTTTAGTGTGAACAAAAAAATATATAAAAATCCTTTATTAATGTTTTACATATGTAGACTAGGACTTCTCATGTTGGAGAAGAGGAAAGGTTTGAAAAAGTTCAAGACTGACTATTCCCCAAGATCATTCTTATTTATTTAATTAATTATTTTATATTTTTTATTAAAAAAAAAATTTTGGTCCGGTCGTGTGGACTGAACTCTGGGCCTGGGTGCTGTCCCTCAGCTCTTCAGCTCAAGACTAGCACGCTACCACATGAGCCACAGCACCACTTCTGGCTTTTTTCTTTTTGCTTATGTGGTGCTGAGGAGTCGTACCCAGGGCCTCATGCAGGCAAGGCAAGTGCTCTAACACTGAGCCACCTTCCCAGCCCTATCATTCTTATTTATAATGTATATCAATGAAAGTAGCCTTGATTCCTCTTAGTATCATGCTTGTTTACATTTAAAAGCATTATTTGTTGCTGGGTTATAAGCTGCAAACACTTGAGTATTAATAAGCAGTCATTTCCTAAGAAAAGAAAGTTATTGTGTTAACAAACCTAAAATATCAAAGACTCAGCATAGTGGAAACTATTTTATAGCTGTATCACAATTAGTAGGTATAGAATTTGTTTCCCAATGTTCCAGTGGACCCATTTTGTTATCTTCTTTTTCACCATCTAGTGATCTTATAACATCCTATACCATCCTGGGATGTCTGTATCTTTACTGGATTCTCTAATTTATGTTGGAAAGTTAGGTAGGATAGGAGATTGTATTTTTGTTTCTGTTGTAACTTATTTTGTATTACTTTAGAAACTGTAACTCAAAATGACATAAATTATCTTTATGATATTAGGAGACAGATTTCATTTCCATATTCTTATCCTAGCCTTCTACATAACTTTGGTACTTAGTAATCCTCAAATGTGAAAATAAATATAGGGAGCTTCTTATTTAAATATTATTTAGAATTTCAAGACTTCATTAATGCAAGGCCCTTAGTAGTATGTTCATCATACATGTGTCCAAAGCCGGTGGCAACTTTTTCTTATTCTCAGAAGCTAGTGAAGGGTTAAAGTCTTGAGGCAGTGACCACTTGTTGCTTGTTTAAAATCAGCAAATTAGCAGAGCAACACGTGGTGGTAATCCAATCACTTGGTTGCTTGTGTGCCTTTATCAGTCCTGCAAATCTTTAGCTTGGGGCTCTCTTCCTAGGCTCTGCTGTGTCAGAGTGTAGTATGAGGCCTGAGCTGCAGCCCATTTAAATAAAACCTTAAAACAGCTGTAAAGTCTGACTCTCAGTGGTCTTCTTGGTGGCAGTTCTGCGACCTGGGCCCAACATATTAGTGGGGGCTTATCCAGGATTCCCCCAAAGACCCCTGAGACCTCAGTCTCCAAACGTAAAACAGTGCTGTTTTTGTTAATTTGTCTTGCCCTGTTGTTGTATGTTTTACTTTCGTTTTCCTTTGTGAGGTTGGCTGCTCTGATTCATACTGTGAAAAGAGATGTTAAAGCAGACATGCTTGCATGACAACCATGGAGCAACTGGGAGACTTCCCAGATCCTCCTGTGAAGGGGTTTCCTTGGAAACCCGCCCTGTGAATTGTGGTGTAGGGGTCCTTGGAACCATGCCGTGAGAATTGTGGGGCATGGGTCGGTTCGATGTTGGGCCAGAAATGGCAAAGAGTGCCTCCTAACCAAGGCTTAACTAGCCACTGTGGGTCGGATCTTTCTGCTGTGGGACATGGGTTGGTGTGGAACCCCCCAGTGTCAGGAGTCAGCGGACCAATTCGGGAGATCTCCACTTAGTAACTGTCAGACCTGCGTGTGTTTTGTTTGTAGTATTTATTGTTTTTTTTTTTTTTGACTGTACCACTGACAAGACAGGAAACCATGGGCAACAGTTCATCTAGCCCCCTAGTCTTACAAAAAGAAACTAAGAAAAAGAAATTGTACCCCCCCCCAGTATTTCAGGGAGATAACTTGGAAGAAGAATTGTTTCCTCCCCCATAGTACCCTTCCCAGGTTCCTTTTGCAGAACCTGAGAATGTTCAAGAGGAGGAGGGAGCTATGGAACCATCAGCCGAACCCTCAGCACCTGCTCTTAAACTTTCTGAGGGGCCAGTCACTCAATGACACTGTAGGATCAACCCCCCTTATAATGTAGTGCTTTTCCCTTACACACCGTAGGTCCTGTGGATGCAGATGGTTGACAGCAAATCCAATATTGGCCATTTTCTACCAGTGATCTATACAATTGGTGCACCTAATATGCCCCCTTTTCTAAAAAGCCCCAGGATTTGTTTGCTTGAAACTGTTCTCTTTACTCACCAGCCCACTTGGGATGATTGTAGTCAGCTTTTGCAGGTCCTTTTTACCACGGAAGAGAGAGACTGTATCCTAGAGTCCACTCGGAAACATGTCCCTGACCCCACAGGAGCACCCATCATGGATCCTGCCCTAATCGCTGTCTATTTTCCTGAGCTCTAACCAACATGAGACTACAATACAGTTGAAGGTAGGGAGCAACTCCTCATCTATCGCCAGGCTCTGTTGGCAGGTCTCACGATGACTGCTCGCCAGCCTACTAATATGGCAAAAGTTTATGATGTTAGACAGGGAGGAAGTAAAAGTCTGGCAGCACATCTTGAGAGGCTCACGGAAGCTTTTAGTCAACATACCCCATATGATCTTGAGACCCAGGAGTAGGCTCAGATGATTGTGTTTGCCTATATAAATCAAGCTGCACCAGACATAAAGTTAAAGTTGCAGGCTCCAGACAGACTTGGTGAAAAGTCTATTAGGGATCTAGTAGCAGTGGGGAAAAGGTTTACAATAAGAGACAGACAGAGGAACAAAGACAGGAAAGGAAGGACAGAGAATGTGAAATTGAGCTTGAAAAGAGAGACCGGGCCAAGGAAAAGAGGCCAGACTTGTTGGACTCGTCACTATCGCATGCCGAGCATACCTGGTTCACAGACTGCAGCAATTTCATTCGAGATGGAAAAAGGTTCGTGGGCGCAGCAGTCACCACGGACACTGAGATAGTGTGGGCAGAAGCACTCCTCTGGGGAATGTCTGCACGAAGAGCAGAACTAACGGCACTAACAAAAGCCCTACAAATGGGAAAAGGGAAGAGACTAAATATTTACATGAACAGTCGGTATGCTTTTGCCACCGTGAATGTCCATGTAGCCATTTATCAAGAGACGGGGCTGCTGACAGATGAGGGAAAGGCTATTAAAAACAAATAAGAAATTTTAAGCCTCATCCAGGCCTTTTGGGAACCAGCAAATATTGCCATTATGCACTGCCCTGGCCATCAAAAGGGAACATATTCAATAACCAAAGGAAATAACTTGGCCGATCAGGCAGCTAAGGAGGCGGCCCTCCAGCCCAGAGCTGAAGTAGACCCAGGGCCATGAGCTTTGACTCCTGAGCCCAATTCTCCCAAGGCTTGGAGTGGATAAAGAAAATTCCCATGGCCTATTAACCCTCAGACAGAGAAGTAAATAAAGACTGGTAGGAAACTGGTGAGGGGAAACTTATCTTGCCACAAAGAATGGTCAAGGGGTTTCTTAAGAGAATCCATCGGATCTCTCAAATGGGAACCCGAAGAACGCAGGACTTGCTCTGACACTCAGAAGTAAAAATTAGGCAAGGAAATTAACTCATTGAGGACATTGTTAAAAATTGTAAAGTTTGTCAGCTCACCAATGCCCCTAATCAGCCGGTTACAAAAGGAACTTGCTTCCGTGGAAATAGGCCAAGTGTGTATTGGGAAGTAGACTTCACAGAAATTAAAACTGGAAAATTTGGATATAAATATTTGCTAGTTTTTGTAGACACCTTTTCAGGATGGGTTGAAGCCTACCCAACAAAGCATGAGACTGCTAACATCGTGGCTAAGAAGATCCTGGAAAAAATCCTATCTAGGTATGTCTTCCCATCCACCATCGGGCGGACAATGGACCGGCCTTCGTCTCAAAAGTAAGTCAGGAAATAGCCGTGGCACTGGGGACAGATTGGAAATTGCATTGTGCGTATAGACCCCAGAGTTCAGGGCAGGTAGAAAGAATGAATCGGACTCTAAAAGAGATCTTAAATAAATTGGCTTTGGAGACTGGCACAGACTGGATATCGCTCCTTCTTTTTGCCCTGTTTAGAGTAAGAAATTAACCCTTTTTTCAAGAGAATTTGATTGTTAGTATTTTGGAATTATGCTTAATATTTATTTGATTGCTATTTTTAAAGAATGCACCACCCAATACTGGTTCTCTTCTAACGTTTTTAGGTCTAATCTATTTCTGAAAGAAACACAGGTATTTGAATAAATGTACTGCTTATTGAAGTTGAATCAGAAGAAAAGATGTTTCTGTGTGTATGTCACCTTAAAAATATACCTACAAGCTATTTATCTTAAAATCATCTATTTTTCATTATGTTTAGATTCTGATAAAATTTAGCCTCTCAACTCACACAATGATAATGCAGTCTTATTTCATGCCTCCTAAAAGCAACCAACAAATTACTTTGTTTTAAAAATATTTTTTTAATTTTTAAAATTATTATTGATTTAAAAATATATTTTTTTTTACAAAATTATGCAAGGCAAGTGGCATATTAGATATTTAGAGTCATGTTCAGACTCTATGGTGGAAGCCAGAAAGGGAAAAAAATCATGTTTTTATTCTTCCTTGAATCACTCTGATTTACTTCATCTATTTCTGAAAGAATAAAATTCTGGCTTTGCAGCCTTTTGCTTGATATCCACAATGTGACATGCTTCTTTTATTAATAGAAGAATTTGGAGAAAGGATGCGAATTCACACTAGAAAAAGGAGAAGAGGAAAAGAGAAGGAGAAATCTAGATATTTTATTCTTCCTCATCTCACTCACAAGGTCTGGATAATGATTGTGGATATTAGATACATGCTCTAGAGTGATTAAACACTTTGTAGAACAAGTTAACCCCTCAAGTGGTCACATAAAGAATGCTTATTTATAAATAAATAATAGCTTTAAACAGGAAGTGTTATCTATTTGTTTAGTACTTATTTAGTATTTGTTTAATTCTGGTGTGCTGTAGTCAACTATCATAAAGGTATACAAGAATGGTAAGAAACTAATATCTTAATATCATATTCTAATATTAGCTTTATTCTTGCTATGTTTGAGTTTTGTATCAATTTCACATGATATATTCTTCCAGTGTATATGTTGCAAAAGAACATACCCTGTGGAAATATGCTATTTTTTAGCTAAGGGAAAAGAAGTTAGCTCTTAGACACAGACAATGCGATAGAAATCATCCCCTAGAAATAGTCTTTGATCATTTCTGATTACTTTTTGTAAGCTAAAGTAAGACACATGACCCATCTTGATATTGCAGAGTAGAGGTAAACCTCTCCTACAAGAAGCTGATGCAGGACAGAGTAATATGCCAAGATATGCACCACTTGAGATAAAGAGGAAAAAGAAGAGAACTACAATACAATCAATCATAATTACCATCACATGTCTCTGCAGGAAGGAAGCTATTATGTACCTTTGTATCTAAAACTACTGAGATCTTCAAATCATGACTTTTATGCTTGGATGTTACTGGAATTAGAGAACATTTTGATACTGAGACAGCATAAAATCACAAAGAAATCTCTGGTAATCATTTAATACTACATTTTGTTTTGCTAGGAAAAGAAACCATTTTATAGACAATAATTTATACTAGTAACTTTTTTTCAGGAACTGGATTTTGTTAATATATGTGACTATCCACCGGCATAAATGTCTTCATTTATCTGGATCTTGTGCAGCATAGTCAAGTAGATATGGGAGTTCTTCAGTAGCACTTTTTTAAAAGGTAGAAAATGTGGACAGGGAACCAATACACATATTTTTCCACTGTCACCATCCACATCCTCTGTCTTCCTTCCTAGGAAACACACCCAATCAATAAAAAGGCTTGGATATTTAGTTCTTGACCTTGAAAGTGGAAGCAGAATGTTATGGATGTTAGAGATGACTGTTAATGATTTTTTTACACAATAATGTCACATGCAAAAGCCCTATGAGTCCTGCAGATCTTAACACTGTACTTCCTTAGGGATGTGATAGGAATGTCAGGTGTACTGGAATTAGTATTGTTTTCCACTTCCTTTTGTACCACCTGACCTAAATTATAATACATAATAATAGAATGAAAAAGTAATGCCATCTTAAAAAAGTCATTTAGAGCTCTGGGAATGTGGCTTCACGGTGCAGTGATTGCTTAGCATGCATGAAACCCCTGGGTTCAATTCATCAGTACCACATAAACAGAAAAAAGTGGTGCTCTGCCTCAAGTGGTAGAGTGCTAGCCTGAGCCAAAAAAAAAAAAAATAGCTCAGTAAGATTTCCCTCACCCTGAGTTGAAGCCCCAGGACTGCCATAAATTCATTTAGCTAGTAAATGCCAAATAAAGAAACTATACTTGCAATATATAATTGCTCATTCCAACTATGACCTATCAATAGATCATAATTCATGTACTTTACCTACATTAGAATATTGCATTGAGAAAAAAAACGTTTTGTTAATAGGTCATGGCAATTAATGTCAGGAATGTGCTTAGATATCAGGTGAAATTCAAAGATTTCAGGCTATTGAGTGGTCACTACTAATCACAATGGGAAGGGTAGTATAAGTGAGATTTGGAAATCTTTTTGCTCAGTTATGGCAACAAAAATGCACAGGCTAATTGATACTTGTGAAAGAAGTGAAGGAATAAATCCAGATGAAAGAAATAAATGATAATAATAACTAAATTATACTAGAAACTGTTGTAGGGAATCATTTTTGGTTATTGAAGAACTAGTTATCAACTAGGCTTATTCCTCATAGCCTTTAGCATTCTAAATCACTTAATTTAGTTCTTAATGTCTGTGTGATAAGTTGTATCACACTCAATGTTGTTCTATCATATCTGATCTCCTTTGCTTTCTAAAAATCTCAGTCTTTGCTGGGTCATAGAGGAGCTCTACGTGGAGTCTTTTGAGGAACCTACATACAGCTTTCCAAAGTGGTTAAACAAGTTTACATTCCCACCAACAATGCAGTAGGGTTCCCTTCTGTCAACATCCCCTCCAGCATCTGTTGTTACTAGAGTTCTTGATTATAGCCATTCTTACTGGGGTGAGGTGGTATCTCAATGGTGTTTTGATTTGCATTTCTTTTATGGCTAGGGAGCTTGAGAATTTCTTCATTGGTGTCTATTGGCCATCATTCTTTCCTCTTCAGAGAAGTTTCTCTTTAAGTCTTTAGCCCACTTATTTATTGGGTAGTTGTTTATTTGAAAAGCTGTTTTTGGGGATTTAAGTTTGGGAGTTCCAGGTATATTTTAGATATGAGACTCTTCCCATAAATTGTTATATACACACAATGGAATTCTATGCCTCCATCAGAAAGAATGACATTGCCCCATTTGTTCGGAAATGGAAGGGAGGGAGGGAAATGGATTAGGTGGGAGGACGGGGGCAGGATGGGAAGTGATGGGAAGGGGAAACAAAGGAGGAGGCTACAATGCTTAATAAGAAATGTACCCATTATATTGCTCATGGAATTGTAACCCCTCTGTACAGTATTTTCACGTTAAAAAAAAGAAAAAATCTTTCTCTATTTCTCTATTAACATTTATTTATACTAAGTTCACATATGTGAACATCAGAAGATGCTAAATTAAGAGTCCCATAGCTCATGAGTCATTAATGTAACAACATGGAAAAGAAGGGATTATTTATTGTTACCACAAATTTTCTGAAAAGCTGTACTGTCATCATTTGATTCAAATTTCGATTATTTGTCTAGTGTCATTAAGTGCACATAAATGCAAATATGAGCTGGATCCTGGTTGTTCACTCCTGTTATCCTATCTACTCAGGAGGTTGAGACCAGAGGATTGTGGTTCAAAGCCAGCATGGTCAGGAAAATCCATTAGACACTTACCTTCAATTAGCCACAAAAACCTGGATGTGGTGCTGTAATGAAAGTGGTAGAGTGCTCAACTTGACTGGAAGAGGTGAGGGACAGTACCCAAGATCAGAATTCAAGCCCCTCGACCAAAAAAAATTGAAATACGACTTTAATTTTCCCCAAAAAGAACTATGAAGTCACTCGTTATCTTCCAAAGCAGAGAAAATAATTCCAAAGTGATTCAGTACACCTACTGTTGCTGAATTATTGACATTATGGCTTCTTTGCTGGACATATCTTCTTTTAAAAATTGTCAAATATTAGCTTTATAATACACTTCATCTGATATTTCCTGGTTCAAAACAAAAGTCCATACAATTGATGTCACTTAGATTTCTTATTACCTCAGTTCAAAGTCAACCCAGGCAGGAGAGTTTGTCAAATTCTTATTTCTACATAAACAACAAAAAGCCAGAAGTTGAGTTTTGGCTCAAGCATAGCTTTGGGGGCAGGTGGGCATGAAAGACAACTGTTCAGGGACAGGGTCCAGCCTCTGAGCTCGAGCCCCAGAAGTAGAACAAACTAAACAAACAAGCAAACAAAAAAACCCAATATTTCTTTGGGACCATCCTTAAAGCACTGGTTTGAGTAGAGGCTCCTTTTGCTGATCATACTCACTGTATTCTGTTTTTTGGAATCCTTATTGCTATGACTAACTCAGGAATGGATAACTGACTTTTGCAACAAGAGAATCATCTCAGGTGTTAAATATCCATGCATATGACATTTTAAAACATCCATGTCTTTGTTTCTTTGCAGTAGTACACTGTAAAACAAAGTTATTTCCTTTTGTTCTATGCTGGCCTTCAAATGGCATATTGTTTCCTTTTGTAATATTCTCAAATAGAATTTTACAGAAAAGTTTTATATGAGTAAAGAGCAACTTGAAAAAGTCAGGAACAGAGTTTCCTTCGAGCCTTCGATTATTTTCTTGTATAGTAAAAAGGACAGCCAGGGGCTGGAAAGGTGGCTCAATGGTAGAGTGCTTGCCTTGCATGCATGCAGCCCTGAGTTTGATTCCCCAGCACCACATAAGCAAAAAGAAAAAAAGCCGGAAGTGGCTCTGTGGCTCAATTGGTAGAGCGCTAGCCTTGATCTGAAGAGCTAAGGGACAGCGCCCAGGCACAGAGTTCAGGCCCCAAGACCAGACCCCCTCCCCCATAAAAGGATAGTACAAATTAACTTGAACTTTGTCATTTCCTATGTTCAATTTCTCCCCTGGATTCAGTTTCCACATCAGTTCCTTCCACTTACTTCCAGTAACAATCTACCGTGCTGCTCCAAGCAAAAATGAATGTCTTCTAGCTTCATTGAAATAGCACAAAAACATCTTTGGACATGAGGTAACACGTGTTTCAGAGACAAATAAGTAATGAGAAAATATGGAATTTTCATGTCATAAAATATTGTCCATGTGCATATGGCCATATAAGATGATGTTAAGTAAAATGAACCCCAAAATAGGGACACAGTTTGTTTTTCCTTTCTTAATATTGTTTTTTAATATATCTAACTTGTACTATGTGTTTTTTTTGTTTCACTTCTATTTTCTTCCTCCATGGTTTAGACCGTTCCCATTGAATTTGATGTTGGTTACCTGCATCTTGCAAATACATTTTTCTAATGTGGGGAGAGGAAGGAAAATAAAATGCTGAAACAAGAATACAGCATGACCAGTTTTAACAATGAGAAGAACAAGACACTATGTTGAAAACAAACTTTACAACTTGGGGATGGAGGAGGTAGTTGAGGCGGTGAGGAAAAAAGGGATGGCAGGGGAAAAACAAAAGGGGTAATAATGCTCTCTAGATAATGTACTCATTAACTTACTTATGTAACTCTAACCCCTCTGCACACCATTTTTACAATAAAAAACATGAAAAAAAAACATTATCCTGGTGTACATTAAGTTCAAATTTCCTAAGTGCTCTGTAAATTAAGATCAAGTTTAAGTTTAAGGAAGTTTTCAGAAACATTTTATTGTGAGTGTGTGTGTTGTGCTTTATTTTCCAAGTGTACATAAGTTAACTGAAGGAGAAACAATAGGAATAGGAAAAAGAGAAGTTCAGTGTTTAAGTATAATGTTTCAATACACTATAGAAGACTCTGCAAATAAGACAACTTTGAAATAATAAAGCCAAGATCAGTATGTAGATTTATGGGAGTGATATAGACAAAGCATTACTCCTAAGTGGAACATGAAGGATGAGGCGATGCTCTTTCTTCTACTAGCTCTAAATCATGGTAGCTAATCATGCACATTTGAGAAAAGTAGAATGGAACAATAATTCTGGTTCCAAGCAAGTCAGATATAAAAGCATGGACTTAACTGGAAAAAGGCCATGTTGAGAGAGCAAGAATTATACTATCAATGAACTGGTGGCTAAGATCACATTTCTTTTTCTTTTTCTTTTTTTTTCCTTTTTTTGATGGTAGTGGGGTCTGGACTCCTGGACAGGGACTGTCCCTCTACACTTCAGCTCAAAGATTGTGCTCTACCTCTTGGGCCACAGTGCCACTTCCAGTTTTCTGGTGCTTTATTGGAGATAAGTGCATCAGAAACTTTCCTAGTCATGCTGGATTTGAACTGCAATCCGCAGATCTCAGCCTCCTGAGGACCTAGGATTATAGGCGTGAGCCACTGGAACCCTGCTTATGATTATATTCCTAACTGTGTACACTCGGCATATGTAATGTGTATGTTCATCTATCTTTATATGAATTTGAGTTTAAAATCTGGTCTTCAGCTTACATTTTACACTCACAAAAATGTTTGTATTTTAAAAGTTGATACTCCTGGAGAAATAAAACTTAAGAATGTAAATGATTCTGGGATGTTTAGTTTGCATCCAGCCTGGGCAGAACAGTTTTTAAGACACTATCTATAATTAACCAGCCAAAAGCTGCATTGGAAGAATGCTTCAAGTGATGGAATACTAGTTATGAGCAAAATTGCTGAATAAGAGCTTGAGGTTTTTGCATACATATATACAAACATGCACATACACACAGAGGCACTTATATGTTGAAATACACATATGAAACAACTCTCAGAATGTGTAGAAAAGGAAATAATAGAAAATATGTCTTAAGACTAGAATCAAGTGATAATTTTTAATATGAGAAATTCCACAAGTGAATTTTCTTCAAAAAAGCTTGAGAATATTACAAAGGTAGGGACCAGAGATAATAAGAAAGTCAAGCAATCATTATTCAAGGGATCAGATCCATGGAGGAATGAATCAGAAACCCCTTCAGGTGCATCTGAATAGGTTCATATCCTGTGTCAAATGTTAGAACATCTTTGAAAATAGTAGATAAAACAGTCTGAGCAGTCACTCTGGTGGATGATATCACTGGAGAAGTCCAAAATTTCTAATCTGTATCTAGATTAAAGAAGCCAACAAACTATGGTTGGACAATGTAATACCAGCCAAAAATTCTAGCACTTAGACTAGGACAGGAGATTAGAGAGTGGAATTACATAGTGATATATTCCCTGGACTATGTAGTATAATTTTTTCTCAATAAAACAAACCAAGAAAGGAATAAAAAATAAAGAAGAAAGGAATACACAGTTGGAAGTTTGAGCTAATTTTGTCATTATGTTTTCAGAAGTCAAGTTTCCTATTGAAATGCAACTCATATATAATCCTCAGTTGTGTTTTAAAGGTTGTCTTCATTACAGAACATTCATACATGCAAAAGAGCTCACGATTCCCAACCAAAAATTTGAAAAAAGTAAGCATCATTCTGTTGGATTCCAAAGAAATGTTGAAGGATTACAAAAGCTTAAGCCTGGAGAAATAAGAAAGTTCATTTAATGTAGGACTTTGTAGAACTGGCTGAATTAGAATTTAGATTTAAAAGAAATATTTTTGTTTGTAATTTCATATTTTATATGATACTACAAAATTGTTTTCAAGTAGAAAATTTAATTTAGAAATTCACAAATGATTCTGGCATTCTATTTGCCTAAAATATTCTCTCAATGAGGTATAATTAGAACTTAGTTAATAGATAATTCCAACCGTTCATGTGTAACATGATAATGTGAATATTCTAGACAAAGTTGCTAACAAATTGATTATATTAATTTATAAATTTATAAAAAGAGCAATTTTTTGAGACTTTTGTGTGACATGGTATGAAGAGAGTAATTGCGTGACATCTTTTTCTTCTACCTATATATAACAGAGGAATAAATTTTCTTATTTATGTACCTCTGTATACAATGAGAAAAATGCTAGGTTTGGGGTTTGTTTTTATTTTATTTTTGTTATTTAGTTTGTCCTAGGGCTTAAACTCTGGGCCTGGGCACTGTTCCTGAGCCTGTTTTTGCTCAAGCCTAGTCCTCTACTACTTGAACCTCAGTGCCACTTGTGTCTGGCTTTTTGTGAGCAGTTTAATGGCGATAAGAATCTAAGGAACCTTCCTGCCTGGGTGGGCTTTGAACCATAATCTTCAGATCTTAATATTCAAATATTCAGATCTCCTAAATATCTATGATAGATAAAAATATGACTATAAATAATATTTGCAAGTGTTCTGATCTCAAGAATAGCAGTGGGGGAAAAATGATGCAGCAAAGTTTAGTGTTGTGTTCTTTCCACGATAGGAAAGGCATCACATTAGCAGAAGTGAAGTATTTCTTCACAATAGTGATAAGCTAGTCATGATGTGAATTTAGGAAATTTTATAGTGCACCTTACAAGTTGGAAACTGTTGGGCTAAGATGACTTTACGGCATATAACTTAGGAATGATGGACATAGAAACAATAGCTTACACTGATGAACAAATGTTTACTCTTGAGGAATTAATTATTATAGATACTTCATAGTTTTATCTTCTACCAGAATGTGGTTATTTTTTCTGTTGACTTTTAAATATGTAATGCCCCATTGGAAACTGCATCTATTGCAGAATTAAATAAAATGCAAACAGGTACTGTTTTGAATGTCTCTGGTATGGCATGCTTAGAATTTGTAAATGAGTATTAACACTCATAGGAATCTTGAAGAACACATATATTCTATCCTCTTAACAATTAATTAGTTTTAAAAGTTAGAAGTTTCCATAGAATTGAACAGTTTTCTGTTTTAGTATGAGACAATACTAAAATAATATTTTTCTTCAAAATAATGGCAAGTATCTTCTGAAAATATTGTATAGTTTGATAACATTCAAGTTGATGACCGTCTGATAAAGAAAGGTGTAATTAATTCAAATTAGCAGCCAAAACGTTCATTTTTTTTAAAAAAGGTAATACACATAGAATAATATTTACTATACCAATACAGAAAAATTATATTTTATGCAACCCATTTTTAATTTAATTTTATTGTCAAGGTGATATATAGAAGAGGTGTAGTGATTTTAAGGTAGTGAATACATACCCTGATGAACTTTTACCCCTTCCCTCATTTTTCTCACACTTTTCCTTCTCCCCAATACCCCGCACAAGTAGTAATGTAAATTTACAACATGTTGTCTTGTGAGTTTTGCTATTGCATTGGTTTGCCCTTTGTCATTTTTCTCGCCATTTTGTTGTTCCTCTTCCCTTGCCAAATTAAGATAAATGTATATACAATACACAAGATGCTGAAATCAAATAAAACAGGGGATAACCCAAAGGGGAAAACACAAAAGAAAAAAGAAATCACATACTACATTAAAAACAACAACCACAAAGGAAAACCTGTTTCCATACCCAGGAGTTCATTTTGCTCAGCATCATCTTATGTGGTCATATATACATAGATATTGAGCAATTCTGCTCAACTGCTAGGACCATCCTAGACATTTCCTACTTATTACAAATGAGGAAAACCATGCCACATGTTTCTTTGTGTCTTGTTAATTTTACTTAGTAGGATTTTTCCAATTCTTTCAATTTCCACATGAATTGGAAACATATAATTCTATCGTGCATATATAAACCACATTTTGTCAATTCGTTCATCTACTGAGTGACATATTGGTTTAAAATATGATTGCATGTAAGTATCACTTAGGCTCATTAAAAAATGACAGATGCCATTTCCCATGACATTCTAAAATCATGATTTCTAAGTAAGATAGGATTTTATGGAAGTACAAGTGTTGAGATATCTGGATGAGTCTATTTATGTATTGCACTGAATTAAGCAGGAAGACATCCAATATCATATAGGAAAAAATGGTAGTGACAAAATATTTCCCTTGAGTAAGATATAGGAGGCTGCCAGAAGTATGAAATAGTTCAGATCATTTTGAAGAATTTAGAAATGCAAGCTCAAGTATTTGTCTATAAATAATAATTATGTAATTAGAAGGGCAAAAGAAGGGGAAGAGAAGAAAATAACTGACAGCAGATCATTGTCTCAAGTTAGAGTATAAAAAGACCTAATTTATAACTTCAAGTTAGCGAGAGACCAATATAATATGTCCCACTTAATTTAGGTACGTGCAAAATATTTACTTGGCATTTTCCTACTTTAATGCTCAAAAATAAATGAAGACTTATAAGAAAAGTTATGTGATTGCCATTGCTTCAAAATGAACACTAACTGTGATGAGCCTTTTTTCTCACTTTGCCCTTCGAAAATAATCCCTAAATTGGTGATGCTGTGGCTGATTAGAGTAAGAGTTAGGGGCTTTCACTTGTACAATTATCCCAGAATAGTTTAAAGCAATTTTTCCCCTAAGTTATCCAACTACATTTTCTGAAGCTGTACTTTGAACACACCCTCACATCTGAGAATACTATTTGAAATTATACTTCAGCATTTCTTGGGACAGTCTGTTCTGTGCCTTTGTCTGTATGCACATTCCTTTTGAGTTCATAGTTGCTCTATTTCAATTTCATTTTTATAAACTAATAAGAACATTGTTCAACTACCACTAATTGATTGCACAGGCCCAGTCTATGTATGATGGTACTTTGTCTAGGTTAAGCAATAGGATAATACTCTCTGAGGAGAAAATTTCCACAATATAACACTATGCCAACATTAGAGGATGTAGAATTTGAAGCATTTTGAGACTGTGATATTAGAATTGAAAGGCTGCTTAAGAACATTTTCTTGTAGCTCATTAGTTCACCCAGGAGAAATATATATATCCACAAAATTTGGAGCTAATTATCCGAATTAATACTAGATCCTAGATGTTGTGTTAATAAAAGTCACCATTGTAGTATTGTTACGTCAGAACCTTTCACTATGAGAAAATGAAAGAAACTCAATAAAGCAAAATGTCTTATCTTTTTAGGCATTTAATCCCAGTGGTGAGGGTAATGTCTGAGCACTTCCATTCAATAAAAGCTTGAAGTTTATAAGAGCACTTTTTACATATAAAAAATTTTGGCAGGTTGATTGACAGGGTTATTTCAGCATGGAGATATCCCTAACAAGAACTAGACTTAGAGTATATGGCAGATATGATGTGTCCAGGGCTATTGAGGCATTTTCTATTCTAAAGAAGAATCAATTCGAGCAGTCTTCAGTAACATCAGTAAATTGTATGTTCAACCTAATCCTTGGTGTTACTTTTCCTACATTTATAATGAGTAGGCTGATAAATATCCAAACATATCTAAAGATATTTCAATCAAATCCCAAACTGATATGGATACATTGGTCACTCATTGGAACTGTAGGACAAATTATGCTTGTCTGTGCTGTAGTTCAATCTATAATCTCCTGGCGAAACAAAGTTTTCAAAATTATTCACAGGATACCTGTAAGTAAAGTTCATGATAGTTATATCTGTGTAATTCTTCTAAGGTCAGGATAAAAGCATTTGTTGCCAATATTTAAAATCAACAGGATCTGTTGAATTCATTGATCTAGAATTTTATGGCTTCACATTCATATCTCAAAATTTTATCAATATGATTTTCACCAAAACACTGTTCTTATTGAACTTGTCTATGTCCTTTTAGTTTTCAAATCCAGATAGTATATTTCCTTCAATAGCTTCCTGAGAATTATTTCTTTTCTTTACTTCTGTAAATCTGTTTATTACTTTCTTGATTCCTTATTTATCTTTCTTCCAATCTTGTCCACACTAGTGCTAACATTGCTCACACTTGTGTCAGAACTTTCCTTTTCCTCTTCCCTTTAATTATGTCCCCGATTTTATTATTCTTTTTCATATTCATGGTCGTGTATATTTTGATGATGTCTAAACAGAACTTTCTTTGTGTCTGTTTAACATAAACTTTAGAAATATCAGAAAATTTTAACTCTAAATCCATCATTTCCACCTGTAGTCCTTATTATCAAGAATATAACTAACACAGTTGCCAGCCAGAGCTGTGGACGCACTTCAGATGTCTTCTTAACCTTCTACTCCTGCACATTAGATTAGATAAATGATCAAGATTTTTTCAGTTTCTGTCACTAATATAATTTGCATGTACTCCTTTTTATGCCCCTGACACCAGCCTGTTTCAAGTATTCATCACTGGTCACCTATTCCTAAAACGACCATTTACAAAGTATGCTTTTTCCCCATAATCTTCTCATATTGGTCCTCTCCATCAACAAATTACTCTCCTTGTAAGCAAGCAGAATGAAGAACTCAGACACAAATTCCAGTATCATTATTTACTCACTACATTGACTGTTGGCCTTACATTTCTCATAATTAAATGGATGTAATCTACCAGAAATATTGAAGAATATATTTGTTGACTTGTAGAGCAAGAAAAGAGAAAAGTGACGAATCTTTACATTTTCCACCTTAGCTTGCAAATAAGGAAATAATCAAATTCAGTTTGTTGGTGTAAAGTCACAAATTGTTTCATGCAGAAATAAAAATAAATTTTACCTCCTGGCTCTAAGGCTTGTGGCATTTTAAGGCAACTACAGATATTTAAGTGGTATTATGTAAATTGTGTCATGTATTCACAGCTGTATTGAAGAACATACTCTTAATTTATTATTGTAAATCATTGGTTATTGAATAATATCTATATAAGAATAGTATTTGAAATAATCACACTAAGTTGAAAACTATATCTTAGTCCATCAAAATGTGGAAATAAACGATTTTATTTTAAAAAATACCACCAAGAAAAGTCAGTATACATTTGAGACTGCAGGGATAACATTAGGGTTTTTACTGTCTTTACCTATTTATGTGATTGTATATCTTGAAATTGAAACTCTAATCTTGTTATTCTTATTGTATGTAATCCAATGTTGTCTATTACTATGTATTTAATGTAGGAAATCTAGCTTCAAAAATGTCTAAAGTTTTTTCCTTTTCAATCACAACATTGTCATTATCGTGCTACACCGTGATCATCATCATCATCTTCTACAAAATTATTATTATCATCATAAGTGCTAATTATTGAAAGTGTGTTTTGTGTCTATGATTTTTTCTTTTGTCTTTTGATAAATAATTTAAATGTTTGTACTTTGCATGCATCCATATTAAAATTTTAAACAAATAAAGAGACAAAAAAACTAAACCATATCAGATAGCTTGACTATGTGCTTATAACAAATTATGAATTAACTTCCTCTCTCCCCGATACTACACACAAATATTCAAGTGTTTGAACAGAACTTTTTCAAGTGATATATCGTAAATGTTACAATATCATGTGCATATCTAAAATTTCATTGAAAGTAATAAACACTACTTTCTATTGAAATATTAGTTATTTTATTCTAGGAAAGTTTTAGAAAAATAGACTGTATATCTTTGAAATGAAAAAAGATCAAAAAGAGTAGCATACAAGTTTTTCAGGGATTCTGTCTTTTATATATATACATATATATATACATATATATATGTATATGTATGTATATGTATATGTATATGTTATGTGTAGAAAGATACATTTTTAGAATTGTCTTCAGAAATATATACATATATCTAAATTCATGTGTAGACTGATATATGTTATAGTGACACAAACATCTTAAAACATAATTAAAATTTAAAAAAATTCTTCATACCAAGTGCGGGTAACTCAGGCTTATAATTTGAGCTATTCTGGGTGCTGAGATCTTAGAATTGTGTTCGAAACTAGCCCAGACAGAAAAGTACATGTTGGATTCTTATCTCCAATTAACCACCAAAAACAGGTATTAGCTCTGTGCCTCATGTTGTAGAGTGCTGGCCTTGAGGATAAAAAGGCTTAGAGACAATGCCCAGGCCTGCAAACAATACCCACAACAACAAAATGTATCACATTAATTTCACAAAAGCATCTTTTAACTGCTGTGAACATTTCTTAGAAACATGAATACATCCCCCTGGAAAATGTTAAGTAAAAAGTATAGAATATGTTGAAGACATGACTATTTAGATTGTTTAAGATATTTAGGTAATGATTAGGAATTAAGAATAATGATAGGTAGATAATATATTGGGACTGGTTTCTTATTCTATTTTATGATAGTAATATAATGATATTTGTAATGATTTTATAAAATTATTCTTGCTTGGTATTTGAATTATAATAAGTGATAAACATTTTAAACGATTTCCAAACAAAGGAATATCAATTCTTTTGTAACTTCAAAACAATTAAGAAAATTATTCCAAGGCTGGTTCACTCTAATACTATATTTGTTTTCTTGTTCTAGTTTTCATATGTTGGTACAAATTAAAATTAAAAAATTCAATGGATTTTGGCATTCAGGTACATCTTCATAGATACTAATATTGGAGTTCCTTATGTGGAGTGGTTTAATTTCATTTGTTATTTTCATAAATATATCAAGATGATTGTGTATTTTGTTTCTTTTCACTGCTATTGGCTCTTATCTTGAGAATATTTTTTTCCTAGCAAAGTAGAGAAAAACAATGGATTAAGCAAGTCATATATGCCTTTCATAAAATTCATATGCCTAGATTTGGGTCTTCTGTCATTTGCTAAATGTTACTTCCAGAAAAGGTTATCAATTATTTATAAGTGATGCATAATTCCTAAGTATTCCAGTTATCGCATACACTTTTTATTGAGTTATCTCTGTATAAACTAAAAAGAAACAGAAAAAACTCTCAAAATAAACAGAAATCACATCTTTGTTTTAATGCTGTAATTTATAAAGAGTTTTCAGCCAACACAGAAAACATCATTATAGGTAATCTGCATTTTGTTTGCAGAGTTTTTAACAATAGTTTTTTTTTTCCTGACATGTAATTCACTTGCAATATATTATCTCCTTTTATTGTATACATTTTAGTGATTTGGATGTGAATTGTATCTTCATAGGTTTTTAAAGCCTAATTTTCACAAACTTACATTTCTTCAAATAGAAATGCTGTAAATTTTAGAACAGACATTAAAATAGATAAAAAATTCAGTTACAGGAATTTGCCCAGCATATATCCTCTATAGTGTGCCTTTTAAAATTTGTTTTTGGGGATTATTTCCAGGGTCTCACACATACTATTCATGTGCACTGTCAATGAACTACATTCCATATCCAAACAAGTTTTATTACTTTTCTTTAATACATTCATAGAAGTGTAATGCATGGATCCTATACAATTCTCTTTGACCTTTTGAAGACTTGAAAATGTGCTTGCTAAAATTATCGCAGTATTATAAAAATCAATCACTATGATCAATTTCTCCACAAATGAATTAATATATTTTGTGTCATGTTCTTATATTATAATCATACTAGTGAGTTTTCTTTTTCTTTTTTTTTTTTTAGATACTAGAGTGGAGATTATTTCATATGCTCTTCCTATTGACTATTAAGTTACATATGTTCTTTAAAGAAATACCCTATTCGGGAAAAAATTATATAGAATTAGAAGATATAAAAATACTTAAGACGGGCTGGGAAGATGGCTCAGTGGTAGAGCACTTGCCTTGCATGCGTGAGTCCCTGGGTTTGATTCCTAGGCACCACATAAGCAAAAAGAAGTGGTGCTGTGGCTCAAGTGGTAGAGCACTAGCCGTGAGCTGAAGAGCTGAGAGACAGCGCCCAGGCCCAGAGTTCAGGCCCCATGACCGGAACCCCCAAAAAGTACTTAAGATTCAGAATCATTGTACCATTAACAATGTAGCATTAACAAGTATGTGCCCTTTATCTGTTTGTCATGTTTTCACTTCTGTTATAGTGTCCTTTGAGTTATGGAAGGTTATCCCTTGAGATATAATCCAGTTTATTCTTCCTTTTCTTTAGCCACTAATGCTTTCCATGTCAAATTTTTAGAAAACTTTACTGATCCAATGTCATGAATTTTTACATTTATGTTTTATAGGTTTTTACATCTCACATTTGGTTTGATAATCATCTTTTTTATTTTAAGTTTTTGTATTAGGATTGAGGTTGGCCCAGCACCCATGGTTCATGCCTGTAATCCTAGCTACTCAGGAGGCTGAGATCTGAGAATCGCAGTTTAAAGCCAGCCAGGGCAGGAAATTCGGTGAGACTCTTATCTCCAATAAATCACTAGAACCCGGAAGTGGTGCTGTGGCTCAAGTGGTAGGGCACTCGCCTTGAGCTGAAGATCACACAGATAGCGCCTAAGCCCAGAGTTCAAGCCCCATGACTGACAAAATCAAAACAAAACACAAAAAGGATTGAGGTAGTAGCCTAAGATCATTCTTTAAATCTAGAGAGGTAATAATGCCAACACACCCATTGAAGATTATATTTGTATTTCATAAGGTCATGTCATCCTTTTCAAAATCTATTGACCATAAAACTAAGAATTTATTTTTGACAAATGTGATAAATTCTTCTATATATCTGTTCTTATAGTAGAATTATGTTGTCTTCACTACTTAACTTGGTAATAAGATTCAAAGCTAGTATGAAGGCTCAAGTTACACCATTTTACATGATTGTCCTATAGACCTGTATTCCTTGAATTTACATATGAGTTTATTGAGCTGGTGGAACAATATTCTACAGAGATATATAGATGTTTGATAGTTACTCATATTTTGCACCTTGTGAAAACACAATATCCTAGATATTATATATAGAAAAATGTTTTAGAGAATGCTTGAAACAAATAAAATTAATTTAGGAATGAGTTAAGATTTAGATAACGCTATAGCACGATAAAGCTGAATGATAAAAACTTGAGCTGTACAACAGAGGAGAGTGAGAGGGGAAAGAATGATGGACCACATAGGAGCTGCTTGTCACTGGTATTGTGCTTCAAAAAACAGAAAGATTTCAGAGATGAGAAGGAGAAAGATAAACTGTCCTGAATCAAGTTTCTTTTTAATCCACCTAATAGTTTGTACTGAAAGTCAGAGAAAATGGGAAAAAATAAATTAGAAAATACTAGACCTGTTACAATGTAAAGATATTTTAATAAGAATATGATAATTAATTTCCAAAGATATAGGAGAAACAATAGGTAAACTCTCAAAGGAAAAAGAACGAAGATAGAAAAGAAACAAAGTAAAACCACTGTCAATAACAAACAAAAGATTTTGGAAGTGTAAAGTCAGTGGAAGTATTTTAAATAACATTGAAAATAGCTAACGTGGATAGAGATGGATCACATTTTATCATATATAATTTTGAAAAAACATATTGGAATGAAAGTTTTAAAGTCATAATTTAAAACACTATTTGGATTATAACTAGACAGTATAGCTCAATGGTAAAATATTAGCCTAGCATATGTGAAGCAATGGTGTTATCTCCCAAGCATTATAAAGTACGAACAAAGCACACACACACAAAAACCACATAAACACACATGCATACAAGTATAAACACACCACTTACATTTAGAATATTGATATTATCATAGTAAACAGGAAATTATCCCAAATAATACAAGTATGTTAATATATAAAATCATAATATTGCTCATAGTATTTAAAAGTTTAGTAGGAATAAAATAGTCATAATATACTTAGATTCTTATAGATTAAGTAAATTGAAAATTAAGAAATAGAAGACATGAGAACCTTTGCAAATAAGTTTTAAATAATAAACATTTTGAAACATGTATCTTTTTATTTTGACAAAAAGACTGATGTTATTGTGTTTTAACGCAATATTTAGAATGTGATAACCAGGTTCTCTACATCTTGCTATGGATGGCTATACCTATAATCATTTCACTCTGAATATTTTTATAATAAGGTCTCATAGTTTCTCAGTCTCTCCCGAATTACAAACCCTATTTACATTTCCTGCCATGGCTAGTTAATGGAAGCCACAAATCACTATGCCCACATCAAACATATTTTTTTTTTAATTCCAGTACAAATATTTCCAAAAAGTGACCAGGTAATGAAACCTTTCTTAATAAAGTATGTGCTTCTTGAAAATACAGTAAGTATTTGTTACCTGGACAAATAGGTTTAGAACTGTAAGAAAATAAATATATTTAAATTCACCAACTATATAAAAATTAAGAAAATAATTTTTAAATATTCACATGTTAAATATTTTAAAAGCAAAATATACGTGTCTAAATAATTTACATGTGTAAAAATCATGCAAATTTAAATTATACAACTTTGAACAAAGAATTACCCTAAAGAAACAAAAGAAAATAAATGAGTTCAAAATTTGAAATTTAGAAAATAAAGTGAAGTCTACTGTTTAGTTTACTTAAGTAACTGTAAACCCTCTGTATATCAAGTTTTTTTAATAAAGAATGCATGAACAAGAAAGCAAAAGTACCCATAGATCAATAGCAACAGCAAAAGCATCAGTAGTTCTATTTTTGATTGTAAAAAAATCGATGGGAGAGATAACAATGTTGCTTCTATAAGAAATGTACTTATACCCCTATTTATGTAACTATAACCCCTCCGTACATTACCTTTATAATAAAATTAAATTGAAATTAAAACTAAAGCAAATAATATACCAATTAAGAATTCTTAGAAGCCATTGTTTAAAACTTTGTAAAAAAAAACTGCCCTAAGAACCTAAGGAATATAATTTGATAATATTATTTAAATACTTCAACTTCAGCAGAGAAGCAAAATGTTTAAAAACTGTTACAAAATAAAGTAATAAGTCAGAATATATTACCACTACTAATAATCATAAGAAGAATTTATAGTGGTCATCAAATAGGTAAGAAATGAGGCAATTTGCCATTTGTTTGCATTTAATAATTGAGAAAGAATTTTCCATGTCGTTTTAAATATATCTTAAGTTTAATGAAGAAACTATTCTATCATATCATATGATAATCAGATAAAGCTGAGAGTTGAGCAAAGAACAGATTGTACTAAGTTTTTGGATGTTAATGTATATACTTATTTTGGTTGTGGGAAATTGTGGGGATTTCAACTTGGGGTATTGTTCTTGCTAGGCTGGCGTCATATCAGTGGTTAATTTTAGGATAGGTGTTCCCTTTCCACAAGAACATGCACCTGATCTGTCCTTTTAGCCTTCCCATCATCAATGGCACCAGAGTTGCACACCAACGTGTCTAGGTTCCTACCTTGGCTGGCCTGGATTCTGCAGTCCTTCCAAACTTAGCCTGAAGATAATGCAGGATAGTGGAAATGATCCAATTCACCCAGCTATAGATTGAGAAGGAAGTCCACTAAACTTTTGGCCTGGGTTCTGTTCTCAAGCCTCGTAACTAGTTAAAGAGTACAGATGGGAGCCACTTGTGCCAAGCAGTAACAGTATTTTTAAAGCCATTAGAAATATATATGTCTTAGACTTGTGATTACCTTAGGAAAAGAATAAAAGAGCAGTGAAACATAGAGGACAGGCAGAATTTTAACTAGCTATTCAGAGGCTGAATCAGGTTATCTAGCTACTCAGGAGGCTGTGATCTGAAGACCACTGTTCCAAGCCAGTCCAATCATGAAAATACATACCATTATCTCCAAAAAAAACCAGAAGTAGAGCAGAGGCTCAAGTGATAGAACACTATCCTTGGGCACAGAAATTTAGGAATAGTGCCTAGGCACTATCAAGCCTCCAGAATGATGAATGCATGCATGAGCATATGCACATGTGCGTGTGTGTACTCACACATGCATGCACACATAGACAAACACAAATGAGTATTTCAATGTGAAGTTCTTTATTATTTTTTTAATTTAATTTAATTTTATTTCAGAACATACTGTACAGAGGGGTTACAATTACATGGGCAGGATAATGCGTACATTTCTTACCAAACATTGCAGCCTCCTCCTTTGTTTACCCTTCACCTCCCTTCCCAACCTCCCCGCTCCCCCCACCCAATCCTTCCCGCCCCCCCACACCGACATTTTAAAGCTTGTTTTTGACATGACATTTTGTACTTCTCATTGTTGCAACAGGTCCACCTGAATCCTTAAACGACTTGTTTTTCCCCATCTCCTCCACAAGTTATACTGACATCAAATATACTGAAAGCGGGGATTACACTGTGGGGGAGGGACATACAAAGCAACAAAGAAATAATCTTATATATGCGTTAGAAACACATGCATGAAAGAAAAAAACATTAAAATACATATTTAAGGTTTCATTTTCCTAACATCACATTATCTGACCTTTTCGGCTTGACTCATACATATACTAGATATTGCAAATAAGGGAAACCATGGGACCTATGTTTCTTTGGGCCTGGCTTACTTCACTTAATATAATTTTTTCCAAGCCTTTCCATTTCCTAACAAATGGGGAAATGTCATTCTTTCTGATGGAGGCATAGAATTCCATTGTGTATATACACCACATTTTCTTGATCCATTCATCTACTGAGGGGCATCTGGGTTGGTTCCATATCTTAGCTATGGTAAATAATGCTGCAATAAACATAGTTGTGCTGGTAGCTTTAGTGTGGCCTTGTTTGTAAACATTAGGGTAAATGCCCCAAAGTGGGATTGCTGGGTCATAGGGGAGTTCTATGTGAAGTCTTTTGAGGAACCTCCATACTGCTTTCCAAAGTGGTTGAACAAGTTTACATTCCCACCAACAATGAAGAAAGGTTCCTTTCTGTCCACATCCCCTCCAGCATCTGTTGTTGTTAGAGTTCTTGATTTTTGCTGTTCTAACTGGAGTGAGGTGGTATCTCAATGTTGTTTTGATTTGCATTTCTTTTATGGCTAGGGATGTTGAACATTTCTCCATGGGTCTATTGGCCATCCTTCTTTCTTCTTCAGAGAAGCTTCTCTTTAAGTCTTTCGCCCACTTATATATTGGGAAGTTGTTTCTTTGAGGATTTGTTGTTGGGGGGTTAATTTTTTGAGTTCCAAGTATATTTTAGATATGAGACCCTTTTCCGTTGTATGGCTAGTAAAGATCTTCTCCCAATCCGTGGTCTTTCTATTGATCTTGCTAGTATGTCATTTGCCCTGCAGAAGCTCTGCAACTTTATGCAATCCCATTTGTCCAACCTTTCTTTCATTTGCTGTGTTTCCAGGTCTCTATTCAGAAAATTTCAGCCTGAGCCAAGGAGACCTAGGGTTTCTCCTATTCCATCCTGTAATGTTTTCAGGGTGTCTGCTTTGAGTTCAAGGTCTTTGATCCATTTGGAGTTGATTCTGGTACAGGGTGATATATAAGGATCTAGCTTTAGTTTTCTGCATGTAGTTAACCAATTTTGCCAGCACCATTTACTGAAGAGGCTGTCTTTCTTCCATACTATTGTTTTAGCTCCCTTACCGAAAATTAGATGGCTATAGGTCTGTAGGTTCATTTCTCGATTTTCAATTCTATTCACTTGGTCCTGAGGTCTGTTCTTATGCCAATACCAAGCTGTTTTGATTACTATGACTTTATAGTAGAGTTTGAGATTTGGTGTTGATATTCCTCCAGCAGTGTTCTTTCCGTTGAGGAGAGTTTTTGCTATTCGTGGTCTTTTATTGTTCCATATGAATTTTTGGATTGCCTCTTCTATTTCCTTGAAGAATGAGGGTGGAATTTTGATAGGTATTGTGTTGAATTTGAAGATAGCCTTGGGAAGTATTGCCATTTTTACGATGTTAATCTTTCCCATCCAGGAGCATGGGAGGTTTTGCCATTTTTTAAGTGCTGTGTTGATTTCCTTTTTCAAGATTTTAAAGTTTTCATCATAGAGGTCCTTCACTTCTTTAGTTAATTCTAGGTATTTTATTTTTTGTGGGGCTATTACAAATGGAGTTGCTTTCCTTATTTCAGCCACACTTTTCTCATTGTTGGCATACAGAAAAGCCATTGCTTTTGGGGGGTTAATTTTATACCCTGCTACTTTGCCAAAGTTTTGAATCAGCTTGAGTAATTTGGGAGTGGAGTCTATGGGATTCTTTAAATACAAGATCATGTCATCTGCAAAGAGGGAGAGTTTTACTTCTACTCTCCCTATTTGAATCCACTTTATGTCTGCATCTTGTCTTATTGCTGTAGCTAGGCATTCTAATACTAGATTGAAGAGAAGTGGAGAGAGTGGGCATCCTTGTCTTGTTCCTGAGTTAAGAGGAAATGGCATTAGTTTTTCACCATTGAGTATAATGCTGGCTGTAGGTTTGTCATATATAGCCTTTTTGTATTGAGGAATGTTCCATGGATTCCTAATTTTTCCCAAACCTTCATCATAAAGGGGTGTTGGATCTTGTCAAATGCTTTTTCTGCATCTATTGAGATAAGCATTTGGTTCTTATTCTTGCTCCTGTTGATGTGATGAATAATATTAATTGATTTGCGTATATGGAACCAGGTTGCATCCCTGAAATGAATCCTGTTTGATCGTGGTATATGATTTTTTGGATGAATTGTTGAAGTCGATTGGCCAAAATTTTGTTGAGAAGTTTTGCATCAATGTTCATCAAAGAAATGGGTCTATAGTTCTCTTTCTTTGATGAGTCCCTGCCTAGTTTTAGGATGAGGGTTATGATGGCTTCATAGAGTGTGTTCGGTAGTGAGCTTTCTCTTTCAATTTCATTGAAGAGTTGGAGGAGAATTGGTGTGAGCTCTGCTTTGAAGGCCTTGTAAAATTCCGCTGTAAAACCATCTGGTCCTGGACTTTTCTTAGCTGGGAGGTCTCTTATTGCTGTTTCTATTTCAATGCTTGATATGTGCCTGTTAAGATAGTTGAACTCATCTTGGTTTAGTTTTGGCATGTCAATATTTGCTAGGAAAAGGTCCATTTCTGTCAAGTTCTCAAACTTATTAGCATAAAGTTTTGAGAAGCATTCCCTTATAATGTTCTGAATCTTGGTTGTTTCCATGGTGATGTTTCCATTCTCATCTCTGAGTTTATTAATTTGGGTGTGTTCTCTTCTTTTTCTGATAAGATTTTCTGAGGGTCTGTCAATTTTGTTAAGTTTTTTGGAGAACCAACTCTTTGTTTTGTTAATTCTTTCTATAGTATTTTTGGATTTTAATTCATTTAATTCTGATTTAATTTTGATTATCTCTTTCCGTCTACTGGATTGAGGTTTATCTTGCTGCTTTTTCAAGGAGGTTTAGATATGTCATTAAGTTGTTAGTTTCAGATCTTTCCAATTTGTTGATGTAGGAGCTCAGAGCTATAAACTTGCCTCTGAGTACTGCCTTTGCTGTGTCCCAGAGGAGCTCGTAGTTTGTGTGTTCATTTTTGTTGAATAGCATGAACATTTGAATTTCCTTTCTAATCTCTTCGATGACCCACTCATGATTCAGCAGTGTGTTGTTCAGCCTCCATGTGATACCGGACTTTCTTTGTTGGCTTTTGGTGTTGAGTTCTAATTTTATTCCCTTGAGATCAGAGAGAATGCAAGGTATAACTTCAATGTTTCTGAATTTAGACAAGTTTGCTTTGTGGCCTAAAATGAGGTCTATTTTAGAAAACGTTCCATGTGCTGCTGAGAAAAACGTGTATTCTGATGCTGCTGTGTGAAATGTTCGGTAGATGTCTGTTAAGTCTAGTTGGTCTATGCAGCTGTTTAGATCTGCGGTTTCTCTGTTGAGTTTTTGCCGAGTTGATCTATCTAGTGGGGAGATTGGTGTGTTAAAATCCCCAACAATTAATGTCTTTGGATCTATATGGGATTTGAGGGAAAGTAGTGTTTCTTTGATAAATTTGGGTGCTCCATTGTTTGGCGAATAGAAATTTAGAATTTTAATATCCTCCTGAGGAGGAGATCCTTTAATTAGTATGTAGCGACCTTCTTTATCTCTTCTCACGAATTTTAATTTGAAGTCTATTTTATCTGATATTAGGATTGCAACTCCTGCCTGTTTATGGGGGCCATTTGCTTGGTAGATTTTGTTCCAGATTTTAACATTGAAAATGTGTTTGTTTTATTGGCAAGATGTGACTCCTGCAGGCAGGAGATAGAAGGTTCTTTTTTTTTAATCCAACTAGACAGTCTATGTCTCTTAATTGGAGAGTTCAGTCCGTTAACGTTAAGAGAAAGGATAGAGAGGTATTTGGGAGTTCCTTCCATGTTATCCACCTTCTTGGGGGCTGCGAAAACTGGGTTCTTCCTATGGTTCTTGGATTCTCAGTTTGGGTGCAGTTTCTTGGCCTTTATTGTTGTCTTGTTGGTTTTCTATGTGTAGGACATCTTTAAGAATCTTTTGGAGGGCTGGTTTGGTGGAGAAGTATTGCTTCAATTTTTCTTTGCTATGGAAGCTTTTTATTTGGCCTTCAGTTATGAAGGAGAGTTTAGCTGGGTACAGTATTCTTGGTTGATGGTTGTTTGTTTTTAGGGCATGGCATACATCATTCCAGGCTCTTCTTGCTTTGATTGTTTCTGCTTAGAAATCTGAGGTGATTTGAATTGGTTTCCCTTTATAGGTGATTTATCTTTTCTCCTTGACAGCTTTAAGGATCTTTTCCTTGTTATGAGTTGATCCTGTGTGGATTATAATGTGACAGTGGGATGTCCTATTCTGGTCTGGTCTATTTGGGGTTCTAAAGGCTTCTTGTATCTGAATGAGCCTATCTTTTTGCATGTTTGGGAAGTTCTCTGCTAGGATCCTGTTAAACAAATTTCCTAGACCATTAACTTCTGTTTCTAGGTGCTCCTGTACACCCATTATCCTTAGATTAGGCCTTCTGATGGTGTCTTCCAGGTGTTGGATAGTTCTATCATATTTCTTGGACTTATCTTGGATGGTTGTATGTTCTTTCTCTGTAATATCTAGGCTGTCTTCAATCCCTGAGAATCGATCTTCTGCATGGTCTAACCTGCTGTCAAGACTCTCTACTTTGTTTTTTATCTCTTTTCCTTCTAATTGGTCAGCTTTGATGGCTTCAAGTTCTTTGTTGAAGCTCTGTTTTAGGTCTTGTATGAATTTCTTTACTTCCTTAATTTGGTGTTCAGTGTTTGTTCTCAAATCACTTAATTGATTGGTTATGGTTTCTTTGGACTCCCATTCCTTCTGTTGGGTTCCATTCAGCATTCCCTTTGTGGTCTCCCTGACTTCCTTCAGCTCTTTGTTAATGGATTCCATGAATGCCTTTAGTGATCTTTGTGTGTTCTCTACCTGGTCTTTCAATTGCTGTATTACTCTTTGATTAGCTTCCTCCCGTTTGTGGGATTTCTGCAGCTCTCTTTCCTCCCGTTCGTGGGATTCCTGCACTTCTCTTTGAGTGTTCTCAGCCTGCTCAAGCCATTCCTCCCTTTCTCTTTGAGTATTTTCAAGTTGTTCATGCAAATCCTGAATCAGTTTTTGAGTAGCTTCCTCACGCTTATGATATTTCTGTATAGACTTTTGGGGTGCTTCCTCTCTCTCCCTATCACGCTCATACAGAGTCCTTTGTAAGTTGTCAAACTTCTCATTTATCATGTTTGCCAGCAGTGTTTGTAGAGCTATTTGGGAACTCTCGTCTGGATTATTCATTATCTGTTCTGACCCCTGATTATCAAGATTGGGAATTGAGATACCCGGATTTGCCATTTTTCTAGTGTTTTTCTGGCTTACTCTGCCCATTTGAGATGAAGATAGCACCAGTTTTGTGCTAGAACACTATCTTAAGGAAATTCTTTATTTTTTTACCTTGCTGTACTTTATTTCCCTGTATTACTTCACAAATTAACAAAATCAGCTAAGGACCTATTTACATAAAATTCATCATGTTTCTCTAAAATCTACTCTCTTTTTGGAAGCCTGCTTTTAGTTGACCCAAAAGTATATTATTCAGGAGGTCAATTCATCTCTCACAACTCTGTAGTATTAGATTATCATTTAGGATCCTCCTAGCAATATGATTTTGTGTAATCCTGCATCAAGCAGCATATTTCTTTCTCCAGAAGGGAAGCCTCTGTCAAACAATTAATAATAGGTTTTTCTCCTCCTGGCCAGCATCTGTAGTTATATTATCTTCATCTATTTCATGATCTGTTTGTGTATGCTAAGGACTGCTGTGAAAATAAAAAGGCCCTTCTCAGCATTCAGCATTTGTGTACCATTCATAGATATGAAGGTGTTTAAATATTACTAAAATTGCTTTGGAATAAATAATGTTCACCTTGACTATCTTGAGAAAGAAGAATTGGTTTCTCAGAATTTTAGATAAGAACTTGAGTGAAAGAAACAAAAGGAAAAGTGAGGAAAAACTCAACACATACATTCAAATTAAACAAAACAACCCAAGAAAACAGAAATTAATTCAGTACTCAAGAACCTGCAGGAAATGCAATGATTAAAAAAAAAAAGCTATGACAAGCTTATGAAAATCCTGAGTACATGGGAGTGTGAACTGTTGTGAGGATAGTGGTTAAAGCCCAGACTGGACAGAAATATCTGTACACAATGCCATTCACCTGTTATTATAAATTTCAGGAAGAATAACATAAATTGGGCTGAGCCCAAGATCATACACAAGTAGGAAGCCAAATTCTATATGAAAAATAATCAGGATAATTTAGGGCTGAGGACATGACAAAGTGGTAAGAAGACCATTTAGGGGCACAAGACACTCAATTCAAAATCTATTATGAGTATTAAAAAGTTATGATTTTAAATAAATTGTAACATTTTAATATGTGAGTGGAGAAAAGTCCATGAGACAGATAGAATGAACCCACGTTGCAATGCTTTCTACTTAAGTGATAATGTTTTGTGGTACTTCAGACAAAACGAAGTTACACTGAAAATGAACATGGATGTTCAGTTGGGTAATGGAAATACTCTACTTAACAGGTGTAAATTAAATAGATTTTTTTGGGGGTAGATTTTATTTCTTGACCTAAGAAACTGGATGATGTCCCTGAACTTTTTCTCTCAAGGCTACCACTCTACTACTTTGAGTCACAGTTCCAATTCTGATTTTCAGTTGGTTGTTTGGACATAAGAGACTCACGGACTTTCCTGCCCAGGATGGCTTTAAACCATGGTCGTCAGATCTCAGCCTCCGGAATCCAGGCATGAGCCGTCGATGTTTTTAATAACTTAGTAAATTGTACCATTACAGCAGTTATAAATGATCATTATAACCTGTGTAATATATGTGTGTACGTATATATCAATGCATACATGTAGAAATATTTTATCACATTTTTGTATCTACAGAAATTTATGAAATCATCCTTCATTATAAAACAAAAAGGAAAAAAAGTTAATAAGGATCAAAACAAAGGGAATTGTCACACGTTTCTTGTTGTTGAATGGAATGTGAATTGTGAGAATCAGTTTAGGAAAACCACCTCTACATTAACAAAATAGATAATAGCTATTAATTCCAATCCATCTATTTTCACATATTGTGCATCCTCACACATTAGTGTCAAAATCAAAGCACACATTTTTGCCTTTGTATTTAAATCACCTGTTATAATTTAGGTGATAGATGAAGTAATCAAATAAAGATTAAAATAATAGTATGTGAGGCTATGAGTTAGAGCTGAAAAAGATTTCAATATGATGATAACTTAAATTGCATATTTCTTACTTTTACTCTCTTGTCACGTCCCGCATTCTCACATTAGGATTGCATAGAAGGTTCTCACTAAATTATATGTACAATTATGAAAAAATATATTGAAAGAATATGGGCACAGTGTGTTTTAGCTTATTGAGACCTGTAAGGAGTAGTGTGTTTTTGAGGACTTGAAAAACGTTGTGATGGAGATGAAGGAAGGCATGTGCTTATTCTGGAAAACTGTCTAGAGGATTGCTCCCCAGAAAGATAGTGATGAATTCTTCCAAAAGGTTACAATGAAATCACTTTCAGAAGCATGTTCACTGCTACACTATTCACCATAGCCAAGTTATAGACACAGCCCAGATGCCCTTTGGTGGAGGGATGCTTGGAGAAAGTATGGTACATATACATAACTGGATTGTACCCATCCATTATGAAGACTGTTAAATTATTTGCAAATAAATGGATATATCTAAAAATATGTTAAGTAAACTAAGTCAGAGCCAGACACACAAGGGAGCCATGTTCTGTCTCATATTTGGAAGCTAGAACTTTATACAAGTTTACACAACAATATTAACCAAAGCATGCTATTTGCAGAGGGGTATTTAAAAGGTGTAATTTCTTATAAAATTGAACTTTTAATCCCACAAAATCAATACTAGGAAAGTATCACTTGGAAGATGTGAGGGGAAGTCAAAAGGAAGGAATAAAGAGTGTGATGGAGGAAGAGAATGAAGGCATACTATTTAATGCCGATAGAATGAAACTAGAAAAACATTAAAGTGGGGGTGAAATTTGGAAGGGTGAGGGGAAGTTATATAAAGATCCATTGTACTTAAAACTGATTTGTTGAATGGAAATTCCCTTGTACAACTGTTTAAGATAATAAAAAATAAAATTAAAAACAATGGAGACATCTGTTCTTAAATTGTGTTCTCTTAAACCTTGACTCAATATAATAGTTTCCTCCTCAGAAATTTTCTTTGCAGTTATTTTCCTCATAGTGACAGAAAAGTGACCAATACAACGAATATCAATACATCACATTGCACATCATAAAGATACACAATATAAAATCTCAGTAAAATATTAGAATTCATTACATGATAAAATAACAGGTAGAATGTGCCAAAAGCTAATTGATTTTTTTCCAAGTACTTAACCTATGATATCTAATTTAATCCTCACAATAATTCCATAAAGTGTAACTATTTCCATTTTGAACTCTCAGATAATGATATTGAAGTCTTTAGAGTTGGAATTACTAGTACAACATTGCACACATGGTAAGTGTTAGCCTAAGGTCCATCTCCCACTGTATCAAATAACTTCATTCTATTTTATGACTAAAATACCAGCACTTAGTCTACTAATTCTAGGAAAATTACCCAGAATTATTGTGTAGACTCTAATAATATTTCACTTTGTTAGAAAATAGGTAACTGTAATATGAAAACTCCACGGTCATAATCAATTTACACCTCCCTTGTGAAAGGAACTGCTAAACTATAACGTTCTTTATTTCTAGCTCAAAATAGTAAAAATCGTATTTTACCCATGACTCAACACTGCACTGCCTGGGGACGCCATCTCTGGTTAACTCAGTCTTACTGAAAGAATGACCTGCCCAATTCCTGCTGGAAACAGACTGCAGGGCTTATGGACCAATCATTTCCACATTGTAGCTCACCTAAGTTGATTACCATTAGTCGTATTTTGATTGCTTTTGATACCCAACATTTTGAGAGAAATTTACAACTTTAAAATGCTATTAAAGGAAGACTGATATAAAAATCACATTTGAACCCAGATAAATATTTTATCTTTCATGTACGCAAAAAATGCAGTCTGACCTATCATTAATGTTAGAAACGAAAGGTTAAAAATTATAGACACCAAGACCTAAGCAAGAATTAAAGACTCTCCAACTTGTGAATACAATTGGTTTAAAAAGATATCAAGAAAATTTTTGCCTGTGCCATGGAAACCTAGGGTTTCTCCTATTCCATCCAGTAATGTTTTCAGAGTGTCTGCTTTGAATCCGAGGTCTTTGATCCATTAGGAGTTGATTCTGGTTCAGGGTGATACAAAAGGATCTAGCGTTATTTTTCTACAGTAGTTAACCAATTTTGCCAGCACCATTTACTGAAGAGGCTGACTTTCTTCCATTCTTTTTTTTTTTTTTTTAGCTCCCTTATCGAAGATTACATGGTTATAGGTCTTTAAGTTCATTTCTGGGTTTTCCATTTTATTCCCTTGGTCCTGAGTTCTGTTCTTGTGCGGTACCAAGATATTTTAATTACTATGGCTTTGTAGTAGAGTTTGAAATTTGGTATTGATATTCCTCCAGCATTTTCTTTCTGTTAAGTATTGTTTTTGTTATTCGGGGTTTTTATTGTTCATATAAATTTTGGGATTGCCTTTTCCATTTCCTTGAAGAATGAGGTTGGAATATTGATAGGTATTGCATTGAATTTGTAGATAGCCTTGGGAAGTATTTCCACTTTCACAATGTTGATCTTTCCAATCCAGGAGCATGGGATTTTTGGCCATTTTTAAAGTTCTGTGTTGATTTCCTTTTTCAGGTTTTTAAAGTTTTCATCTTAGAGGTCTTTCACTTCTTTGGTTAAGTTAATTCCTCGGTATTTTATTTTTGGTGGGGCTATACAAATGGAGTTGCTTTCTTAATTTCAGCTACACTTTTCTTATTATTGGCATATATAAAAGCCATTGATTTTTGAGTGTTTATTTTATACCCTGCTACTTTGCCAAAGTTTTGAATCACTTTCAGTAATTTGGGAGTGAAGTCTGTGGGATTCTTTAAATACAAGATCATGTCATCTGCAAAGAGGAAAAGTTTTACTTCTTCTTTCCCTATTTGCATCCCCTTTATGTTTCCCTCTTGTCTTATTGCTGTAGCTAGGCATTCTAATACTAGATTGAAGAGAAGTGGAGAGAGTGGACATCCTTGTATCATTCCTGAGTTTAGAGGAAATGGCTTTAGTTTTTCAGCATTGAGTACAAGGCTGGCTGTAGGTTTGTCATATAAAGCCTTTAGTGTATTGAGGAATATTCCATGGATTCCTAATTTTTTCAGAACCTTCCTCATAATGGGGTGTTGGATCTTGTCAAATGCTTTTTCTGAATCTATTGAGATAACCATGTGATTCTTATCCTTGCTCTTGTTGATGTGATGAATTATATTGTTTTTCGTATATTGAACCAGCTTTGCATCCCTGAAATGAATCTTGTTTGATAGTGGGGTATGATTTTATTAGATGAATTATTGTGGTTGATTGGCCAAATTTTGTTGAGAAGTTTTGCATCAATGTTCATCAATGATATGGGTCTATAATTATCTTTCTTTGATGATTCCCTGCATGGTTTGGGGATGAGGGTAATTAAGGCTTCATAGAATTAATTCGGTAGTGAACTTTCTCTTTCAATTTAATTGAAGTGTTGAAGGAGTATTGGTGTGAGATCTGCTATGAAGGCCTTGTATAATTCTGCTATAAAACATCTGGTCCTGGGCTTTTCTGTGATGGGAGGTCTCTTATTGCTGTTTCTATTTCAATGCTGGATATGGGCCTGTTAAGATGGTTTAACTCATCTTGGTTTAGTTTCAGCATGTCGATATTTGCTAGGAAAAGGTGAAGTCTGCCAAGTTCTCAAACTTATTAGCATAAAGTTTTGAGAAGTATTCCCCTATAATGTTATGAATCTTCATTGTTTCTCCGGTGTTTCCATTCTCATCTCTAAGTTTATTTATTTGGTATGTTCTCTTTTTTTCTAATAAGATTAGCTAAAGGTTTGTCTATTTTGTAAATTTTTTCAAAGAACTATCTCTTTGTATTGTTGATTCTTTCTATGGATTTTTTGAATTCTAATTCATTTAATTTTGATTTAATTTTAAGTATTTCTTTCCGTCTACTAGATTGAGGTTTATCTTGCTGCTCTTTTTCAAGGAGGCTTAGCTGTCTTGAAATTGTTGGTTTCAGATCTCTCCAATTTATTGATGTAGAAACTCAGACCTATAAACTTGCCTCTGAGTACTGCCTTTGCTCTATCCCAGAGGAGCTGGCAGTTTGTGTGCTCCTTTTCGATGAATGTCATGAACACTTGAATTTCGTTTCTAATCGCTTCCATGACCCACTGGTGGTTCAACAGTGTTTTTCAGCCTCCATGTGTTACAGGACTTTCTTTGGTGGCTTTTGGTGTTGAGTTCTAATTTGATTCCCTTTTGGTGTGAGAGAATGCAAGGTATTACTTCAATGTTTCTAAATTTGGACAAGTATGCTTCGTGAGGTAAAATGTGGTCTATTTTGGAAAATGTTCCATTGGCTGCTGAGAAGAACGTGTATTCTGATATTGCTGGGTGAAATACTCAGTAGATGTCTGTTAAATCTAGTTGATCTATGCAGTTGTGTAGGTCTGCGGTTTCTCTGTTGAGTTTTTGCCAAGTTGATCGATCCAGTGGGGATAGTGGTGTGTTAAAGTCCCAAAACAATTAATGTCTTTGGATCTATATGAGATTTGAGGGAAAGTAGTGTTTCTTGGATATATTTGGCTGCTCCGTTGCTTGGCGAATACAGATTTAGAATTGTAATTTCCTCCATAAGGAGAGTTCCCTTAATTTGTATGTAGTGAACTTTTTATCTCTTCTATGTAATTTTAATATGAAGTCTATTTTATCTGCTATTAGGATAGTAATTCCTGCCTGTTTATGGGGGCTATTTGCTTGGTAGATTTTGTTCCAGTCTTTCACATTCAAAATGTGTTTGTTTTTATTAGCAATGTGTGACTCCTGAAGGCAGCAGATAGAAGGATCTTGCTTTTTAACCCAATTAGACAGTTTATGTCGCTTAATTAGAGAGTTAATCCCGTTAATATTGAGATAGGACTCTGAGCTATTTGGGAGTTCCTGCCTTTGATAAAATGACAGGTGGATAACACCTTCTTGTGTGCAGAGACAACTGGGTTCTTCCTATGGTTCTTGGATTCTCAATTTTGGTGTGCTTTCTTAGCCTTTATTGTGGTCTTGTTGGTTTTCTTTCCCAGAATTTGTTACTTTTTTGTTTTATTTTTCTCAAGGCTAGCATTTTACTGCTTTCCCACAGCTCCATTTCTAGCTTTTGCTGGTTACTTTCAAATCAGAATCTAATGGCCTTTTTTTCCCTTGCTTTTTCTGGTTTCAAACCACAATCCTCAGATTTCATCTTTCTTATTAGCTAGGATTAAAAACAAAAGTCACCGGTGTGGCTTCTTTTTCCTCTATAGTTATTAATGCACATACTTAGATAGTAATTTAAAACTGAGTGTATAGAAACAAGATGTATAGTGATGATATTGTCCTGTCAGAAATTCATGGTAGTAAATTTCTTCTTAAGGCCATAAACAAAAAATACCATGATATAATATGAGAGGACTCACTATTGAACATATGAGGTATAAGAGCTTTCTAATAGGTCCATTATTTATTGTTGCCCAATATTAGGAAAAAGTATAACGCAGTAATAAAATAGAAGTCCTTTGTATGACTACTTAAATTTCTTGTTTTTGTAAAGACACACATTTTCATCTAAAATAAGTAGGCCTGTCTATTGTCTTCATGTGATTTTGATGATTGAAGGTGCTTAATGAGAAGTCAAAATGTATTAGTAGTTCTTTGCTATCAATTAAATCTCACTTTTTCTTCCTGGAGAATATAATGATTAAAGCAATAATTCAGAATCAGCAAGCAATAGTTCAGAATCACGCTTCCAGTGCAAGTGGATCACCAGTAAGTAATCCTCAATACCATTTTCCACAAAGTTTTGTTACAGATACAATCGGCCTTCCTTCTCTAGCTGCTTTTCTAGAATAGACACATTCGTTCATTGTACAGGAAAAGTGTGATTTAACTGATTTGTCAGATCTGTTACTAGAATTGTCAAGGATTTATATTCTTGTCTGTAATTTAGTCAAAGCTATGTATCTTTGGGTAGGCTACTAAAATGTATTTACTAATTTCAAGTAAATACATAAATTCTATTTCCATCTCTTTTTTAAAAATAAAATTGTTTCCTCTATAAATTGATCAGAGGCATGGATGGAATTTGTGGCTAGCTAGGTCATTGTACATCTTTCTCTTCCTCTCTCTTTTTCATGGTTCTCATAGATAATATGATTGCTCCATAATTATCTTAATTTATTTTGCTTTTATATTTTTGCTTGCATCATTTCACTTTCTGCTCTGCCATTATCCCAATCATTTTCATACAAAGCATTATTTCCTATTTTCTCATTCCTAGAATAAGCTGCACATGAAGACACCACTGGTCATCATTTTCAGCCTATAACTTTGAATATAGAGGAAAATCTTTCTCTTTTCTCTATCAATTCCCTATTCACCAGTGAGAATAATTTAGAATAGAAAACATGGAAAAAGAGAAAACAAATCATGGTGAAAAAACAGAAGCAGAAAATTCATTGGATTTTTCTGACCAGTTCAACCAATGTGAATTATTGGGGAAATACATAGGCACCTCATTCCCAGTGGTACTCAAAGTCACTGGTTAGGCAATTTGGATGAAGACAAGGAACAAGATGAAAAAGTGAGGAATGGTATCATTTGCAAGAAAAAAGATGGAGAAGGATCCAAGCAAATTTCTTCTTTGGGCTGCCGAAAATACTCAGCTTACTACAGTGTAGACACTACTTTCCAAAAAGGCCACTCATGTGAATATTAGGAATGAGGATGAGTATACCCCACTTCATTGGCAAGCCTACAATGGACACTTAGACATTATCCATGAGTTGGTGGCTCGAGGCAGATATTCATGAAATAATTGCCGATGGCCGGACACCCCTGCACAGTGCTTATACATGGAATAATACCAGAATTGCTTCTTTTTTACTTCATCATGATGCAGATATCAATGTCCAAACTAAATGCCTCTTGACCCCCTTGCATCTTGCTGCTGGGAATAGAGGTAGAAAAAATATGCTGGATTGCCTTCTGTTGAACCATTTTATCAAACCAGGTCTGAAGAACAACTTGGAAGAAACTGCATTTGATATTGCAAAAAGCATAATATGTATCACTACATCTTTGAAGTTGTGGAAGGCTGTTCAAATTGTTCTCATATGTTGTAATGGTTCGGTTAAGTTTCTTAAATTTCAAAAATGATGGTCCATCTTTGTGTCCTTCCAAAATATTCTCACAATACAAAGTAACAGCAATATCTTACTGTAAAACTTCATGGATTCCATGGTATTCTTCCAAGTGAATTGCCTGACTTTGATATCAAAATGTATTCAAGACTTGTTTGTATATATCTATAATGATTTCTGCAGAGTTTGTGATTTTTTAAAATCAGAAATAAGTTTAACTTACCTGTTGAAATGAGTAGTAAAGAAACTAAAGATATTTCTGGTACTTGTCTGAAAAAGTTTATTTTAAAATAGTCTGTATTCTGTTTGTATAATGTCCAAAATCTGTTTCATTCTCTCCAAATATAATACTTTGAATTCTACATTGATTTATAATATATAGGTTCATAATAAATGTGTCCTTTCAGATTGCATTCCATATAGAAACAGTTTAAGATTCCGTTTTTCCTAGGTCCTTATAGTATTTTATTTCTTTGGGATAAAATGACAATGTTATCTAATTTCAAATGTTTTGTAAAGGTTATGCTATGTAAAGGCCTTTCTAAGATGAAGAGTTAATACACTGAAGACAAACTTTTAATTCTATGAACTAAATGTATTCTTTCACTTGTATCTTTGTAATCAACTTTTTAATAACTGTTTTTCATTTCTTGAATCCGAAGAATACTTCACAAATTTCCATATCATCCTTGTGGAAGTGCCATGTAATTCTCTGTATTGTTGCAATTTAGGTAGATGTGCTGCTGAAGCATGTAGTATCTTGTAAATTTAAGTAGTTAATGATGCAATCTTAATATAGGCATATATCTTTCGTTGCCTATTTGTAAAAAGGAAACCTTATTGTTCCTAGCAATGCTATTGATCTTATTTCCCTAAAATTCTGTGTAGAGTGGGGAAAAAATGTATATTGTTTAATTGATTGCTCACATTTCAACCTTTTTTTGTCAATGACTATTTTAAGTCTTTTTCATTTTAAACCTTATCATACTTTGAAGCCTTTATAGCTAGGTGCAAAGGTGATGGCTTTTTCAAGTACTTATTTGTCCAACTGAGTTAGGTTTGTGGAGCTAAGGGATTCAAAGTAAGCTTTGCTCAAGAGCTACTTCTAAACTTGTGCAGCTTAAAATGTCCCAAATGAGGTCTTACTGGCACAAATGTCTCCCTGACCCTTTCTCATTCTTCCATGTAGGAACAGACCAACCAGAGTATCTTACCCTGACAGCAAAGATTGTCTTACTGCAACAAAATTAATCTTAGTTACAAGGGATCATAGAGAGATGAACAGTTCAGACAGCACTGTTCAGACTAGAAGGTATTTTATCAAAATATAATTGTTTATTATACCTATCATTTCAAAAGTAGCTAGAGCCAAGAAGGTGAAAAATCATTCATATGCATGATTACCTAAAGTCCTGGTCTGTCTACCTTCCAACCAGGCAGGAACTTACACTACAGCATTTACATCACCAAATATTTCCATAGCTGCAGGAGAAGTCCATATATTTCTCCTCGATTTTAGGCCTTAAATTGGTAATGTTTTTATCACATTGTTTCTTCTTGCCTCCAGTCTGTAAATCTACAAATGGTAAATCTTTAGGCCTAACCCTACCAAACACTGAGGTAGAGATAATGGAATAAAACTTTAAAACAGAGTTGCCTTTGATATCCTAACAACAACAGAACAATGCAAAACATGTGCCTTTTTATTATATTACATATAGTTATATAATTTATACTTATATGTGCTGATTTTATATTTTACACAGTGAAACTTACTAGAATCAGTTGATAATTTGAGAAATAAATTTATATTTATTTATTCCAATAAATACAATTGGAATATAAATAATTAGGTTTAGAGTATATATTAGAATATAAAAGTATCAATGCAATGTCTTCGGTATTAACTTGGGATACCTTCTAAATATTCTTGGTCATCTTAATTCACATGGTAAAAAAACAATGTTGTTTTCCTCTAATCTATAAGGGATTTTACACTGCTGTTCTGTTTATTGTTTAACTCTCTGGTCCCAAACTGTTTTCTCCATATTTTTGAATCATATTTTTGAACCCAAATTTTGCTGATGTTATTTTGAAAAAGTATTATTCTTTTGCAGGACCCAGGGTTCCTAGTATCCCAGGTCCCAGTTATCCACATCATCAGATAAGAAGGGCAAGACGTCTCACCTAGGCCCATGCAATATGCCATCAGAAAGTAATTGAAGACCCATCTCAAATTCTCATTTCCTATAATATTTCAGGTCCTCAATTCTTTGAGACATAGGAATTAGCAGTAAGCAATTGTGAAATGCAAGGCAACATAAAGATGAGATAAAATAAATCTGAGAGAAAGTACTGTAATTCAAATTTCCAATTTACAGATGACCAGCCCATATGAGTGAGCAAGATCACAAATTTCAAAAGATTACTTTTAATACCTCTCTCCTAACGATTAATGAAATATTGCAGTCCAGCATATGTAGGCCAAAAAAATAGTTCCTGGAATGATAGATCCATAATTGGTCTATCAAGGCCAGAAAAATTTGACTTAGAGGTCAAATATAATTCAGAAAAAACATTAATTGAGAAGATCCTTAGTGCTTCAAAACACTGGTACTTCAGTAAAACTTGGTTCTGTAGTATAAAAATGATGTCATTCTCAATCCAATGATAACCTACATTTAATCTCCTGAAAGTATACTCCTTTTCAAATAAACTTTTTAAAATCACATTCACCAAAATAACATTTGACAAGTAGATGATACTTAGTGACATTAAAAGTTTTTCAAGTGGAGGGAGCAATTTACAATAGAGTGGATTTATTTACCCAGCACTAATGTCAAATAGTTTCAACCATTCATTAAACTGTAGAAATAATACCACCCAACCTTTGTGTTGTTCAGTAGATGCCTTGAAGAAATGTGTTAAATAGATCAGCCTCCCATGTTTCAAACCCAAACATTAGCTAATAAAGTGAATTTCATCACATAATGAGGTACATTTTAAAAAGTCACAAATAGTTGCCTTATCATATGTTGTTTTATGTTTTCCCTGTCTGTCTAACATAGTAAAAACTATGACTTGAAGTCTTGAATATGGGTACTCATCAGAGATGTGACAAACATAAAATCTGTCTTCTATATCTATCATATTTCTCTATAGTAGTAATTATTATTTTTCTTTTTTTCCAAAACATATAGGTAGCAGAAAATACTATCCCACGTAAAATAAAATAATCACAAACCATTGTACAAGGCATTTATAAAAATTGGTATTTAGGAATACATTCTAAGCCATTTTTAAACTTTCTTGTTGACTAAAGATTCACGTCTCCAGACTTGCGAATTTTTATTGCAGATGAATGAATTATGGAAATAGAAGTTGACATAAGTTCAAGTATTTGCAGGATTGAAACTCCATGGAATGTGTATAAACCTTTAAAAATATTAACAGACATTTTAAGAGAATGACTATCTGGAAGATGAAACCAGAGCAGAATAATAGTAAAGACATAGAATGAATGAAAAATGGAACAAGGGACAAGTACAGCTAGAATACTCAATGTACACATGTGATAAAGGAAGTAGTAAATCGGAAATAAATCTTGGAGAAGGGGTTGGTTCAGAATGATAGAAGGAGTAACTCTGATCCAGGAGCATTGGACAATTAGATGGACATATTTAATTGTAACATACTTGCACAAGCTTTTGAAATGCAGCTTAAAAACACAACAACAAAAAAAAATCACACAAAAATTACAACCAAACAGCAATCTCTAGGAGTTTGAATATAACCTCTCAAAATTTTAAGCAGTTAATGAAGGCAGTCTTGGGAAAGCAAAAAAAAACTGTTCAAAGAGGGCAGTACGGGGTAGGGGAGAATTTTGAACAGATTTAAATAGATTGTCTAAGGTTATAAATCACCTACATCTGCTGCAAATATTTTCTTCTTCGAGTTCTCTTTGTCTGAACTGGATCCTCCAGTCCTGAACCGCACTTGATAGCTTGTGAAGATAGAATGATAGAAACAAGATCAAGAACCCATTACTCCACTGGAGAAAAAATAATCCTCTGTTTTCTCGCATATCTCTTCATTACTATATTTTCATAATTTTAAGTCAAGTGATTTTGAATTATATCTTTCCTTCTTTTTTCTGGTAAAGTAATTGGTCAAAGTAATTCACTGAATATTATCTGCCATTTTTTTCTATCAATCTGTTTACTTGTCCAAGCGAGTACATTAAACTTCCCCCTTGCATTTGGTTGCCACGAAAACCCAACATCTATGATAATGGGGACAAACTCTAATGTAAAACTTTGTCTCCAAAAAACCAGTCCAAGAAGCTGTGATCACAAATATTTAGGATTCTTTTTTTTTTTACCTTGAAATTCTTCTTGTGTCTAAAGTGCCCACAAAAATAAATACTCCACCACTTTTTGCTTCAATCACTTCTAAACTCAAAGATGAATTTTGCTAACAATATGCTTAGAGGAAACAAAAAAAATACTCCACTTTTATCTTCTCTCTTAATATTCTCCTTAGATACCATATCAGGAACAGTGAAGTTATTCTTTGGAAAATTATTTCAATAGATTATTTTTTGTCTTCATTTTGCATTTGCTCAACAAGTTCTATGGAGAAGAATAGAGTTAAATCACCCATTTCTTGGATGACAGTGTCTGTTACAAAGGACAATGCTTCTATGTCCTACTTCTATGTCCTCTTCTTAGCTCTTGCGTGATTTCCAATTAATCACAGATTATTGGCTTCAAGTCTAGTGAAGCTGAAGGACTATAAGGCCTCCCCCACTGCTACATCTTCATGGTTTCTCTTTTAAAACTCTTTTATTTGGATGTGGAATTTATTTCCATGTTTTCGTTCAATCTATTCCACATTGTAGTGAGGCAAATACGCTCTGTAAAATCACTTTAGGTAGCAAAAATATTATGACAATCTATATCAAAAAGTTTTGGCTTCTTTCCACTGCTTAGGCCAATACACTGAGCTACGGCTTCTAAGACCACGTTTTCGTACCTTTTCAATTTGCTCAATTCTTTTCTGATCCCAAAACTTTTTGCCGAATGTAATAAGAGAAGTCCTCACTATCTCATGTTAATAAGGATATTATGTTTTTGTGAGATACTTAGAAATATGAAATCATTGGTTTGAAGTATCCAATCAGATTTTTTTCTCTTTTTCAGTATTTCACATGCAAAGGCATTTTGGAAAATATTACAAACAGAAAAATGTATACCCAATACCTTCTTTCATTGTGGAGGGCACTTTCTCCCTAAATATTTGGACCCAAATTATCTTTTTCAGAGAATTACTGTTTGATAATTAATGGTCAATGCACAAATTTTGATATCTTATTTTTTAAAGAAGTTTGAATTTAAATTACACTACAACATTGTTTCACATAGTAAGAGTATATTTCCTGGGTAAGGACAATTCTCAAGGAAACCTACAGGATTGATAGCAAGGTTTCTGAGGTTGGTTTGTTTAATGTAAAAATGAGCCATCTTTACCCACATTGCTCCCTCTCAGTTAAGTCTCCATGGATTTCTTTGCATGAAAGCCTTTTTTCCCAGGCAATTTTAAATTTTCTTCATAGGCTATGTTGTTAAAAACTTTGAACAATTAAAATTTACCTGTCATAATTTTAAAACTCTTTTGAAATTCCTTTATCAGAATTGCGAATTCACCAACGCTAACTCCAACTTTACCATCAATAACAGTTAAAATCTTGTTTTCATGACATAGTGTCCATGAAACTACTATTTTCCAGTGGCTTTGTTATGCATATATATGTCCATGTAAGCTGATGCTGAGCAAAATGAACTCCAAGATATGGAAACAGAGATTTGTATTTACAATTGTTGTTTTCAATGTACTATGTAACTTCTATTTTCTTTGACCAAGGACATACCAATTTAATAGCAATACTCACAAAATAATATGTTGGAAATGTACATTACAACTTGTGAGGAGTATTGGGGTGAAAGAAATTTATGAGAAAAATGAGAGAGGGGGTAACAAGTTTGAAAAGACATGTATTCAGTACCTTACAATTACTGTAACCACACTGTACATCACTTTGCTAATAAAAAATTTAAAAAATAAGCTGCATGAAATAAATATCATGGATTAGTATAATAAATATTATTCTTTATGTAGTAACTTTTTAAAAATCAATACCAGCTGGCATCTAATTTGAATTAATTATCCCTTTTTAATCAGAGGATCATCAACTTGAATGTTATCCAACTTGACAATATTTTCACAATATACTTGCCTATATTTTCAAAAAAGAATAAATATAGTCCTTTCTCATGCTAAAACCGAAAACAGATTAATTCTGGTGAAACCCATAACTTTTAAAAGTAAATAAGTTGTTAAGAAGACAGGATATATGTGTTCTTCAAATTCCTATGACTAATAACTACTCATTTTCAAATTCTGAACCTTCTATATCTGAGAGATTGAAAACAGTACGTGTTTGCATGTTATATAATTCTGCAATAGATGCAGTTTCCAATGGGGTGATACAGATTGAGAAGTCAACAGAAAAATAGCCACATTCTGGTAGAGGATAAAACTATGAAACATCTGTAATAATTAATTCTTTAAGAGTAAGCAATTGTTTATCAAAGTAAGCTATTATTTCTATGACCATCAATCCCAAGATTTATCTCATAAAGTCATCCTAGCCCAACAGTTTCCAACTTGTATGGTGCACCTCAAAATTCCCTTAATTCACATCACAAATAGCTTATCTCTATTGTGAAATAATACTACACCTCTGTGTGATGCCCTCCTTGTTCTGGAAAGAACACCTCAATAAAGTGGGTTCCATAAATTTTACCCCCAGTGGTATTCTTGACATCAGAACACTTGTAAATATTATTTATATTTTATAATTTTTTAACTATCATAGATATTCAGGATGCTAAGATGGGAAGATTACAGTTGAAAGTCAACCCAGGCAGGAAGGTTCCTTAGATTCTTATCTCCTATAAACTTCTCAGAAAACGCCAGACACAGGTGGCACTGAGGTTGAAGTGGTAGGGCACAAGCCTTGAGCAAAAACAGGCTCAGAGACAGTGTCCAGGCCCAGAGTTCAAGCCCTAGGAAAAACCAATAAAACAAAACAAAAATAAAAACAAACCTCAAAGCTAGCATTTTTCTCATTGTATAAAGAGGCACGTAATTAAGGAAATTGCTTCCTGTGTTACATATATGTAGAAGAAAGAATATGTCACACAATTATTCTCTTCATACCATGTTATACCAAAGATTCAAAAAATGCTATTTTTCTTAATTTATAAATTAATTTCATCCATTTGTTGGCAACTCTGTCTATATTATTCACATTATCATTTTATATATGAACTGATGGAATTATCTCTTAAATAACTTTTAATTATAACTCTTTTGAAAGAATCTTCTAGGCAAATAGAATGTTAGAATCATTTGTGAGTTTTTCAATTAAACACTCTACTTAAAAATAATTTTGTAGTATCATATAGAATATGAAATTACAAACAAAACCAAAATATTTATTTTAAATCTACGTTCTAATTTAGCAAAATCTACATAGTCTTACATTAGATGAACTTTGCTTTTTCTCCAGGGATACCCTTTTGTAATCCTTCATCATTTCTTTGGAATCCAAAAGAATGATGATTATTTACTTTTTCAAATTTTGGATGGGAATCATGAGCCATTTTGCATCTAGGAATGTTCTGTAAAGAAGAGAGCATTTAAAACACAACTGAATATTATATATGTGTTGCATTTCAATAGGAAACTTGACTTCTCAAACCATAATGACAAAATTAGCCCAAACTTCCAACTGTGTATTCCTTTCTTGACTGGTTTGCTTTATTAAGACAAAATTATACTACCTGGTCCAGAGAAGGTATCACTACATAATTCCAATCTCTAATCTGCTAGAATTCTAGGCTTGTATCACATTGCCCTGCCTAGTTGGTTGATTTATTTAATCTAGGTAGAGACTAGCAATTCTAAACTTCTCCAGTGATGTTATCCACCAAAGTGACTGCTCAGACTGCTTATCTACTATTTTCAAAGATTTTCTAACATTTCACACAGGATATGAACATTTTCAGATGCATCTGAACGGGTCTCTGATTCATTCCTCCATGGATCTGATCCCTTGAATTATGATTACTTGACTCTCTTACTATATCTCGTCCCTACCTATGTAATATCCTCAAACTTTTTGAAGAATTTCACTTAAGACTTTCTAATATAAAAAATTATCACTTGATTCTAGTCTTACTCAGGACATATTTTCTATTGTTTTCTAACTTTTCTACATATTCTGAGAGTTGTTTCATTTGTGTGTGCACATATAAGTGCCTCTGTGTGTATGTGTATATTTGTATACATGTATGCAAAAGTGTCAAGCTCTTATTCATCAATCTTGCTCATCAATCTTGTTCATGTCTGGTATTCCATCACCTGAGCCATTCTTCCAATTCAGCTTTTGGCTGCTTAATTATAGGTAGTGTCACAAAGATTGTTCTGCCCAGGCTGTATGCAAACTGAAATTCCCAGACTCATTTACATTCTTAGGTTTTATTTTTCTAGGAGTATCAACTTTTAAACTAAAAACATTTTTGTGAATGTAAAGTCTAAGCTGTAGCCCAGATTTTTAACTCAAGAATTGATATAAAGAAAGATGAACATACACATTACATATGCTGAGTGTACATTGTTAGAAATGTGATCTTAAGCTGGGTGGCAGTGAGATCTAATGATTGAGGTTCAAATCCAGACTGGGTAGGAATGTCCTGGAGACTACTTTCTCGAATTAACTACCAGAAAACTGGAAGTGACACTATGGCTCACGTGGAAGAATATTAGCCTTGAGCCAAATAGCAGAGGGACAGTGCCCAGGCCGAGTTCAAATGTCAAAACCACCACCAACAAAAAATATAAGTAAAGAAAAATAAATGTCAGCCACCAGTTCATTGCTAATATAATCCTTGCTCTCTCAAGATGGACATTTCTTTTCCTAGTTAAATTCATGCTCTTATATCTGACCTTTATTGGGGAAGAATTATTCTTCCATTCTACTTTTAACAAATTTGTGTGATTAGCAAGCGTTATTTAGAAATGGAGTGGCCTCATACTTCATGGTCCACGTAGGAGTAATACTTTCTCTATATCACTCCCGTAAATCTACATATTGGACTTGGAATTATTGTTTCAATGTTGTCTTATTTGTAGAGTGTATTGAACCCTTATACTTAAACACAAAACTTCTCTTTCTCCTATTATTGCTATTGTTTCTCTTACTGTTAACTCATGTGCACTTGGGAAATAATGCATAGCACCTACACTCACAAAAGAATGATTTGAGAACCTTCTTCCTATTTCAAATTTGCCTTAATTTACTGAGAACTTTAAAGTTTGAACTCAATGTACTCATGGATAATATATTTATAAGCAATATAAATTTCATATTTTCTCTTTAGTAACTTGTCTCTGAAACATGTGTTACCTCAGGTCCAAAGATATCCTTGTGTTATTTCAGTGAAGAAAGAAAACATTCATTATACCTCAAGCAGCACAATTGATTGTTACTTGAAGTAACTGTTACTGGATGTGGACATTGATCCCAGGAGAGGAATTGAAAATAGAGGAATGACAAAATTCAAGTTAACTTGTGCTTTCCTTTTTATTGTACAAGAAAAATATCCCAAGGCTTGAAGGAATCTCTGTCCCTGACTTGTTCGAGTGTGTTCTTTACTTATATGAAACTTTTCTGTAAACTTCTAGTTTAGAATATTACCAAAAGAAATAATATGCCATTTGAAGGCCAACATAGAACAAAAGGTAATAACGTTGTTTTAAAAGTGTTCTACTGCAAAGAAACAAAGTCATGGAGGTTTTAAAGTGTATTATGGATGGATATTTGAACCCTGAGATGATTCGCTTGTTGCAGGAGTCAGTTATCAATTCCTTTAGTCTGGTCCTGATTTCTCCATAGCAATAAGGATTCCAAAATAGCAGGATCTAGTGAGCATGATCAGCAAAAGGAGCCTCTTCTCAGACTAGTACTCCTTTAAGGAGGGTCCCAAAGAAATATGTGGAGTTTTTTGCTTGTTTGTTTACTTTGTGTTGGTTCTGGGGCTTGAAGCCAGAGGCTGAACCCTGTCCCTTAAAAATTGTCTTTCCTGTCCACCTGCCCCCAAAGCTAGTACTCTACTGCTCGAACCAAAACTTTTTGGTGCTAATTAGCGATAGAGTTTGGCAGAGTCTTCTGCCTGGGTTGGCTTTGAACTAAAATATTAAGAAAGCTAAGTGACATCAACTGCATCGACTTCTCTTTTGAAACAAGAAATATTAAATGAAGTTTATTATAAAGCTAATATTTGACAGTTTTTAAAAGAAGAAAATGTCCAGCAAAGAAGCCATAACCTCAATAACTCAGCAAAAGTAGGTTCACTGAATAATTTTGGAATTATTTTTTCTGCTTGGGAAGATTATTGACATTTTCGTTCCTTTTGGGAAAACTTAAAGTCATATTTTCACTTATTTTATTGGTCGTGGGGCTTGATCTCTGATCCTGGGCATTGTCCCTCAGCTCTTCACATCAAGTTGAGTACCTTACTACTTTAGCTACAACACCGCTTCTGGGTTTCTGATGGTTAAATGAAGATAAGGATCTCTTGGTCTTCCCTAACCAGGCTTGCTTTTTTGAACCACAATCCTCTGGTCTCAATTTACTGAGTAGATAGGATTACAGGTGTGAACAACCAGGAGCCAGCTCATATTTGCATTTATGTGCACTGAATGACACTAGCCAAAGAATGGAAATTTGAATCAAATGATGACATTGAAGCTTTTCAGAAACATTGAGGTTGCAATAAATATGTCCTCCTTTTCCACGTTGTTACATTAATGACTCATGAGCCATCTGTATAGATGCATTTAGTATCAGGAAATGTTCATAGAGAAATATAGAAAGAGAGATTTTTAGAAAGCAAACGAGATCAGATATGAAAGAACAGCACAGAAGCAGATACATTTATCTCACAGAGATTAAGAACTAGCCTAAGAGACTTAGAATGCTAAAGGCAATGAGGACTAAGCCTAGTTGATAACTAGGACTTCAATAACCAAAAATGGTTCTCTAGAAGAGTTTCTGGTATACCTTAGTTACTATCATTTATTCCTTGCATCTGAACTTATTCCTCCTCTTCTGTTACAACTGTTACTTAGCCTCTACCTTTTTGGTGTCATGACTGACCAAAAAGTTTTCAAATCTCACTTAGACTACCCTTCTCTTTGTGATTAGCAGTGACCACACAAAATCTTAGAGTCTTTGAATTTCCAGAGTTAATCTTCACCTGACATCTAAGCACATTCCTGGCATTAATTGCTGTGACCTAATGAACAAAACATTTTTTTTCAACACAGTATCCTAATATAAGTAAAGTACATGACTTAGGGACTATTGTCAGGTGTCAGTATGGAAGGAGCAATTTTATATTCCAAGTATGGGTTCTAACCAAATGTATTTTGTTGTGTTTTGTTTTCTTTTTGCCAGCCCAGGGGCTTAAACTCAGGGCTAGGGAATTATTCCTGAGCTTTTTTTCTCTCTCTGAAGGCTAGCACTCTACCACTTGAGTCATAGCACCCCTTTCAGTTTTTTTCTGTTTATGTGATATGAGGAACTGAACCCAGGGTTTTATGCATTCTAGGCAATCACTGTAACATGAAGCCACATTCCCAGATCCCTAAATGACTTTCTTAAGTTGACATTATATTTTCATTCTGTAACTATGTATCATAATTTTGGCCAGGTGCTATAAAATGATGTAGAAACAATACAATAAGTCCAGTAAGGCTGGATGGACAATGAATAACCCTTAAATTCTAGCCAGGGCACAGAGGGGCTTACCTCATGGAGCTGTTTCAACAGGCTGAATGAGACAGCTCCAGACCCACAGCCAACCTCCAGAAAGAGAGGGCCACTTTGGGTTCCAGCATTATGGGGACTCTGGGTCACTTCCTCCAGCACCCATTCAACCAGTTCCTGTGAGAAAGAGGGAGAAAGAAAGTCAGAATTACACAAGTCGGGTGCTGGTGGCTCAGAACTCTAATCCTAACTACACAGGAGGCTGAGATATGAAAATCATGGTTCATAGACAGCCCAGGCAGGAATGATTATGAGACTCTTATCTCCAAAGATCTACCAGAAATCTGGAAGTGGCACTATGGGCTCAAGTGGTAGAGTGCTAGCCTTGAGCTGAGGAGCTCGGGGACAACAACCAGGCCTAGAGTTCAAGCACCACGACTGACAAGAAGTGGACTTCCCACCACAAGAAGTGGACTGAATGGAACCCATTGTCCTAGGGAACATGGTAGAGAAGTCAGGCCGAGGTCCTGTGAAGTTGAGTTCATAAGAAGGTCACCTGGCTTTTCTGTGCCTTGGTTTCCCCAGCTGAAAAACTCAAGAGAGTGAAGGCTCCCCTCCTTTATGGGGATAGGGGAATGATGAAAGAGAGCCATTCTTTGTTTCATAATCCCACACCTGTTGTACGATTAGTAACAGGCCCCACCTGAGCCCTTTCCAGGTATCTTCCTGTCATATGCTCACAGAATTGCCAGCAGCCAAGAACTTTATCTGTATGCTGCTCCCTCTGTTCCTAGCCATGCTCCAGAGATCCCTCTGTATAAATGTTTCCTCACAACTCACCTGAGGAGACTGAGTTCCCATGGTTGAGGCCCTACACAGAGCTTCACCTGTGGTCAAGAATCGGCTGCTGTGGACTAAGAGTTTGGGTTAATAGATCTAAACTGATGACTGAGCATGGAGTTACATGTCTACCATCCCAACTACAGAGGACCAGGCCTGGTGGATCATACCTGTCACAGATACAAGGACCACTATCCAGCCAATCCTGAGCATATGTTGAGTCTCTACATCAGAAATGCCCAAGACAGAAAAGTGGCCCCTCAGAGCCAGGGAGAGGAATTAAGCAGGGGCTCATGGTTACCCCAGAGTGGTGTCTGACCCAGGGTGGGGGTGTTGTTGGGGCAGCCACTGGGAGAAGCTGTTGGTGGCTGCTCCAGGTAGCGCGAGCAGCCTGAGTGGTGGCATTATGGACACATGGGCCCAGAGCAGAGGACCAAGGGCAGGGACCAGGTCAGGGCCTTAGGTTGGCTGGCAGCGCACCATTGCCAGAGCTTGAAACCCGGCACCTCAGGAAGGTAGGAAGGGGATTGGGGGGCCAGGGATTGCATCAATTTCCTACTATACTCCAAAGTCACATTGAGTCTCTTGCTCAGCACTCAGTCAGCTCTAAGTTCCTCAACTGCTGGTAGTGGTGTAAACTAACAGAGGGAACCCTGGTGTTACTGGGCAGCATGGAATGTGGGTGTGGTCACCATTCTTGTATCCCATTGGTCAGAAGGAAACATGAAAGAATGGAGATGTGGCCAGAATCCTGTGATGCAAGCAGCATGGGCAGAGTCAAGATGACAGTGGATCCCCTAGCACTTTTCCCATGGAAATCTGCACAATTCAGTTGGGGACAAGAGGGTGACCTGCTTTAGCTGGATGGCTGCACAGATAGTTGTATATGTTTATTTGTTCCCAGTCCTGACCTTGAACTCAGGATCTGGGCACTGTCTGTGAGCTTTTTTTGCTCAAGGCTTATCCTCCTCACAGGAGCCACAGAGCTTCTGGCTTTGTTGACAAAGAATTTGGACAGAGGTCTCAAGGACTTTCCTGCCTAGGGTGACTTTGACCATTTTCCTCCTATCACAGCCTTGTAAGTATCAAGAACTACTTAGAGCTACTGGTGCCTGCCTAATTGGTCTTGCTGTTGTTCTTGGACAGACCGGTGAGTTCCCTATCCTTGGGTTGAAGTAGGAGTTGGAGCCCACAGTTCAAGTCCTGGTCCTGCCACCACCTCCAAATGGCAGGAGATCCTAAAAAACTTGTTCCCATCCATATGATTACCAATGGAATGTGATGTATGTCAAGATTGAAGGAGCATTTTTTGAATGATTCTAGGATAAAATTATACACAAATATAGGACACTGATTGATTTTAATTAATACTTTATGAAGCATTTAAACAATCACAGTAATAAAATGGAGGCATAACGAAATACCTAAGAATTGGACATCACATAGTATAAAGGTGCCATTTTTTCTGCCAGGACTGTGATTGGAACTCATTGTCTTGGTAACTCTGTTCCACTGTGCGGGAAGGGGAAGCTTGCCCCCTTGAAGTCAAGAAATTCAAGTCTGTTCCTTAGGCCTGAAATCAATCCCCACCTATAGAAAACGTCATATTCATGTACAATTCACATATATGATTTCTATTTATATACATATGTTGACTCCATATTGCATTCAGTGTAGTTATTTTATTTTTTAGTTTTATTCATGTATTGACCATTTATTTTATTGGCTATTATGGCACATAGAACATTGATTACATTGATTACATAGGATATAGGTCTGCATATGTATTCCACTTCATACCTGACACCCAGGACATTCACAGAAAAGGAAAACATGTGTCACTATCAGTTTCTTACTCCATGATTCATTGTTTGGGAGTGCTGGCATCTGAACTCATGGCCTACAAGGCCAAATTAATGAATGGGTGAGTGTCAACATGCCATCCTGGGGCAAATTGAGCAGACAGGCAATTCCCAGGACCTGATATTGAGTCCCAGTGGTTAACAAAATAAGAACAGATTGACATGAAGATGGCAGCACGCTAATAAATATATAATTTTTAGAGTGCCAGAGATGTCTATACATTAGTCAGTTATATAGACTACATTCCTACCAATTCCTGGGTATTTATTATGCCTCTATATAATTAATGTTATTGTTTTCATCCATATACTATGAATGAAATCAATCAGTGTCCTGAAATTATTGCATTCCTGTAAGTAATAATATTCTTTTAATTCTTTATAAATAATAAATGAAATCAATGAACCTCCTGAAATGATGCTGCCTAATTTTATAAGAGCATGATTCACAATCAACTCATTCAACCATGACATTGATAATATTCCATTGTTATTCTTATGGATAGGAACCAGTTTCTTAGTATCTCTTGCCATTTGTTGGTGTCAGGACGGGGATTCGAAATCAGGGCCTATGTTGCTACGTAGGCCTACGGCTTCCCTGATAGTCTGCCAGCCTTCAGCAATGCAAGGTGAAGTACCTTTTGCAACAGTGTAATTCAGATTCAGGAGGGTCACCGTGCAAAGGAAGAAAATGTAAAAAGGCATTTTTCTTGAGCATTGTTTCTGTAAGACCTAGGTGACTAGGATCTCAGGAAGAGCTGTGGGTCCAGTGGCTGCATCCTAGCATATGGTGATAGAAGCTGAGGCAGAGTTGCCAAGACCTGAGTTCAAACGCGGTGCTGAGAAAAATTAAAAAAAGTAAATTAGTTCCCTGGCTTGCACTTCGTGCTGTTTATTCTTCCAGGCTTTGGATTTGAACTCAGGATCTGGGTAAATCTGCAGCAGTGTGGATGAAGGGGAAGATAACTGTACTTGAAGATAAAATCAGGCCTGTTCACTAGTCCTGAATTCAAGACCCAGCCCTAGAAACATATTATTTATACACATTGTAAAGATAGTATTTATACTTACCCATAGATGTTCAGTCCATACATGTTTTGTGTGGTTGTTCCTTGTATTTTTTGTTTTGTTCATTTATTAACCATTGATTTTACTATGTTTTACTATTACCTTTATTACATTGATGACATCCTATCACAGAGCATCTAGATTTGTAGAAATGTTCTCCATCATGCCTGACACCCAGGATTCTCAGAGAATAGGAAACCAAGTTTCACACTCGGCTTTTTACTCCACGATCCACTTGTTGGTAGTAATGGGATCTGAACTCAGGGCCAGCAGGACCAATTGTCCAATAAGTCAAAGTGAACACACCAACCTGTGAGCAACTAAAGAGCTAGGCCATTCCCAAGATCTTACATTGATCCTCAGGGGGGGGTCCAATATAGTCATAAATCCATAATTTAAACATAGGATCTATATTGACATATTTGGGTGGTCAGCATCTTGTGTTTGGTGCACTTCTCCTTTTTTTGTCTTTAATTCATGGAGGTATTTTGTATGTTACAAAATATGGTGACACGTAAAACTGTGCTGACATGAATGACAACCTGTTCCCATGGTTAGAGGTTTGCCTATGCATTCTCCATCATAGTTGAGACCCATGACTTTCACAGGAGAGGAAATCATGTGCAACAACTGGCTTCTGATATCAGGATGAAACTTTTGTCAGCGTTGAGATTTGAACTCAGGTCTGGGTAGCTCTGTTGCACTTTGGGGGAAGGGGAAGCTCACTATCCATGAAGACTAGAATGTCAGGCCTGGTCCAGGGCCTGATTTGAAGCCCCAGCACTGGACAAAATAGCAAGCCCACCTTTTATAAACATAGGATCTCTCTTGACCTACAGGTGTGGTATGCATCTTGCATTCAGTGTAGTTATTCTTTTTATTTTGTGTCTTATTCATGGATGTATTGTGTATTTTATTAAGTATGGTGACAGATATAACTGTGCTGATATGGATGACAACCTATTCCCATGGCTATAGAGTTGCCTATAGAGCATTCTCCATCCTCCCTGAGACCCAGGACATTCACAGGACAGGAAAACATGTGCAACCATAGGCTTCTCACATCAGAATGAATCTTTTGTCAGTGCTGGAATTTGAACTCAATGCCTAGCAATCCCAATTGGTGAATGGGTCATGGTGAGCACACCAGCCTGTGAGCCACTAAGGAGCTAGGCCATTCCTGGGACCTGAGATCGAGATCTGGTGGGGGCCAATATAGTCATACATTCATAATTAAACAGGGGATCTATATTTCCAAACATGGGTGAGCGGCATCTTGCGTTCGGTGTAGTCATTCTCTTTATTTTGTGTCTTATTCATTGATGTATTGTGTTTTTTCTTGAGTAAAGGATGGTAGATATAACTCTGGTGAATTGGATGACAACCTATTGCAATGAATATAGAGTTGTCTATACAGTCTTCCTCCTAGGTGAGGCCCAGAACTTGCACAGCACAGGAAAACAGATGCAACGACTGGCTTCTCACATCAGGGTGAATTGTTAGCAGTGCTGGCATTCAAACTCAGGTCCTAGGAGGCCCAACTGGCCAATGGGTCCACGTGATCACACCAACCTGTGAGCCACTAAGGAGCTGGGCCGCTCCCAGGAATAGAGATCGAGCCCCAAGGAAGTCAAAATATTCCTCAATGCATCATTGAAACATGGAGTATATATTCACATCTGTGTGAGGACTGCATCGTGCGTTGAGTGTAGTTATTCTCTTTATTTTGTATGCTATTCATGGATGTATTGTGTATTTTCTTGAGGATATGGCGACAGGTATAACTGGGCTGACATGGATAACAACTTATTCCCATGGCCACAGGGTGGACCACAAATTCTCCATTATAGCTGAGACCCAGGACTTGCACAGGAAAGGAAAACAGGTGTAACGATTGGCTTCTGATATGAAGATGAATCTTTTGTCAGGGCTGGGATCTGAACTCAAGGCCCAGCAGGCCCAATTGGTGAATGGGTCCACATGAACACAACAGCCTGTGAGCCATAAAGGAGCTGGGCTGTTCCCAGGACCTAAGACTGAGCCTCCCTGGGGCGGGGGGGAGTGAGAAGCATAATAGTCATCCATTCAAAAGCTGAAGGTATCATGCAAGTAAGTACATATTTGTATAGAGTAGGAGAGATGGTGACCTGTGATGGAATCCAATTTGTGTGACTACCGATTCTTGGAGCTTTCCTGATGACTCCATTTCATGACAGTGATGATTATTGTCACACTTCCTCAACTGCTCTTTACAAATAATCAATACCCCATGAGTCTTGCCTATCATTTCCTACTCACATCATGCACGAACTACTCACTCAAAGATGAGATCGATTGCATTCCATGACTCTTCCTAGGTCCAGAAACGAGTATCTCAGGATCTCCGCCATTCCCTCCTCATAGGGGGGCTGAATTCAAGCCTCAGGACTGGAAAAGGTACTCCTTATATACATTTTAAAGATAGGATTTATACTTCTGTCCAGATGTTCAGTCGACATTGTGTTTGTTGTGGCTATTCATTTTATTTCTTGTTTCATTCATTTATTTACCATTTATTTTATTGACTCTGATGACACCTATACAATTTATTTCATTGTTTACATCCTATCACATAGCATCTAGATTTTAGATGTGTTCTCCATCATGCCTGGCAGTGAGAGGATCTGAACTCAGTGCCTATCAGGCCCAATTCATGAATGGGTGAGTTTGAGCATGGCAGCCTCTAGCCAATGAAGCTGTATGGTGGTCCGCAGGCACTGAGATTGACACCCAGGTTTGGCCAAAACAGCTATACATGAATAGGTAGATGGTGGTATACAAATAAATATATATTGGTAAAGAGTGCCAGAGCCATCTATCTATGATTTAATGACACCTACTACGTTCCTACTAACTCTTAGGTATTTATTATACACCCATTGGAGGAATATTATTCTTTTCATGCTTAATAAACTATTAATTAAGATCAATCAGCATTCTAGGATTATTGCATCCAATTTTAGACTAGATGGATTCATGAACTACTCTTTCAAACGGTATTCCTATCCTTAGGAATGAGTCTCTTGTAATCTCCTGCCATTGGCGTGAAGACTCGGATTTGAACCCAGGTCCTATTTGCTAATGATGAGATCATTCTTTGGAAAATGAACACTGATCTACACCAGAATTGGAGTTAGAGCTCCAGGTACAAGTGTAGCAGATCCATATGCCCAGCCTCTCAGACTCTAGCATTGTAACCTTGTGTCCACAGGGTTCTGAAAGGTCTAATATTGAAAGGCTTAATATGCTCTCCAATCCCTTTGTGATAAGCAGTTGACTTGTATTGTCAATGTCATTACAGTTCTGAACCTAGCAGAGCACTAGTAACTCAGGCCCTCCCCCCTTGCTCAGGAGGCTGAGGTCTCAGGACACAGAGTAAAACCAGCCAGGGCAGAAAAGTCTATGATAATCTGACTTCCACTTCTGAAAATTCAGATGTTCAAGAGTTCCCTGTTTTTCCTTGGTGATGAGAAATTACTGGCACTCTAAATGTTCCTAGAGTTCTTGAGCTATAGAAGCAGGAAAGAAACATTATTGACCCATCCTGTGTTCAAATGAAGTTTTCAGGATCTGAGTCCTAGTCCTGTTAGCAGGAAGAACTCCAGTGTAACACTGTATTTGAATGACAGAAAACAGTTGCAAAAGCCAGGCTAGTTGCAGAGAGCAGGCCTGTAGGATTAGGAGGCAGAATGTACACACTCAACAGGGAAGTTAGTTGCAAAACCAATTCATTCCAGGCACTACCAGCAATGGGGGGGAAACCTGAAACATTTGTTAGAGTTAAACCAGGGTCAGACTTTTGTCAGCCTCTTCAAACAATTACTAATTAACCTTCCTCTTCAGGTGAAGGGAGACTCAGGCTATGTTTAGTTTACCAATAGAGAACCAGTTTAGTGGGGGAGAGGGGAGGAGCAGAGAAGAAAAAACCTGCTCTCTGGTCTTAGGGAGTGGGTTTTTTATTCTCCATCAGTCAGATCTGAAGGCCCTTCTTTTACCTCTGCCAGTGCATTCTCCTTCCTTCATTCTCCAAGTAATTAATGCAAATCCCAAGACCAACTAGAGGCAGGACTGTTTCTCTTCTGTCTCCAAGCACCTAAGTTAGAACCTACCTCTGCCCTCTTGGCTCTGGGGCCCTTGGCTGCCTAAGAAGTGGGAAAGAGACAGTCTTCCTGCTCTGTGATTGTGTGAATGCGATGCTGGTGGCCTGGCACACTGCAGAAGGCCTCATGACTGGGAATTGTTCCCTTCTTTCCTCCTGGTGTCCAAGACCCAATTCATCTATCATTTTTCTTTCTTTCTATATATCTATGTATCTATCTATCTATGTTTTTATCTATGTATCTATGTATCTACCTACCTACCTACCTACCTACCTACCTACCTAACTAACTAACTATCTATCTAGCTATCTCTTTGCCAGTTCTTGGGTTGAACTCAAGGCCTGGGCATTGTCTGTAGCACACTATTGCTTGAGCCACAGCACATATTCTGGCTTGTTCTGTGTATGTACTACTGAGGAATCATACCCAGGACTTCTTGCATGCTAGGCAAGCACTCTCTTAGTAATCCACATTTCCAGCCCCCTCATCTTTTACTTAATGGTAGTTTTTACATAAGTATGCTACCATTTTATGTCCCCAAGTTTAACTTTCTGAATACTGGTTACTTCTATGAAACCTGATTTTCTCTTCCCCTGCCTGATTTGTGATGGCTCCTGAATTGGCCTCATAATAAATTGTAAATAAAGGTTGCTGAAAGCTTCATTGTGCATCATATAAGGACACAGGCCGGGAATCCTGGAAGAGAAAACCATGGGTCTGAAATGAAGAGAATGATGCAGTATGCACAAGGAATATATCTGAAAAATAATCCAGTAAATAAAAGCAGAATTATTGCATACAGTCTGTTTGTACTCAGGGAAGTAATATACACACATAAGTAGGTAGGGCACTGATATATAAACTTGGCCTTCTCTTTTTGAAATTTTTTTGTGGCCATCCCAGGGCTTAAACTCAGGGCCCGATGCATTCCTCAGCTTATTTTCCCAAGGCTGAGGCTTTACCACCCCCACAGCTCCACTTCCAACCATCTGGTGGTTAATTGGACATAAGCACATACGAGGCTTTCCTGCCTGGACTAGTCTGTGTCTCCTGCCCAGCTTTCTCCCTCAAAGCTGGAGCTCTACCCTCTGTGCCACTGTTCAACTTCTGGTTCTCTGATGGTTTGTTGGAGATTAGAGTCTCACAGACTTCCTGCTCAGGCTGACTTTGAATGGTGATTTCCTGAAGAGGCTTCAAGTGGCTTTCCTCAGGGATTCCCTTAGGAGCCTCTCCACACAAACCCTTAGTCGAAATCTCAAGAGATACATGAAGATACTTCTAGTGTGTTCTAGATATTTAAGGTTTTGAGACACCCAACAATCATAATTATTAGATCATTTTATAGGCAAAAGGTGCAATTCAGACAGTGTGAGGATCACTCCAGTTTTTGGTCCTCTCATCCTGAGACAGTAAATTCACTTCAACTCAATGTTAAATGACAGAGCTTGCATATCCTGTGGACATTTGCTCCCAAATGCTGTGGCATTCATTTCTCACTTTTGGTTCAAACCTGTGACCAGAGGAGAAGATGAGGAGAGAAAATACTTTTCATAGAAAGCATTTATAAAGAACATTGGGTAGTTGACTTATAAATTCAAACCATTGAATTACCCTTTTAATGAGTCAGATTGTCCAGATTAAAAAATGAAGAAATAAGGAAAGAAGGTGTCAGTGGCTTCTCACTGTAATCCCAGCTCCTCAGCAGGCTGAGATGTAGAGAATATGAGTTTGAATCCAGCCAGCTTAGGAAAGTCCATGACACTGTTATTTCTAAGACATCATAGAAAAACCCAGAAGTGGGGCTTTGATTCAAGGTTAATGCACTACTCTTGAGCAAAAGGAGCTCAAGGACAATGCCTAGGCTCATAGTTCATCCCTAGGACCTGCCCCCTCAAAAAGAGCCTGTACCTCCATGTCTTTGTGTATATATGTATGTATTTCTATAGGTGAAGCTCCAGAGTAGCTATGATGAACAGCACCAAGCTAGGAAATTTGTATTCAATACAATGATTTCATAACAGAGAATGTTTTGATGACAGTGCATGTTCCTGGGCTCCTCTCACTTTTCCCAGTGTAGCCTGAGGGTTTCTCTGCATCCCAGGCCTGCTGGAAGAGGTCTCTCTCATTGACTGGATAGGCAGACAAAAGGCCTCAGTCCTGTACAGCTGTGTAACAAACAACTTCCTCCAGGTCAGATAGTGAGGATGAGTGTGGGCAGGATCTGCAGGTCAGAAGAAAAAGGTCTCTTTGTAGCCTTAGCTATCTCTCTCCCCAGTGCTCTGGTTTGACAGGAAGCCTTCATTTGTTACACGTTCAGTGGCAGGCCAAGTCCTGTGCACTTATCCTGCCTTTGGGAGACTGTATTATGCTGTTCACATACAGTGCTTAATATAATTCAGGAGTCCTTCAGGCAGATAACTAGGGCACTGAACCTCATGAAGTGTTTCATTGAGGGCGATGATGGGCCTATGATGCTTCTCTTAGGTTTCCAGAAGCTTCGGAAATCCAAGCACATATGTGATATCACAAAGCTTCCTGTCATACAAGGCTAGTGAATCTCATCAGGTTTTGGAATGTTTGACCTCTCCTAGTTGGGCCCTGGATGTCTAGGATTTGGGGTTGAACACAGGGCTGGTTGAACACAGCATCACTTTCTAGTCTGTGTGTGTGTGTGTGTGTGTGTGTGTGTGTGTGTGTGTGTAAGCACACATGTGTGCAAGCACATACACCATTCTTTGAGTTTGAACTCAGGAACTGAGTACTGTATGTAGTTTCTCTTATACAAGGATTGCCTCTTCCACTTGAGCCACAGAGGCACTTCAGCCTTTTTTTTTAGTGATGTGGTCCTGAGAAATTAAACCAAGGGTTTCATACATTTAAAGCACTCTACCACTAAAGCACATTCCCAGCCCTCTACTTCAGGTTTGTTAGATTGTTTCTGTCTTTCTTTTATTGTTGTAGGACCTGAAGTCTAGCCTGGGTGCTGTCCTTGACCTCTTTGGCTCAATTCTTGTGTTATACCACTTGAGCCAAAGTGCCACTTCAGCTTTTCTTGTGGTGCATTGGAGCTATGTGTCTCAAGGACTTTCCTGCCCAGGTTAGCTTTGAACCTTGATCCTGAGATCTCATCCTCCTGAGTAGCTAGGATGACAGGCATGAGACACAAGCACCAAGCTTCCACTTCAGATTTCTTAGTGGTGAATTGGAGATAATAGTCTCATGGGACCTTTAATGTCTGGGATAGTTTGGAACTCAGATACTCAAATCTCAGCTTCCTGAGAAGGCAGGATGACAGACCTCAGCTATAGAACACTAGGCTGTGGCCTCTGCTAAAAGAAGGTTTTTGGTTCAACGTGGTGGAGTGCTAGCCATGAGCCCAAGGGGTAAGGGACAGCTCCTAGGCCCCTATTTCGAGGTTCATGACTGAGAAAAAAACAAAACAAAACAATTGTCTGCAGTAGACAACTGACTAGTCTTCAGTAATACATAATTTTGTTCCTGCCAAGGGGACATATCTTAGTCTCAATATTCTCGGCATGATCATCTCAGTTGTAGAGCTCTTACAAGGGCCATATGGAAGAATGCACTCTGTGAAGGACACAGTACATGGCACTCTTTGCATGACTCAGCACAGAGCATCCTGTGGAAGACTCAGCACCCAGCTCCCAATGCAAGACTCAGCACAGAGCACCCTATGAAGGACTCAGCACATAGCACTCTTCCACAAGCTGTCATTAGAATTAGGGTGCTTTCATCAGTATCACCATTCTTTGAGGAACATTTCACAAACCACACAAGTTCACATCTAATGGTTTAGTGGGGTGGGTTTTTTTTTGGGGGGGGGTTAGCCATGGGTCTCTAACTCAAAGCATGGGGATACTTTTCTAATAACATTTGTTCAAGGCTAGAGCTCTACACTTCGAGCCATATTTCCAAGAATCTAGCAGACTTCCTGCCACGTTTTAAAGCCCCGAGCAGCCAGGATATCGTGGATAAGCCAGGGTAAGCCAGGATGATGGGGGTAACCCATGGAGCTGGGTTGCAGCAGTTTACATCTGGTTAAGTCAGTTTAGGTGGCAGCTGTCAGCACCAGACTACTAGTTTTCTCTGTGATGAGGTACTTGAAGACCTGTCCTTATATAGTTGCATTTAGAACATTCTACCTTTTTTTGGCGGCAGTCCTGGGGCTTGAGTAAGGGCTTTGACACTGTCCCTAAGTATTTGTACTCAAGGCTAGCACTCAATTGATTGAAAGACAGTAGAACTTCTGAGCTTTCTGTATATGTGGCTCTCAGGAATTGAACCCAGTGCTTCGTGCTTATAGGTGAGCACTCAAACACCGAGTCCCAGGAGTGAACGAGGTATAAATAGAAATAGATTGCTATATATAAATATTATATACACAAAAGATGTTTGTATATATTAATTTATGGATATTATTACTATCAAACATTAAATATTAAATTATGGCTCCATTTAATGATGTGTCCAAGTTAACAATTAATAAAGCATTAATTAATAATTAGTCAGTAGCCTGTTATTTTTATCACACATGTACATACATCCATTCATATAATTACATATTTTATGGAATGAGACAGATGTCTAGATATTATTAAATCATGCATCATATGTTACTACCAATTATTAGGCATTTATGTTTCCATGCAATTTTTATTCTTTTAATGATTGATAAAATATTGAACTTAATCCACGTTCTATAATTATTGTGTCTAATTTTATCCTACAATGATTCACTACTAATTCAATCTGTTTTTCATTTATTGTAGTGACAATGCTTCCACCTAGGACATTTTTTATATTTATGACATCCTATTACATAGAATATAGATGTGCAAATGAATTATACATCCTACATGTCACTGATCACTTTCAAAGAAAAAGAAAATGTGTCACGCTTGGCTTCTCACTCCTCGATTACACTTTTGGCAGTACTGGGATATAAACTCAGGGCCTAGAAGGTTCAATTCATGATTGGGTGACTGTCAGCACAGCAGCCTGTAGCCAATTCAGCTGCCAAGCAATTCCCAGGCCCTGAGATAGAGACCAGTATGTTGACCCCATATTGTGCTTAGTGTGGTTGTTCATTTTATTTTTTGTTTTATTCATTTATTTACCATCTATTTTATTGACTGTTATGACAATGAAATATTTATTACATTTATTATATAGGATATAGTTTTGCCCATGTATGAAACTTCACAGCTGACACCAGGAGTTTCACAGAAAAGGAAAACATGTGTTACCATGGGATTGTTACTCCATGATTCAATTTTTGTGAGTGCTGAGATCTGAACTCACTGCCTACAAGGCCCAATTCATGAATGGGTGAGTGTCAGTATGCCATCCTGGGGCATATTGAGCTGACAAACATTTCCAGCACCTGAGATTGAGCCCCAGGGGTTGACAAAATAAGAACAGATTGACATGCAGATGGGTAGTACACAAATAAATATATATCTTTATAGAGTGCCAGAGTTGTCTATACATTATTCAGTTATATAGGCTACATTCGTACCAATTCTTAGGTATTTATTATGCCTCCATGTAATTAATATTATTGTTTTCATCCTTAATGAATTATCAATTAAATCAACCACTGTTCCAAAACTATTGCGTCCATGTAATTAATAGTATTTTTTGAATGTGTCAAAAATATTCATTAAAATCCATTGGCCTCCTAAAATCACTCTGTCTAATTGTATAGTATTATTCAGAAACTACTAATTCAACCTTGCCATTCATAACATTCCATCAGTATTCCTCTGAATAGGAATGAGACTCTTAGGATCTCCCTCCATTGGTAGGGGTCAGGACTGGGTTTCAAACACAGGACCTATGTTGCTATGTTGGCCTATTGCTTCCCTGGTATCCTGCCAGCCTTCAGCAATGCAATGTTACTAACATTTTTCAACCGTGTCATTCAGACCCAGCATAGTCACCTTGCAAAGAAAACAAATGCAAAACCGGCAGCCATCTGCAAGATGCCAGGTTTGTTTTTTTTAATGTGTAGCATTAATTATTTTTTTTTCCTTTTTTTCCTTCTGCCTTTGGGGCCCAGGAACCCAGATTTGGTTTTGGGTCTAGTGGTTGTACCCTAGCCTAGCGTGATCAAAGCTGAGGCAGAATCGCCATGAACTGAGTTCAAGCTCTGTGCTGGACAAAATATAAATAAATAAATACATACATACATACATACATACATACATACATACACACATACATACACACATATATACACACATACATACATTAAAATATTTGAAATATTATGAGGCCCCTTGGCTTGGAATTCATGACCTTTTTTTCTACCAGGCCTGGGATTTGAACTCAGGGTCTGGATAAATCTGCAGCACTGTGGGAGATGGGGAAGATCAACGTGCTGTAAGACAAGAAAGTCAGGCTTGTTCCTAGGTCCTGAACTCAAGTCCTAGCTCTCAAAAAATAATATTCGTATACATGCTTACTGCATTTTGCGGTTAGTGTATTCATTTTATTTTTGTGTTTTATTTATTTCTTATGTATTTTAGTGAGTATGATTACACATATAACATTTTTTGCATCCTATTACATAAGAAATAGATTTGCCTCTGTATTCTACATCATTCGTGAAACCCAGGACTTTCACCAATAAGGAAAACAAGTGGGGCAATTGGCTTTCCCACCAGGATTCAGTTGTTGACAATTCTGTGACTTGAACTCAGAGCCCAGCAGGTCCACATCATGAATGGGTAAATGTTAGCACATCAGTCTCATGCAAGTGAAGTTGATGGGCTAATTTGAGGACCTGAGATTAAGTCCTAGGAATGGCCAATATATAAAAAGATAGATGTTTAGATTGCAGTGTGTGTCTGTGTATGTGTGTGTGTGTGTGTGCATGTGTGTGTATTTACATATGTATATACATCTATAAATGAATAAAGAGAGACAGATAGACATTTATGTAGATTCTAGTGTATAACCTTATATAAAGTGTGATGTCTATATCTTATTTTCTTATATTCTATTACTACCAATTATTTGGTCTAAAATTATGCCTCCATTAATTAATCACGGTAGAAGATGTAATAATTTATTAATCAATGACCTATATTTATTGCATACAATCTTATACTGGAATGACTAGCTAATTAGTAATTCAATTAGTACATTTCAAACATTCTATTAGTGTTCCTATATATAGGAATGAATTTCCTAGGATCTTCAGCCATGTGTAAGTGGCAATCTCAGGATTGAACTCAGGGCCCAGGTGTCTGAGTTGGACTCAGGCTGCCAGCCTGCCAGCCTTCAGCCATGGAAGGTCACATACAATTTTCAAGCCAAGTCACTGAGACCCAGGAAACCAAGGAAAAACTGTTTTGTAAATTCCTGTTTTTTTTTTCCTTCTCCATTTTGTTGGTTTGATGTATTTTTGCCAGTACTGAGAGTTGAACTAGGGCCTAGGATTCCTGTATCATCGCACCCCAGCCTAGGGTAATCATGGTTTAAGACACAATAAAATGTTTCCTAGAGCAAAAGGAGCTCAGGGAAAATGTCTAGGCTCACAGTTCAAGCCTCGGGACGTGCCACACACACAAAAAAAATGAGCCAGTAACTCCATGTGTCTGTGAATGTATGAATGTATTTGTATCAATGAACATCCAGACTTTCTATGTAGAAAGGCACCCAGCTAGCAAATTCGCTTTGAATAGAATGATTTCATAGCACAGACAATACTTTGGAGACAGTGCATGCCCGGGGGCTCCCCTCACTGTTCCCAGAGTAGCCTGAGGGGTTCTCCATACCCAAGGCTGCTGGAGGAACTCTGCTTCATTGTTGGAACAGGCAGACAAAAGGCTTCACTCCTGTACAGCTGTGTAACAAACAATTCATCCAGGCCAATTACTGAGAATGAGTGTGGGCAGGCTCTGAAGGTCAGGAGAAAAAGGCCTCTTTTTACCCCAAGCTCTCTCTCTCCCCAGTGCTCTGTTTTGACAGGAAAACTTCATTTGTGCCACATCCCGGGGCAGGCCAAATTCCCTGCACTCATCCTGTCTTTATAAGACTATGTTTCAATGTTGAAACAAACTGCTACCATTAATTCAAGAGTGCTCCTGGTAGACAATTAGGGAGCTACACCTAATGAAATGATTCATTATTGGCAACGATGCCTCCGTGTGTGTGTGTGTGTGTGTGTGTGTGTGTGTGTGTGTGTGTGTGTGTACACCAATCCTGGTGCTTGAACTCAGGACCTAACCACTGCAACTGTTTCTCTGGTACAAGGACAGCACTCTACCACTTGAGCCACAGAGCCACTTCAGGGATGAGGTACTTTTCTAGGGATGAGGTACTGAGGATTCAAACCCCGGGTTTTACACATGCAAAGCAGTCTACCCCTAAGAAACATTCCCAGCACTCCACTTCAGGTTTCTTTCTTTTTTTGTAAGTTGGAGTTGTTCAAGTCTGGGCCTGGGTGCTGTCTCTGAGCTTCAAGTCTAATGCTCTACCATTGGAGCTTCAGCACCCCTTCAGGCTTTCTGTCAAAGAATTTCCAGCTCAGGCTGGCTTTGGACTGTGATCTGGGATAGTTTTGAACCTAGATCCTCAGCTTCCTGAGCAGGCACAATGATAGACCTCAGCTAAAGACACCTAACCAGTGACACTTTGCTGCAAGGGGGACCTTGGCTCCCCATGGTAGAAAGTTAGCCATGAGCCCAAGAAAAAAAATCAGCATCTAGGTTCTGAGTTCAAGGTTCATGATGGAGAAAACTAAACCAAAACAATTGTCTGCAGGGGACAAGTCACTAGAGCTCAGTATATACAGAAATTTGGCCCTACCTTGGGGACATATCTGAGCCTCAACTTTCTCATCTGCACAATCATCTTACTTGTGTAGCTCTTATAAGGACCAGATAAATGAATAAAACTCGTGAAGGACTCAGCACATTGCACCATGAGAAGGACTCAGCACACAATACCCCATGAACGACCCAGCTCCCCATGAACAACCAGCACCCCAGGAAGGACTCATCACATAGCTGTATCCCACAAACTGTCATTAGATTTAGGTTGTTTTCATCAGTATCACGATTCTTTCACAAACAACACAAGTTCACATCAAATGTTTTAGATGTGAGGAGGGTCATCAGCCTCGGGGATTGCACTCATAGGTTGGAGGTCCTGTCCTAAGAACTTTTCCTCAAGGCGAGAGCTCTACCACTTTGAGGCACAGCTCAGAGTCTCCCAGACTTCCTGCCAGGGCTGAGTTTTCAACCCACCAGTGTTTGATCTCATCCCCCAAGCAACTAGAGGTAGGAAGCAGTGTCTGGTTCCATGGTGCTGGGTTGTATCTGTTCACTACTAGCTAAGTCAGGTTAGTTGGCAGCTGTCAGCTTCATACTCCCAGCTTGCTCTGTGATGAGGTATTTGAAATCCTTGCCTTGCCTTCTATACTTGCAGTCAGAACATTCTAACTTGTTTTTGGATCCAGTCCTGGAGCTTGAGTAAGGGCCTAGACACAGTCCCTAAGCGTTCATGCTCAAAGCCAGTGCTTGACTTCTTGAGTGACAGCACTATTTCTGGCTTTTTCTGTGCATGTGATAGTGTGGAATCGAACCCAGGGCTACATACATGCTAGGCGAGCACTCTAGCACTGAACCTCAGGAATGACAAGTGTAGAAATAGATATGTAGATTGTTACATATATATATATATATGTATATATATATATAAACAATGTGTGCATATATTATGTATATATGTATAAAACAAGTCAGAGATGTATGTATATTTAATTATACATACTATATTACTAACAATTATCAATAAATCATTCCTTCCTTTATTTAAGTATTATGGTTGAATACATAACAAAGTATTAATTGAAAATTAGTCAATGTACTATAATTTTTGTGTATTATTTTATAATATAATCATACACTAACTACGAATGTAATTGTTACTTTACAACATTCTATTCATATGGATGTATATCAGAATGCGTTTCTTAGGATCTCCCGCTATTCATAGGTGGCAGTCCTGGAATTCACACCCTGGGCCTAGGTTGCTGGTTTGGCTATGGCTTCCCTGATAGATAGCCCACCAAACTTCAGCAGTGCAAGGTAATGTACACTTTCCGGGCCCTGTGAGTTAGACCCAGGATGTTTCCAATGCAAAGGAAAAAACAATGTAAAAGTGGCTTCTAGAACTTCCCAGTTTTATCCTTCTCTTTTTTTCCTCCTTCTCTTTTTTTCGGTTTTGGGGTCAGAACTCTCGGTCTGGGTGCTGTTTCTCAACTCTTCAGCTCAGGGCTGTTGCTCTACCACTTGGGTCATAGCACTACTTCAAGCTTTTTTATGCTTATGTGGTGCTGAGGAATCGAACACAGGGCCTTATGCATGCAAGGCAAGTACTCTATTTCTGAGCCACCTTCCCAGCACTTATTGTTTGCCAGTCCTAAGATTTGAACTCGAACTCGAGTCCTAGGATCTCAGGATGGGCTGTGGGACCAGAAGCTGCATCCCAGCCTACGATGATCGAAGCTGAGGCAGAGTTGCCCCAGGCCTGGCCAAAAAAATTTAAGGCCCTGGCTTGGAATTTGCACCATTTTTCTGGCAGGCCTGAGATTTGAACACAGCGTCTAGGTTACTCAGTGGCACTATGGGGAAGAGAAAGCTCACCATCGTTGAAGATAAGAAATTCGGCCCAGTTTATAGGGCCCAAATTCAAGCCCCAGCACTGAAAAAAATAATATTCATATATGAGATCTATTTGCATACATGGGTTTACTCCATATGACATTTATTACCCTTATTTTTTTATTTTATTGAGTATTACTACATATATAACATTTATTTCATTTATTACATCTTATCACATGGATTTATTTGCATATGGATTATACATCATACTGAGACCCAGGACTTTCACAAAGAAGGAAAAAATGGGTCAAAATTGGCTTCTGACTCCACATATAAAATTTTGGCCATGGTGAGATTGGAACTCACAGCCCACAATGCCCAATTCATGAAAGGGAGAGTTGTTAGAACAAAAGACTTGGGCAAACTGAGCTGCCAGCCAGTTCTGAGGGCCTGGGAACAAGCTTTGGTAGTGGCTGATAGATACAGATATATATCTATATCTATAGATATAGATATAGGTACAGATATAGATATAAATAGATAGATCGATTGATAGATCAATCGATAGATAGATAGATGTAGAGCTTGCAATATATATGAGAGAGACAATGTGAGGATATTAAATTATATGTATTATGAATTATTATTAAATTATGCCTCCATTTAATGAAGTATCATGGTTGAATACTTATTAAAGCATTAATGTAAAAGTAGTCTGTATTGTTTAATTAGGAGAATCATAGCATGGTGCTGGAATGGAAGACATAATCCACTACTTTTTGTGTGTCATTCTATACGAGAAACATGAACTAACTGCAAATTTAATTGTTAATTTTATAACATTCCATTAGGCATTCCCATGGATAGGAATGTTTTTCTCAAGATCTCCCTTCATTTGTAGGTGGCAGTACTGGCACTTCAACTCCAGTCCTGGGTATTTTACTTCGAAATGCAAACCATTGGAATGACACTGTGAAGATTTCAGTTTGTCAAACTGAAAGAAACGAATGAGAAGAAGAAAAGAAAGCCAGGTGTCATTTGCTTCTGCCTGTAATCCTAGCTCTTCAGGAGGCTGAGAGGTAGAGAATGCCATTATGAATTCTGCCATGACAGGAAAGTCCACAGCACTCTTATTTCTGAGGGATCACAGGGATAAAATATCGCCATGAGTAGGGCTGTGGCTCAAAAGCAGATTGCTACCCTGGTGCAAAAGGAACTCAGGGAGAGTGCCTAAGCTCATAATTCAACCCCCGGACCTGCAAATACAAATTAAAAAAAAGTAACTCCATGCCTCTGCATGTAAGTATGCATGCATTTCTATCTGTTAAGGTCCAGAGTCATTATGATGAAAGGCACCCAGCTAGGAAATTTGCTTTGAATAGAATGATTTCATTGCACAGACAGTGCATTCAAAACAATGCATGTTCCAGGGTTCCCTTCACTGTTCCTAGTGTAGTCTGAGGTTTTCTCCAAACCACAGGTTGCTGGAGGAAGTCTGCCTCATTTTTGGAATAGGCAGACAAAGGCCTCACTCCTGTACAGCTGTGTAACAAACAACTACATCTGGGCCAATTAGTGAGGAGAATTGTGGGCAGGCTCTGAAGCCCAAGAGCAAAAGACCTCTTTGTACCCCAAGCTGTCTCTCTCCCCAGTGCTGTTTTGACAGGAAGCCTTCATTTTTGCCACCTCCCATGGCAGGCCAAGTTGCCTGCACTTGGTCTGTCTTTGTTAGACTACGTTCCAGTGTTGAAATAACCTGGTACAATTTATTCAAGGATCCTTCTGGCAGACAACAAGGGAGCTGAACCTAATAAAATGATTCATTATTGGCAATGGTGCCTTTCTAGGTTTCTGTAAGCTTGCTAAATCTAAGCACATGTGTAATATCACAATGCTTCCTGTCATTTAGGGCTCGTGAAGCTCATCAAGTTTTGAAAACTTTGACCACTCCTAGTTGGGCCCTTGGTGGCTAGGTTTTGGGGTTGAACACAGGGCCTGGGTGCTGACCATTAGCTCAGAGCAAAAACCAAATGGGACGTTTCATTTCCATTGTGACATTACGGATCACATTGTGCCATCCCAAAACTATCATGACTTCTTATCACCTTTGAAAACACTCATGGCCTCTGTGACATCACAGAACCATTTTGTATCTATATCCTCATGGGAACTAATGACAACTGACATCAGACATACCATTGAAACATAACAAATCCTTTCTGACATCATAATTGTGACATCATGTTGCCATTATGACACCATCAGCTCATTTTGACATATAAAACTATAATGGCATCATAGCTTTGTAACATGATATTGTCATTCTAACGTCATAACACTTTGTGTTTGCCTATGATGTTATTTGATTCTATTTCTAATGTAGCATGTCGGTTTATCTCAGAAACTCATTGTGAATTCATGACCATTGTGATATCACAATGCCTTAGTAGCATCACATTGCCATTGTGATGTCACATTGCCAAATTGATGTCACAAAGGGATTTTGATGTGACAATGGTTGTTTCTGATATCAACCCACATGCCACATTTCAAATACAAGGAAATCACAGATTAGGTATTCATAATGTGACTATGATATCACAATGACATAATGGCAAATGTTTAATGTCATTGTCATTTTGTGATGTCACCATAAGCTAAAGATTTCATAACAACAATGTGATGTCAGAATTGTTATGATGTCACACAAGGTTTATGATGTTATAATTGTTATGAGGTCACAATGTGTTTCTGTAATCAACTGATATGCACATTTGAAATAGAATGAAATCACAGAATATGCATTCAGAATGTGTCCATGACAGCAAAATGGCAATGCGATGTCATAAAGCTATGATGTCACTGTAGCTTGGTGATGTCGCAATGAGCTGATGGTATCATAGCAACAGTCTGATGTCACATTGGTGATGATTTCACAAAGGGTTTTTGATGTTACAATGGCATGACAGATCTTAATTGACATTAGTTTAAAGTGAGGACAAGAGAATGAAGTCACAATGACATACACAAATGAGCTGTGATGACACAAACGCCATGATTTTTGTCAAAAATGCTAAAGTTCCTGACAGGCTTTGTTGTCAAAGTATTAATGATATAAAAATGGGTTAGTGATGTCAAAACTAGTTTGTAATATCACATCTTATTTCAAGTTTCAATTGCTACAAGTTCATAATTATACAATTTCACAGAAGGAGCTTGATGTCCCAAAGGCCATGAATTTTCTAAGATGTGATGAGGTCATAATAGGTTTGTGAAAGCATGATGGTACAGTAATATCACAATTGCAATATGATGTCAAATGATGTCATAAGAGAGTTGTTATGTCACAATTAGTTGGATGCCATTATAGTGATAAGTTCAAAATATTTTTGTGATGTCACAGTAGATTGCTGATGTGACAATGGCATTCCAGACCTCAATTGTCATTAATTCACAATGAGTATATAAATTTAAAACAGGCTTATGAGGATTCCAAAGCATTTGTTGGCACAAATGTGATGAAGTCAGAACAGATTTGTGATGTGACAATATGACACAATGGTCATTACATCTAGCAGTGTGATGTCACAATATTCAGGATGTCACAATATTTCATGTCATACCTGAAATAATATGAGGTCGAAAATAGATTGAGCTCTCAATGGGCCTAACAACACAGTGGCAACATGTCACAAAACTTATCAGGACAGGATATGTTAGAATTTTCACAGTTGTTTAGAGATATAACAATGGCAAAGTTATGTCACAAAGGGATTGTGATGTCACAATGCTTATGAAGTCGAACTGTGTTTTTGATATGAACCCACCTGCCACATTTGAAATATAATGAAATCACATAATAGGCATTCATAATGTCTATATGATGGCACAATGACAACATGATGTCATAGTGGTATGATGTCATTAAAGATTTGTATTTTCACCATGAGCTTATGTCATAATGACAATGTGATGTTACATCAATGATTATATTGTGAATCCTTTGTGATATTACATTGGCATATCTGATCTCAGTTGACAATGAGGATATGGATAACAATGGGACTGTCATGTCACAAAGGCCATTTGATTTTTTTTGCCTGTAATAACATGATTTATAATAATCAAGAATGGAAACTCAATGCCAATAAGCAGATGAACCCATAAATCCAATACAGCCTGAATATTATACAGGAATATTGTACATAGAATATTATACAGTTTCAAACTAAAAGGGAATTCTTATGGTTCACCAAAGACAAACACTGAAAATGTTATTTCAAGTACACTGTCAGTCACAAGAAAACAAACACTGAATGTGCATTAGAAGGTGGAATTGAAAGTGTAGCTTACAGAGAAAACAGGATGACAGCTGTTGAGGGTGGAGGAAGTGGAAAGGTTAGGAATTCTTTTTTGGTAGGGAAAAAAGTCACTAGAGATGGCTGGAGAGTTTGTCTTACAGTAATATGAATGCGCTTAATAACCTTGACCTGTCCTCTTAAAATGGCTAAAATGCTATGTTCTTTGTTTAATAAATGTTTCCAGTGGCCTTTCTTATGTTAAATGAAACAAGTAAGATGTAAGTCATCCCTGCTCTGTGAAAGTGGTCACTGCATACTGGAAAGCACAGGAAGGGACAGGATGAAGCTCCCCAGGGAGCATGGAGCACACAAAAGGAATCACCATGGTTCCTCTTGGGCATAGCTAACAGAAATTACCATACACTGCAAAACTGCCCAAGTGGGCCATTTGAATTTTCAAAGGTGCTAAAGATGTCATAATGGGTCTCAAGGTGATTGTAATATCACAACAGCAAGGTTTTATCACAATAGCTTTGTGATGTCACATTGGTGATGAGGTCACAATGGACAGGACAGGGTTGTGATGTCACAACAGGTTAATGATATCACAATGACACTGTGATGTCGCAAAGGATTTTCATGTCACAAGGCTTTGAGGTTACAATGGATTTCTGATATCCACCAATATTGCTCGCTTGAAATATAATGAAATCACAGAATAAGCATTCACACTATGTCTATAATGTCACTCTGACTTATGATGTCATAATACTATGATATTTATGTTTAGTGATGTCAAAATGGCATGTCTTATGTTATTAGTCATTAGATTACCATGAGGATCCCAAAGGTTGCTATGTGCTGAGTCCTTCAAAAGGTGCATATTGCTGAGTCCATTACACAGGGTACTTTGTGCTCTTTTTTAAAATGTGCTGTGTGCTATCATCCCAAATGGTGCTATGCTCTGAATCCTTGAAAGGTAGGTATCCTGAACAATCACACATGCACACACACACACACACACACACACACACACACACACACACACAAACATGGAGGTCACCGTGCACCTATTGGTGTGTGGGGTGGAAGAAGAGTCCCACAGCAGTTGGGCTGAGGGGAGATTTGATCCCCCAAGCAGCTGCTGCTGGGGTTGGGGGAAGCCTTGACCTGAGGTCAGGCTGCTTCTGTCATGGCCTGGTAGCGTTAGGGCAGAGTCAGGACAGCACAAACCCAGGGATGGAGGTGTGGCTGAGGCGGGGAGGAGGCATGACCAAGGGGAGGACAGGGCGTGGCTGAGGGAGCACGTAGCTGCTGCAGCAAGGAGCACACTGGGCTGGCCACTTGCGCGGCAGAGGCAGGGCAGCCAGGAAGAAAATTAGGGGCAGAGAGAGAGCAAAGAAAAGAGCAGGCACATGCACCAGGGGAGGCAGCCTCAATGGCTGGCCTCTGTTGCTGTAGGAGCACGGGTCTGGGACAGGAGCATAGAGCACACAAAGCCAGTACATCAGGCACATCCCTAGCACAGTTAAGGCTGGTTGTTTCCAAGGGGAAGGGTCTGACCCTGGAGAAGGGCAGAGGTGCTTCGTGTTGTGTCATTAGAGTGGTGCTCTCCTTTTGTGAGAGCCCTTGTTTCTGACAAGGGTACTGGGAATGAGAACCCGCGTGCTCCAGCTTCTACATTGTCCCAGATGAGGAACCAACAAAATTAGGAGAGGCACAACTCTGTGTCTGTGTGAGTGTGTGTATGTGTGTGTGGGGGGGGGTTGTGGGTGTGGGTGTGGGTGTGAGAGAGAGAGAGAGAGAGAGAATCTTTCTCCTTGTACACCCTGACTGTGCTCAGGTGAGTGATCAGTTGGCAAATTGCAGGTGCTGAATGGATAAGTCTGTCACCGTTCTGGATTTGTGTGTGTGTGTGTGTGTGTGTGTGTGTGTGTGCATGTGTGTGTGTGTGAGTGTGTGTGTCTGTGTGTGTGTATGTTGGGATAGCAGGGAGATGAGAGCAATGAAAATATATGTAAGTCATCATGTCTAAAAACAGCTAAAGCATTTTATTTCTGTGTGTGTATTTGTTGTGGTTCTTTTTTCAATACCAAGTATGAGCACAGCCACAATTTTTGTTTCCTCCTTCACAGTTTCTTTGCTCCTTTATGGGAAGATTTCAGTAGACATTCCTTTCCTCCTATTTCCACCTCTCTCTTCCCCCTTTCCTATAGCCCACATTAGATGCTGGGCCTGCATGTGCCTCCCCTAGGTGACCTGTGTGAATGCTGGACTAGAGTGGACACTGCTGGACTAGAGTGGACACCTGTCCTTCTATCCACAGCCAAATGTTTGGTGAGGCGAGTGTGACCACAGTCACAATCTTCCAGCCAGACACTCTGCTTTTGTGTTTATAGTTAGAGCTAATTCAAGGGTTGGGAATGTGTCTGCCAAACAAAATTAGGGAATGAGGTGAGGGAGAGGGTAGGACAGGGGCTGTGAATCTATGAGGTTTTGGGGGCTGGCATAAGTTGTGACATGGCAGATGGTTCACCCTGACCGAGGATGAGAGGGGAACCTTACCTAGGGCATTTATGGTTTCTGTGGGCATCTGGGCACAGGGCTCTGGGCCTGCACTGGTGGCATGGATTCCCTCCTGGGGCATTGCACCAGTTTTCTGACTCCTCCCTGGAGTCCTGCAGACTCCAATTTGTGTCCACCCTGGCCTGTTTCCAGCTGGGAAGTGGTACACAAGTCCATTCCCCCTCCTGGAGCCTTCTCCATATCAGAAGGTGGCAATTAGCTAGGGCTCACTGAATGCCTGTTTCTGCAAACTGCTGTAGGCTGTCTGGAAGGAAAAGGGGACCACTGACTTGGGAACACTTTAAGTTGGATTGAGAAAAATTAAATGCCACGTTTTCCAGGGTATTTCTTTTATTTAAGTTGGCAATTTTCACTAACGCCTGGGATTATGAGTCAAACTAGATGGATGATTTCAACCGTCAAAATATGATTTTTAGAGGTCAGGAAGATGGCGGAGGAGAAGCTAGAGGCTAAACGAGCTCTCCCATAGAAAGAAGTTTTAGAGTTCTAATGAACACTCCTAAGCCAGAGAATTACACCAAGTGTGCCATCACAGTACAAAGAGTTTCGCCAGAAAGGGAAAATCCAGGCAAAGAGACAAATCTGAGCACTTACTGGCAGCTGCGGCTGCAGCAGCGGTGGCTGTAGCCACCATATCTTCAACACAGAGTCCGGGTCAAAGGTGTCAGACACAGCAGGTAAACAGATACTACTTAACACCAGCAAGAACTGACAAGGAGCAGATATCTTCACCCTGCAGATCTCAGACCAGGGACTACCCAGGGACCAACCCTCAGGTGTGTGTAGAAACCTGACATCCTAATTCCTGAAGGAGCAGAGGAGGGAAGGCACCCATCCCAGACCCCACTACAGGAGATCTCCGTCTTTGATACTGACAAAAGCCAGGCTGAGCTGCCAGCTCCAACTCAGGCCTTGGGAAAAAACAAGACAGTCATTTAGCAGGTCACAGGAACCTGCCCAGACCTGCAAGGCACAACTGCTCCCAGGAAAATGTCATCCACCCCAGGCAGAGGAAAATCTGCCCCCAGGACTGGCTTTCTTCACTTGGTAAGCAGAGCCAGATGTTGCCCCTCCCTACAGCAACCTAGACAATCCATTGAAATTCAGTAAACATAAACCCCAAGAAAGGCTCCAGGCTGGGCTCTGTCACTGTCTCAGAAGCTAGCCCCTCAGGGAAAAGCTACTGTTTGCTGAAAAGCCTCAACTCTATCCAGAACTTAGCCTCAACACAGCATCTCCAAACTAGAGGAAAAAGCCATCTCCCTCTTTTGTGATACTCAAAAGAGATCCCTCTCTCACAGAACTAGCCTGGGAGGAGTATCACAAAATCCTGGGTAAAGCAGAGCATTTTTTGCTTGCCCAAAAAACTGATTTAATAAACCAATCAAGCCACAGGAAAACCAATCACCACAAGCAAATCAGAGACTCGACCAAGAGACTGGTTATGGACACAAGGGAGATACAGAATCTTTCCATTCCCTCCAAAAAAAAAAAAAAAATCAAAGCACTTTCTTTTTTTTGCATCTTATTTTTATTTTTTTTTTAATTTTAAATTTTAAAAATGTTTTTTCAATTATTTTTTCTTTTCTTCCTTGTATAATTTTTATTTTAGGTGTATATGTGTATGTGCTTTTTAAAATCTCTACTCACCTTTTGATCCTTTCTTTCTTTCATTCTTTTCTCATTCTTTTCATTTCTTCTCTTTCATTCTTTTCTGCGTGACTTAATTTCTGTTCTGTTCACCCTCAAATATAACCGTCATCAATTATTAAATCTTATCCCCCATTGTGTCCATACTTAATCCAGAAATAACTCAATTCCAAACCTCTTAGACTTAAATTACTTAATAGCAGTATTACCTCTTTATACCCATATAATATTTTTGAACATTTTTATTTTTCTAGTTTTTCATGTCTCCTTTCTATCCCTCTCCTCCTCTCATCCCATCCTCATTCTTCTCTGAATACTACTTCTTCAAACTTACAGTTTTTAAGGGTTTAACATTTTTTTTGGAGGGGGTCCGGTCGTGGGGCCTGAACTCTGGTCCTGGGTGCTGTCCCTCAGCTCAAGGCTAGCACTCTACCACTTGAGCCCCAGCGCCACTTCTGGATTTTTTCTTTTTGCTTATGTGGTGCTGAGGAATCAAACCCAGGGCCTGAGGCATTCAAGGCAAGCATTCTACCACTGAGCCACCTTCCCTGCCCCCTAACTTTTTAATTTAAAATTTTTGTTTTTCCTTTTTTTCTTGTCTCTTTTTTCTTTTTCTTCTCTCTTTTTTTCTTCTCTCTTTTTTTCTTTTTTTCACTCTCTCTGCTATCATTCTGTCCAATGCATTTCCCTCTTTGGGATTAGGATATGGTTAATTCCACTCTCCCTCACATTCCCAAATCCCTCTAATCCTATTTTCCCCACATTTTCCCTAAACCTAATAATTTCTGGTTGTCAAATTCTCCTTTGCTGTTCTTAGGCCATTAAGACATAGTTGTTTGATGTTCAATAGATTGTATCTCTTGAACCAGATTCTATCTGCAGATTTTGGACTATGCAACTATGGACTTTGGTTGATGTTTACTTTAAAATAGTGTTCTAGTACAAAACTGGTGTTATTCTCATCCCAAATAGGCAGAACAAGCCGGAAAAACACAAGAAAAATAGCAAGCCCGGGGTTCTCAACTCCCACTCATGACAATCAGGGGACAGAACAGATAATGAATAATCCAGAGGAGAGTTCCAAAAAGCTGTATAAACACTACAGTTAAACAGGGTAAGTAGGGCTGGGAAGATGGCTCAGTGGTAGAGCGCTTGCCTTGCATGCCTGATGCCCTGGGTTCGATTCCTTAGCACCACATAAGCAAAAAGAAAAAAGCCGGAAGTGGCACTGTGGCTCAAGTGGTAGAGCGCTAGCCTTGAGCTGAAGAGCTGAGGGACAGCGCCCAGGCCCAGAGTTCAGGCCCCACGACTGGACCAAAAAAAGAAAAACAGGGTAAGTAAAAAAAGTGAAAACTTGCAAATGTCTCTGTGTGAGCATGATAGGGAGAGAGAGGAGGAAAACTAAAGATCAATACAGGAGTCTCCTGAGTGTGAGGAAGCTACTCAAAGATTGATACAGAAATTACGTGAGCAGATTGAGAACATTCAAAGATAAAAAAAAGGATTTGCTTGAGAAGGTTGAGATCAAAGAGATAGATAGGAATTGCGTGAGCTGGCTTAGAACAGAGAAAGAGAAAGTCAGGAATGGCGTGAGCAGGCTCAGAACACTCAAAGAGAACTACTGGAAATGTGTGAACGTGAGGATGCTAATCAAAGAGAAATACAGGTACTGAGAGATGGGGATGAGAATAGACAAAGATCAAAGGAGGCATTTATGAAATCCATAAACAGAGAGCTGAAAGACAACAGTGAGACCACAAAGGGAATGCTCAGTGGAGCCCTACAGAAGGAATGGGAGTCCAAGGAATCCATAACCAATCAACTAAGTGATTTGAGAATAAACACTGAATACAAAATTAAGGAAGTAAAGAAGTCCTTACAAGATCTAGAACAAAGTTCTAACAAAGAATATTAAGCTCTCAAAGCCAACCAATTAGAAGGAAAAGAAATAAAAAGCAAAGGAGAAAGTCTTGAGAGTAGAATAGACCATGCAGAAGATCGAATCTTGGGGATTGACGACAGCATAGATATTATAGAGAATGAACATACAACCATCCAACACAAATCCATGAAATATGATAGATCTATTTAACACTTGGAAGATACCCTCAGAAGGCCTAATCTGAGTGTAGAGAAGAACCTAGAGACAGAAGTTAATGGTCTAGGAAATTTGTGTAACAGCATCCTAGCAGAGAACTTCCCAAACATGCAAAAAGATAGGCCTATTCAGATACAAGAAGCTGTTAGAAGCCCAAATAGACCAGACCAGAACAGGACATACTACGGTCACATTATAATCTCTACAGGATCAACTTAGGCCAAGGAAAGGTCTTTAAAGCTGTCAAGGAGAAAAGATCAATCGCCTATAAAGGGAAAACAAATAGAATCACCTCAGATTTCTCAGCAGAGACAACCAAGAATACTGTACCCACCTAAACTCTCCTTCATTATGGAAGGTAAAATAAAAATGATCCATAGCAACAAAAAATTGAAACAATATATCTCCACCAAACCAGCCCAACAAAAGATCTTAATGATGTCCTACACATAGAAAACCAACAAGACCACAATAAAGGCCAGGAAACCATACCCAAGAATCCAAGAACCATAGGTAGAACCCAGTAGCTGCAGCCCCAAATTAGGTGGATAAAATGGCAGGAACTCCCAAATACCTCTTACTCCTATTTCTCAACATTAACGGACTTCACTCTTCAATCAAGCGACATAGACTCTCTATTTAGATTAAAAAGCAAGATTCTTCTATCTGCTGCCTTTAGGAGTCACATCTTGCCCATAAAAACAAACACATTTTCAATGTGAAAAGCTGGAACAAAATCTACCAAACAAACGGCCCCCATAAACAGGCGGGAGTTGCAATCCTAATACCATATAAAATATTTTTCAAATTAAAATTAGTGAGAACAGATAAAGAAGGTCACTACATACACATTAAGGGATCTCTCCTTCAGGAGGACATTACAATTCTAATTATGTATTTAGCAAACAAAGGAGCACCCAAATTTATCCAAGAAAAACTACTTTATCTCAAATCTCATATAGATCCAAAGACATTAATTATTGGAGACTTTAACACACCACTATCCACACTAGATAGATCAACACAGCTAAAACTCAGCAGAGAAACTGTAGACCTAAACAACTGCACAGATCAACTAGATTTCACAGACATCTAACAAATATTTCATGCAGCAGCATCAGAATACATATTCTTCTCAGCAGCACATGGAACATTTTCTAAAATAGACCACATTTTAGTCACAAAGCAAACTTGTCCAATTTCAGAAACATTGAAGTCATACCATGCATTCTCTCAGATCACAAGTAAATAAAATTAGAACTCAAAAACAAAAGCCACCAAAGAAAATCCTGTAACGCATGGAGGCTGAACAACACACTATTTAATCACCAGTGGGGCATGGAAGAGATTAGAAATGAAATTCAAGTGTTCATGATATTCAACAAAAATAAGCACACAAACTACCAGCTCCTCTGGGACACAGAAAAGGCAGTACTCAGAGGCAAGTTTATACCTTTGAGTTTGTACATCAACAAATTGGAGAGATCTGAAACCAGCAATTTAATGAGACAGCTGAGCCTCCTTGAAAAAGAGCAGGAAGATACCCCCAATCCAGTAGACAGAAAGAATTAATTAAAATTAAATCAGAATAAATGAATTAGAATCCAAAAGAAACATAGAAAGAATCAACAAAACAAAGAGTTGGTTCTTTGAAAAAATTAACAAAATTTACAGACCCTTAGCAAATCTTATCAGAGAAAGAAGAGAACACATCCAATTATAAATAAACTCATAGATGCGAATGGAAACAGTACCAAAACAACCAAGATTCAGAACATTATAAGGGAACACTTCTCAAAACTTTATGCTAATATGTTTGAGAACTTGGCAGGAATGGACCTTTTCCTAGCAAATATTGTCATGCCAAAACTAAACCAAGATGATTTAAACCATATTAATAGGCCCATATCAAGCATTGAAATAGAAACAGCAATAAGAGACCTCCCAGCTAAGAAAAGCCCAGGACCAGATGGTTTTACAGCGGAATTCTACAAGGCCTTCAAACAGAACTCACACCAATACTCCTTCAACTCTTCAATGAAATTGAAAGAGAAAGTGCACTACCAAATTTATTCCATAAAGCTATAATAACCCTCATCCTAAAACCAGGCAGGGACTCATCAAAGAAAGAGAACTATAGACCCATATCTTTGATGAACATTGATGAAAAACTTCTCAACAAAATTTTTGCCAATCCACTTCAATTCATGAAAAAATCATACAACATGATCAAACAGGATTCATTTCAGGGATTCAAAGCTGGTTCAATATACTCAAATCAATTAACATAATTCATCACATCAACAGGAGCAAGGATAAGAAACACATAGTTATCTGAATAGATGCAGAAAAAGCAATTGACAAGATCAAATGCCCCTTTATGATGAAGGTTCTGGAAAAACTAGGAATCCATGTTACCTTCCTCAATACAATAAAGGCTGTATATGACAAACCTACAGCCAGCATTATACTTAATCGTGAAAAACTAAAGTCATTTCCTCTTAACTCTGGAAAGAGACCAGAATGCCCACTCTCTCCACTTCTCTTCAATCTAGTATTTGAATGCCTAGCTACAGCAATAAGACAAGATGCAAACCGAAAAGGGATCCAAATAGGGAAAGAAGAAGTAAAACTCTTCCTCTGTGCAGATGTCATGATCTTGTATTTAAAGAATCCCATAGACTCCACTCCCAAATTACTCAAGCTAATTCAAAACATTGGCAAAGTATCAGGGTATAAAATTAACCTTCGGGGCTGGGAAGGTGGCTCAGTGGTAGAGCGCTTGCCTTGCATGCCTGAGGCCCTGGGTTTGATTCCTCAGCACCACATAAGGAAAAAGCTGGAAGTGGCACTGTGACTCAAGTGGTAGAGTGCTAGCCTTGAGCTGAAGAGCTGAGGGACAGCACCCAGGCCCAGAGTTCAGGCCCCATGACTGGACCCCTCCCAAAAAAATTAACCCTCAAAAAGCAATGGCTTTTCTGTATACCAACAATGTGAATAGTGTGGCTGAAATTAAGAAAGCATCTCCAATCGTAATAGCCCCACAAAAAAGAAAATACCTAGGAATAAACTTAACCAAAGAAGTGAAGGAACTCTAAGATGAAAATTTTAAAAACCTGAAAAAGGAAATCAAAAGAGATGTTAGAAAGTGGCAAAAACTCCCATGCTCCTGTATTGGAAAGATAAACATCATGAAAATGGCAATACTTCCCAAGGCTATGTACAAGTTCAATGTGATACCTATCCATATTCCAACTTCATTCTTCAAGGAAATTGAAGAGACAATCCAAAAATTCATATGGAACAATAAAAGACCCGAATAGCAAAAATGATCCTTAACAGAAAGAACAGTGCTGGAGGAATATTAATACCAAATTTCAAACTCTACTACAAAGTCATAGTAATCAAAACAGCTAGGTACTGGCACAAGAATAGACCTCAGGACCAATGGAATAGAACTGAAAACCAGAGATGAACCTACAGACCTATAGCCATCGAATCTTTGATAAGGGACCTAAAAATGTAAGGGAAGAAAAATAGCCTCTTCAGTAAATGGTGCTGGCAAAATTGGTTAACTACTTGTAGAAAACTAAAGCTAGATCCTTATATATCACCCTGCACCAGAATCAACTCCAAATGGATCAAAGACCTCGGAGTCAAAGCAGACACTCTGAAAACATTATAGGATGGAATAGGAGAAACACAAGGTCTCCTTGGCACAGGCCAAATTTTCTTAATAGACATCCAGAAACACAAGAAATCAAAGAAAGATTAGACAAATGGGATTGCATGAAATTGCAGAGCTTCTGCATGGCAAAGGACATAGCTTGCAAGATCAATAGAAAGCCTATGGATTGGGAGAAGATCTTCACTAGCCATACAACAGACAAGAGTCTCATATCTAAAATATACCTGGAACTTAAAAAATTAAATCTCCCAACAACAAATCCTCAAAGAAACAACTGCCGGATAAATAAGTAGGCTAAAGATTTAAAGAGAGGGGCTGGGAAGGTGGCTCAGTGGTAGAGTGCTTGCCTTGCATGCATGAGGCCCTGGGTTCGATTCCTCAGCACCACATAAGCAGAAAAAGCCGGAAGTGGAGCTGTGACTCTAGTGGTAGAATGGTAGCCTTGAGCTGAAGAGCCAAGGGACAGTGCCCAGACCCAGAGTTCAGGCCTCACGACCAACCAAAAAAAAAAAAAAAAAAAAAGACTTAAAGAGAAACTTCTCTGAAGAGCAGAGAAGCATGGCTAATAGACGCATGAAGAAATTCTCAACCTCCCTAGCCATAAAAGAAATGCAAATCAAAAAAACATTGATATACTACCTCACCAGAGTTAAAATGGCTGTAATTAAGAACTCTAACAACAGATGCTGGAGGGGATGTGGACAGAAGGGAACCTTACTTCATTGTTGATGGGAGTGTAAACTTGTTCAACCACTTTGGAAAGCATATGGAGATTCCTAAAGACTCCACATAGAGCTCCCCTATCACCCGGCAATCCCACTTTTGGGCATTTGCCCAAATGATCACAAACAAGACCACACTAAAGCTACCAGCACGACTATGTTTATTGCAGCTTTATTTACCATAGCTAAGATGGAACCAACCCAGATGCTCCTCAGTAGATGAATGGATCAAGAAAATGTGGTGTATATACACACTGGAATTCTATGCCTCCCTCAGAAAGAATGACATTGCCCCATTTGTTAGGAAATGGAAAGACTTGGAAAAATTTTATTAAATGAACTAAGCCAGGCTGAATGAAGCATAGGTCCCATGGTTTCCTTTATTGTCAATAACTAGTATATGTCTGAGTCAAGCAAAAAACGTCAGATAAGTTGATGCTAGTGGAATGAACCCCAAGATAAGTATTCAAATGTATTTTCTGTTTTTTTCCTTTCACGTAATTTTTTCTATCATATTCATAAGATGATTCCTATGTTGTTTTGTATGTGCCTCCCCACAGTATAACCAATACTTTCACTGTACTTGATGTTGGTATAATTTGCAGAGGTGAAGGGAAAAAAAAACAAATCGTTAACTAGGGATACATGTGGACCCATTGCAACAATGAGCTGTACACGTTGTTATGTGGAAAAACAAGCTTTACAACTTTGGTGGGGGGGTGGGGAGAGGTTCGGGTGGGGGGACAAGAGGAGTATGGAAAGGGATGGGAAGGGGAAACAATGAGGAGGCAACAATGTTTGATAAGAAATGTACTTGTTATCTTGCCCATGTAATTGTAACTCCTCTGTAAGGCATTCTTACAATAATAATAATAATAAAATTACATTCAAAGCAGCACAGGCAGAGTTCCCAAGCCAGATTGTCTCCTGCTTTGAATGTTGTGCCTTGACTGCCTTTCTCTGCCAGCTGCTGAATCTCCTCCAGCTCTCTCTAAGGTGGGCACCACAGTGGAGGACATCATGGAGAGCAGAGATTGTGACCTGACCATCCCCATCCTACCAGCTGGGAGAGAGATGATTCCCAGCACCTGTACTGGACTCTAAGATATTCAGAGACCCCAGGCTACCTCAAGGATCCTTTCTCTGCAACATGAAACTTGGGGCGGGGCGGATGTGATGGACTATCATGTCTGGCCCCATGGGGAGGAGAGTAGGCCCCTTGAACCAGACACTCAGCTCAAGGCAACCTCATTCACACCTGAATGGGGAATTGAGTGCCACAGAGCTGGTCAGCTGCTGGACAGATATCTTTGAGAAGATAGACATCACAGAGGCCCCAGAATCCAGCCAGTACATTGTAGCTCACATCCTCGGAGCCAAAATAGATAAGTGAAGTGGCACCAGAAGGCCATGAAGAGGGAGGAGGGAGTACATTGCGAAAGCTACATCAGGCTCTCCCCAACAGAGGATACTTATCTGAATCAGATGGGATTTTTCTGTAGTATTGTCATAGACAGATACTCATTTATTTTTCTACAAACAGTTACAGAGTGCGCCAGGCTTTGGGGGGCCATAGACAATGAAAGGTTCCATGACTAGTTCCACAGAACATGAAGAAACCTTGGTTTGAGCTGGATGCTGGTGCTTCACACCTGCCATCCTAGCTATTTAGGAGGTTGAGATCGGAGGATTGAGGCTTTTGGCCCAGGCAGGAAAGCCTGTAAGACTCTTGTCTCCAATTAACTACCAAAAACAAAACTCCAGAAGGGGATGTGTGGCTCATGCCCTAAACTGCTAGCCTTGAGTAAAAAGGCTCAGGGACAGCACCTAGGCTATGAGTTAGAGGCACAGGACTGACACAAAGAAAGGACAGAGAGAGAGAGAGAAAGTAGGGAAGGACAGAGGGAGAAAAAGAGGAAAGGAGGGAAGAAGGGAAAATATGCAAGCCTTGGTTTGGAGTCCCTGGATCAAGGGAGCCAACCATTCACAATTTCTGTGGGGACAGTTTCAAAGACTAAAGCCAGTATGTAGAACCAAGCCACTGACCCCTTAGCAACTTCATGACATCCAGGAGCTGTGTGGTCACCGATTGCAGAGGAAAGTAGCCTGGGATAGATCCTAGGGCTCAGGGTTTTTTTTTTTTATCATCCCCGACCCCAAGGAGTTTATTTTCTGGTCAGATAAAAAGAAAGTGTCCAAGGGTTAGGGAGGTATTGGGGTGAGGGAGTGTCAAGAGTGGGGAGGCAAGGGATAAGCAGGAAGATAAAGATGGAGGATGATCCTAGGTCAGGTGTATCAGACATTGGAGTCATGATCTTACCTGACAACCTAGACTACCAGTGATAGAGCCTTTGATCCAGCCACGCTGCTATTAAAAGTCTTGACACCTTGAGTTCACCATTGATGACCTGGCCCTTGTTCGCTGCAGGATGCCTGTGCAGTACATCCTTGGGACTGGGACTTTCCAGGGCTCACTCTGAAGATGACACCCCCGCTGTTCATTCCTGCACCAGAGACAGAGGTAAGCATATCACTGTCACAGCCTGGGAATGATGGTGGGAGTTGGGACTCATGTCACCCTGACACTTCATAGAGAGGGTGCTAGCACCCTGTGCCTGCCATTCTCAGAGGCAGAAGTGGATCTCTTTGCTGGCTCAGTCTTTAGTCTAGATGGCAGATCTGGGATTCAGAGAGGGCAGACTGAATGTGGGGCAGGGCTGGGTAGAGGCTGGTGGAAAAACCAGAGGCACTGGGCTCTGAGCAGGGTTGTTTCTTTGATAATACAACACAGGAACACTCCTGGGATAGAACAGCCCTTTTCACCTTGCCAAGAGGGACCCAGAGACCTCCATTCTCCATCCCTTGACCAAAAACACTTTGGTTCCCATATCATGTGTTTGGATAACTAGATCTCATCTCACTGCCCAGTGTTGAGTCAGGACAGTGAGAGATCCTGATTCTTTGATAAGGTCATTGGATCCTCAGTATGAGATTATACTTGAATGTCCTAACTTGGTGCATGGTCAGTCCCATCTAAGACTGCCATGATGTAGAACAAAGAATCTAGAGAATCAGACCTGGATAGGGTCTGTTCTGGGAGGCTTGAATATTATGTGTTAGCTTTGAGCTCCGGTGTGCCCACCTGCTTCCCTTTCTTGGGTGGGTCTATGCTAGCAAAAGCTTGAAACTAAGGTGTGGGTCTTGTCTTTGATGCTCAAAGCTAGCACGCTACCATTTGAGCCACAGCTCTACTTCAAGCTTTTTTTGGTGTTTAATTGGAGATAAAAAGTTCTCATGAACGTTGCTGCCAAGGGTGGCATCCAACTGCAGTCCTCAGATCTCAGCTGACTGAGGGGATAGGATGACAAGCACGGAAAAGCATCTTTGGCTATGTGCCAGTAGCTCATGGTTGTCATCCTAGATACTCAGGAGCTAAGATCTGAGGATCATGGTTCAAAGCCATCTTGGGCAAGAAAGACCCTGAGAGTCTTATCTCCAACAAACCACCAGAAAACCGGAAGGGGTGCTGTGGCTCATGTAGTAGAATGCTCGCCTTGAGCCGAAGAGCTCAGGGACAGCACCCAGGCCCTGAGTTCAAACACCACAACCGAAAAAAAGAAAAAAAGTAAAATATGTTTGCCTGCCAAGATGTGGAGGTGTGTGTGGGGGTGCTGTGATTGAGAGACCAGGTGCTGACCTCACTGTACAGACATTTCTAAAACTCAAGTTTGCCCGTTTGAAGCCACAGTAGGATGGGAGGTGCCTTACCAAGAACACAAGAGGACGAGGCCTGTGGCAGGCAGGGAGTGGTGGGATGGGTGCAGGGGTGGGATTGTTGTATCTGTATTCTCTCCATTGAAGGATGGATTTGGATGCTGGGTGTCAAAGTTTGAAGTTAAGGGTTGCAAGAAGTTTGTGGCCTGACGAATTGGGTTTCCTCTGGGTTTATGAAGGTGGTTGAAGCCTGGGGCTGCTGGTGCTCACAACTGTCATCCTAGCTACTCATAAAGCTGTAAAGACCACGGTTCAAAGCCAGCTTGTCCAAGAAAGTCTGTGATACTTGATATCCAATGAACCACCAGAATACAGGACATGGTGCTGTGGCTCAAGTACTAGAGTGCTCATCTTCAGATGAAGAGCTGAAGGACAACACCCTGGCCCAGAGTTCAAACCCCATGACCAACAATAAACAAAGAGGTGGCCTGATTTTTCCACATAGCAGTGTGTATGGTAGGAAATTCCTTGCTGTGTTATGAGATATTACAGATATGTGAGAGGCTCAATGTTGTGTCTACAGTTATTCTGAGTATGATAGTGCCATCTTCACGCAGGTCAGATGTGATCCTAATGGAAGGAGTTCATGGTTCTGTTCTCAGGAACTGCTGAGGCCGTGGAATGTCCGTGTGTATCTGTGTGTGTGTGTGTGTGTGTGTGTGTGTGTGTGTGTGTGTGTGTGTAATTTTCCCTCGTCTTTCTCTGTCCCCTTCTTGGCTGCCTGGCTGCCCCTTTCTGACCTCAGATGGTGACCCTCCTCCACACCGACCTTGCCTTTAGCCCCCTATCAGGGCCTACAATGAGTCCTAAATTGCCAGAGGCCTGTGTTCCAACTTTTCTCTGGGGCCCAAGTCTGGCTGTCCCAATATTTGGCCACCTCCAGGGGATTCTGGAAAAGCAGTGCCAGCTGGCATAGGTCTCCCCTGCCTCAGAGGGAGGGCCTCGGTCTTTTTCCTCAGCTGGGCCTCTGACTGCACATCCCTCTCAGCAGGCTTGCAGTGGCTTGGGGAATGGGTGGTTGCTGGTGGCTCTGGCCAACTCGATCTTGACATCTGACTGAAGGTCACTCAAGCAAGGAGGATCCAGGGCTACATGAGAGGTGAGGCCAAGGTGGCTTGGAAGTATCTGTCAGTGTCTAGGAAATGTAAACGTACTTTATTGCAGGAAAGTTTAACTTCCAGCACCAGCTGGACCTCTCAGGTCTTCCTACACAATTCTGGATACCCAGAATACAGGAGGCACAGACTTTAGATTCTAGGGCCAGGGAACTGGAGGATGAGAGACTTGTATGTCCAATACCTCAATGTTCTGGGGCATTAGTCTTGACCTGGCTATGCCCCCGCTTGTGTATGTTCACTTCTTAACCCATTGTTGGCCACACACCAGCCACTTGTGGCAGTACTATGGAAGGGGCAGGAGTGGAAGTGAGATCTAGGATGAACAAAATCTGGATTTATGGCCTGTGGGGTGGCAAAGGGTGTCTTAAAAAAAAACTTAGAGCTGGAACTCGGGGTCTAGGCACTGTCCCTGAGCTTCTTTTGCTCAAAGGTAACATTCTACTACTTGAACCACAGTTTACCTTTCATCTGTTTTACTTGTTTAGTGGAGATAAGAGTCTCATGAACTTTCCTGCCTGGGCTGGCTTCAAGCAGTCATCCTAAGACCTCAGCCTCTTAAGTAGCTAGGATTGCTGGTGTGAGCCACAGGCACCTGCTAAGGATGTTTGTGTGTGTGTGTGTGTGTGTGTGTGTGTGTGTGTGTGTGTGTGTGTGTGCGTGCGTGCACGCGTGTGCACGCGCATGTGAGTTTACCGGGACTTGAACTCAGAGCCTAGGTGCTATCCTTTAGCTTGTTTGTACAAGGTTGGTGCTGTACCACTTGAACTACAGTAGCTCTGCTTCCCAGGTTTTGGTGACTCATTGGAAATAAGAGTCTGCCCAGGCTAGGTTTGAATCTTGATTGATCCTCAGGTGTCAGCCTTGAGTAGCTAGGATAACAGGAATGAGCCACAGGTGCACAGCTGATAATGGCCTTTCTCCACAGCGGACTGGAATCTCCTGAAAGCTTTTCTTTATTTTTACTGTGCCAGTACTGGGGCTTGAACTCAGGTTTTGGGCTCTGGTCTCTTAAATTTTTCCCTCAGTGCTGGCACTCTACCACTTGAGCCACAGCTCCATTTCTGGCTTTCAGTAGTTCATTGGCAAAAAGAGTCTCGATAACTTTCCTCCCCTGGGCTGGCTTTGACCCACGATCTCTGAGTAGCTAGGATTCTCTTGAGTAGCTAGGATTTACAGGGGTTGAGCCACTGGTGCATTGTGTAGAAGGTTTCTTAAGCAAGAGTTCTTCCCTGCATTTGCCCTGACTCCTCCATGCAAAGGAGGCCTGAAGGTCAGGAGCTGTGAAAATTAGGCTTCTAGCCACAGGAAATGGCTGGGGTCCATGGAGAAAAGTCAAAGTTAATCTTCCCCCTGGGCCCCATTCTGGGCCCCACCCTCTGCCCTACCTATGACTCAAGTACAAACCTTGACCCACCCTTGAATGTTCTGCTAGACTTGTCTGAGGCCAAACAACCTTCATTCCACCCACACTACCTGCTCTACACCACACCTCAGGACCTTTGCCCATGTTGTGTACCTTCTGCCTGAGCCTCTCTATCCTGTTCCACATCTTAGAACTCCTGTGGAATTTTGGCACTGCTTATATCAACTAGTGAATCAAATTTTTCCTTCCCTTCTGCATCATTTTTTTTTAAATATTGAGTTGCTAGAGATGGAACTTGTGCATGCTGACTGGCAAATGCTCTATATTGGTGTGTGTGTGTGTGTGTGTGTGTGTGTGTGTGTGTGTGTGTGCCACTCGTGGGGTTTGAATTCATGGCCTAGATGCCATCCCTGAGTTTTTATGCTCAAGGCTAGCATTCTACTACTTGAATCACAGCTCTGGCTTTTTGGGTGCTTAATTGGAGAAATGAGTCTCATATAGACTTTCCTGCCTGCACTGGCTTGTAGTTAT